>NC_091643.1:28125000-28750000 GCF_027580195.1 Bos mutus
CTACTTCTGAAGATTTTTAGGAAGAAAGGATTTCTGCCACCAGTACACACACTTGATAACAGCTTTGTTAGTTTAGGCCTTACAGGTTACCGAGTGCTTTCAGAGATTTTCTCCTTTGTATTTTTACCACCAGTGGTGTAGGAAGCACATAGTTTATTCTTGTTACAGATAAGCAAGAGGAGGCTCATTAGCAAAGGTGGTCATAATCAAGTTGCTGTTGAAGGACTGAAGTTGGGTCATTAATACAGGTCTTCCAGTTCCAAGTTCTTGCAGTGAAATCATGTTGATTCTAGATAAGTACTGTCAAAAAGTATTTTTTCCTCCTAAACTGTGTCTCTCATACTATAATGAAGATTCAGTTTTTCTTGATTTGTAAAAAAATGAAGCTAGAGAGCATTACTGGCAGACATCTGAGACAGCTAGTTATTAAAATGATTAAAATTATCCAGTATAATTTTGTTAACCTTTCTACTTAGGCCATATTTTCTAAAACTCTTTAATCATCTTAGGTGGGTCTCATTTCAGTGTCTAATTATTAGAATTTGTGGTAAGCAGTGTGATAAAGTTACTTTACTGTTTCTTGAAAAACACAATCTGTCACAATAAGATAATTATGTGTAGAAAAATATGAACAGTTAAGAACATAACAGTACCTATCTTCTACGAATGAATGAAGAAGGAACTGCTGACAGTTAAGAGATTACTAAAATAATTGTTTCACAATACCGTGGGGTGAATTAGAAGCTAGCAGTAAAAATGTGCTTAAAAATAAATTGGCACAAGCTGCCTTAAAGAAGTGTTATTGTTCTTATAATGCTGTGGTTTTAAATTATAGTTCTTGTTTTCAAATGTTAAAATTAGAAACTTTATATCATGGGACCACAGCCTTAAACATCTTATAATATTGTGTGGTAATATGAAATTCTACTTATAAAAGCATTTTAGGTGTAACACTGTGGAAATGTGAGTTAAGGACAATAATTGTGGAGTGAATGCTTTATATTTTACAAATAAACCTTGCACATATATTGCTCACCCTATAAAGTATTATTATCTATATTTTAGCCAAGTAAACTGGAGTAAGGAGAAGCCAGAAATCCCCTCCAAATAGCACACAGGTCTTGGGCTGAACTCAAGAGATCAGACTCAATCTTCTCATTTCAAATATGGGACTTATTCCATTTTTTCACTTTCCCATTCCAAATATTCCACATGAGTCATGGAGCAATTTTCTACTTAGCCATCCCAGGCAAAAATGTAGGTGATACTATGTTTAAAAACTTTTAGTCCCTTTTGTCTCCTCTGTTTTAACAAAATGTATAGAACGTCCTTAATTATAAGAACTCAGCTTCTTTTTATACACTCAGGATATTGACACATAGGATCGCTACTCTTCTCTATTTGTTAGCTATTATCATCTTTTAAGCTCATGTGCTGGGCTTTATTCTTTTTAGAAAGAATGTATTTGGAAGTCTGTATTTACTGCTATAGCAACCTTTGCCCAAAACATTGAGTTACTTGACAAACATGGAGAAAAACAGCTTCCTCACCTATCTGAAACTCCGTGGGATTCACACATGCAATTACTGCTCTGGTTTGAAGGACTTCAAGAGATTGCAAGGACCACTGGTTGTGTCCACAAGGGCTTGTCAGTTTTTTAAACCCATGACCACATAAGTTGTTTTAAGGTGTCTTAGTATAGCTGCTATAACAATCTAGTGTTGACTGGGCGGCTTATCAACAACAGAAACATAGTTTTCATAGTCTGGAGGCTAAAAGTCCAAGATCAGGGTGCCAGCATGGTCTAGTTCTGATGAAAGCCCTCTTCTAGGACACAAACTGCTGTTTTCTTGTTATATCCTCACACAGGCGAATAGAATGAGGAAGTAAACTCTTTATGATTCTTAAAAGGACACTAATTCCATTCATAAGGACCCCATCCTCATGACCTCATCTTAATCCCAATTGTCTCCCAAAAGCCCCACTTCCTAATTCCATCACATTGATGGGTAGGGTTTCAACGTATGAATTTGGGGGGTGGGGTACAAACATTAAGTCTATAACAGAAGGAGAACTGAAAGTAAGTTGAATTTTGAGATTGGTCAGGCATGACTTTGAGTCCCAGCTCTATCCTTCCACTGAATTGTGTTCATACTTGCCAGTCTCATTTCTAAAGAAATTTAATTTTAAAGGAAGATTTGAAAAGTTAAGATGTATATTGCTATTCATTTGTGAAAATTCAGAAAGTTGAAGAAAATAGAAATTGTGGTTACTCTGAAATAAACATTAAGATTTTGAAGAATATACTCTATTATTTATGTGTATTTACTCAGAATCATATTGTAAATAGATATTTAAAGTCTGCTTTTTGCAAATAATCCTACAGTATATCATTAGTTTTATACAGCATCATTTTGAATCAGCAGTTCCCCAACTTTCTGGCACCAGGGACTGGTTTCACGGAAGCCGGTTTTTCCACAGACTGGGGAGAGGGGAATGGTTTCTGGATGATTCAAATGCATTACACTTATTGTGTACTTTATTTCTGTTATTATTATTGCATCAGCTCCACCTCAGAGCATCAGACATTAGATCCCTAAGGTTAAAGCCTCCTATTTTAAATAATTGGTTCATACTCCATGTTACAGATCACCATAAATTTAACTAATCCTCTGTTGTTGAGCATGGAAATGGTTTCCAGCTTTTTGCTGTTATAAGCAACACTTGGTGACTATCCTTATAGCTGAATCTTTGCTTGCTTTCTTTATTGTCTTCCTGGGATTTGTTGAGTAACTTTACATTTATATTTGAAGGTTTTCAACACAGATTGCCCAGTTGCACTCAAAAAATGCTTTACTAGTTGCTATTATTACCAACCACGCATGAGAATGTTGACTTCCTCTTTCCACCTCTCATTATGTACATAGCGATTCTTGAGTTTAGTGAAAATCAGGACTTCTGTCCTAAAGATAACCCCAGGTCACATATAACCAAGTGTTATATACACATAAACCATATGTCCATCAGATCCCTCATTTTCCCCCACAACGCTGGAGGCTTTTTCACTTACAACTCTCAGTGCTTTTTTTAAATACATTTTTTCATTTTCTTTCGTCTTTTGAATCTTAAGGTCTTCTTGACGCAAGAACAGAGGGATGCATGATCAAAGAAAGAAAACATTGTCAGCATTTGTTTTCTTTCCATTTGGGAATTAAAGGGAGATACATATAGAAATATGCCAAGCATGTAAGGAGCTTTAAGGAATTGAAAGTTACAAGGAAAAATGCAGTAACAAGCTGAGATGCGTAAACAGAAACCGTGGAAATGAAAGCATCCTGCAGAGAGGGTGGGCATGATACGTACTGATTACAGCTCCTGACACGCACTTCAAGGGCCACTGAGAAAGCGGATTCTGAAGGAATACACAGCGTTGATGACGTAAACACACACACAAAGATAAGAGAGAAGAGATCACTCAGGCACTGGCCATCTGTGTGTGGGGGAGGGAAGGCGTAATGGAAGAATGTAAATGCAATGAGACGTTTATTTTAAAAGTTCAGAATCCCTTTCTTTTTCTGAAAGGATCAGGTCATTGAAAATAAGTTCAAAATTAGGAGTATATCTGACAAATAGAGAATTGCTAGAACTTAGGTGAAGGATTCTGTCACAAACATAAATTTTACCTAATAGAAATAAAGGCAAATGGACAAGCATAGCACCATTAGTTAGCAGGAAGGGATTCCCTTGCAATCTTCTAATAGAACTGTCTGATATCTTCCGTATAATATGTTTCCACTTTTAAAATCAAAAGTTCTTGCCCCAGAGTTCAATATTAGAGAAAATCTCCAAGGAATTTGTAACATTTTATGGATGAAGAAAAGATCTGGAAATTGAAGTCTGTAGTCCTTTTATAAGAATTTTGCACAGATACCCTTGAAGAATAATTCCAAGTTCTAGTCTTCTGCATCCTTAGAGAAAAGAATAGCATGTAATTTTAATTAGAAAACATGTGAGTTGTGAAAAATACACTTTTGTGCACTATAACCGAATATGTGTAATAGTTTTAATCCTCACATATATGAATGCTTTGAAGGTAGGATTGATTCATAGAAAACACCAGTGGCATCAACCATTTCCTAAAGTGATCAAGATTGCTTGGAGAAATATCAAAAACCTCAGATATGCAGATGACACCACCCCTATCGCAGAAAGCAAAGAAGAACTAAAAAGCCTCTTGATGAAAATGAAAGAGGAGAGTGAAAAAGTTGGCTTAAAGCTCAACATTAGGAAAACTAAAATCATGGGATCCAGTCCTATCACTTCATGGCAAATAGATGGGGAAACAGTGACAGACTTTATTTTTCTGGGCTCCAAAATCACTGCAGATGGTGACTGCAGCCATGAAATTAAAAGACGCTCCTTGGAAGAAAGGCTGTGACCAACCTAGACAGCATATTAAAAGGCAGAGACATTACTTTGCCAACAAAAGTCTGTCTAGTCGAAGCTATGGTTTTTCCAGTAGTCATGTATGGATGTGAGAGGTGGACTATGAAGAAAGCTGAGGGCCGAAGAATTGATGCTTTTGAACTGTGGTGTTGGAGAAGACTCTTGAGAGTCCTTTGGACAGCAAGGAGATCCAGTCAGTCCATCCTAAAGGAAATCAGTCCTGAATATTCTTGGAAGGACTGATGCTGAAGCTGAAACTCCAATACTTTGGCCACCTGATGCAAAGAAACTGAGTGAATTTGAAAAGATCCCAATGCTGGGAAAGATTGAAGGTGGGAAGAGAAGGGGCCGACAGAGGATGAGATGATTGGATGGCATCACTGACTCATTGGACATGAGTTTGAGCAAGTTCTGGGAATTGGTGATGGACAGGGAGGCCTGGTGTACTGCAGTCCATGGGATCACGAAGAGTCGGACAGGACTGAGCGAATGAACTGAACTGAAAGGGATCATTTCAAAGAAGAAATCAAGCAAAAAATGGCCTATGCTTAAAATCTGTTATTTGAGTCTAACTCTGTAAAGAATGAGATTGTAGCAGCATCTTGATATCAAGCCGCTGGTGCATTCACCTTCCCTCCCTCCTTCCTCTCTCTGTGTGGTTCATGCTTGCTCAGTGACCATGTAGTCCTTACATAGTCCTAAGTGGCCTTGGTCACCAGGTAAGGTGTGTATTATGGCAGATCAGAACTGCTTTTGAAGTAGATTTTGGCTTTTCCTTTCATAGGTGCTGAGTTCACCCCTCTGCATAGGGCACATTTATGGCCATGTCATTTGCAGTGCCCACCTCCACAGGGCACCCGTCACAATGAGCTGTGAAACACGGCCCCCTGAGGTATCAGAGGCCATCCAAGTGGGCATGGTTCTTGATTAATCACCCTGATTTTCAGAAGAGAGCACTTGCCACATCTTTTACTTCGTTCATTTCCAAAGCTAACTGGCAGCATAGGTATGTACAAGGCAGATTTAAGACCAGGGTTAAAAACTTTGAATGACTTGCTGTTTCTGTTGTCACAGAAGAGATAAGAGCTCCGAAGAGCCGACAGAAAGTCCTTGTCGCAAACGTGAGAAGGAAAATCAGAACAAGTGGAATATTCTAGATTGTAAAGAAGGTAACACTTCAGTGACCTCGAGAGAGCACCTTTTGGAGCATGGTGAGCAAGTTACCCTGATTATAGGAAGTTGAGGATTGCATAGATGGAAGAAAATAGTTAATACTCGTAGGCTGCTGACTTAGATTTTAGCAGTAAGACAAGTGAAAAGGACTGAAAGATGGAGTAGGATCTTGGGGTGTTTTTTTGGTGTGTGTGTGTGTGTGCGCGCGTGCGCAAATTTTAGAAGCTTGGGTGTTATTGTACAGAAAGAAAGGAGAAAGAGAAACTGAAGCTATGAAAAGGAGACCACTAGGTGGGTAGTGGTCTACCCAGTGGGTGCCCTACTAGCAGGGCACCTCTGGCTTTGGGAGGGCATGTCACCCTGAGCCCAGGTAGCATGGTGAGCCAATGCAGAAACACTGACACCTCTTCCTTGGGAGGCCACATTTTGGATGGTGTCTAGACGCCTCAGCTAGCCTTCTGTAGCTAAAAATGCATGCTATTACTAATAGGTGGGGTCTTTACAAGGGTATTGAAATCAGGGCTGTTTATCCCAAGCCTTTGGTTTTAGGTTACCGCGCAGAGCTACAAACTGCGCAGTGCCTCATGTCGGGAGGTTCATTATTTTGTACTACAACATAAAAGAGATGTCTGGGGCTCCCATGCATGCAGTTAGCTCATAACTCTGCCGTCCCTTCCTGCAGAACACCATGGGGACTATATCTTTCTACTTTTACATACATCTCAGATTCCTCTCTAGTAACTTTTCCCTGTTCCCAGGCGGCTGTTAATGCTCCCAGTAGCTCTCCTGGTTTTGCCTGTAGACAACATTCTCGGGAGAAGGCGGGAAACAGACACTGAGGTTTTCTTTAGGGGTGCTCCTGCCACGGCTGAGAGGTCAGAATGCAAGGGACAGGAATGCTCATTCCCAAAGATAAAAATGTCCTGTCTGAGTACATTTGATACAGTCTAATAGAAGCTAGCACATAGCCAGTTGTGTTTAGTCTTTTTCCCAGGGAAAATTTTCTACAGCATTTTGAATGTATGAATCTTATAAAGTGCCTTTCTTTTTCTGACATGACGCAGATGAGTGGCAGTGAGGTGAATGGGCCACCTAGCTCAACCTTTGTAAAGTGAAAAAGCTTTTAACCTGGTGGGGTGGTTGATTTTAATTGTATAGGAGGACTGCACTCTAAGAAGGATTCCTATTTACGTTTTATCTATGTTCATAAGCAAACATTTTGCTGTATATAAATTCAAAGAAACTTCCGTACTATCAATGTCAACTTGGCAGAAAGAAGTAGAGTTTAAAAAAAATAAAGTATGGTCACACAAAATGAAGCCTTTTGACGTTTCAGCACTGTGTTGGTATGCAAAAAGTCCACTGTCTCCTGAACTGTTACTCTTAAGTTTTGCTGTTGTTCAGTTGCTCGATTGTGTCCGACTCTTTGCAACCCCATGGACTGCAGCACGCCAGGCTTCCTGTCCTCTACTGTCTCCCAGAGTCTGCTCAAACTCATGTCCCTTGAGTTGCTGATGCCATCTAATCATCTCATCCTCTGTCACCTCCTTCTCCTTTTGCCCTCAATCTTTCGCAGCATCAGGGTCTTTTCCAATGAGTCGGCTCTTCGCATCAGGTGGCTAAAGTATTGGAACTTGAGCTTTAGCATCAGCTAGTTTATTAAGTATAACAAGTCAAAAGAGAGAAGTGTGAGGTTAAAGAGAAATATGAGTCATGGACAGTGACTTCCATGTGAAAGATTCCAATCTTCCATCTGAAAGATTCATAATTTCAATTATTTTAGAGTTGTATTACTTCAGAGAAAAAGGAGACTACGTATATAAGTTGTCATGATATTCGACTGCCTTCCAAAGTGATGGAAATAAAGCTGATGTGGATTTGAAAGTAGCACCTTGCTGCTCCACAGTAACAGAACTTCCCTGGTGGTACAGTGGCTAAGAGTTTGCCTGCCAATGAAAGGGACATGAATTTGATTCCTGGTTCTAGAAGATTCCACATGCCGTGGAGCAACCCTACTCCACGCACCACAGCTACTGAGCCCTCATGCCTAGAGCCTATGTTCTGCAACAAGAGAAGCCACCACGATGAGAAGCCTGTGCACAACAAGGAAGAAGAGCCCATAGGAGAAGGCAATGGCACCCACTCCAGTACTCTTGCCTGGAAGATCCCATGGGCGGAGGAGCCTGGTAGGCCGCAGTCCATGGGGTCACTAAGAGTCGGACACGACTGAGCAACTTCACTTTCACTTTTCACTTTCGTGCATTGGAGAAGGAAATGGCAACCCACTCCAGTGTTCTTGCCTGGAGAATCCCAGGGACGGGGGAGCCTGGTGGGCTGCTGTCTCTGGGGTCGCACAGAGTCGGACATGACTGAAGCGACTTAGCAGCAGCAGCAGCAGCAGCAGCTCTTGTAACTAGAGAAAGCCTGCATGCAGCAATGAAGACCTAGTGTAGCCAAAATTAAAAAAAAAAAAGAGTAGTAACAGCTACTGCTGAGTGTCCATGATGAGCTAGGCCTTATGCCAAGGACTGACTTCTGTTAGTTTGAATTTCCATAGTAACTTTAGAGGTTAGAAAATGCCAACCCATTTCATCCTTGAGGCAACTGGGGTTCAGAGAGGAATGATGGTCAGACACTTTGCATGTGGAAGTGCTGGGCCCTGAAGGCCACCATCTTTCGTCTGTCTCTTGATGCTCATTCTGTTGTAGGTTTTGCTGTCTGATGCACTGAAAGATGCATTTTGAGATGAAGTCAAATGTTGGAAGAGGTGTCGGTGTCTCCAAAAAAGCACTGCATTGAGATGTAGCTGGGGCACCTTGAACAGACCAAGGTTACCTAGGTAGAATGTCCCTGAACCCTTTCCACCCTTGAATTCTCTGGCAAATCACCTGTGTTACATATAAGACTTAGACTCATTAAATATCTATTCCAAGAAGAGAGCATAAAAGAAATATCCTCTCCTCCCCCAACAAGGAGACAACAGTTGCTGCTGCTGCTGAGTCACTTCAGTCGTGTCCGACTCTGTGCGACCCCATAGATGGCAGCCCACCAGGCTGCCCCATCTCTGGGATTCTCCAGGCAAGAACACTGGAGTGGGTTGCCATTTCCTTCTCCGATGCGTGAAAGTGAAAAGTGAAAGTGAAGTCGCTCCGTCGTGTCCGACCCTCAGCGACTCCATGGACTGCAGCCTTCCAGGCTCCTCCATCCACGGGATTTTCCAGGCAAGAGTACTGGAGTGGGGTGCCGTTGCCTTCTCCGGAGACAACAGTACTGGAACATTGTACCGCCACATCCACAGTCCTGCCCAGGCAAAGGATCCCCCGCAAAAACCTTTTCTACTTTGCCCTTAAATATAAATAAGACTCTGTCATATCCACAATTTTGCTGCCAATAACTATGAAAAAATAGACACAGATTTATTAAACTTGGCCTGAAATTTTATCTGGATCTTTACAGAAAAAGTTTGCCAAACCTGTGCTCTAGAGGGATTAAGTGATTTTAGATTGGATCATTCTTTTTATGTTTCATAATCTTAACATAAACACAGCTAATTTGGAAAGGTGATTTTTCCAGTATCCGCATGTGTGGGGCGAAGACAATGACAGAGCTTCTGTCTGGAACCTATTTTCCGTGGTGGAATCCCATTCAGTGCCTCGACTGGCCTTTCGGAGGACACCTATAGATGTTTGCTGGTAGGAAAGTAATGCTGACCAAGTTTCAGAGTTCTTAACTCTTATCTTTGCTCCAACCGTGAGACCACCTGATAAATTATTCTTTCCAAAAGCAGACAGGCTGGTCTGTCTATTTTCTTCCTCAGAAAAACAACGACAAAGACCAACGTGTTTCTTTCATTATTCACAAGTGAAACCTCATCAGCTGCTTCAGCATACTCCTCTGCTGAGAGTTCTAACAAGCTCTAAACTTCAATTCAGCATCAGGCATGTGTGAACAGGCTTCAAAGGCAGCTTCCATCTTTCCTGTCCTTGTAGGATTATAGCCTTGAAATCCTTGAGGGACATGATGGCTTCTCTTGAGAGAAATCGGGCTACCGTCTAAGTGTGAGTGATGTTCAGAGAGACACTAAAGAAGCCTGATGTTTGAAGTTGTGACTGAGTCTGCTCTGCACTCTTCAGACAGCCTGCAGTACTTTCTGTCTTGTTTACTGCTGCCAACGGGTCATTTCATGAAAAGTCACAAGTTGGAGTCACAGTGCTGTTATTTCCAACCACTCGTTTACTTGCAAAAACACAAGCAGGAACTTCACAAATAGAGTTTTCCAAGGCCAAGCTAATGGGGTAAGAAAGACTGCACGTAGGTTCCCAATGACCCAGGTTTAAACTAAGATTCTGCTGTTCCTCTTCAGTGTGGCGACAGGTACCTAAGTCCTCTGAGTTTTGGTGCCTTGGCTGGAAAATGGGATGTTTCCCCTGGGTTGTTTTGACGATAAAATGCGGTAAGTCACAGACCTAGTTTTCAACATAGCAGCTGTGCAATAAACATTATTCTATTATTTCCATTCACTAGAATTCTGAACATTTTCATGTTTGAGGATATATGATGCTTAAACCTGGACCACTGAAGCACTGTTCTTAAAAAAAGTTAAACCAACAGACATGTATACACGAGCACGTACTGCTGACTTGTATGTAATGTAAACATGACCTCGACACAACTTTACAAGGAGGGAAGCTCCAGTCTGTCTCTGACAATGTGAGAGTCCCTTCTCTGGCTCAGAGTCTTTACCAGCAAAGGGAGAGGATGGAAGCAAATGCTCTTGTCGGGTGGCATAAAATGCTCATTTCTGAGATGTATTCAGATCCTGATTCCATTAGGGGAATGCTGGTATATTGTTCACAGGTCTCAGAATCCACTCTCCTTGTGTTTTCATTTGAAGTTGTACACGGTATGCGATGCATTTATGTTTGGCTTGGGGATGTCATTTTGCACTTTAACATATGTACGGATATGAGTGTTTGGAAATGCGCTTTAATCAAAGTGCTGAAGTGCCACTCTCAGCTTTTCCTCCTGCCTTCTGCTCAGAGCTGTCCCTGGCTCCCTATCCCCTGCTGAGTGCCTAAATCACAATCTCCTCTCTCCCTGATGACAGTTATTGGGTTAAGCTGGCCTTTTCTGTACTCTATTTCTTTTTCTTGCTTTCCCTTCCTCAGTGGATTTTCTCATCACTACTTTTCTCATTTGGGGGGAGACAATGAAGTGCTTTGGTTGCTGATGAGTAAATGGCATGTAGAAATGAAAACCAGAGATACTATAAACCATATTAACTGTTAGCTACTCTGTTTAATTATATCCGTATGAACCATGAAAGATAACTGAAAGTTGACCAAGTTATCTTCCAGAGAACAATGGTTGTTTATACTTAGTTTTTGTCTTCTTGTGGCTGATTTCCTTCACTGAACTGAAGTGAGATGTCTGTGCTCCTGAGACTCATGCTTTGCCCTCTCGTTTTTTGGTATCATGCTGCAAGCTATTATTATGAGTACAGTAATGAACAAAATAAATCCTCTTACTGTAGGCAGATAATCTCTACTCCACGAGATAATTATCAGATCTCATGGGAATTTGTTTTTAAATTCACTTCATAATGATGGCTCTTTTCTCTGAAGATGCTTCATCACCTCTAATAGAATGTAATCACAAACCAGGGTGGGATACGTAGTGGTTGTTTAAAATCCATCTCTTAAGAGGAAAGGAATGGAGTCAGTTAATTATATCTAATGGCCCTTGATCTCCCATGAGGATAGTCCTTCCCACCTGACAGCAAACAGTGGTTTGAGAAGCCAGGAAATCTGATAAGTAGCTTTTGTTTGGTAAAAGGTGAGAGGTCTGCTTGTGTTATACGTCAAGGCTACTGTCTAAAAGAGAAGCACTTAGAACTGCATATTCCTTAAAGAAAAACTGACAAGCAGAATGAGTGTCAGAGCTAATACTCTAAAAAATAAAAATAGGAAGACCTTCTGAATTTTAAATCCTCTCACAGTCTGTAAATATAGGTTTTTCATTTAATTGTAGAAACTCTCGTGAACGTTTTACATATCAGCAAATATAGCAGGTAATGAACTGTTGATTTGAAAGAAGTTCAGGAAATGCAGAGCTTAACTGAATTGTCTATTTTCCATTGGAGGATAAATTGATGTAGTAGGAGAAGGGGGGCAGTCTATTGATTCACTCCCCAAATCCCTCTGATCCCTACTGATAAAAGAAAGGGAGTCTAAGCCTGGTTTTCATCCAAAGTATAATCCTGTGTAGAGAGAAGTACCTGGGTCTCCTCAAATCTAATCTCATCATCACAATAGTTGGCCTCGTGACCCATTTTGAGTTTTATCAGCACCTCATGTATAAAATAGCAGTTGAATCTGCACATAGAAGCAGATTCCTGCTATGTGCTAAATGAAGTGCTGTGGATTATATCTTGCTGGTAAGAGACAGGAATACAGATAGTCTTTCCTAGGATTTTTCCCTTTCACTCATTTCTGAAATTAAGTTGAGGCTAGGCTGTGGTAGAGATTCTTGGTTCCAAGGAGAGGTGGACCACTTTACTAACACCTCAGCCAGTCTTAAAATGCTAAGTTGGATCCTAGCGGAGTCAGCATAGTAAGCAAGGAGAGGAGGATCACAGTGAACTGGGAAAGAGAAGAGACTCCATTTTAATATGTTACCAGCATACCTAACACCTATCCATTGTACACCTGTTACGCGCCAGGCACAGTGTCTGGTGTTGTCGGATCAGAAGGTGAATTGGACACAGTTCAATTACTTGGAAGAAGTAAACAAGCAAATCAGATCCACACCAAAATACAATCAGCTCTATGACCAACATGCAGCCGCAGTGCTAAGAGATAACACAGGAGAATCTAAGTGATAAAGAAAGGAAGTTCCCCCAAGATCTGAGTGATGAGAATAATACATCATGCCTTTTACATCCAGGAGGAATATATGGATGCTTGATCTGCATGACTCATTGGACAGACACAAAGTAGGATCTAAAGCAAAAATCGCAAATGTTGAGGGTAACAAAGAGGTGGTTAGAGGAACAGAGGGTACCCAGTCAGTGAGAGGACCTGCGTGCTGATCAAGGAGTTAACAGTTTATCAGGAAAGCCCTGCAGACTCATTGAAGGATGTTAAGCAGAAGATTGACGTGTCCATATATGTGATTTAAATATAGCCTCTGGTGGCTGTGGAGAAGGCACATGTGGGGAACCAAGACCAGAGCAGGAAGAATATTTTTATATATTATTTTTTTATTGGAGTATGGCTGCTTTACAATGTTGTGTTAGTTTCTGCTGTACAGCAAAGTGAATCAGCCACACGTATACCTATATCCTCTCTTCCTTAGATTTCCTTCCCATTTAGGTTACCACAGACCATTGCATAGAGCTCCCTGTCCTATGCAGTTGGTCTTAATTAGTCACCTGCTTTATACATAGTAGTGTATGTATGTCAATTCTAATCTCCCAATCCATCCCACTCCCCTTTCCCCCCTTAGTATACATACATTTGTTCTCTCCATCTGAGTATCTGTTTCTGCTTTGCAAATAAATTCATCTATACCATTTTTCTAGTTTCCACATATATGTGTTAATATATATTTGTTTTTCTCTGGCTGAGTAATATTCCATTGTGTATGTGTGTGTATGTGTGTGTGTGTGTGCGTGTGTACCACATCTTCTTTATCCATTCCTCTGCTAATGGACATGTAGGTTGTTCCCGTGTCCTGGCTATTGTGAATAGTGCTGCGAGGAACATTGGGGTGCATGTGTTTTTTGAAATTATGGTTTCCTCTTGGTATGAGCCCAGTAGTGGGATTTCTGGGTTGTATGGTAGGTCTCTTTTTATTTTTTAAAAGGACCCTCTATACTGTTGTCCACAGTGACTGTACTGATTTACATTCCTATAACAGTATAAGAAGACTTCAGAAAACATGGAATCAGTGCAAGAAGTAATCACAGCCTGAATAGTAATCATTAACTTTAAATATGTCATAAACCAGTAGGATGCTAAGTATTTTGTAAACGTGTCTCATTTAATCCTTATAACACACCTACAGAATAAGTACCAGATACCTATTTTAAAGATAAAGGAGCTGAGATTCAAGGGATTTGGAAACCTTGGTTGAGATTGCACAGATATTGGTAAACCAAAATTTGGACAAACAGAATCAGATTTATCTGACTTTAGAATATATGTACCAGGAGGCATCAGATAACACTTCCTGGGCAATGACGAGAGGATCTTAAGGGCCAGTTCAGGTGTAGACACAGAGTTTGGGAGAAAAAACAATGAGGTATATGTGGACAGTGTTAAATGTGAGGTGCCTGTTAGACATCTAAAGAGAGATGTCCCTTGAGCAGGTATATACTTAGCTGGAGTTTGAGAGGGTCTGGGCAGGCTAACCATCTACAGGCCAATTGCAGAAAATCACATAAATGGTTACTCACTCACAAAGAAATACAAAGTGAAAAAACTGACAAGTCAAGACAAAACACTGGGAAGTAGAACTAAGCAAAAGAGAAGCCCATGAATGAAATCTGAATGGTATCCAAGATGAGTCTGGTGTAAAGTCAGCCTATCCATGTTAATTATGCTTTTTATGTACACAAGGTACTGCCTTGGGCCCTATAGTTGATGCAAGAAACTAGTGTGACATCAGAATTTCCCCCCAAAATTACAGAAGTGATGTTGGGAAGAAAGTCACATACACACAGTTAAAATTGTTATAAAAATTCACAAAACCACTAAGCAAAGTAAGAAATATCACCAGGCAGGATGCCATACATTTCCCCTGTAAGTGGTTTAGGAAATGAGGGTTCTAAGCTAGGGGTATTAGTGAATCACTGGGGAACTGAGTGAACAAGAAGGGATTTACAGAAATTATAGAACAACTGATCTCAAATTTAGCTGTGCATCAGACTCAGCAAGGCATCTTGTTTAAAATGCAGATTTCCGGGCCCTTCCCTCAGTTGATCTGATTCAGGAGCTTGGCATTGGGCTCAAACGTCTGAATTGTTAATAAGGACTCCAGGTGATTCAGAAGCAGATGATCCATCAACCCCAATTTGAGCAGCAATATCTTAGAAAATGTTAAAATGAGGACAGATGTTGAGCGGTGCCTAGTATGTATGCTGGGGGAAGGGCTGGATGTTTAAGGTGAAGAAAAAGCAAGAATGAAATCAAGACAACATAAGAAATGAAAGACTATTTTCACAGATGGCCAAGAGAGTCCAGGTAGGGAAACACAGCAAGACGAAAATGAGACACAGAGACCTCCCTCACTGAGAACCTTGATTGTCATTGGAGGATTTGTTCTCAACTGAAGAGATCTCGTTGGTACTGAATGTTGTATCTCACTCAGTAAAGTGTTGCTTTTTGGAGTAGATAATATATGTCACATTGCCCTTGCTGTTGGAGAGTCTGCAAGTTCTTCTTGAGAAATACTGAGTTTGAGATCCTTAGAAAAAGAAGCCAAGACATAAGAAAGGAATGAGGTTGAAGTGATTTGAGCAAAATCAATAAAATGCTCCATAGCAAGTAAAATGCATAGGTTTCATCAGGTTATTTTAGTTGCCCCGTAACTGTTTGTCAGTCTCCCCAGGTGGCCCTGGGGGATGTGCAGGAGGTGTGAGAGAGGCGGGCTCAGTTCCTGAGTTGAGAAGATCTCCTGGAGAAGGTGGTAAGGAGTTGGACATAGCTGAGCGCATGTGTGCGCGTGTGCGCACACACACACACACACGGCCATTTGTCAGCTAGCCCCTCTTGTTTCATTTAGGCGCTTACTCTTCTGAGAATTATGAGTTTCAGAAGCTCTTTTTGCTTCCTACAAAGTGATATTTCAAAACTCATACTTAAAATACACTACCAGACATTAATTACTGTTAGTAACAACTCATGAAATTACTTCTCCAAACCATAGATGTGAAAATTCAGGAAAAGAAGTGGGAATTTAATCCAAGACTCTGACAGTAAATTGACATGCCTTTGCTTGATCTTATTCTGACATTTATTTTATAAGGTTTTGTCAGTAGCCCATAGACTTATTTGTTTCAGAAAAGAACTGTATTTTGAGGTCAAAGAGGAAAAAAAGGAAAGTAGCAAAGTGCAATGTTCATTTTCCCGACTTTTTCTAAGTGTCTTAAATCCATCCTGATTCAAATACTGTTTCGAATACACAATCTCTAATTGCTGGGATGCTTGTCTTTAGTCTCTTTTGCATGGAGGTGAGCTTCTCAAGAAAATTCTCTGTCTCATATGACAGAAATCTCTTTGGATGTGCATCTTGTAAAACAAAAGGTTTCACTTTTTATCTTTTACCTCCTACTCGATGTCAAGTTTCCTCTCAAACTCTCCAATACTTCTTAGCTTATATTCTGTGAAGTTGGAAAATGATTATCATCTCATAAAATGTTATGCATCCGGCAGAGATAGGGAATGTAGGCAATTAACAAAGAAGCTATCTTTTTAAAACCTTTTATTTTATATTGAAGTATACCCAGTTAACAGTGTTGTGATAGTTTCAGGTACACATCAAAGGGCCTCAGCCATAAATGTCCATGTATCCATTCTCCCCTGAACTCCCCTCCCATCCAGGCTGCCACGTAACGCTGAGCAGAGTTCCCTGTGCTCTACAGTAGGTCCTTGTTGGTTGTCCATTTTAAATATAGCAGTGTGTGTATATTGATCTGATCTCAAACTCCCTAACATTCCCTTCCTCAACTCTTTCCCACCCTCCCCCCTTTGCCCCCACAACCAACAAAGAAGCTATCTTTTTGTAAACTCAGTGCTAAGATCATTTCTAGTTCTGATAATCATGTATACATGGGCGTGTTAATATTTCTATTTCAAACATCTTATTAATAAACAAGACATATTCATCAGATGATTCAGTCCTTTAAAGGCCAAGCAGGGAAATCATTGTAATTCCAGGACAGTAGCAGTAAATACTTCCTTGTGGCCTTATTCCAGTGTCAGCACTTCATTTTAATGATAACTGGATCTCTGCTGCTCATTGTGAAATCCTTGGATGTATTTAACAGCCTGCTTAGAGTGTATTGGATTGATGGGGATGACCAAATGAAGCCAGCAAATTTAGTGTGAGGAAATTGTGCCGATTGTATGAGAGAGAGTCCTTCTGATGGAAGGTTGAACCGTAGCACAAAAATGTAAAGGTTTGAGTAGAAGAGTGTTTCAGCAGGTACAGTCATGCCTGTTGTCAACCTTCATCATTGTCAAGTCTCGCCTATTGAGTCTGCTTCTCTTAATTCCTGATTAGCAGCTGTCAGAGCACTGTCTAGAATGTGATAACACTTCTGTGATCGTTCTAATAGCAGTCTGTAGTTTGCAGAGCATTTTTCTTTTCTTAAAATTTTTAAAAATTTATTTGGCTGAACCAGGTCTTCATTGGGGCTCTCAGGATATTTGATATGTGTTGCAGCATGTGGGATCTAGTTCCCTGACCAGGGATTGAACCCTAGCCCTCTGCACTGGGGGCTTGGAGTCTTAGCCCCTGGACTATCAGGGAAGTCCCAGAGCATTTTTCAGAGAATCATCTTTTTAATGTTCTCAGCAATCCTAAGACACAAGAATTATTATGGTTATTTTATATATGAAGGAAAGGAGGATTAGTTAAATTGACCCAGGTTGTTAGCTGAGTAAGGGTGGGCTTCTTCCTCCTGAAAGAACGTGCATCTGTGTTGGGTCCCTTTGGCTGCTCGCGTGAGCTTCATGGTTCTCACTGTCACGTGTGGTCCTGGGGTCACAGGGCCTCGCCCCCCACCATGGAAACCGTAAAGGGCCTGGTCCCCTTCTTCCTAGTGCCTGGCAGCAAGGGTGTAGCTCATTACCTGGGCTCAGTCAATTTAACTGAATCTGGGGAAAAATGAATCTTGAGAAAAAAAAATAAAGGAATGATGAGAATATAGTTCTGTGCACTGAGTCTGCTGCCAGCAGCATTTTCTAGGCCCAGCGGTACACAGAGGCCCACATCCTGTACAACTAAATATTTAAACATTGTAAATCTATCTAAGGAAACTGCTTAATAATGTATTTCTATTCTTATACCTTGACAAATGTAATTTTCATTAAAACCCAGCTGGCCAGGATTGAATTAGAATTCTGAGAGCCCTCGGAGTTGCGGGCTGGATTTTGAAAGCTTGGGGAGAGTGGATCCTGGTGCTTGGCCCTGGTCTGCTGACCCCCTCTTTCTCTTCCTGCTCCAAGCTCAGCCCTGCTTTGTTGGGAGCTTCGTGCCCATGCACGTGGACACCCTGGCCTGCAGATGCAAATATGCATTCTCTCAGAAGGGAGAGGACCATCCTTACTCAGTTAATAATGCTGGGGTCAATTTAATTAATCCTCCTTGGGAAATTCATATTTCCCAACATGAAGCTGTATGTTGGCCACTTCCGTGTGTGGTCCACTCTTGAGTGTGTCGAGGCTGTGAAGAGATCTGCACAGGCTCAGGGTATTTGTGAAGGGAATTCTGGGGTCCTGTATATCCAGCCAGAGCTTGCTCAAGAAGGCAGGGATGGACTCTGGGCAGGCATGTTTCCTGAACTTCACAGACTTTTGCTTCAGGAAGGTCATATTCAGAAAAGGACCAGGATAGGCCTTCTAACCTTCCCACCTGGACATGAAGGCATAGTGGATGGTTGTATCCCATCCTGGGGTTTGTTGTGTCTTGGCTTCTAGAAGTCCTTTGGTTCTTGCTGGTTTTCTAAGTAGGTCTTCTTACCTCTGTGAGTGCCCTACGTACTTCCAGAATCTTTCGTGGGCTTAGAAGAGCCAAACTCATTTTCTCTTGCTTACAACTGGAAATTTTGTTTGATATACACAGTCTGTCACTTTTTCCCCACAGGATTAGGATGGTATGAGGTCAGGATTGACTGGACAAAGATGGATGAGCAATGGTAAGTACCATTCATCAGTTCATGATGAATATTCGTCTCTCATGGAAAGACAGGTAGGTAAGAATGTCGCTCTGACTTTGTATTTATTCCACCAGGCTCACCATTTCTTATCATCTTCCTTCAGAGTAACCTGAGTTAACCTCTTGGCTGAAATATTGTGAAGGGACACAATGCCTTGGGCTTGTTGCTGTAAAAACTAATATGCTATTTAGTTATTTAAAAGGCAATGAAAAATATCTTGTGGATTAACAAATCAACAGAAAGCCATTATAGGAAAGTATAGAGAAGCAAAAGAAAAGATATATATCCATAGTCACATGATTATGCCACCCCAATAATATCAGATAATTTTCTGTGCATATCTTTATAAAAAAGGTTCATACTGTATCAGTTCAGTTCAGTTCAGTTGCTCAGTCGTGTCCGACTCTTTGAGACCCCATGAAACGCAGCATGCCAGGCCTCCCTGTCCATCACCAACTCCCGGAGTTCTCACATCCATTGAGTCGGTGATGCCATCCAGCCATCTCATCCTCTGTCGTCCCCTTCTCCTCCTGCCCCCAATCCCTCCCAGCATCAGAGTCTTTTCCAACGAGTCAACTCTTCACATGAGGTGGCCAAAGTACTGGAGTTTCAGCCTCAGCATCATTCCTTCCAAAGAAATCCCAGGGCTGATCTCCTTTAGAATGGACTGGTTGGATCTCCTTGCAGTCCAAGGGACTCTCAAGAGTCTTCTCCAATACCACAGTTCAAAAGCATCAATTCTTCGGCTCTCAGCCTTCTTCACAGTCCAACTCTCACTTCCATACATGACCACAGGAAAAACCATAGCCTTGACTAGACGAACCTTTGTTGGCAAGGTAATGTCTCTGCTTTTGAATATGCTATACTGTATACACTGACTTCAAACCTATTTTTGTCCCCAGTTCTGTATTATATGCATTTTTATTTCAATAGTTATTCCCATAATATTTTTTAAATGAGTACATATTACATCAGTGAATGATGTGAGATTATCTAACCTAATGCTTATTGCTGGACATTTTGGTTGTCTTAGATTTTACTATTGTAGAGAATATTAACAAACATTTTGAAATGAAATAATTATACATATGCTTAATTATTTCCAAAGGATGTATTTCTGTAAGGGGAATATTCATTTCAAAGACTTCTCATGACTACAGTGTTTGAATGTTATTTAAAAACATTGTAACCCATGCAAAGAGTGATTATATATTGAACAGCGTTCCTCTAGCATATATATTTTTTATTAAGAATTATTAAAGTATGGTTAAGAACTGGTATTATTCAAATCCTTTATATTAATTCAGTGTGTTACATACAATACACTTTGGCAAGATCTTTAAACAAATCTGGAGGGAAATGAAAGTTTCTCTCATCTAAGAGTGACCCGCTTTTCTATTTCTCTGCTTTCTTAAAAAATAGCTTTGTTGTAATAATTCATGTACCACACAGTTCACCCGCTCAAAGCGTGTAGGTCAGTTGTTCGTATGGCATAGTTGTGCAACTCTCACCACCATTTTAGAAAAACTGTTACTCATAAGGGAAACCCTGCAGCCCTAGACGCTGCCCCGTCCTCTGTTATTCCCGGGCCCAGGGAACCACTTTCGGTTGCTTTTTGACACTGTAGGTTTGCTTATTCTTGACACTTGATATAAATGGAATCACACAGTATGTGGCCCTTGGTGACTGACTTGTTTCACTTAGCATACCATTTTAAAGGTTCATTTATGTAGTAATATGTGTCAGTAATTTGTTCCTTTTATTTTTTACTGAACAATACTCCACTGTATGGATATACCTCATTGATCTGTACATCAGATAGACATGTGAGTTGTTTCCACTTTTATATACTATGAGTAATGCTTCTATGAACATTTTTGTCCTTATTTTTGAGTGGACATCATTTTTATTTCTCTGGGGTGTGTAAGTGTGAGAGTGAAATTGTTGATTGTATTTTAACTCTGTGTTTAACCACATGAGAAAATGCCAGACTGTTTTCAAAAGATACCAACTCTGTTTCACAGTGTTTATGTTGATAATTAAATTTATTTTCTTTTTAAATTCATTTTTTAAATAACTCAACTTTACCTCAGGACCTATAGTTGTTGTACATATATAAAATTTTGTATGTGTTTTTGAATAGATTTGCTGTAATTGTTATCTTACTCTATTATAAATGTAGATATTAATCATTTACTGTCTGTGGTTTCTAAGAACACATTATTAATAGTTTAATCAAGCATCAGTGATTAAGGTTTGGAAATGTTTTGTTAATGAAGAAGTACTGTATTCTCTTATAAGAAAATTGATAAAGTATATATTTTTGAAAAACTGATTTTAATGGATTAAGAACTTAGATTTATCGTAGTTTTTTGTGTTTTAAGCTTTTTGTTAAGATTTTTATTTTTAAAAGATTCTTATTCACTTTTAAGAATGTTATGTTATCCACATAAAAATCTTAATCTTAAGAATCTTATGTTATCCACATAAAAATCTTAATAGAAAGCTTAAAACACAAAAAAACTACGATAAATCTAAGTTCTTAATCTGTTAAAATCAGTTTTTCAAAAATATATACTTCGATATTTGGCAAAACTAACACAATATTGTAAAGTTTAAAAATAAAATAAAATTTAAAAAATCAGTATTAAAAAAAAAAAAGAATGTTATGTTATCCAAAGTACAGTGGTAAACCAAAAACATAGCCATGTATCTTTTTCTTTTAATATATAAGGGACTATCAGTTCAGTTCAGTCACTCAGTCGTGTCCGAGTCTTTGCGACCCCATGGACTGCAGCACGCCAGGCCTCCTGTCCATCACCAACTCCCAGAATTTACTCAAACTCATGTCCATTGAGTTGGTGATGCCATCCAACCGTGTCATCCTCTGTCGTCCCCTTCTCCTCCCACCCTCAGTCTTTCCCAGCATCAGGGTCTCTTCCAACGGATTGCACTATTTCACAGTGAATATGTTGCAGTCACTCTAGTTGCAGTTTTTAGTATCACATTATGCCCATCATCACCTGGACCATTTTGGGCTTTCATTGAAGGGCAGTTTAGGGTTTTTATGCTGGGGTTTCACACACATGCACTCAAGACAATAAGCAGGATATAGGCCAGGAAGACATTTCTGGTTTTGCTTGCCCAGGTGACCAGTATCCAGCAAAACTCCTGATATTTAGTTAGGTCTCAATAAGCACTTAATGAATAATAAATCTACTTGTATACATTAGAAATAAAAATAAAAATCAACCTTATTGTCTTAGTCTTCTCTCTTTACATGTGAAAACTTCTCTTGGGGGAAAAATAAGATCAGTAATTTTTAAATGTTGTCTGGTTTTGCTTTATTTTTAGTAAGTGAATTTTGGGGGGGCAAACATTTAAGTCATTCATTCATTCATGAAACACTATTGAGTGTGTACTAATGGTCAGCCTCTTAGGTAGTTGGGGTTCAAAGACAGTATGATGTGATATGGTCGTCTTCCTCAAGTAGCTATAAGTCCTTCCTGAACCATGATGTTGTCATCTCGGGTCATCTGGCTGCATTAATTTTACTGCAGAGATTTTACTGTTAATATCTGACTCAGCTCAGAGCAGGACATCTGATAGGAAGCAATGGTAATGTGATGTGAAATAAATACAACACAACTAACCATCTAATTGAATATTGAAAGTTAAGTCTTGCTGCAGAGAAAATACTTCTGTGACAATACTTTGAAAAGTATGTGGATAAATATTTGATGATGTAAAAGTGGCATTCAACCCCTGAGGTAACAAACTTTGATACACTTGAGACTTTGTGGAAAAGCTGAAGGGCAGAGTGGTGCATTTACTTTCAGAACAAAATCCACATGCATATATTGTAGGTCTCAGATGGATTTGCAGAAAATCTTGTTCTCAAAAGGATAAAAGTGTGCAAACTCTTTTGAATAAAACAGAAAAAAAATTCAGGGGAGTAGTATCTACAGTGTAAGCTGGAACAGGTATTCATCGGCGAAATTGAGATGGCTCACAGAGCTCTGGAAGAATCAAGCTTTATACTGGCATATATTCTATGAAAGGATTTCAATTCCCAGTGGCATCAAGGACAAGACTGAGATTCAGATCTGATCTCATAATTTCTGGAGAGTGGACTAAGTAGATGACATGAACCGACTAAAAGATTCTGAGAAATCTCAGAAAAAAAAGGCTATGAAGAGATGTTAAGATCACTGAAGATTTGTCTTCACTGGCTTTGACCTTCGATGTGTTAACTTGACCACTGTCTGATGGCGTGACCTTGAGCAAAATTTCTCCAAGCAAGATGGAGGCAGCTATATCCCAGAGTTATTATGTGGATTAAATGGGATAATGTGTGTACAAGCATTATCCGATTTAATTACTCAAGTGCAGCATTCTCCTTGTCTCTAGCATATAGTAAGCATTCAAAAATGATAATAAATTGAGCATTTACTCTGTAGCAAGGACTTTTGCAGTACTTTATACCTATTGACTCATAAAATCTTCACATCAACCCTAAGAAGAAGGTATAGAATTGTTTTGTTTTGCAAACAAGTCACCAAAAGTCAAAACGGTTCAGTGACTTGCTTAAAGTCACACAGCTACTAAGTAGTGAGCCTAGGATATGAACCCAGGCAGTCATTTTAAGCTTAATACTGTTACTACATTAGATATAAGCTTAGAGTTATAATACAAAAGCTAGTATATTTTAATGTAGAATTATTACTTTCATCCCAAAAGTTAAATTACCTTTTTAAACATTAGTTTGTGAATAAAAATAAATCTAGAAAACAAGAATATAGAGAACAGGGTGATTTCATGGCTTTTGTAGTCACTCTTAAATGGATAACTTCATAAAATGATGTAATTTGTTTTCCAGCAGAGTATTTGATATCTACTCCCATAGGTCGCATATCATAATGACTGTAGTGTTGGAGTCAATTAAATTATCTTAGAACTGGCTCTTGGTGACTCTAAAGACAGGTAACTTCATGACTCTAACAGATACATTATCTAAAAGCCAAGTGGTGTCAACGCTCCACTATGTTATAATTCAGAGTGTCTGTCATGACTCAGTTGCAAGATCTTTCAACCTCTCCTTTCGTGTATTAATCACTGTAGGTCAAGCCTACACCCTAAACTTTAGGCCCTTGAAGTGTACTCTGAATCAAATTCTAGACTCATATCTAGAGTTAGTTCCCTGGTAAAAGAAAAGATTACCTCTTTAAAGCAAGCTTTGGCACTCTGAATCTGACTTGGGGCTTTGACTCCGTAATCCTTGGTATGTGAATAGTGAGTCTTGTCTTTTTCAGGAACAGATGATTGATTCTGCTAAGACCCTAAAAAAAGAACTGTCTAGTGTGGCAGCCACAAGCCTGTTGACACTTACATATGGCTACCCAGAATGCAGATGCACTCTAAGAGTGAAAACACATCAGAACAGAAAACTTAAGTACCAAAAAGAGAATGTAAGATAGATTATTATTTTTTAAAAAATAATGAGTACATGTTAAAATATATTTGGTTAGATAAAATATTATTAAAATGTCACATGTTTCTTTAAAGTTTATTAATGTGAATATTGGAAACTTAAGAATTATACATGTGCAGCGCACTATATTTCTATTGGGCATTGCTGCTCTAAGAACTCTACACTATTCTGTTGTTTCCTTGGAAGACAGAAAACTGAAATCTGCAAGTTAGTGGTCTGGGAAGTCCACTCTTAGCTACAGACGCAGTCAGACCTTAGGGTCAGAAGAAAGAACTCTTCAGAATAGACCCGCCATCTCAATAGAGTGCTTGAGCAAACAGATGAGTAGAGGTATAGAAAAAAAGATTTATTTTTTAAAGATTAATACATTGTAGTTAATAATGTGCATCGTAATTAAAGTCAACTGAGTAGATATTAATGATTAGCCAGAGAGAATGTAAAGATAGGAAAAGAATAGGGTTTAGGTTAGAACCTTCAAAGATACTGACACATTAATATAAAAGGACAGATTACAGGAAAAAACAGGAAGAGTGCAGGTCAGATAAATCAAGGGAGGAATATATTAACATATGCAACTGACCAGGTTTGTGGATAAAGTGAGAAATTCCGATGAATTTATTTTCTAAATTGGCTGGCCTATCAGACAGCAAATTTAAGATACAAAGTTACCTTGTTCCTTAACTGTACTTAACTCATTTACATATAGAGAACCTTCTCCAACTAACAAAATTAAGAGCAAGTTATGAAACATTTATAATCTTTGACATGCCTGGCCAAAAGGGGAATATATAAACCACTGAGAATAGCTACTACTATTACTACTAACTACTAAGTCGCTCCAGGCGTGTCCGACTCTGTGCAACCCCATAGACAGCAGCCCCCCAGGCTCCGCCGTCCCTGGGATTCTCCAGGCAAGAACACTGGAGTTGGTTGCCATTTCCTTCTCCAATGCAGGAAAGTGAAAAGTGAAAGTGAAGTCACTCAGTCGTGTCTGACTCTTAGCGACCCGATGGACTGCAGCCTACCAGGTTCCTCCGTCCATGGGATTTTCCAGGCAAGAGTACTGGAGTGGGTTGCCACTGCCTTCTCCGGTGAGAATAGCTAATTGAGTTCAAATCAGGTATGCAGATATTCAGTAAGCAAGTTCCATGAGGGCGTAAATGATCTGAGTCATACACGGTAAAGAAGCTGAGTCATGAACAGTAACCAACTTGGCAGTTCAGTTCAGTTCAGTTCAGCCGCTCAGTCGTGTCCGGCTCTTTGCGACCCCATGAATCACAGCACACCAGGCCTCCCTGTCCATCACCAACTCCCAGAGTTCACTCAGACTCACATCCATCGAGTCAGTGATGCCATCCAGCCATCTCATCCTCTGTTGTCCCCTTCTCCTCCTGCCCCCAATCCCTCCCAGCATCAGAGTCTTTTCCAATGAGTCAACTCTTCGCATGAGGTGGCCAAAGTACTGGAGTTTCAGCTTTAGCATCATTCCTTCCAAAGAAATCCCAGGGCTGATCTCCTTTAAAATGGACTGGTTGGATCTCCTTGCAGTCCAAGGGACTCTCAAGAGTCTTCTCCAACACCACAGTTCAAAAGCATCAATTCTTCGGCGCTCAGCCTTCTTCACAGTCCAACTCTCACATCCATACATGACCACAGGAAAAAACATAGCCTTGACTAGACAAACCTTTGTTGGCGAAGTAATGTCTCTGCTTTTCAATATGCTATCTAGGTTGGTCATAACTTTCCTTCCAAGGAGTAAGCGTCTTTTAATTTCATGGCTGCAGTCACCATCTGCAGTGATTTTGGAGCCCAGAAAAATAAAGTCTGACACTGTTTCCACTGTTTCCCCATCTATTTCCCATGAAGTGATGGGACCAGATGCCATGATCTTCGTTTCTGAATGTTGAGCTTTAAGCCAACGTTTTCACTCTCCACTTTGACTTTCATCAAGAGGCTTTTTAGTTCCCCTTCACTTTCTGGGTAACTGTAAATTTAGGAAAAGCCTCAAGAGGGTAGATTCTGGTTGCATAAATGTGGCAGTGCTTCTGTGTGGTAAATCTGTGTCACAAAAAAGGACTAGCCAGATTTTATTCAAATTTTAGAGGATGTGTCTGGAATCATTTGATTTAAAATATAAAGTATGTGGCAGAGAGCACATTTGTGTGGGGAAGGGACCTCTGAGCAGAGGCTGGCAGGCAGCTCCCAGGGTAGATGGACTCATAGATTGCTGACTGAGCTGTTTGTTAAGCCATGCCCAACCCTGACACCAGATCTCTAGGGGGAGAAACAGGAAGAATTGATGAATTTGTTTATTAGTGGTTAACAAATCTCCTAGACAGTGCAAAACTGGACAGTGAGGACTTAAAATAGAAAGTAATTTCCTGTGAATAAAGCAGTACTGCCCTTCCAAAAAATGATAAAGAGTATTATTAACAATTGACTTTGACATGCTATCCATTATAGCCCTAAAACAGAGCTAGTAAAAGATTTTCTTTTCACACATTTACTAAATATAATTGACATCCAAAATTAATTTTGATCAACCTTCTATATAAATTTCTGTTTGCTCTCTCTCTCTTTTTTTTTTTTTTTTTGGTTCTTTTTCTGCTTGGGAACTATTCACTGACTCCACCATTCAGCAATGTGTTGCTTATCTATTCTAAAAATCTACCGAAAATATCAAAATGTTAGTTTTCTTCAGCAGTGTAACACCCATGCCATATCTTGTATGTGCTTAGTCACTCAGTCATGTTCGACTCTTTGTGACCCCATGGACTGTAGCCCACCAGGCTCCTCTGTCCATGGGGATTCTCCAGGCAAGAATACTGAAGTGGGTTGCCATGCCCTCCTTCTGGGGATCTTCCCAACCCAGGGATCAAACCCAGGTCTCCCTCATTGCGGGAGTCTCAAAGCAGATTCTTTACCAGCTGAGCCACCAGGGAAGTCCACCCTTTTATAATCCTGTCTAATCTTTCTCTTTGATGTGTGCCTGTCTCTTTTCCTTTCTTCTGAAAAGTTGTTGATTTCCGCCATCATAAATTTTAAGGAAACCTGAGAGTGGTGACTAAATTCATAGTTCATCATCATATGGATGTTTGTCTCAGCATCTTTTACAAGATAGTAAAATAAATCCTCTTTTCAAGATGCAGAATCTCTTCCACCAGAATATGTCATTGAACCAATAATCCAATAGCTTAGTTATGTATGTGCCAACTAAAAATTGTCATCTGACACTACAAGAAGGAATTCACTAACCACTGTAGTCGCTGACCTTCACCACAGGCCAGGAGTTCACGACAGAAATTAGGAATGAGGCAGTCTGCTCTAGGAAAAACTAGCGGAGCAGTTCTTCAGATAGTTAGGTATTTTGCAAGAGATTTTATGAGCCCAGTTTCTTGCATCCTCCCATATCTAGAAAAACACTACAATCATTAATGGAGATTTTAAATCTTTAATGGAGAGATCTGCTCCTCACAGCAGCAGCCTTCTTGTGACTAGCAACAGCCTTCTGCCAGAATGCGTGCTTGACTGTACATACCCCCTTCACCAAAATCACGTATGCAGGACTCCCCCACCCTGACCTCTTCAAAGCAGTTCCTCAGAGCTATCTGAGAGGCTGTCTCCTGGCCATAGTCCTCATTCTGCTTCGAATAAAGCTTAACTCACTACTCACATTGTGCTTTTCTTTTGTTTCAGTCAACATATGTGATAGTGACTGCTAATTAAGATGCTGGGAGATCTGTGCTTTTCAACACACAAAGTTGTGTTTAAATTAAGCTTTGTTCAGTCCAAGTCATGCTTAGTATGTTGTTGCTGCTGCTAAGTCACTTCAGTTGTGTCCGACTCTGTGCGACTCCATAGACGGCAGCCCACCAGACTCCCCCGCCCCTGGGATTCTCTAGGCAAGAACACTGGAGTGGGTTACCATTTCCTTCTCCAATGCATGAGAGTGAAAAGTGAAAGTGAAGTCTCTCAGTTGTGTCCAACTCTTCTCGACCCCATGTACTGCAGCCTCAGGCTCCTCCGTCCATGGGATTTTCCAGGCAAGAGTACTGGAGTGGGGTGCCATTGCCTTCTCCGAGTATGTTGTTAGGACTTTTGATTTGCTCATCTTTCTACCTGCAACTCTTTGCTTTGTCTCATACACCTTTGGTTTTTTTCAAAGTTGTTTTGAATATTGTAGGTGATTTTTTTCTTCATGAATTTTAGAATCAGTTGTCAGTTTCTTTAAAAAAAAAAAAGAGCCTTCTATGAACTGAATCCATAGGTCTATTTAGTGTTGAGTTGATATATAAGCAATATGGAATCTCTGATATAAAAAGGTAGTGTATCTCCTCATTTATTTAGTTCTTATACATATTTCATCAGTGTTTGGTAATTTGGAATAGGTAAATCTTACACATATTTTACTGTTAGTTTTATCCCTAAGTATTTGATTTATTGATGCCTTTGTAAACAGCATCATTTAAAGTTAATTTTAAATTATTGTTAACACATAGAAATACATTTGATATTTGGCTCCTTATATCCTGGAATCTTGCTAAATTCATATACTACTTAAAAAAATTTTTTTTGGTAGGTATTTTTTTTATTTCCTCTGTAGACAGTCAGGTTGTCTGAGAATAAAGATCATTTTATACCTCCTTTTCCAATCTGTGTACTTTTTATTTCTTTTTCTTGCATATTGTGCAAGCATCACCAAGCTGTTTGCTAGGAGTGATGAGAATATACATCTTTGATTCCCAATTAAAGGAGAAAACTTTGAATTTTTCAGCATTAAGTGTGCTACTAGCTGAAGACTTCTTTGACAGTAGATATCCCTCATTTGTTTGCTGAGAGTTTTTGTATGTTTGTTTCATTTCAGTTTTAAATCAGAAACAGGTGTTGAATTTTGTTGAATGACTTTCTTGCAACTATCGAGATGATCATATGGTTTTTCTTGTATGGTCTATTAATGTGATGAATTACATTAGTTGATTTTCACACGTTGAAATGGGCTTGGGTTACTGAAATGAACCTCACTTGGTTGTGATGTATTATCATTTTTATATTTAATTGGTTCAATTTCCTACAAGTTCATTGAGATTTTTGTGTCGGTGTTCTTAAGGATATCGCCTATAATTTCTTATAATGTTTTTATATGTTTTTAAATCAGAGAATGAATTGGGAAATAGTTTTTCCTCTTCTCTTTTCTGGAGTAATTTATGTAGAATTGATTTTATTTCTTCTTTAAATGTGTCCATTTCATTTTATATTTTTCTAAAATGTATTCCAGCTTTCCTTTTTGTTTAATTCATATAAGAAGGGGCCATTCAGTTCATCTGCATTGTTCTTTATATAATATGATATCTATATTATCTGTCATAGGTTTTGCATTTTTAAAAGACATAAATAGTTCAAGTGATTTTATAGTTAAAGAAATGGTGTCATACTATTTTGATAAAACAAGGTTATAGAAATTAGTTATTGATGAAATTTAAACTTGAAATAAATTATTTTAAACAGGATGGCAGCTAACATTCATCATCTTTAGTGAAGAGTGTTTAAACAGAAACTTAATTAAATCAACAAAAGGGAGAATTTTCTGACCAAGAGGATTGATATTGAAATTGATTTGGATCTCAGGAGATGTATGTTAATAGGTTAAGTATTTTCCTAGCATAGATGAGTCTTCCAATGTACGATCTCCTGGGCAGAAGTAATACATTTAAATTTGCATGAAAAATTACATAAATATATGTAAATGTAATATGAAGTTTATCCAAGCTCATTGAAATCTTTAAGAATTATTTTTAAATTTTAGAATTAAGATGGGCTTTAAACATTATGCAGGCACTAAAATATAGAAAGTTAGGATTATTAAAAACATCTACATCATAAGCCCCTGAGGTTTAGGTAAGGAAATTGAAGTTCAGGGAAATATAAGAAACTTGTCCAAAGTAATTTATCTGGTTTTAAGAACAATTCCCTTTAAAACTGTTCATTATAATTTATATCATTATTCTTCATATGATGAGAAGAGTGGACATAGATAAATTTTTAGCTTTTAACCCTTGAGTCAGTTTCATAAATACTGCTCTCCTTTGTGGACTTCTGAATGAGCAACACACTTCTGGGTGCTGCAGTACTGGGAGTCCAGATTCTACTGTTAGTTCTGTCCCTGCAACCATTCAGCTTTTTGGTATAATTGTATGATTTAGAGTGAGAGCCTACTTCTGAAGATTGACCTCAGTCTGAGTTTAATTGTAGGAATACGATGGAATAATTCTATTTATTCTTTAAACCTTGAATGTTCAAATATTAGTGTGTTAGAAACAGTAGTTTCAGTGTCAGCTGGAAGCTTTTATACCACCAGAAACCACCGTCTTCCAATGCCCTTTGTCTGACTTGACTTTTATTTTAATTGTTTTTGAGAATCTCTTCTCTAGGAAAGAAAAATATCTAGCATAATCTTCTTCATAAATGACAGTATTCAAACCTTATGGAAATAGTAGTGGTTGAAAAGGAGGACAATTTCTTGAATTGACTTGAGGGAGGTGGCACAGCTATCTAGAGTGATGTTAACTATATTTAGCATAAGTGATATACTGGGTTCAACAGAAGGCTGATGATCATTTTAGTTTCTGTGTGAATCCTTTATCAGTCACAGGAAAGGTGGTTTAATTTGACAGTGGTTGAGCAATCTGTGATTCATAGGCTCCATAGAGGAGAGAGGATGTAATTTTCTGGTCTTCATTATTGAGATCAATAAGCAAATTATATAGGAGGCCATGCATGTCTGAAATAATGAAACAGAGTTGCCAGAACCAGTTTTTCTCTATTCTTTCTCTTTATTTCACAAAGGACCCTGAGAAAGCTGGGATTTGGAAATAAAAACAACCAACCCTGCTAGTTATATATTTTAGGTGAGGCATACTGCACACTACTTGAATCCTATGAAAGAAAAGTGCATAATAAGAAGCCTTTGCGTTTTCTAAGGTCAAAAACAATAAATAATGAAAGCAATGCAGAAAATACATAAAATGTGATAGTGTATTTTTATAAGGGATTGAGTCCTGAGGGTGGGAGCAGGCAGAGAGAAGACAGATACTTTATTCAAATAAGGCATAAACTAGAGGCTGAATTATTATGCTTAAATTCTCTCTTCCAAACCAAGTCACCATATGCTGACTACATTCCACTTTTTTGCTTCATAAATTATGTAGCAAAAATGCTGTGCACATAAATCATATTTTGTTAAACTCAGCTTCAAGTGGGTACATGTAACTTACTGTAAGTCCAGTCTTAACTGCTATTTTTTCCCCTTTAGATTGAAGTCTATTTTTATTGCAATCTCTTTCTTAATACTTTAATTTTGGAGTTATCATTTACCTAACAATGCTTTCATGCTTAAGAAAAAAAAATTGTTTTTCATTTAAGACCTATTAAACACACTGATTCTCAAATTAAATGAAAAAATATTTTGAAAGCTAATTATATACATTTTGAAACATCATATTGTTTGAAATATAAAACATGAACATGGATTTTTAAACATCATGAATGTGGATTTTAAAGCAAATATTATTTTAATCCAAACATTTTATCTAACATTATCTATTCATGCAACCAAAATGCACATCTATGGGAGTCAGTAGTAAAATCCTAGGGTTATTTTATTTTTTGTTGGAATATAACTGCTGTACCGTGTTGTGTTAGTTTCTGCTCTACAGCAACCTGAATCAGTCATGTGTATACATATATTCCCTCCCTCTAGAACCTCTTTCCTACCTCCCCATCCCTAGGCCCATTTTAATATGGCTGTGTGATATATACTTTCTAGAGAGGAAGGCAAGCTGCCCTGGTTAAAAAGTTGAGAGGAAGTTTGCATCCCAAATTTCCTTTATTTTTCATCAGAGGATCTCCTGATGAGAGCAACATGGATGCAGTGTAACAGGTAACATGCACTGTGTCTGCACTTCAGGTTGAAAAGATACTCAATATAACTTAGTCTGACCATGTGTTCTTACTGTTGAAGAAACAAAGGTTTTGAGAGGTAAAATGATTAACTCCAGATCACAAAGCTGCTCTAGAATTCAGGCCTCCCAGTTCTTGCCTTTTAATGGAAAGAACAGAGCCTGAGGCTTTAAATAGAGCTGGATGTGGATGTTAACTGTGTGACCTTAGACATAAGTTGCATAACTTCTCTTGGCCAAAGTTTCTTCATCAGTGATTAAAAAAATTTGAGATAATAGTTCCTGTATTTTAAGTTTGATATGAGGATTAGAAATGTACATAAAATGCTAGATATAGGGCACTGCCCATCATTTGAGGGACTTTGTAATAATACACAATTAATAGGAAGCATAATTGTTTACTGGGGCTTCTGTTACAGGCACAGGAATCTAGTCTGAGGAAGAAGAATAAAGCCTTGGCTGTAGAAATGTGTTAAAACTAAAAATTCTACCTAGGAGATCTTTAAAAAGAGAAGTAACCATGGAAATATAAACAGATCCACTGCATAGCAAAAGAAATAATCAGCAAGATAAAAAGGAAGCCTACAGCATGGAAGATTTTTGCAAGCTATGTATCAAATAAGGGTCTAGTCTCCAAAATGTATAAAGAACTCATGCAACTGAATAATGGAAAACCACAAAACAAAAAAAATCCATTTTAAAAATGGGCAGAGGAACTAAATAGTTTCTCTAAAAGGTGCTCAAAACCACTATTCATCAGGGAAATGCAAATCAAAACCACAATGAGGTATCACCTCATACCTGTTGGAAGGGCTATTGTCAAAAAGGTGTGAAACAAGCATTAGTAAGGATGCAGAGTAAAGGAGACTCTTGTGTGCCATTGGTAAGAATGTAAATTGGTGCAGCCACTATGGATACAGTATGTAAGTTCATTGAAAAATTAAAACTAGAACTATCATTTGATCCAGCAATTTTACTTATGGCTGTTTATTCAGAGAAAATAAAAAAAACACTAGCTCAAACAAATATAAACATCCCTGTGTTCATTGCAGAAGTATTTATGTAACTAAGATGTTGAAACAACCTAAATTTGTCCTTTGATGTATGAATGGATAAAGAAATTGTGTTATATATATAAATATCCACGCACATAGCACAATGAAATATATGCAACTCACCCTTAAGAAAGAAAGAAATTGTGACAGTTGTGACAACGTAGATGGACCTAGAGGGTATTATTTTAAGGGAAGTAAGTCAGGAAAAGAAAAACTTCCAGATGTTCAAGCTGGATTTAGAAAAGGCAGGGGAACCAGAGATCAAATTGCCAATATCCTTTGGATCATCGAAAAAGCAAGAGAGTTCCAGAAAAACATCTACTGCTTTATTGACTACACCAAAGCCTTTGTGTGGATCACAACGAACTGTGGAAAATTCTTCAAGAGATGGGAATACCAGACCACCTCACCTGCCTCCTGAGAAATCTGTATGCAGGTCAGGAAGCAACAGTTAGAAATGGACATGGAACAGCAGACTGGTTCCAGATTGGGAAAGGAGTATGTCAAGGCTGTATATTGTCACCCTGCTGATTTAACTTATATGCAGAGTACATCATGAGAAATGCTGGACTGGATGAAGCACAAGCTGGAATCAAGATTGCCGAGAGAAATATCAATAACCTCAGCTATGCAGATGACACCACCCTTACGGCAGAGAGAGAAGAAGAACTAAAGAGTCTCTTAATGAAAGTGAAAGAGGAGAGTGAAAAAGTTGACTTAAAGCTCAACATTCAGAAAATGAAGATCATGGCATCTGGTCCCATCACTTCATGGGAAATAGATGGGGAAACAGTGGAAACAGTGTCAGACTTTATTTTTTGGGGCTCCAAAATCACTGCAGATGGTGACTGCAGCCATGAAATTAAAAGACACTTGCTTCTTGGAAGAAAAGCCATGACTAACCTAGACAGCATATTAAAAAGCAGAGATATTACTTTGCCAACAAAGGTTCATATAGTCAAGACTATGGTTTTTCTAGAGTCACATATAGATAGATGTGCGAGTTGGACTATAAAGGAAGCTGAGCACTGAAAAATTGATGCTTTTGAACTGTGTGGTTTTGAAGACTCTTGAGAATCCCTTGGACTGCAAGGAGACTGAACCAGTCTATTATAAAGGAAATCAGTCCTGAATATTCATTGGAAGGACTGATGTTGAAACTAAAAAACTCCAATACTTTGGCCACCTGATGGGAAGAACTGACTCATTGGAAAAAACCCTGATGCTGGAAAAGATTGAAGGCAGGAGAAGGGGACAGCAGAGGATGAGATGGTTAGATGGCATCACCGACTCAATGGATATGAGTTTGAGTAAGTTCTGGGAGTTGGGGATGGACAGGGAGGCCTGGCATACTGCGGTCCATGGGGTCACAAAGAGACACGACTGAGCGACTGAACTAAACTAAACTGAAAAGAAAAATACTGTGCAATATCACTTACGTGTGGAATCAAACTCAAACTAGTGAACACAGAGAGTAAAACGGGGGTTTCCAGGGGCTGTGGGTGGAGGAATAGGAGAGATATTTTACAGGTTTTCTGAGAGCATTTGAATGACAGAGTATTTAGGTATTAAAAACAAGTTTCTTTGTCATAATGTTGCTAGGTTAGTCAAGACTCGTTACAGGGCTACGAAGCCATAACCTTTGGAGATAATGTTTTTCTACCAAAAAGAAATCCATTAAGTTAACATGTTACCTCACAGAAACTCAACTCTTAATTAAGTAAAATTAGCAAAATGAAAACAGTGCAGTCTTCTAGAGAATTAAATAATCCCTATTTGAACTTATGTTGTATATGACATTGAAAGAACATGGAGTCTTTTTTTCCCCAGTTTTAAACACTTTCCCTTGATGTGATTCATAAAAGTCCTCTTATAATTATTTTTCTCCCATCATGCATTGTGTTTCTATTGCCATCTTAACAAGTTTACCACAAACGCAGAGGCTTAAAATAACACGAATTTATTATCTCACAGTTATGCAGAGAAACAGTCTGGTATAGGTCTCACCAAACTAAAACTAAAATGTCTCCAAGTTCTATTCCTTTCTGGAGGCTGTAGGGGACAGTTTCATTCAGTTTCTTGGCATAGTTGAATTCATTGTGGTTATGGGAATAAGGCTTCCATTTCTTACTGTCAGCTGAGGGCCCTTGCCAGCTTCTAGACATCCTTGTTCCCTCTCTTCATCTTCAAAGCTTAAATGGAGGATCAAACATGTTGCATCTTTCTGACCAAATCTTCTGCTTTCCTTTTCCATTTGACAGACATATGTAATTCTATGGACTCACATAGATAATTTAGGATAATCTCCCCATCTCAGAGTCTGAACCCTTAATCACTTCTAGATGATCCTTTTTTCCTGTGTAAGGTAGCATATTCACAAGCTTGAGGGGTTAGGATGTAGATATTTTTTATGGAGGTCATTATTCCATCACACATTGTAAGTGTACATACAATTCAGTGGTTATTAATAAATGTGAAAAGTTGGGTAACCAATGCCCAAGCCAATTATTGAGTACATTTCACCACTCCCTCCAAGTTTGCCTGTGCCAGCCTGTAGGTTTGGTTCTGATCCCAACCCCAGGCAGCCACTGATTTGCTTTCTGTATTTATAAATTTGCCTTTTGAGGACATTCCTTTGTGGGCTTCCCTTGTAGCTCAGCTGGTAAAGAATCTGCCTGCAGTGCTGGAGACCTTGGTTCAATTCCTGGGTTGGGAAGATCCCTTGGAGAAGGGAAAGGCTACCCAGTCCAGTATTCTGGCTTGGAGAATTCCATGGACTATACAGTCCATGGGGTCGCAAAGAGTCAGACACAACTGAGCGACTTTCATTTCATATAAATAAAATCTGAAAATATTTAGTCTTTTCATTCTGGCTATTTTCATGGCATCCGGTCCCATCACTTCATGGGAAATAGATGGGGAAACAGTGGAAACAGTGTCAGACTTTATTTTTCTGGGCTCCAAAATCACTACAGATGGTGACTGCAGTCATGAAATTAAAAGACGCTTACTGCTTGGAAGGAAAGTTATGACCAACCTAGATACGATATTCAAAAGCAGAGACATTACTTTGCCAACAAAGGTTCGTCTAGTCAAGGCTATGGTTTTTCCTGTGGTCATGTATGGATGTGAGAGTTGGACTGTGAAGAAAGCTGAGCGCCAAAGAATTGATGCTTTTGAACTGTGGTGTTGGAGAAGACTCTTGAGAGTCCCTTGGACTGCAAGGAGATCCAACCAGTCCATTCTAAAGGAGATCAGCCCTGGGATTTCTTTGGAAGGAATGATGCTAAAGCTGAAACTCCAGTACTTTGGCCACCTCATGCGAAGAGTTGACTCATTGGAAGAGACTCTGATGCTGGGAGGGATTGGGGGCAGGAGGAGAAGGGGACGACAGAGGATGAGATGGCTGGATGGCATCACTGACTCGATGGACGTGAGTCTGAGTGAACTCCGGGAGTTGGTGATGGACAGGGAGGCCTGGTGTGCTGTGATTCATGGGGTCGCAAAGAGTTGGACACGACTGAGCAACTGATCTGATCTGATCTGATTTTCATGTAGCATATTTGTTTTTTTATCCATGTTTAGCATTTATCTGTAGTTCTTTTTATTGCTGACTATATTCCATGGATTGTTTATAATATGTCTTATTTGTTCATTTGTCAATTAATAGACATTTGAATTGCTATCTAACAGTTGTTGACTATGATGAATAAGCCTGCAGTAAATATGCCACATATGTCTTTGTATGCAAATATATTTTCACTTCTCTTAGGTAAATTCCTAGGAGTAGATCATAAGGTAATTTTATGTTTAATTTTCAAGAAACTGGCATTTTTTTCCCCCAAAGTGGTTAACATTATTTTAAATTTCCTCTGTGGATGTATAAAAGTTTTTCCACTGGTTATTGTCTGTTTTTTTATTATTACCTGTCTAGTTGGTGTAAAGTAGTGTAGTTTTAGCTCATACATTTCTAAGGGCATAAAATGGTAAACATCTTGGCATGTGCTTATCAGCCATATGTCAACCTTCTTTTGTGAAATAGCTATTCAGATATTTGCCCACTTTTTATTTGGGATGTTTGTCTTCTTAATGAACTGTATGAGTTCTGTATTTTGGAAGCAAGCTGTTATCAAGAGAGATGATTTGCAGATATTTTCTTTTTTTTTCCTTTCTTTTTCCTTTCTCTGTGTTTTGAAGCTTTAAATTTTTAATGTTGATGAAGTGCAGTGTATCACTGTTTCTCTTATGAGTTGTGCTCTTTTAAATTGAGTTACAGTTAATGTGGGTGCATGCGTGCATGCTAAGTTGCTTCAGTCATGTCTGACTCTTTGCATCCCTATGGACTGTAGCCCACCAGGCTCCTCTGTCCTTGGGACTCTCCAGTCAAGAATATTAATACAATATTGTAAAGTTTAAAAATAAAGTAAAATTAAAAAAATAAAATAAAAAGGCAAAAAAAAAAAAAAGAATATTGAGTGAGTTACCATGCCCTCCTCCAGGGGATCTTATCAACCCAGGGGTTGACTCTATGTCTCTTATGCTTCTGCACTGTTAGGTGGGTTCTTTACCACTAGCGCCGCCTGGGAAGCCCATAGATAATGTACAATATTATGTAAATTTGAGGTGTAATGTCAAAAGCTATACTTTATAATTATTATAAAATATTGACTATATCCTTGTGTTGTATATTATATCCTTGTAGCTTATTTATTTTTAAATTTATTTTTTATTGAAGGATAATTGCTTTACAGAATTTTGCTGTTTTCTGTCAAAACTCAAGGTGAATCAGCGATACATATACATTTATCCCCTCCCTTTTGAACCTCCCTCCCATCTCCCTCTCCATCCCACCCCTCTAGGTCGATACAGAGCCTCTGTTTGAGTTTTCTGAGCCATACATACAGCAAATTCCCGCTGGCTATCTATTTTACATATGGTAATGTAAGTTTCCATATTACTTTTTCCATACATCTTACCTGGAGAAGGCAATGGCACCCCACTCCAGTACTCTTGCCTGGAAAATCCCATGAATGGAGGAGCCTGGTAGGCTGCAGTCCATGGGGTCCCTAAGAGTCAGGCACGACTGAGCAACTTGACTTTCACTTTTCACTTTCATGCATTGGAGAAGGAAATGGCAACCCACTCTAGTGTTCTTGCCTGGAGAATCCCAGGGACAGAGGAGCCTGGTGGGCTGCCGTCTATGGGGTCACACAGAGTCAGACGTGACTGAAGTGACTGAGCAGCAGCAGCATGCATCTCACCTTCTCCTCCCCTCTCCCCATGTCCATAAGTCCGTTCTCTGTCTCTTTCTCCATTGTTGCCCTGTAAATAAATTCTTCGATACTATTTTTCTATATTCCATATATATGTGTTAGAATACGGTATTTATCTTTCTCTTTCTGACTCACTTCACTCTGTATAATAGGTTCTAGGTTCATCCACCTCATTAGAACAGACTCAGATGAGTTCCTTTTTATGGCTGAGTAATATTCCATTGTGTATATGTACCACAACTTCTTTGTTCATTCATCTGTCAGTGGACACTTAGGTTGCTTCCATGTTCTAGCTATTGTAAATAGTGGTGCAGTGAACAATGGGATACATGTGTCTCTTTCAATTTTGGTTTCCTCAGGGTGTATGCCTAGGAGTGGGATTGCTAGGTCATATGGTGGTTTTATTCTTAGTTTTTTAAGGAATCTCCATATCATCTTCCATAGTGTCTATATCAATTTCCATTCCCACCAATAATGCAAGAGCGTTCCCTTCTCTCCACACCCTCTCCAGCATTTACTGTTTGTAGACTTTTTGATGAGGGCCATTCTGACCAGTGTGAGGTGATATCATTATAGTTTTGATTTGCATTTCTCTAATATGAGTGATGTTGTGCATCGTTTCATTTGTTTGTTAGCCATCTGTATGCCTTCTTTGGAGAAATGTCTGTTTAGGTCTTTTTCCCAGTTTTTGATTGGGTTGTTTGTTTTTCTGGTATAAGTTGTATGAGCTGCTTGTATATTTTGGAAATTAATCTTTTGTCAGTTTCATTTGCTATTATTTTCTCCTATTCTGAGGGTTGTCTTTTCACCTTGATTGTAGTTTCCTTTGCTGTGCAAAAGCTTTTCAGTTTAATCGGGTCCCACTTGTTTACTTTTGGTTTTATTTCCATTACTCTAGGTGTAGGAGCCTGGTAGGCTGCAGTCCATGGGGTCGCTAAGAGTCGGACACAACTGAGTGACTTCACTCTCACTTTTCACTTTCCTGCATTGGAGAAGGAAATGGTAACCCACTCCAGTGTTCTTGCCTGGAGAATCCCAGGGACGGGGGAGCCTTGTAGGCTGCTGTCTGTGGGGTCACACAGAGTCGGACACGACTGAAGCGACTTAGCAGCAGCAGCAGCAGGAGGTGGGTCATAGAGGGTCTTGCTTTGGTTTATGTCAGTGAGTGTTCTGCCTATGTTTTCTTCTAAGAGTTTTATAGTTTCTGGTCTTACATTTAGATCTTTAATCCATTTTGAGTTTGTTATTGTGTATTGTGTTAGGAAGTGTTCTAATTTCATTCTTTTAGATGTGGCTGTCCAGTTTTCCCAGTGCCATTTATTGAAGAGACTGTCTTTGCCTCATTGTATATTCTTGCCTCCTTTGTCAAAACTAAGGTACCCATAGGTGCATGGGTTTATTTCTGGGCTTTCTCTCTTGTCCCATTGGTGTATATATCTGTTTTTGTGCCAGTACCATACTATCTTGATGACTGTAGCTTTGTAGTATAATCTGAAGTCAGGAAAGTTGATTCCTCCAGTTCCATTCTTCTTTCTCAAGACTGCTTTGGCTATTTGGGATCTTTGGTATTTCCATATGAATGTGAAATTTTTTGTTCTAATTCTGTGAAAAATGACATTGATAATTTGATAGGGATCGCATTAAATCTGTAGATTGTGTTTGGTAGCATAGTCATTTTTCCAATATTGATTCTTACTACCCAGGAACATGATATATCTCTCCATCTGTTTATGTTGTCTTTGATTTCCTTCATTAGTGTCTTATAATTTTCTGTGTACAGTTCTTTTGTCAACTTGGGTAAGTTTATCCCTAGATATTTAATTCTTTTTGTTGCAATGGTGAATGGGATTGATTCCTTAATTTCTCTTTCTGATTTTTCATTGTTAGTATATATAAATACAAGTGATTTATGTGTATTGATTTTGTATCCTGAAACTTTGCTAAATTTACTGATTAGCTCTAGTAATTTTCTTATACTATCTTTAGGGTTTTCTATGTACAGTATCATGTCATCAGCAAACAGTGAGAGCTTTACTTCTCCTTTTCTGATCTGGTTTCCTTTTATTTCTTTTTCTTCTCTGATTGCTGTAGCTAGGACTTCCAGAGCTGTGTTGAATAATAGTGATGAAAGTGGAGGCCCTTGTCTTGTTCCTGATCTTAGGGGGAATGCTTTCAGTTTTTCACCATTGAGAATAATGTTTGGCATAGGCTTATCATATAGGGCCTTGACTATGTTGAGGTAGTTTCCTTCTATGCCCATTTTTTGAAGCATTTTAATCATAAATGGGTGCTGAATTTTGTCAAAGGCTTTTCTGCATCAGTTGAGATTATCATATGGTTTTTATCTTTCAACTTATTAAGTTAATATGGTGTATCACAGCAATTGATTAGTGTTTATTGAAGAATCCTTGCATCCCTGGAATAAACCCAACTTGATCATGGTGTATGAACTTTTTGATGTGTTGCTAAAATTTTGTTGAGCATTTTTGCATCTATGTTCGTCAGTAATATTGGCCTGTTTTCTTTTTTTGTGTTGTCTTTGTCTGGTTTTGGTATCAGGGTGATGGTGGCCTTGTAGAATGAGTTGGGAAGTGTTCCTTCCTCTGCAATTTTTTGGAAGAGTTTTAGAAGGATAGGCATTAGCTCTTCTCTAAATGTTTGATAGAATTCTTCTGTGAAGCCATCTGGTCCTGGGCTTTGTTTTTTGGGAGATTTTTGGTCACAGCTTCAATTTCAGTGCTTGTAATTGGGTTGTTCATAATTTTTATTTCTTCCTGGTTCAGTCTTGGAAGATTGAACTTTTCTAAGAATCTGTCCATTTCTTCCAGGTTATCCATTTTATTGCCATATATTTGTTCATAATAGTCTCTCATAATCCTTCTGCATTGTTGTGACCTCTCCTTTTTCATTTTTAATTTTGTTGATTTGATTCTTCTCTCTTTTTTTCTTGATGAGTCTGGCTAAAGGCTTGTCAATTTTGTTTTTCTTTCCAAAGAACCAGCTTTTAGTTTTATTACTATTTACTATTGTTTCTTTCATTTCTTTTCCATGTATTTCTGCTTGGATCTTTATGATTTCTTTCCTTCTACTAATTTTGGGGTATGTTTGTTCTTCTTTTTCCAGTTGTTTTAGGTATAAAGTTAGGTTGTTTATTCGGTTTCTCTTGTTTCTTGAGGTAGGATTGTATTGCTCTAAATTTCCCTCCTAGAACTGCTTTTGCTGCATCCCATAGGTTTTGAGTTGTGTTTTCATTGTCATTTGTTTCTAGAAATGTTTTTATTTCCCTTTTGATTTCTTCAGTAACCTGTTGGTTACTTAGAAATGTGTTGTTTAATGTACGTGTGTTTGTTTTTCTTACACTTTTTTTCTTGTAATTGATATCTAGTCTCATAGGGTTGTGGTCAGAGAAAATGCTTGATACGGTTTCAGTTTTCTTAAATTTACTGAAGTTTGATTTGTGACCCAAGATGTGGTCTATCCTGGAGAATGTTCCATGTGCACTTGAAAAGAAGGTGTATTCTTTTGCATTTGGATGGAATGTCCTGAAGATATCAATGAGATCCATCTCATCTAATGTATCATTTAAGACTTGTGTTTCCTTCCTAATTTTCTGTTTTGATGATCTGTCCATCAGTGTGAGTGGGGTGTTAAAGTCTCCTACTATTATTATGTTACTGTTAATGTCTCCTTTTATGTCTGTTAGTGTTTGTCTTATGTATTGAGGTGCTTCTATTTTGGGTGCATAGATATTTACAATTACTATGTTTTCCTCTTGGATTGATCCCTTGATTATTATGTAGTGTCCTTTATCTCTTGTAATCTTCTTTAAGGTCTATTTTGTCTGATATGAGGATTGCTACTCCAGCTTTCTTGTGCTTCCCATTTGCATGGAATGTATTTTCCCATCCTCTCACTTTCAGTTTATATGTGACTTTAGGTCTGAAGTGGGTTTCTTGTAGACAGCATATATATATGGGTCTTGTTTTTGTATCCAGTCAGCCAGTCTGTGTCTTTTGGTTGGAGCATTTAATCCATTTGCATTTAAAGTAATTAATGATATATAAGTTCCTGTTGCCATGTTCTTAATTGTTTGGGGTTGATTTTGTAGATCTTTTTTCTTCTGTTGTATTTCTTGACTATATAAGTCCCTTTAACATTTGTTATAAAGCTGGTTTGGTGATACAGAATTCTCCTAACTTTTGCTTCTCTGAAAAGTTATTTATTTCTCCATCAATTTCAAATGAGATCCTTGCTGGGTACAGTAATCATGGTTATAGATTTTTCCTTTTCAGTACTTTAAATATATCCTGCCATTCCCTTTGGGCCTGTAGAGTTTCTGCTGAAAGATCAGCTGTTAAGCATATGGGGTTTCCCTTGTATGTTACTTGTTGCTTCTCCCTTGCTGCTTTTAACATTCTTTCTTTGTGTTTAGTCTTTGTTTGATTAGTATGTGTCTTGGTGTGTTCTCCTTGGGTTTATCCTGTATGGGATTCTTTGTGCCTCTTGGACTTGATTGGCATTTCCTTTTCCACGTTGGGGAAATTTTCAACTATAATCTTTTCAAAAATTTTCTCATACCATTTCTTTTTCTCTTCTTCTTCTGGGACCCCTATGATTCAAATTTTGGTGTGTTTGATATGGTCCCAGAGGTCACAGAGACTGTTCTCAGCTCTTCATTCTTTTTACTTTATTCTCTTCATAAGTTATTTCCACCATTTTATCTTCCTGTTCACTGATTCATTCTTCTGCTTCAGATATTCTGCTATTGATTCCTTCTAGAGTATTTTTAATTTCAGTAATTGTTTGTCTCTGTATATTTATTCTTTAAGTCTTCTAGATCTTCATTAATTGATTCTTGCATTTTCTCCATTTTGTTTTCAAGGTTTTTGATCATCTTTACTATCATTATTCTGAATTCTTTTTCAGGTAGTTTGCCTATTTCCTCTTCATTTATTTTGACTTCTGTGTTTCTAGTGTGTTCCTTCATTTGTGCAGTATTCCTCTCCCTTTTCATTATTTTTTTGTAAATTATTGTGTTTGGAGTCGTCTTTTCACAGGCTTCAAGGAAAGTTGAATTCTTTCCTTGAAGATGGTTGAATTCTTTCTTCCTTTTGGTTTCTTCCTTCCTAAGGTTGGTCCAGTGGTTTGTGTGAGCTTTGTATAGAGTGGTCTTTCCTGGTGGCTCAGAGGTTAAAGCGTTTGCCTGCAATGTGGGAGACCTGGGTTCAATCCCTGGGTCGGGAAGATCCCCTGGAGAAGGAAATGGCAACCCACTCCAGTACTCTTGCCTGGAGAATCCCATGGACGGAGAAGCCTGGTGGGCTACAGTGCTGAGTTTTTGTTTGTTTGTTTTTCCTCTGATGGGCAAGGCTGAGTGAGGTGGTGATCCTGTCTGCTGATGATTGGCTTTATATTTTTGTTCTGTTTGTTGTTTAGATGAGGCATCCTGTACACAATGCTGCTGGTGGTTGGGTGATGCCAGGTCTTATATTCAAGTGGTTTCCTTTGTGTGAGTCCTCACTATTTGATACTCTCTAGGGTTAGTTCTCTGGTAGTCTAGGGTCTTGGAGTCAGTGCTCCCACTCCAAAGGCTCAGGGTTTGATCTCTTTTGCTTTCCCTTTGTGCTTAGTTAAGTTTCACTTGTTCGGAGGGTGCCACTTGCAGAGGTCTTGCACACAGCATTTATGACTGGAGTTCCAAGTGCAAAACGGTAGCAACCATATCTCAGTTCAAGATGTTGGCAGCTGGGAGTGTGGGGAGATGCTGGGCTTCGCTTGTTTATTTTTACCTAGTAGTTTGGACCTGTTAGTCCTCTCCTTTATGTTGCCCCTCCCCCTTCCCTTTCCCTACTGGTAACCACTAGTTTTTTCTCTATATCTTTTTTTAAAAATATAAATTTATTTATTTTAATTGGAGGCTAATTATTGTATTGGTTTTGCCATACATCAACATGAATCCACCACGGGTGTACACGTGTTCCCCATCCTGAACCTCCTTCCCTCCTCCCTCCCAGTACCATCCCTCTGGGTCATCCCAGTGCACCAGCCCCAAGCATCCTGTATCCTGCATCAAACCTGGACTGGCAATTCGTTTCATATATGATATTATACATGTTTCAATGCCATTCTCCCAAATCATCCCACCCTCTCCATCTCCCACAGAGTCCAAAAGACTGTTCTATACATCTGTGTCTCTTCTGCTGTCTCGCATACAGGGTTATCGTTACTATGTTTCTAAATTCCATATATATGCGTTAGTATACTGTATTGGTGTTTTTCTTTCTGGCTTACTTCACTCTGTATAATCGGCTCCAGTTTCATCCACCTCATTAGAAGTGATTCAAATGTATTCTTTTTAATGGTTGAGTAATACTCCACTGTGTATATGTACCACAGCTTTCTTATCCATTCATCTGCTGATGGACATCTAGGTTGCTTCCATGTCCTGTCTATATCTTTATCTGTTTCTTTTCGTTACAGTCAATAGTTTGTTTTATTTTTTAAGTTTCACATGTAAGTCTTACTGTACAGGGTTTGTCTTTCTCTATCTGACTTGCTTCACTTAGCATAATACCATGCAAATCCATTCATGCTGTTGCAAATGGCAGTTTTTTTCTTTTTTATGGCTGAGTAATTTTCCACTGTGTGCACATGGATCTTCTTTATTCAGTCATCTGTTGATTGACACTTAGGTTGCTTCCGTATCTTGGCTATTGTAAATAACACCGTTATGAACACTGGAATGCATGTATCTTTTTGAATTAGTGTTTTCTTTTTCTTTCTTTCTTTTGTTTTTGGATATATAGCCCAGAATGGAGTTGCTGTGTCGTGTGGTAGTTCTGTTTTTAGTTTTATGAGAAAGTATTTTCCACAGTGGATACACCAACTTACATTTCTCACCAATAGTATACTTTCTTTGCTAAATATTGCTTTGCCAAAACAATTTTAGCATGTAGAAATTTGGGAATTTAAGTGCTAGCAAAAGAAGAATGTAACAACTTTATTTATCTTCAGTATGTAAAAAGGTCACAATATCGTAAAGCTGCCAAGTGGCTGACTAGAATAGCAGTACATTAATACAAGTTTAGACAGATCATTCAATTGATAAATTGGAACTGGAGACCAAGTAATTGCTGGCAAATTTTCTAAAGGACCATGTTTCTTTTCAGTGTGAATCTGCAGCCAAAGCACCTTTACTGTGAGGAATAAATAAATCAATCACAGATACTGAATTCTTTTTTAGCACCATGGTAACAAAGACTTTGAATGAATCCCCAATATGGTCTATTCATATCTCCTGCCATCATAACTAAATTTACTCAAAGGTAATATTATTGCCACCCTCCTCTGACATTGTACATGGGAGCAGGAAATCCACAGATAAAGGCTCTGTGAGTTTTAAAAGCATGCAAAGGTACCTTGATCCCTGGAGTTGTATCACTCTATTTTTTCCATGACACATTTTGTAAATCACATTACCTTGTTTATGATCCTGCTACAATAACCTGTTCATGTATTTCTTTCAAGACAAATTAAGTGATCTGCTTAAAATGACCCCCTTCTGATTTTCACAATGCACTTTTTCCTTGCTTCTCTGTATCCCATATTCCTTAACACACTCCCAAATGATCCCTTCCCTTTGGATCTAGAATGTTATTGTTCTCCTAAAAAGAATAAACTGAACCAGCCTACAACATTGATATGCTTAGTAAGATTACCCAAACCATGTCTTATTTCATTAGCTCAGGTTTGTTTGAGAGAAAGTGAACAGAGTGAGTCTGGCCCCACAATGCTGAGGCAGATCAGGGCTCTGGAGAATGAACTCTGAGAATGATTAAGAACGGAAGAAACCAGTTTTCTGTTAGATAATTATCAGCTGGCACCCAGACTCAAGAGTGCCCAGCAAATGTAGGTAAGAAATCTGAAAGACCAGGTGACCTCAGCTATGATTTTGCTTTGTTAATTACTCTTAAGCAATCTATACTTGGCTCCGTGTTGTTGAAGTTCAAATATTTAAAAAGTAGTCTTTGCTTTGGATAGATGTTTTACTTTCACTCCACCTGTGCTGATTCTCTTACTGATGAAATTCTTAGTTATCTGATATGTTCTGAATTAAAGACAGAGCCTGATTACTTCTACATGCTTTTCTTCAACTTCTGATTTTGCACCATTCTTTTTAAGAGAGCTTCCCAGGAAAGTGACTCCCCCCACAGGACCCAATCAAATTTCCATATCAGTTAAGAAATTTGACAGCAGTGTTAACAGATTTCTTAGTTATTAATACAACGACTTTGTTAGAGCAACTCCTTCTGCTTCCTTCAAACCTTTAGAAATTCTTCCCTCAGGTTATAGTCAATAGAAAATTGAGAGAACAATTCAACAATTATCTGTACAGCAATCTTTTTCTTTCCTTTTTTAAAATAAAAAAATCCGAAGTTTTAAGATAAATAACAATCTTCCCATCTAAAACAATAGATATAAAATATTCAAGGAAAACTTCTACATAAATGAAAGGAATAATATTTTGATAGGGTGTTAAAGGCAATGGCACCCCACTCCAGTACTCTTGCCTGGAAAATCCCATGGATGGAGGAGCCTGGTGGGCTGCAGTCCATGGGGTCGCGAAGAGTCGGACACGACTGAGTGACTTCACTTTTCACTTTTCACTTTCCTGCATTGGAGAAGGAAATGGCAACCCACTCCCGTGTCCTTGCCTGGAGAATCCGAGGGATGGAGGAGCCTGGTGGCTGCTGTCTATGGGGTCACACAGAGTCGGACACGACTGAAGTGACTTAGCAGCAGCAGCAGCAGCAGCAGGGTGTTAAAAAAGGTTTTTATTTGCAAAACTTCTTAATGTAGCCATCAGTAGGTTTTCAGTTGTCCCAGCTCACAAAATGTAATTCCTAACAAAATAAATATTACATTTGTTTTTGCTAATTTACTAATATAAAATCAACAAAAGAATAAAAGCCATTGTGAAGCAAAACCCAAAATAAAACTGTGGGATGCATTTTTGTGGGGTTTTACAAGCTTAAAAAGCAAAGAAATTACAAATCTAAATTTTGTGGGTTTGATATATTATGAGTTTGCAACAAAAAATATGTATAGTGTTCAACCTTTTATATATCAGATTTAAAATTTAATACATCATCATTGTATACATGATTGGGTAACTGAGTGACTTAAAATGATTTTATTTAATTTTTTTTTTTTGGCTGTGTGGCACGTGGGATCTTAGTTCCCTGACCGAGGATTGAACCCATGCCCCCTGCAGTGGAAGCACAGAGTCTTAACCACTGGATCACTAGGGAAGTCCCAAGAATGACTTAAAATAATTTTATAACTGAGTTAAGCTGATATTTTATAATCAAATGCTTGAAGAAATGTTTGATTAAAATATGGAGATCTCAGAAAAATAAAATTCTCAGAGATGATGACTTCTTTCAAGAACAATTAAGAAGCCTTTAATATAGAGAATGCAGTATTTATTGCGTATTCTTGTAGAGGGGGGCTTCCCTGGTGGCTCAGATGGTAAAGAATCTGCCTGCAATGCAGGAGACCCAAAGTTTGATCTCTGCATCAGGAAGATCCCCTGAAGAGAAGAGAAGAGAATGGCTACCCACTCCAGTATTCTTTGCCTGGAGGATTCCATGGACAGACTGTAGGCTGCAGTCCATGAGGTCTCATAGAGTCGGACACAACTGAGCGACTAACACTTTCAAGCTACATGCTTGTAAGAGAGAAAATTATTTAAGATAGAATAAAAATATACACACATTTTTAAAGTATAGTTATATTCCCATATTTGTTTTCAAGAGGAATTTTCCTTCTTGTTTTCCACATGAAATTTGTTGCCTGTCTAACTCTGCTCTTGATTTGACCACCTCAGGGAGGTCATGCGGTCCCCTAAGCCTTACAGTAGGCTGTTTTCCAGCCAAGAGGAGGGAAGGTGAGCAGCTGCTTTTAGAGCAGAGTCAGTGCTTCAGCTAATAGGAGTGTTAAAACCAAAAACAAGAGTCCTTCTCCCGCTCTTCCGTCTGTCACTTCTGTACCGGGTGTTTCTTGCTGCCGGCCCAAGTGAAAATCTATCCCGACTGAACCTGAACTTTTATCATCTTGTGTGGCCATTGGCTATCTTGGCCGTCAGCTCATTTACTCTAACGGATATGCAAACCGCTAACAGAATGCTTTCCTCCATTTAAACTCAGTCTGAATATTTGCAAAAATATTTCACATACTTTAAAGGATTTCAAGGTGTGTATATAGTATCAGGTTTTGGCTTTTTTTTTTTTTTTCTTCCTCACTGTGAGCTGTTAGAGTAGAAATATCACAGTCTAGAATTAGACTTCCAAGAAAGCATGATTCAGGTTAACACATGGCAGAAAGTCAGCTTTGTTGGCAATTTTCCTGGCTTTTGCCGAAGGACTAACTTGGTGTCCTTGGGCGAGATATTTAAACATTCTTCCTAAGATTCCTCAACTTAAAAATGGAGATACTATAAAATATAAACTTGGAACATATAGATATTAGAGGCTCCACAAAAAATACAAAGAATTCAGAAACTCTGTATAACAGAAACTTTTAAGATCTAATTTAATTCATAACTCTTGAAACACATAACCTGTGCCTGTGGTTTCTGTCTTTTGATTTTGAACTACCCATTTTATGAAATTTCCATAGAGTGCCTAACTTGAATAAATTTCATCCAAGTCTGTGGGGCAGTTGCTAATTAATCGTTTAAAATATTTTATGTTCAGGTTAAGTTAAAATGCATTTGGCTGGGAGAGAAACGGGTTGAGTTCCATGAGCAAAGCAAGCTCGTTTAGTGCAGAAATAGCTGAGGATACAGCTAGACCACCAGGAGCAAGGATCCTGGTGTGCTCTTAGCCCCTGATTAAGAAGTTTATGCTGCCACAGGCTCAGGGTAGGCACCGAAGTTACAGACAGACAGACATCATGAGATTATATTACCCATATAAAGAATTATATAACCCATATAAATTCATAAAGCTAAGTAACACAAGTGCAAACATTCCTGAATCATCGCCCATCTTTTATCAGTTTGACCACATCAGAGAATGACAGTGCTGCCAGACGAGAGCGGCAGCAGGCCTCCTGGAAGGAGAAGGGGCTCCTGGAGCCATCTGGACCCCTGCGAACCATTGCTTCTCTGTTTATTGTTCAGATCTGGGGTTGGAGGCAGAAAGGGATACTGTCTGCTTTGGAGATTGTGAGAGAGGAGGGGACTAAGGAGAAAGGGGATATTGTTGAGCCTCTGTGGAGAGAATTTAAATCTAAATTTACTTTTCCTTTAGCAAAACCACTCTTCAATAAGAGCCATGAATTAAGTGGTCTTAGGACAGACTTTAAAAGATTATTTCCATGTATCTAGACACTAATGGAACTTTAGGTGTCTATGGCCAGGCTCCAGGAAGCCTCAGCTTGGGTCTCTGAGGCAAATGAGGAGTCCATAAGTGAAGCAGCAATTTGAACTCATAAACAGTGTGAGGAAAGAAACAGAACTTTAAAGAAGCATGTTTTCTTTTAATACTGCCTTGTAAATTCCAAGTTAGTTTTCTTTATGTGTTTCTTTCTTTATTTGACTGATCTCTTTGTGTTGACAAACAAGATGTTTGTCAGACATATTTCTGAACCGTCTATAATTAATGGCGTACTTCAGTGGTAAAGAGTCTTTGCTCAGGTCAGGTCTGCTGTGTGAGTAGCACTGCCATCTATTGGTATGTATCTCAAACTGCAACTCAGGTTAGCATTGCTGCTGCTGCTGCTGCTAAGTCGCTTCAGTCGTGTCCGACTCTGTGCAACTCCACAGACCGCAGCCCACCAGGCTCTGCTGTCCCTGGGATTCTCCAGGCAAGAACACTGGAGTGGGTTGCCCTGTGAAAACAAAGATCATGGCATCTGGTCCCATCACTTCATGGGAAATAGATGGGGAAACAGTGGAAACAGTGTCAGACTTTATTTTTGGGGGCTCCACAATCACTGCAGATGGTGACTGTAGCCATGAAATTAAAAGACACTTACTCTTTGGAAGGAAAGTTATGTCCAACCTAGATGGCATATTCAAAAGCAGAGATATTACTTTACCAACAAAGGTTCGTCTAGCCAAGGCTATGGTTTTTCCAGTAGTCATGTATGGATGTGAGAGTTGGACTGTGAAGAAAGCTGAGCGCCAGAGAATTGATGCTTTTGAAGTGTGGTGTTGGAGAAGACTCTTGAGAGTCCCTTGGACTGCAAGGAGATCCAACCAGTCCATTCCGAAGGAGATCAGCCCTGGGATTTCTTTGGAAGGAATGATGCTAAAGCTGAAACTCCAGTACTTTGGCCACCTCATGCGAAGAGTTGAGTCATTGGAAAAGACTCTGATGCTGGGAGGGATTGGGGGCAGGAGGAGAAGGGGACGACTCACTGAACTGAACTAAACTGATCTGTGATTATATGGAGAGTAGAATAAGAATTTAAAAACCAGACCAGCCCAGAGTAAGAACTCTGGAGGTTTTGCCATGATTGATTCAGTCCCCTAATTTTACTGCTGATGTGCAGAGAAAAGAGAGGATTCTGCATTGATAAAACTATCCCAAATAGATAGTTGCAGTTTTTGTTGTCTTTGTATTAATAAAGGGCCAGAATATATATATATACACACATACACACACTTCCCTGATGTCTCAGCAGTAAAGAATCTAGGATGGTGCAGTGCTGGAGATGCTGGAGATACGGGTTCAATCCCTGGGTCGGGAAGATCCCCTGGAGGAGGGCATAGCAACTCACTCTAATATTTTTGCTGGGAAAATCTTATGGACAGAGGAGCCTAGTGGGCTACAGTCTATTGAGTCGCAAAGAGTCAGACATGACTGAGGTAAGCGAGCACAACACACACACACACACACACACACACACACACACACATATAAAACAGACAACTAGAGAACAGCTTATAATCATCTGTCTTGAGCAGGGTAAAAAATGAAGAACAAACAAGAAAGCACAGGCATTCAAGACATTTGCCCAGTCATTGCTATTAAAAGAAATAAAATACAGTTTTCAAAATAGCAAATAAAATTTTGAGACTAAAAAGATAACGTATTAGATAAAACTATTCTAATCTTGAAACAGATTTATTTTTTAAGTAAAAAGAATCATTATGTTTATTATAATAGTTATTCCTCCTTCTCTGAAAAAGAATCAAGCTTTCTCTCATGGTTATAGCATTTTTCTTTTTTTTCTCTTGAAACCAACACGCCAGTCTTTAACCAAAAACTGACATTGTACACTCAGTGGTTTGACAAGAATAAGGTTGTGAAATGATATACATTAAAAATTAACTCTGTGGGGAAGTTTTCAGATGTCACATTACAGGAAATAATCTAAAAACTACAGGCTATGGGATTCCAAACTGGGGAAATCATATAATACAGAACAAGAAGTTCTTTCCATAAACTTTTTTCATACCTTATGAATCACATATGTAGTGCCATTACTAAAGACTATTGAAATCGTTTCCTGGGGGAACTCCTTTACTCACGCCCTTCAGACACACTTTGATCCTACAATCAAAACCTCTCCCTTGCCTAACTAATGAACTAGAAAACCCTGAATGCGATGTGATTTATTTTAGGTCTCTAACCTGAAATTTATGATGCGAAAAGCTGACATTATCTCGCTACCTGAAAGAATGCATTCACTTTTCAAGTTTGGTGTTTGCTCAAGCAAGAGAGCTCCTTGGTATATCCAACGCCACACGGGCAAAGCACTCATTTTCAAGCTAGCAAGTTATTACTAAGCATGTGTTTATTTTTCTCACTGTACTTTACAGTGAAGGTCACCACAAATATAGGCCACATCAGGACATTTTAAGAAAGTATTGGAGCCACTTAAAGTCAATGGTATACCACAGAATTACGTGAATTCCTGTGGGATCCCACCTTACGATGGTCAAGTTTGTGGTTTTTGCAAATTCTGGAAATAAACGGATGCCTCGTTGGCAGTTTTAGACATCCACATTACACGAGGCAAGAACAATTCAAATATGACTTAATTGGCAAGAAGAGTCAAGGAACAGCTAATACTCCTTTTCACCAGAATTTTCTAAGAAAAGTAACTTCTTTTCTAACCTTGGAATCCTAACTCATTAAAATCGTATAGCATCAGAGAGCAGGCAGTTGAAGAGCAGGCAAGTTTCAAATCATTTTGGTAAAGCTGTTCAGTGCTGAGTTTAGCAGCAAGAGATCCAAAGTTTCCCTTTTCATCCGTGAGTATTTTCTAAGGTTTAGCTACGAGCACACCAGAAGCCCGAGGCATGCTTTGCTGGCAAACACACCAAGGACAGCAAGGTGGTAATTTTGTGGAAGGAACTGTCTGTGACAGAAGAGCAGGGAAGTTATTTAGCCCAAAGGGTGGCAGGTAAGAGCAGGACTCTCCACGAATGCAGTCTCAGAATTGGCAGACAGTCAGGTTCCTAACAAGTCCAGAGAGAAAGGTCAAGAGGCAAAACGGGGGAGACCTCGCACAAGCATTGGCTTATGATGCATTCAGCACAGGTGCAGAGCCTGCCCAGGAAAAGAGCAACAACATCCTCTCTCTCCTGTCCGAAATCCTTGCTCTGCAGAAGCAGGTAGTGATGGGTTCTTACTGGAAAACTGGGCAATGCTTTTACAAGTAGCAAATTGTGATCACTTCCTTTGGTGCTTATTAGACTAACATTAATCATTATAAATTCTTGTGATGTGACATTATTTCCTCCTCTTTGTTCTCACAAGAAAACCTTAAGCACTGGGTCACTTGCCAAGCAAACTGGTGAAGAGGGGTGATTTATTTTTTGGCTATTTCTGGTTGTGACTGACTTTAAATGAAGGCTCATCAAGTTGATAAAGAAAAACCTAGACATGATTATAGTTTGACTGAACTGTCTTCAACCTTGATTCATGGCCTGATGTTTGCCAAATCATACAATCGTTTGCATTCAGATTTAAATTCTGTCAAACGATTATAGCAAATACTCAAATAATTTAGCATTTCTTTCAGTAGCTACTATACACAGATCTTTCTTGCATTTAACAACATTTGCAGCCTTCTTTCAGTTCATTTCAGTTCAGTCGCTCAGTCGTGTCCGACTCTTTGCGACCCCATGAATCACAGCACACCAGGCCTCCCTGTCCATCACCAACTCCCGGAGTTCACTCAGACTCACATCCATCGAGTCAGTGATGCCATCCAGCCATCTCATCCTCTGTCGTCCACTTCTCCTCCTGACCCCAATCCCTCCCAGCATCAGAGTCTTTCCCAATGAGTCAACTCTTCGCATGAGGTGGCCAAAGTACTGGAGTTTCAGCTTTAGCATCATTCCTTCCAAAGAAATCCCAGGGCTGATCTCCTTCAGAATGGACTGGTTGGATCTCCTTGCAGTCCAAGGGACTCTCAAGAGTCTTCTCCAACACCACAGTTCAAAAGCATCAATTCTTCGGTGCTCAGCCTTCTTCACAGTCCAACTCTCACATCCATACATGACCACTGGAAAAACCATAGCCTTGACTAGACGGACCTTTGTTGGCAAAGTAATGTTTCTGCTTTTGAATATGCTATCTAGGTTGGTCATAACTTTCCTTCCAAGGAGTAAGCGTCTTTTAATTTCATGGCTGCAGTCACCATCTGCAGTGATTTTGGAGGCCAAAAAAATAAAGTCTGACACTGTTTCCACTGTTTCCCCATCTATTTCCCATGAAGTGATGGGACCAGATGCCATGATCTTCATTTTCCGAATGTTGAGTTTTAAGCCAACTTTTTCACTCTCTTCTTTCACCTTCATCAAGAGGCTTTTTAGTTCCTCTTCACTTTCTGTCATAAGGGTGGTGTCATCCGAATATCTGAGGTTGTTGATATTTCTTCCAGCAGTCTTGATTCCAGCTTGTGCAACGTTCTTTAGATGATCATTATTTTCCATATTGCATTTTCTATTATTTTCAACAATTTTCTCCTCCTTTCACTCCATATCTTGTTTTCATAATGGTAGGACACAGTGTTTAAGGCATTAAAAGCAGCTTGTGGTGTTACACAGTTTTGGAAATCCTGGTTTGAGAATTAGAACTAATGCTGGAGTAGTTGATAGTTTTATGTCATGGTCTATTTCTTTAAATTAGCTGGATATTAAACTAAGAGAAATGTAAAGTTTAAACTATGTTTTGTTTTGTTTTTTTTTCTAATGAGGATACCTCTATTCTTTCTTTACACAGACAACAGTAGTTTCATGATATTTTCTTGATAGAGAATACTCTTAACACAATTTAATTTAATATTGTTACCTGCCTTTAAGAGCTATCTGCTGTAAACTGCTGATTGCAGAATAAAGTTTTCTTGTTACTATCTAGCTGTAGTGTTGACTAAAGTTCTTATTTCTGTATTTTATCTTCTATGTTGATGCCTCATGAGATTGTCAGTAGTCCACTCTTGGTTGGAGTTTTTTATTTTGTGCTTTTCAAATAGCAGATCACTATGCTTCTTGGGGCTGCTGTCTATGGGGTCGCACAGAGTTGACTGAAGGGACTTAGCAGCAGGAGCTGCATGCTGCTTGGGTAGCCTTTTGTTTTCAAAGCTTTTGGTTGCTTTATTTTTTTTTCAAGATTGAGAGATTTTACTCTGTTTCAATAAAGTACCTACACAACAGCAGTATAAATTATGGAGCAAAATATTGCTCTTTTATGGAGTTTAAACTGCTAGACATGTATGCCTATATATCCCAGATATGAGTGTTAAGTCATACATGATTAGTTAAAATGTCTTTTATATCAACAAATGTCTTTTTGTTGGTTATATAGAAGTCAATTATCAATCATTTAGAATATAAATAATCCTGTATGCAGCCAAGGAAGAAGCAAACGTCTGTAAATAACCTTTGAGAGGTCAAGATAAACTTATTGTGTCATCTATTAATTAAAACTGTGTAATATTGAATATTATTCTCGGGCGCAATACTGAGAACACATATGACTTGCTTTTATGGAGCTTGTAGTCTATGGAAATGATAAGTTTTAACAAATAAATAACACATAAGTAATACAAAATATGTAATTTTAAGTGAGATTCAAAGAATGATTAGGGGTGAGTTAGATGAATACTAGGGAAAAAGTGTTCCAGGCAGAGGGACAATTGTTCAAAGTCCCGAGAGGAAGAATAATACAAAAATGAGCATGTAGAATAAATAGGAGTCACATTTATATATTTAGTTATAGAGTTATTTTTAAAATTGTAAAGACATTCCAGATAGCTTTCCTATGCGCCAAACCAGTCCCCACTATTGACGTCTCACATGAGTTTAGACTACTTAATGAACTGATACAGTTAATTATTTATTAACTAAACTTCATACTTTGTTCAGACATCCTGAGTTCTTACACTGTCCATTTTGTGTTCCAGAATCCTACCCAGGGGCCACAGTACTTTCTCTTGTTTCCTTCGATTCTTCTTGGATGTGTGATTTCTCAAACCCTCCTTATCTTTGATGACCTTAATCAGTTTTGAAGAGGACTACTCAGGTGTTTTGTAGGCTGCCATCTACTGTAATTTTTCTGATGTTTCTGTCATGATTAGACTGGAGTTAGGGTTTTGGGGAGGGAGATTACACAAGCGAAGGGCCATTTTCTTCGCATCATGCCATGGGCGTACACTCAACATGATTTATGACTTTGACTGTACCTCACTGAGGCAGTTTCAGCAGTTTTTTCCACTGCAGAGTTATCTTGCCATGCTCCCTCTTTGTGTAATGGAAAGGATGCAGGATGTCCCTCTGTGCAACTCACACTTGAGCAGTGGGAGTTATGTTCCATCCGCTTAAGAGCAGAGTAGCTGCATAAATTTTTCTGCTTAAGACAATTGTTTCTGTTCTCGACTAGTTTATTTAGTCAGTCATTCATTTATATCCATAAGGACTTGTGGATATTTATTTTATACTTTGGGTTGTAGCCCAGCTCTACTTTGTTTCTCAAACTGGTCCACTGTTGGCCATCAGCAGCCCTGCCTTCTGTGCCCCTTTGACATGCCCTCACCATGTGGGGCTTTACTTTGGGGAGAGACAGCAGTGCCTTACTCTGTGTCACCACAAGACATTCAAGGCTTATCCTGTGAATTTCCTGCTCCAGTGCGAGCACCAGCCGTTTCTCTAAAGAGCCCTGGTTCCTTTTATGGGAGAACGTACTAGAAAGCAAGATCTGGGCACCTGGTGTGTTCATTGCTTCTGGTTTGCCATTTATTTTAGGTCTTCTCTGCTGACCGTGGGAAAAAATGTATGTATGTATTCTAATGAATGGGACAAGGGGACAACAGAAGATGGGATGGTTGGATGGCCTCACCGACTCAATGGCTATGAGTTTGAACCAACTCCAGGAGATAGAGAAGGACGTGCAAGCCTGGTATACTGCAATTCACAGGGTCGCAAAGAATGGGACATGACTTAGCCATTGAACAACACAAACAACAAATTCTAATGCACGTGAATACACACCTATCAATATTTATACAGGTGATCACTTCTCTGTATTTTGAGCTGAACATGAGGTTATAGTGATGTCATCATCTCTGATCCATTAGTTTATGCATCATTCTAATGTCCTTTGCTTCAGTTCAGTTGCTCAGTCCTGTCCGACTCTTTGTGACCCCATGAATCGCAGCACGCCAGGCCTCCCTGTCCATCACCAACTCCCAGAGTTCACTCAGACTCATGTCCATCGAGTCAGTGATGCCATCCATCCATCTCATCCTCTGTCGTCCCCTTCTCCTCCTGACCCAATCCCTCCCAGCATCAGAGTCTTTTCCAATGACTCAACTCTTCGCATGAGGTGGCCAAAGTACTGGAGTTTCAGCTTTAGCATCATTTCTTCCAAAGAAATCCCAGGGCTGATCTCCTTCAGAATGGACTGGTTGGATCTCCTTGCAGTCCAAGGGACTCTCAAGAGTCTTCTCCAACACCACAGCTCAAAAGCATCAATTCTTCGGCGCTCAGCCTTCTTCACAGTCCAACTCTCACATCCATACATGAGCACAGGAAAAACCATAGCCTTGACTAGACGGACCTTTGTTGGCAAAGTAATGTCTCTGCTTTTGAATATCCTATCTAGGTTGGTCATAACTTTCCTTCCAAGGAGTAAGTGTCTTTTAATATCTAAATTCTCACTCCAACTAAGAAACCTAACTGCCTCCACCCATTTTCAGAGGTGTTCGATTCCTGTGTACATGTACAACAGCATAGGAGTTTGCGGGGAGCGAGCTCCGCCCCTGGCAAAGGTCATGAGGAAGGAGGCTTGGCATACTCAAAGGCGGGATCAAGCCTCAGGAGTCTCCCTGGAAATTCTCGAGCAATCTACCCCCCAAACCAGAGTCTGCCTACTTTCTGCTTTGTGCTCTCACCTATACCTCTGACTTTACGGGGGGCTGTCCCCCACTACCTCTCTGAAAAAAGAGTTAGCTTACAGCTCCAGTTAATAATTCCTGGGTGTGACAGTGTTTAACCTACAAACTCCCTTGGAAGTCCTCTAGCCTGCCTGAATAGGTTTTTCCGGCCACATGTGATTGCTCAGAGCCTCCAAACTGTGAGAGGCATGAGATGTTCTAAACTGTCTAAATACAGATTCCTTTGAGCAGTCAAAAGATTGATTAGAAATTGTATTGGTGAAGGGATTTTCACTTGTTGGGCCAATATTTGCTGCTAAGTCTCCATATCCCTTACCTGCTGTGTCCCTGGCAGTGTATTGATTAATATAATTGGTGTAAGTAGTAGCTTTAATGTTTGTAACCTGGGACCCTTGAGTTAATTCTTTTTCTTGTTATAGCCCACCACACCTTTGCTCTGTAGGAATGCAACTTTATCTAATGCTTTTTGGAGGCTGGCGCCTGACTTTAGAATAATCACCTTTAGAGAAAAAGGCCTCCGGGCCAGAAGATGATGCAAATCACCTAAACTTTTGCATATGATAAGTTTGCAGGAAGAAAGCCTGGCTTGCTGCATGACTCTACCCCTTCCCCCATTATCCTCTATGCATAACTTAAGGTATAAAAACTACTTTGGAAAATAAAGTGCGGGCCTTGTTCACCGAAACTTGGTCTCACCATGTCGTTCTTTCTCTTACCTTCTGGCTGAATTATTCAGCCTCTTTTCTCCACTGAATTTCCTCACTGAGCTATCCTCATTCTATTACTCTTTATATCCTTAATTAACATTTAATTAAGCAGTTGTTTCCTGATCCTCGCCGACGCCGTCCTCACTTCGAATTCCCTGGATCCGCCGGGGCTGGACCCCGGCAGGAGTTGTTAACTGTACCCTCATGGGAAGTAATATTATCAACTAGAGTAGAATGCCTGTGTGCAAAAATTTTTCCCCTTGAAGCTTAAGTTGTTTAGTTACTCACTCGCATTCACCTCTCATGTGACCCCATGGACAGTAGGTGCCAGGCTCCTCTGTCCATGGGATTTCCTAGGCAAGAATACTGGAGTGGCTTACCGTATCCTTCTCCATTAAGCTGAGGGGTTGTACCTAATTCCAAAGTTACTTAGGTCAGCATCTTTCTTCCTCCACCCCCACGTTACCACTCCAGTGAAGAAATTTCATGTATTTATAATACAGTAGGATTCTCTTCTCATATTCTGCATTTATTTCTGGGGTCTCCAGTTTCCTATTTTCTAAAAATGTGCATACATTAACGTTTATTCTTCATGCTATAAAATTTTTATCAATTTTAACAAATGTATGATGTTATCCATCTATCATTACCATGTTATCCATCTGTCTACCACAATATCGTAGAAAATAGTTTCACTGTCCTAAAAATCCATGGTGCTTTGCTAATTCACCTCTCTTCTTCCCTCCTGGCAACCGTTGATCTTTTTACTATCACTGTAGTTTTGCCTTTTACAAATGTCACATAATTGAAATTATACAGTCTATAGCCTTTCAGACTGGCTTCTTCTACTTAGCAATATGCATTTAACTTTCCTCTATGGCTTTTTCTGTCTTGATAACTCATTTCCTTTTATCACTGACTGTTATTCTGTTGCATGGATAACACACTTGGTTTGTCCATTCACCTAGAGAAGGATTTTTTGTTTGCTTCCAGTTTGGGGCACTTATGAATAAAGCAGTTATAGTTATTCATACTTAGGTTTTCATGTGGATGTAAGTTTTCAGATAAAGTCGATAGATACCTAGGGGCACAATTAGTGGATGGTGTTGAAGGATTATGTTTAGCTTTATAAGAACTTGCCAAATTGTCTTCTATACATATTTGTTCATTTGAACCCCGAATGAATGAGTGTTCCTGTAGCTGTGTAATCCTCATGGCCATTTGGTAATGTGACTTGTTTTTAGACTGTAGCCATCCTAATAGATGTGTGATGGTGTCATATTGTTGTTTTAAATTTTGACTTCCTAATGACAAGATATTGAGCATCTTTCTGTATGTTTATTTGCCATCTTTTTGAAGACTCTTCAGACATTTTGTCTATTTTCAAAATTGTTTTTTTCTTATTGTTGAGTTGTAAGAGTTCTTTGCAGAGTTTGGATACATGTCCTTTATCTGATATATGTTTGGCGTGCATTTACTCCTGATCTCTGGCTTGTCTTTTCACTCTCCTGACAGTGTCTTTTGCAGAGCAGAAGTTGTAACTTTTAGTAAGATTCAGCTTAACAATTTTTTTTCCCAGTTGATTATGCTATCAGTGTCATATCTGAAATCACCTTGCTAAGGTCAAGGTAACATAAGTTTAAAACAAAAATGAACTGATTTTCTAGAGTAATTTTAGGTTCACAGCAAGATATAGAGATGTCCCATGCATTCCCTGCCCCCACACCCGCATAGACTCCCCCATTATCAGTACCCCCACCGGAGTGGGACATTTGTTACAACTGATAAACCTACACTGACACATCCTTATCACCCGAAGCTCAGAGTTCACATTAGGATTCACTCTTAGTGTTGTACATTTTCTGGAGGTGGACAAATGTGTAGTGACGTGTCTTCCCCGTTATAGTATCACACACAGCCGTTTTACTGCCCTAAAAATCCTCTGTGTGCTACCTATTCATCTCTCCATCCCCTTTAAGCCCTGGCAACCGCAGATCTTTTTACTGTCTCCATAGTTTTGCTTTTGTAGGATGTTATACAGTTAGAATCATACAATATATAACCTTTCAGATGGGCTTTTTAAATTTTTTGATTGCATGATAATTGCTTTACAATGGTGTGTTGGTTTCTGCTGTATATCAAGATGAATCAGCTGTATGTTTACATGTACCTCATCCCTCTCGAGCCTTTCACCCTTCTAGGTCGTCGTAGAGCCTTGAGCTAAGCTCCCGGTGTTGCCTGGCAGACCCCCACTGGCTGTCTGTGACGCTTGTGGTAGTGTATACATGTCAGTGCTGCTCTCCCAGTTTGTCCCACCGTCTGCTTCCCCTGCTGTGTCTGCAAGTCCTTTCTCTACAGCTGCGTCCCTATTCCCGCCCTGCAAATAGGCTCATCAGCACCATTTTTTTACATTCCATATATATGCAATATATGCATTGATATACGACATTTGCTTTTCTCTTTCTGCCTTACTTCACTCAGTATGACACTCTGGGTTCATCTACCTCACTACAACTGACTCAGTTGACTTTTTCACTTAGGAATATGCATTTAAGATTACTCATATCTTTTCCTGGCTCAATAGCTCATTCCCTTTTAGCACTGAGTAATATTCTATAGTTTGACTATACTGCAATTCATGTATCTATTTGCCTACAAGTGGCAAGCCACTTCAGTAATCGTGCTTGGGGAATCAGAAAAGCCTGGTGGCCCGCAGTGAATGGGGACTCAGAAAGTACACATGTATACCTGTGGCGGATTCATTTTGATATTTGGCAAAACTAATACAATTATGTAAAGTTTAAAAATAAAATTTAAAAAAATAAATAAATAATACAAAGACCAAAAAAAAAAAAAAAAAGAAAGTTGAACACCACTGAGCACGTGCGTGCACACGCACACTTTAACGACTGAAGGCCTTCTTGGCTGTTCCCGAGTTCTGACAATTATGATTAAAGCTGCTGTAAACATCTGGCCACAGGTTTTAGTGTAGACCTAAGTTTTCAGTTCTTTTGGGTAAATCCCAAGGAGCGTGATCCGTGGCTGTTATGCTAAGAATATGCTTAGCTTTCTACGAAACCACCAGACTGTCTTCCAAAGCGGTTGTACCATTTGTATTCCCGCCAATGTAAGTGAGTTCCTGTTGCCCCGCATCCCTGCCAACCTTTGGTCCGCCTTCTGAATTTTGACCATTCTCACTTTCTCATATGTGTATAGTGAAGTCTCTTTGCTGTTTCAGTTTGCATTTCCCTGTTGACATACAATGTGGAGCCTCTTTTTATATACATATTTGCTGTCTGTATATTTTGGTGACGTGTCTGCTAAGATCTTTGACCTCGTTTTTAATCCAGTGTTTTTGTTTTCTTATTGTTAAATTTTGAGAATTCTTTGTATATTTTGTATATGTCTTTGGCAAATACTTTCTCTTGGTATTTATTTTTCTCCTTGTTTCTTTTTTATGCTCTTCAGTTATGTAGATTGCTCTTTTACATTTTCTTCTAGAAGTTTTATAGCATTTTGGTTTACATTTGAGTTGAATGTCCATTTTGAGTTACCTTTTGTGAAAAGTGTAAGATGAGTGTCTAGATTTGTTTTTTGCACATTGTTTCTCAATTATTCCAGCACCATTTGTTGAAAGAATATTTTTCGTCTATTGAATTGCTTTTGTTCTTTTATCAGTCATCAATTTATTGTATTTGCATACAAGTTAAACAATATTGAATTGTTCAATATTGTTCAGTATTAATTGAACAATAATTTCATCCCAGAAACTCCTCTGGAGTTAAGTGTACAATTTAACAAATTTTATCAATTTATAGGCTTATGCAACAGTTACTATAATCAGTTTTAGAACTTTTCTTTCATTTTAAAAGGCTGTCCTGTGCCCATTTTCAGTTAATACTCACCCTTACTCCAGCCCTAGAGAACCACTAACCTAATCTGCCTTCTGTCTCTCTGTTTGCCATTTCTTGCTGCTGTTGGCTAAGTCGCTTCAGTCGTGTCCGACTCTTAGAGACCCCATGGACTGCGGCCTACCAGGCTCCTCCGTCCATGGGATTTTCCAGGCAAGAGTAGAGTAGAATAGCTGGTTCATATGGTATAGATGATGTTGTTACCTCTTGCTTTTCGATCATTGTCATTCTAATAGATGTGAAGTAGTTTCTCATTCTGGCTCTAATTTGAACTTCCTGATTGACTAATGACATTGTAGGGAAGCATCTTTTTATATGTTTATCAGTCATTCACATGCTTTATTTAGTGAATGTCTTGTAATTGTTTACTCAATTTTAACTAAGTTATTTATGTTCTTCTTATAGATTTATAAGAGCCTTTTATATATCCTGGAAACTAGTCATTTATCAGATACGTGTGATTTGCAGACTTTATTCCTGTATGTAGCTTGTCTTCGTTTCCTGAAGGTGAATTTTGAAAGCATAAATATTCTGTTTTACCCAAATCTGTGTCTCCTGAATTTAAATTCTTTTTTTTAATGTTTTATTTATTTTTCATTGGTGGATAATTGCTTTACCATATTGTATTGGTTTCTGCCAGACGTCGACATGAATCAGTCATAGGTATACATGTGTCCCCTCCCTCTTGAGTCTCCCTCACACCTCCCACCCCATCCCATCCCTCTAAGTTGTCACAGAACATCGGATTTGAGCTTCTGGTGTCATACAGCAAAGTCCCACTGGCTATCTCTTTTGTATATGGTAACATATATTTTCAATGCTACTCTCTCAACTAAATTGCAGTTCTTAAGATCCCAAATAAAATTATTTGTTCTTTGCAGCCTTAATTAAGTTTGACCAAGATCAGTTTATCTTTTTTTTTGTCCTTTTATGGATTCTGCTTTTAGAGTTACATGTAAGAACTCTTGGCCAAACCCAAGTTCATAAGAAATTTCTTATGTGTTTTCTTCTAGAAATGTTATAATCTTAGCTTTTACATTTAGGCCTGTGCTCCGTTTTCAGTTAGTGTTTGAGTATTGTGTGAGTAAAGTGTCTAAATTCCTCTTTTCATCTGGTGTTATCCAGTTGTTCTAAAGCTTTTCATTGCAAAGATCATATTTTTGTTAACTGTCTAACATTTTCCTCTCTGAATTGGTGCCTTTGTCAAAGATAATTGATCTTATATGTAAGAGTTTATTTCTGGGCTTTCAAGACTATTTTATTAATCTTTATTTCTATACTTCTTTCAGTACTACATGTTCTTGATTAGAAGTGCTTTACAAAAGTGTTGAATTCAATAAGTATAAGTTCTCTAACCATATTTTTATGGCAGAAAGTGAAGAGGAACTAAAAAGCCTTTTGATGAAAGTGAAAGAGGAGAGTGAAAAAGTTGGCTTAAAGCTCAACATTCAGAAAACGAAGATCATGGCATCCGGTCCCACCACTTCATGGGAAATAGATGGGGAAACAGTGGAAACAGTGTCAGACTTTATTTTTTGGGGCTCCAAAATCGTTGCAGATGGTGACTGCAGCCATGAAATTAAAAGACACTTACTCCTTGGAAGGAAAGTTATGACCAGCCTAGATAGCATATTCAAAAGCAGAGACATTACTTTGCCAACAAAGGTCCGTTTAGTCAAGGCTATGGTTTTTCCTGTGGTCATGTATGGATGTGAGAGTTGGACTGTGAAGAAGGCTGAGCACCGAAGAATTGATGCTTTTGAGCTGTGGTGTTGGAGAAGACTCTTGAGAGTCCCCTGGACTGCAGGGAGATCCAATCAGTCCATTCTAAAGAAGATAAGTCCTGGGTGTTCATTGGTAGGACTGATGCTAAAGCTGAAACTCCAGTACTTTGGCCACCTCATGCAAAGAGTTGACTCATTGGAAAAGACCATGATGCTGGGAGGGATTGGGGGCAGGAGCAGAAGAGGACGACAGAGGATGAGATGGCTAAATGGCATCACCAACTCGATGGACGTGAGTTTGAGTGAGCTCCAGGAGTTGGTGATGGACAAGGAGGCCTGGCGTGCTGCGGTTTGTGGGGTCACAAAGAGTCGGACATGACTGAGCAACTGAACTGAACTGAACCATGTTTTTATATTTCAAAATTATGTTGACCTGTGGCCTCACCAAGTTAACCTTCTTCAGAGCTCTGTATCTCAGTGGCCATACCATTCTTGCATTTCTCAGACTGAAACCTTAGAGTCATCTTTGTTTTCTCTTTTTCTCTAACACTTCATGATTAGGGCCAAGATTGTAAAGAAAGAATGCTTTACATTAAATAGCAACTAAAATAGTGCTTGCAAAAGAGGGTATGGTATAAGGGTGGTGGCGTTACAGATGTACAGTGAATAGATTTTAAGTATATTTTGAATGTTAGAACCACTATAATTTTGTAGTGGACTGAATATTTAAAAATTTAAAGTTGAACATATTGACTTCCTGTTCTAACACCACTCAGCAGCTCCCCACCCAGAGTTGAAACCAAAATCTGTATGTTGTCTGTAGTGCACTGCGTAACTGGGGTTTTTACTTCATCTCTGGTCATGTTCTACTACACTACCAGTCTGTCTTCCCTTTGTTTTGGCCACTTGGACCCTCTCAAGCACACCCTTCTCCCAGCTCCAGCTCTTCAATTGCCTTGATGTATGCCTGGCCAGGGGACATATTTGTTGATGAATAAATTTATCAGATTGTTTATTAAACATAACCATAAGCAATATTAATTTATTTTTATACCATGTGGTATTTGAAGCCATAAACTAGGGGAAGTCAAGGGAAGAAGAGTAAAAGGTAAAGAAAGACATAATAACAGTAGTAATGTATAAGAAGAAGTATTAATGTCTAATAAGTATTAATATCTAGCACAGAAATTGTGTGAGGAATAAACACTATAACTCAAAAGCTAAAACTTTTATTGTCAGCAATGCCTTTCTGCCCCTTGGCAGGCACTGAGTGCTCTACTATTCAGTCCCTGACAGTCACGATATATTGCTGAACCATTTAGAGAAGGTTAAAAAATATTGATCGCATCATGAAAGCAAGAAAGCAGCTTAAAGTGATTCAGGAAAAAAATAAATTTTATGAGTTGGTCTAATTTTCCAACGATTTTACTACTTAAAAAAGTGGCTTTGCTTATTTGGAGTATTAGGTTGGTTCTTTTCTGATCATAGCAAAGAATTGAAAGGTCAGACCAGGATAGCCCAAGCAGGCAAGATCTGTTCAGCTGTACGCTCTGGAAACGTGTGAGCAGACCAACTCGTGCAGGAGTGGTCCTGCCCCCTTTTTGACTTCCTGCTTAAATCATCTGTTCCCTCCTCTGGACAGTCCTGGGGCCTGGTGGTTTGTACTCTATGCAAATAAGGCATGAGCCGAGACCTCTCAGGGAAGGGGGTATGCCAGACTCATTTTCCTGCCAGGAGTCTTCACTCAGGTCCTTGGTTTAGCCGCTACTTCTTCTGACTAACATTTTGGGTGCCCCTTTTCCCTACTCTAACTGCCTAACGAGAGTATTCAGTTCAGTGAAATAATCCTTTCGTAGTGCTGTAGCAAGGGGCCTTGCCCCAGGCACCCTTAAGATGTGTTATAGGAGAGCTTTTCATTTATGTGACATAAAGACATTCAAGTTAAATAATAACTTTTAAAATAGCATAAATATTTTTGCTTTTGAAATATGTATCGTGTTATTTTACTCTTATTTTATGAAAACTTTTTTGAAAATGGTTTATGCTGATTATAAAAATGTAGAAAGCATGGGAGGAAAAATCACCCACAGTCCCACTAGCAAAAAACAAACACCATTAAAATGTATATGTTTCATTACAAGTTTTTTACATAATTATATTCTTCTAAAACTCTTCAGATTACTTAATGTCTTATTATTAGTTTAAAATTATTATTCTTTGTATATCTAAAACCTTGCAACATTTAAATAATTTTTAAAAGAATAAATCATTTCAATATCCTATGGGATATGGTTAATGCCTTTGTTTATCTATGTACAACATCCTTATTTTTCTAACATTGTCTGTAATACATTTTATTTTAAATACTTTAACAAAAAATTCTCTGTTAAAAAATAAGCCTAATAGAACATAACATTGGAGTTGTATTATAAAATATTTATAATAAAAAACTTAAGCATGAAACATAAGTAGCTACTTATTCACAGGAGTCACTAATCTATGGAAACATTACTTAATTTCAATGTAAAATGCATTAATGCTACATAGGTAAGTTAGGATCCCAAATGAAGTACACAGATATTGTTTTAGAATGTAATTTAATTGCTATGTTTTTGTCAAAACTGCAGAAAGGATTTAATAGTTCATGACAAAAGTGAAATTGTACATTGCCATTCAAATTATATATTTTATTTCCTTTCTGAAGGGCATTGCACTTAAATTGACATAATTTACTTACATATGGAAAAATGCAAGCTTTTCCGTACCAGAAATCTTAAACTTTACATTTTATCACTCTCTCTCCCTTTAATAATAAACTCGTATCTTTGACCAACTTCTAATGCTTAAATGATAATAGTGATCAAAACTGTAGGAAATAATTGATCTCTTAAATAATTTGACATTTAAAAGGCATCTTCAAGTCTTCCAGTCTCATTATCTTCTTTTAGAAATCCTTTCAAGAGATTCCTGATAGTCACCCCACCTTGGCTGGAACATTCCTAGTGTCTGGGAGCTCTCCAGTCTTTCACTCCATGATTACTTATTCAGTCTTTCACTCCATGATTACTTATTCAGTCTTCCATTATTCATGTATTTAAACATTCATTTATTTAAACTTATTGAATATCTGCTCTTTACCTGCCAGTATGCTTGACATTGAATACACAAGATGAATAAACCTGGAGAAACATGAGTGGAACTACGATGTTTGCTTTAAGCTTATATATCTCTTCTTCCCACTTCTCTCTTTTCCTGATTATAAAAATGGTGGCTGTGAAGAATAATTCTATTGTTTTTGGTTAAACGTCTGTTTACAAAAATAAGATAAAAAGAATTAAATGTGAAACAAATCTGTTTGCCAAGAGATAATCCTACAAATATTAGTATTTTCATTTTGCTTCCCTTTCAGTTCAGTTACTCAGTCGTGTCTGACTCTTTGCAACCCCATGGACTGCAGAATGCCAGGCCTCCCTGTCCATCACCAACTCCCGGAGTTTACTCAAACTCATGTCCATTGAGTCGGTGATTTCATCCAACCATCTCATCCTCTGTCGTCCCCTTCTCCTCCCGCCTTCAATCTTCCCCAGCATCTGGGTCTTTTCAATGAGTCAGTTCTTTGCATCAGGTGGCCAAAGTATTGGAGTTTCAGCTTCAGCATCAGTCCTTCCAGTGAATATTCAGGACTGATTTCCTTTAGGATGGACTGGCTACTTCCCTTTACTTCTTTTCTAAAAATTGTACAAACAAACCCAAGTGCACACACTTTGTATTTCCAAGCTAAAAATATCTTTAATTTCTTTATGTGACACAGTTCCGAGTTACCATATTTAAAACTGCCTTTTGTCTAAAATTGTCTCTAATGTATTTTTAAGTATGGTAGCCAGAACTAAAAAGGTAACCATTATCTTTTAAATAGGGTAGCCAGAACTAAACATAGATTTCTGAACACCGAAACATAGATTTTCCTGAACACTAGTAGCCGAGTTTAAACTGCAGTTGTTTTGGGAGAGGGAGAAGATGAAGTCATGCACACGACTGGTTCATGTCAAGCTTGTTTTAGATGTGTAAGTACAGTGTCATATTCATAGTACTAATGGAGTATTGAATAGCCAGAATTTTTATTATTTCTTTATTGTTACTGGTAGGCAAGATCTTTCTTTATCTACATTTCCTCTCATACTTTTAATCTTGTCACTTTAGCCTGTTAAACATTTGGAATTAAGGTTTTGTGATTAGATGTACAGTTACCCATGCTTCCTTGAGTTAAATGATTTCTAAATTTGATTCTCTTTATATCTTTAATGATTTTAAAAAGCAATGGAGTCAAGACTTGGGCAAAACCTTCAAAACAGATAATAAACCATTAATAAATAATTAATCCTTCAACTTGATCATGAACTTTATCTTGGTAATGAAACAGTTATCAGTCCTTTTGGTCTCCCAAGCCACAAGAAGATCTCATTATCCACATTTTTCAGTCTTCATATGAAAAAATCTTCAAATCTCTTGCTAACAACCTGAATGCATGTAATCGTTTCAGCATTTTTTTCATTGCTTAGTCCAATTACCCTGCTTTACAAAGAAAAAAAAAAACCTCTTATTTGATGAAATTTCTTATGCAACCTTTGCTAAATTATTATGATCATTGTTACTGTTAACTTTTATTTGTCAAGTATTGATGGACCACATACATCTTTGATAATCTGTTCTAGAATTTCACCAGAGATATATCTATATTTTATTTTCTTTTTTACTTCTTACTTAAAATTGACCTAATTTTCTCTGGAATGATTTCTATAAGAAAGCACATACTTAGTTTTCTGTTTTTTCCCCCCTTTTTTTGGACTGAAAGATAGGATTAAATCATCTAATCCAATCTCATTTTTAAAATGAATAAATTGAGGCATTGGGAAATACATTTATGTCAGTGTAAATCTAATCATGCATTTTATTTAGTGAGGTCCTTTACCATTCGCCAAGGACAGTCCTAATGTACTCAAAGAAGTTAACTTCCAAGTTGAAGTTACCCTCGGAATTTCCAGATATGACTTTCCATCATTATGAAGTTGAGCAAATTTCATAACTGCAGTCAGGGGACTTTATGATTGGCCTGACTCCATCTATTCCACATAACTTACATTAATAAAAATTATCATTGGATAAGAAAGGGATAAATTGGATACAATCATTACATTAAGTATAATATACCAAACTGTTGACCTTATATCTATAATTGAAGGACAGACCAAGAGAAGACTGAGATTTCTATGGTATGAACTGAAGGGCAAACCTAAAATAATTGATGTTTCCCTGATACAAACTTGCTGTATAAAATTTAACATTTTATCTAGAAATGATTTGAATTTTGCAGAGCTTGTTTTTAGAGGTTTCAAATCAGCATTCACTGTATCATATTTATAACAATCAAAGTTAAAAACCTGGGGCAATTCATGTTTCTGTTTCTCAAATAAATTGTATTTCTGTCAGCTGCACAGAGATAGGATATTAATGTGAGTAATTTTAAAAAATGAAAATGCGAATAAAGCACAAAAAAAAAAAAAAAAACAGCCCTCAGAGTGTGAATTTTCTTCTTGCTCTTTGAATCTGGAAGTACGCTGGCCTTTGCAAAACCAAGGTGTGTGAGTTAGGCCACGTCTACTGAAGAAGAGGACTGAGGCTTCTCTTTCATTTTGAATCAATTCAGCAGGGGTTCCTGATTGCTTGAAAGCTATGCAAGCTTTCACTTTATGTTAGTTTTAGAAATCTGTTTGAAAAATTGTAATGCGTGTAGAGCTGAGAGTGGTATTCATCCTTGTTCTCAGAAAACTAGACTAAGTGCCTTGAGAGTAAGAGACTAGCACATCATTTCAGGGTTAATCATTATATTCATATCTACAGTAACAGCAATTATTTGAGAGTTTGTGTGTGCTAGGTCTCATTGATTTTTGTTGAATTTTAAAATTTCACAATAAATAAATGAATGCATTTCATTGTAAAGGATTAAGTCAATACACATAAAATACAATTCAACCTTGATAAAATTATTTTCCTGCAGGCCCCACCCCCTCCTTTGCCTGGTCCCCAATTGACCATTGTCTTTATGTGGTTTACATATATACATATACAAGTAAAGCATATATATTTTTCTACAAATATGCTTTGTATAGTACACATGTGTATATATGAATTATATATTATACTGTTTTGTAGACTTTAAAAAGTACATGGAATCAATTATTATGTATTTTTCTTCAATTTGTTTTTCAATTTAACAGTATGGCTTTGAAAATTCTTTGGCAGTATATGTAGATAGAGCTTATTATTTTAAACAGTTGCATTAAACCATGAATGATTGTTTACCTAGCTATACTGATGGACATTTAGGGGTTTTCTCATATCCCTAATTATAAACAATGTATTTTTGCAGGACTAGAGTATTTATCCAGGGCAGATTCTAGGAAATGAAATTGTTAGATGATAGTATATATATTCTATATTTTATAATGTTCTAGATTTATTCTTCAAAGTGGGCATAAATTGATACTCGCCAACATTGCATTTGAGGAGCTGTTTCTCTATAACCTCACTGGCACTATAATCATTCTGTGGATTATTTTTTTTAATCTGATGGATACAAATTGTTATCTTGTTGGAGTTTGAATTTGCATTTCTTAGAGTATTACCATTGAGGATTTTTTTTTAAATGTTTATTGGTCATTTATATTTCTTCTATGAATTATCTGTCCCTACATTTTATTCAGACTGCAAGGAGATCTAGCCAGTCCATCCTAAAGGAAATCAGTCCTGGGTGTTCATTGGAATAACTGATGTTGAAGTTGAAAGTCCAATATTTTGGCCACCTGATACGAAGAGCTAACTCATTTGAAAAGACCCTGATGTTGGGAAATACTGAAGGCAGGAGGAGAAGGGACGACAGAAGATGAGATGGTAAGATGGCATCACCGACTCAATGGACATGGGTTTGGGTGGACTCCAGGAGTTGGTGATGGACAGGGAGGCCTGGCGTGCTGCAGTTCATGGGGTCACAAAGAGTCGGAAGACTGAATTGAACTGAACATTTTATTCACTTGTAAATTACATTCTTTGTACTTAAAAAAATTAATTAAAAAATTCTTTACATATTTAAATATTCTGAATATTTTTTATTGTATACAATAATAATGGCACTTGTGGCTAATGAGCCCACACACCATTCTAAGCACTTTATGTGGATTAACTAATTTACTTCTTTCTGCACAGCAAACCTGGTGGATTGTCTCCATTTTACAAATGAGGGAGCTGAGACCAGAAAGCTGAGAAACCCTGCCCAAGGTCACAGTAGCTGGCAGAGTTGAGTACAAACTCAGATAGTCAAACAAACCTGGAGTTGATTTTATTAACCAACATGTAATATTAGATGAGACATCTGATATTATATATGTTTCATGCAGTAGAATTTTTTCTCTCTCTCTTCTGTTTCTTAACAGAAGAGTTTAAACAGAAGGAGAGCTTTAATATCAAAAGTACACTGGTACTTTCCTTGGTATTTATTATACAGAAGCCTGTATTTTACATCCCCAGGTTTTTTAGTATTTTCCTTTGTTGCTGTCCCCCTGTATTGCTTTAAGCTCTTCTATAGTCTAAAGATCCATTGTATGTTTTTCCTAATATTATTTTTTAGTTTATTAATATTATTAATATAAATAATAATTTACCTAGTAATATTATTGTTTCATTACATTTAGAATATATGATATATAATCCATAAGTTTATTTTTACCCCACAAGTTGATAACCAGTTTGTAAGCCCTGTTTACTGAGTTTTCCCATCCATCCTTTCCCTACTAATTTGGAAGCTTACCCTTACCATCCTTTGAGTTTGCACACACAGATCTGTTTCTTCATTTTCTATTCCATGGCACTGATTGTTTTTCCTTTTCTTGTAACAAATCTTTGCTTAGAACAGTAAGTAAATGTTAATCACCACCACAAGCTTATAATTTGTTTTTTTTTTTTAATGTGTTTAATGGCTAGTTTTTTACCTTTACCTTCCAGTCCTTTCTTTAAAAAATTTTAAACTTGCCTACCATACAGTGTATAGATATGTTTATTCCTTCATCTGTGTCTTCTAAACTCATTATTCCAAATGAAGCTTAATCTGTTTGATGAGTTTCTTGGAAAACATGCTAAATTGTAACTGAATTGATTAAAATATGGATAATAGACATCTCCATTACATTGAACTCTCTTAACCTGGCATGAGGTGTGGGTTCATTTCTTTATATCTTCCTTTATGTTCTTAAATATAATTGTATGGTTTTCTTTATATAGAACTCACATTTTTCTCATTAGGTTTATTCCTAACTATTTTAATATGTGTGTTGCCAGTGCAATTGGGCATTTTTACTTATGCTTTCAAATCGGCTATTGCTGATGCTGTTGATTTTGATCTACTTTTATTTTTTATCATGGGTTGGCTGAAATCACTTAGCAGTTTGTCGATTGATTTTCTTGGCTTTTCCAAGTAGAATATTTTTCTTTGTTCCTAATTATTCTATCACTTACATATTTATCTTGTATTTTACCTGGCAGAACTTCCAATATAGTGGGTTGAACAGTACTACAGAGTATTTATGTCTTATTGCTGGAATGTTTAATGAATGTTTCTAATGTTTCCTGACAAATATTATACAGACTGAATATTACTGGTACCTACCTCTGTCAACAAGTTTCCTCTTCTTTTTGTTTGCTAAATAATTGTTTTATTTGTTTGCTGGTTTGTTTGTTTGTTTTATTTAGGAAAGAGGGTGAATTCTCCCCTACCCCCAGTTTTACTTCAGTATAATTGACATAACATTGTATCTGTTTTAGATGTACAGAAATAGTGATTTAGTACATGTATATATTGCAAAATGATTGTTGCAATAAGGCTAGTTAACATCCATCACCACACAGTTACAATTTTTTTCTTGTAATTAGAACTTTTAAGATTTAGTCTCTTTAGTTCAGTTCAGTTCAGTCGTTCAGTCGTGTCCGACTCTTTCTGACCCCATGAATCAGAAAGGACTGGTCTCCTTCAGCAGCTTTCAAATAAGCAATGCGGTTTTGCTAACTCTAGTCCCCATGATGTACATTATATCCTCAAAGCTTATTCATCTTACAGCTGGAAGTTTGCACCTTTTGACCACCTTCACCCAGTGTTCCCACCCAGCACCCCCTACCTGTGGTAACCACCGATTTGTTTTCAATACCTGTAATTTCTTGTGTTGTTTAATTTCTCATGTAAGTGACATCATCAACTACTTACCTTTCTGTGTCTGACTCATTTCACTTAGCACAGTGCCTTCCAGTTTTATCCATGTTGCTGCAGTGGCAGGAGTTCTTTCTTACAGTTGAATAACATTCCATTTTCTTTACCTACTCTTCTATTGCTGAACACTAAGTTTGTTTCCAGGTCTTCACTATTGTGAGTAATGCTGCAGTGAACATGAGAGTCAGGTATCTCTTCAAGGTAGCGCTTTTATTTGCTTTGGATGTATACCCAGAAGTGGAATTTCTGGGTCATGTGGTAGTTCAGTTTTTAATTTTTGAAGGAAGCTCTATATTGTTTACTGTAGCGGCTGGACCAGTTTATCCCCACCAACAATGCACAAGTGTTCAAGAGGGTGGATTTTATCAAATAATTCTGTAGAATCACTCATCTCTAAAACTCATAATCACTATGGCAGGTCAGAGTATGAAGTGAGATTTGAAGAGATGAGGTAGAAATGTAGAACCAGCCTCAGGAATACTGGAGAAAAAGGGAAAGTTCTTAGGATCCAAAGGAAACCAAGGAGAGGAAATTGTGTTTTCTCTGCTTTCTGTCCTTTCTCTCATGTTCCTGAGAAAAATGATGGAAACTATCCTTAAAGGAACTGTCATCTTACAACCCAAACTTCATGCCAGTTAAAGTCAAAGCTTATGATTGTGTCTTTGATAAAGTTACAGAACTGTGAGCAAGTCTGAGCAGAAGAAAATATCCATCACTCTGAACTGCTCTTTGCATATTAATATGTCCTAATTCTGGTATTTCTGAACCTTGCCAGCTGTTTAAACTAAATGGATGAACTGCTGTAAAGCGCATGATCCAAATTTCCTTCTGGAACAATTTGGCAGCCTTCTTATAGATATAATAGCAGGGTTCATTTGGGTAGAAATATATTATTATCCAAAATTCAAATGTTTGGTAAATATCACTGATTTTGAAAATATATTTTCTGCTTTATGATTTCTACAACTAAATACCTTTGCTGTTTGGATGTTGTAAAATATCTTTCTAACCATTTCTTTGTGACCATCATTATCCCTCCTCTCTACCACTTTTGCATTTTTCTGTGAAACTCATGTTTTTTGCTATTTGCAGTGTCTCAATACACGAATGTTTCCCTAAATTCCTCTGATTTAAAAGTAATATGTATCTTTACTTTAAAAAAAAATGTAAAGTTATGTTTTAATCAAAACCAAAATAATCTTTCAGTTCATTTCAGTTCAGTCGCTCAGTCGTGTCCGACTCTTTGCGACCCCATGAATCGCAGCACGCCAGGCCTCCCTGTCCATCACCAATTCTTGGAGTTCACGGAGACTCACGTCCATCGAGTCAGTGATGCCATCCAGCCATCTCATCCTCTGGCGTCCCCTTCTCCTCCTGCCCCCAATCCCTCCCAGCATCAGAGTCTTTTCCAATGAGTCAACACTTCGCATGAGGTGGCCAAAGTACCGGAGTTTCAGCTTTAGCATCATTTCTTCCAAAGAAATCCCAGGGATGATCTCCTTCAGAATGGACTGGTTGGATCTCCTTGCAGTCCAAGGGACTCTCGAGTCTTCTCCAACACCACAGTTCAAAAGCATCAGTTCTTCGGCGCTCAGCCTTCTTCACAGTCCAACTCTCACATCCATACATGACCACAGGAAAAACCATAGCCTTGACTAGACGAACCTTTGTTGGCAAAGTAATGTCTCTGCTTTTGAATATGCTATCTAGGTTGATCATAACTTTCCTTCCAAGGAGTAAGCGTCTTTTAATTTCATGGCTGCAGTCACCATCTGCAGTGATTTTGGAGCCCAGAAAAATAAAGTCTGACACTGTTTCCACTGTTTCCCCATCTATTTCCATGAAGTGATGGGACTGGATACTATGATCTTCATTTTCTGAATGTTGAGCTTTAAGCCAACTTTTTCACTCTTCACTTTCACTTTCATCAAGAGGCTTTTGAGTTCCTCTTCACTTTCTGCCATAAGGGTGGTGTCATCTGCATATCTGAAGTTATTGATATTTCTCCCGGCAACCTTGATTCCAGCTTGTGCTTCTTCCAGTCCAGCGTTTCTCATGATGTACTCTGCATATAAATTAAATAAGCAGGGTGACAATATACAGCCTTGACGTACTCCTTTTCCTATTTGGAACCAGTCTGTTGTTCCATGTCCCGTTCTAACCGTTGCTTCCTGACCTGCATACAGATTTCTCAAGAGGCCGGTCAGGTGGTCTGGTATTCCCATCTCTTTCAGAATTCTCCACAGTTTATTGTGATCCACACAGTCAAAGGCTTTGGCATAGTCAATAAAGTAGAAATAGTTGTTTTTCTGGAACTCTCTTGCTTTTTCCATGATCCAGCGGATGTTGGCAATTTGATCTCTGGTTCCTCTGCCTTTTCTAATACCAGCTTGAACATCAGGAAGTTCACGGTTCACGTATTGCTGAAGCCTGGCTTGGAGAATTTTGAGTATTACTTTACTAGCATGTGAGATGAGTGCAATTGTGCGGTAGTTTGAGCATTCTTTGGCATTGCCTTTCTTTGGGATGGAATGAAAACTGACCTTTTCCAGTCCTGTGGCCACTGCTGAGTTTTCCAAATGTGCTGGCATATTGAGTGCAGCACTTTCACGGCATCATCTTTCAGTATTTGGAATAGCTCAACTGGAATTCCATCACCTCCACTAGCTTTGTTCATAGTGATGCTTTCTAAGGCCCACTTCACATTCCAGGATGTCTGGCTCTAGGTCAGTGATCACACCATCATGATTATCTGGGTCGTGAAGATCTTTTTTGTACAGTTCTTCTGTGTATTCTTGCCACCTCTTCTTAATATCTTGTGCTTCTGCTAGGTCCATACCATTTCTGTCCTTTATCGAGCCCATCTTTGCATGAAATGTTCCCTGGGTATCTCTAATTTTCTTGAAGAGATCTCTAGTCTTTCCCATTCTGTTGTTTTCCTCTGTTTCTTTGCACTGATGGCTGAGGAAGGCTTTCTTATCTCTTCTTGCTATTCTTTGGAACTCTGCATTCAGATGCTTATATCTTTCCTTTTCTCCTTTGCTTTTCACGTCTCTTCTTTTCACAGATATTTGTAGGGCCTCCCCAGATAGCCATTCTGCTTTTCTGCATTTCTTTTCCAGGGGATGGTCTTGATCCCTGTCTCCTGTACAATGTCACGAACCTCAGTCCATAGTTCATCAGGAACTCTATCTATCAGATCTAGGCCCTTAAATCTATTTCTCACTTCCACTGTATAATCATAAGGGATTTGATTTAGGTCATACCTGAATGGTCTAGTGATTTTCCCTACTTTCTTCAATTTAAGTCTGAATTTGGCAATAAGGAGTTCATGGTCTGAGCCACAGTCAGCTCCCAGTCTTCTTTTTGTTGACTGCATAGAGCTTCTCCATCTTTGGCTGCAAAGAACATAATCAATCTGATTTTGGTGTTGACCATCTGGTGATGTCCATTTGTAGAGTCTTCTCTTGTGTTGTTGGAAGAGGGTGTTTGCTATGACCAGTGCATTTTCTTGGCAAAACTCTGTTAGTCTTTGCCCTGCTTCATTCCGTATTCCAAGGCCACATTTGCCTGTTCCTCCAGGTGTTTCTTGACTTCCTACTTTTCATTCCAGTCCCCTATAATGAAAAGGGCATCTTTTTTTGGTGTTAGTTCTAAAAGATCTTGTAGGTCTTCGTAGAACCGTTCAACTTCAGCTTCTTCAGCGTTACTGGTTGGGGCGTAGACTTGGATTACCGTAATATTGAATGATTTGCCTTGGAAACAAACAGAGATCATTCTGTCGTTTTTGAGATTGCATCCAAGTACTGCATTTTGGACTCTTTTGTTGTCCATGATGGCTACTCCATTTCTTCTGAGGGATTCCTGCAAGAAACTAGAATTTCTAATTACTACAGAAGAATTTTCTTATTGTGTTTTAGTGTTGCTTAACAGTAAAATTTTACTTTACTTTGGGTAAGAAGATATTCAGTGTCCTATTTTAATGTGAAAAGAAGCTGATTATCCCCACATTGCTAAAATTTATTAGAAGCACTATACAAGAAATAAAATTCCCTTGATTTTTTTCCATCTTTGATCTCAATTAAATCCTTAATAGTACATATTTTACGAAACAAGGAAATTAGTTCCTTTCCCAAGAAGATGATCTCTCTAAGAATTCCATTGTCTTTTGACTCATCACTAAGTTCTAATGCCTGGGGAATAGGGAACCTGGAGAGTGGCATTTCTACAAATATTTATGACTGTTTTACCCTCTATGTTGTTCCTTTCCTTCCTGCTGCTATAAATTCAAGCAGAGAGCCTGATGTGATACCAAGTATCCTTTAAAGGATACCACGTATCCTTAATCAGAACATACCATTGTGATGAATTTGCATAAATGTAAACCATTTCTCAGAGATAAAAATATAGATGATAAATGTATGGGAGAATGTTTTGTAGTAAAGAGATTCAGGTTTAAAAGCTAGGTATTATTTTATAGGTATTAATTTTGCATTTAAACTAATAATATCTAATTCTAGTAAAGCAGAAATGTTCATATACTGCTGGTAGCAATAAAGGTGGTGAAGTCTCTTTAGAGAGCAATTTGTTAACACATGTGAAGAGCAAAAATAATGCATACCCACAAGTTCATAAGCCTCATTTATGGGTATTTATTTTAAGTATATAATTCAAAAGTATGAAAAACTTATTATATAAAGTTACATTCATTTAAATACTATCAATCATGATTTAAAAAATGATTTAACAAATGAGATTTGGTTAAGTAAATTATAGCACCTACATGAAATCCTCCACAATCTTATTTGTGAGAATTTACTCACAGGAAATATACTAAAAATATCTAATTGTAAAATAATCTTTATTGGGTCTAACTGCTATATTGGAGAGGCAAGATTCATGGGATATAGTCAGATATCAACTTAACGTCTGGTCACGTCTTTTTTTAAATTTATGTTTCCAATTTAATTCAATATTCTCTTAAGATTTTTTTTTACAGATGTCTGTTATTTTTCAGATTCCTTTACTCTTTAGGTTATTGCAGAGTGTTGAGTGGAGTTCTCTGTGCTATACATTTGGTCCTTTTGATTATTTTATGTATAGTGGTGTGTATATGTTAGCCCCAAGCTCCTAATATGCCTCCCCCAACCTTTTATCTTCAGTAACCATACATTTGTTTTCTAAGTCTGTGAGTCTATTTCTGTTTTGTAAATCAGTTTATTTCTGTCATTTTTTTAAGATTCCACATGTAAGTGATATCATATATGTCTTTATTTATCTTGCTTACTTCACTTAGTGTGAATAATCTCTAGGTCCGTCCACATGGCTGCAGCTGACATTATTTTATTCTTTTTATGGCTGAGTAGTATTCTATTGTATATATGTACCACATCTTCTTTATCTATTCATCTGTCAATGGTCTGTTCACTTCTTGTTAAAGCAGTTCTGTGGGACTAATTTTTCCTATCTTCTTGGATGGCAGTTAGCTCAAATTCTGTGATTCTCTAGTCATTCTTAGATAAATAAAAAGTGCTACCAGTACTTTCAGTTCAGTTCAGTTCAGTCGCTCAGTCGTGTCCGACTCTTTGCAACCCCGTGAATCACCCTGTCCATCACCATCTCCCAGAGTTCACTCAGACTCACGTCCATCGAGTCAGTGATGCCATCCAGCCATCTCATCCTCTGTTGTCCACTTCTCCTCCTGACCCCAATCCCTCCCAGCATCAGAGTCTTTTCCAATAAGTCAACTCTTCGCATGAGGTGGCCAAAGTACTGGAATTTCAGCTTTAGCATCATTCCTTCCAAAGAAATCGCAGGGCTGATCTCCTTCAGAATGGACTGGTTGGATCTCCTTGCAGTCCAAGGGACTCTCAAGAGTCTTCTCCAACACCACAGTTCAAAAGCATCAATTCTTCGGCACTCAGCCTTCTTCACAGTCCAACTCTTACATCCATACATGACCACAAGAAAAACCATAGCATTGACTAGACGGACCTTTGTTGGCAAAGTAATATCTCTGCTTTTCAATACTGTATCTAGTGTGGTCATAACTTTCCTTCCAAGAAGTAAACGTCTTTTAATTTCATGGCTGCACCAGTACTTTAAAAAACATTAAAATAGTCTGTAACTTTCAGTTTAGAAATGGTTTATTTTATTAGAGTAATTACAACTTTATACTTATTCAAAGTTATTATTTTCTTTTTCCCCTAATTTCCATTCTGAAATGCGAAAAAAGAGCCCTGTTAGACTCCTCTCTTTTTTTTAATTCAAAATTATAGTACTTACAGAATTTTAACAGCATGCAAAACCATAGTTTATGTTGTATAGTGATATATAACTAACACAAGATTGTAAAGCAGTTGTACGCATAGTGTTCAGCTGTGTCCAACTTTTTGCGACCCCGTGGACCCACCAAGCTGTGCTGTCCATGGAATTTCCCGGCTAGAATACTGAAGTGGGTTGCCATTTCCTACTCCAAGGGATCTTCCCAACCCAGGGGTCAAACCTGCAGATGTGTTACCACTGTGCCCCCTTGTCTTTGTAAAGCAATTATACTCCAGTAAAAAAAAAAAATTAAAAAAAAAGATTTCTTCTCTTTTCCTCCTTTACACATCTAGCTTTCCTCCCAATCCTTCACACACCACCTTTTAATTAATAAAGGACAGAAAATATGGCTTGTGTGGCTATAGCAAGATAGATTTAGCACAATAAATATTAGGAGTGATTGAAAAAAACAGAATACAAAATGTCTCACTGGACTGATTTGAAGGCATAGATACTCCTTGGGCTCATCCATCATAGAAGGCTTACATGGCTTCTTTGAAGAACCTTTTATCCTCTTACTTCCAAAGATCTCATTTATAATTCTCTTGATATTGGTGAAGAATCTTTAATAATTGGTGCTGATAATTTTGCTAACCTCTGATGCATATGGAAGTCTTTCTATTTTCTGACATTGTCTAGAGGGTATTTAAGATCATCCTCACATATCTTTAGAAGGAAAACCATCACCTTGGGTTCTGCCGCTTAAAGGAGCAGCCACATCAAAGGTATCTTATCATTGTTTCATTTAATCTTCACATCCTGCTGGGTCTGCATTACTGTTTCTGTTCTAAAGACGAGGAAAGAAGAGTTAGGGAAGTAACTTGCATTTTCATATGTTTATGTGAAAAAAGTTGGATCTAAAACCAGATCTTTCTGACTCCAAAGATCTAGGAGTCAGTAGAGCTGATTTGGCTCGCACTTTGCATAGGACTCCTGAGAATCCTGTATGCAGGTCAAGAAACAACAGTTGGAACTGGACATGGAATAACAGACTGGTTCCAAATTGGGAAAGGAGTATGTCAAGGCTGTATATTGTCACCCTGCTTATTTAACTTATATGCAGAATACATCATGAGAAATCCTGGAGTGGATGAAGCACAAGCTGGAATCAAGATTGCTGGGAGAAATATCAATAACCTCGGATATGCAGATGACACCATTCTTATGGCAGAAAGTGAGGAACTAAAGAGCCTCTTGATGAAAGTGAAAGAGGAGAGTGAAAAAGTTGGCTTAAAGCTCAACAGTCAGAAAACTGAGATCAGGCATCTGGTCCCATCATTTTATGGCAAATAGATGGGGAAACAATGGAAACAGTGTCAGACTTTATTTTTGGGGGCTCCAAAATCACTGCAGATGGTGACTGCATCCATGAAATCAAAAGACGCCTACTCCTTTAAAGAAAAGTTATGACCAACCTAGACAGCATGTTAAAAAGCAGAGGCATTACTTTGCCAACAAAGGTCCGGCTAGTCAAGGCTATGGTTTTTCCTGTGGCCATGTATGGATGTGAGAGTTGGACTATAAAGAAAGCTGAGTGCCAGAGATTTGATGCTTTTGAACTGTGCTATTGGAGAAGACTCCTGAGAGTCCTTTGGACAGCAAGGAGATCCAACCAGTACATCCTAAAGGAAATCAGTCCTGAATATTCATTGGAAGGACTGATGTTGATGCTGAAACTCCAGTACTTTGGCCACCTGATGACTCATTTGAAAAGACTCTGATGCTGGCAAACATTGAAGGCAAGGGAAGGGGACAGCAGAGGATGAGATGGTTGGATGGCATCACTGACTCAATGGACATGAGTTTGAGTAAACTCCGGGAGTTGGTGATGGACAGGGAGGTCTGCTGTGCTGCAGTCCACAGGGTCACACCATAGGGTCGCAAAGAGTCGGAGATGACTGAGTGACTGAACTGAACTGAACTTTCACAGGACTTGGTATACAAATAGGCAGAACTATTTACCTCTCTGTGTATTAGATTCCTGATCTGTAAAATAATGGGACTAGGAGATTTCCTCAAGTTCCCTTCTACTTTATGTTCAATATCACACTTTGGAATATAGTATCTTCACTTTTGAAACCTTTAAATACCAGGAGTCACGTGCAATTCATCAGCTTTCCCAATGATCAGTTGTATACCATAGCATGTTCCATTAGAGAAAGTACCCACCACCATGCTGGAAGCAGTGCTTTCTGAAGGTTTAGTGGGTTCATAGCACTGTAGTGGGAGCGATACAGAGTACCAAGTGCAAGTCTGTATTTAAGAATTCAGTTATATTGGCTCTTAGCCCTTTCTGAGACATTCTTTCAAGTAAATGGAGATGAATGAAGCAGATTGATCAAAGTGCTATCCTTAAGACTCTTTGTAGTATGATTGTAGCAAACTGTTCTTATGGGAGCATTCAGGGCCAGGTTTCTGTCATCTATATTTTATAATATCCACAGACTGAGAATTCTTTGTGATTCTTTTATGTACGTTACAAGCAGCTACAGTGGGAGAAATATAAGCTTATTACAGTTTGAAGAAAGACCTTTCAAGGACTTTTTGCTTAATGCAAAACCATTGCTGCATTAGGTACAGAATTAACACTATAATTAGAATAAATCAAAATGTTCTTGGATTGGTTTTATTTTTAGGAAATGTTAATTGCATGTTGCTTTATGTTCTGTCTATATGATGGACTTCTTTAATTAGATTATGAGTTTTTGGTTTGAAGGTCCAACCTCAGGGTAATTAAAACACTGGCTGATTAACCATATTTTTTGAACCTTACACTTGGGAAATATTTTTATGGCTATATTTCCATGTCTCACCTTCTGTATGAATATATGATTTTTTTCCCTTTCTTATGAAAAAAGTGTGGAAAAAATGGTTGATGGTCTGCTGTTATAAGAAATGGTTTATAATTTGGATGATGATGTGGTGGTGTTTTTGGTATATTGAGGGAGATGTGTCCATCAGAGAGAGAGGCTGGTAGTGGTCGTTTAAAATCCTGCTTCCGTCTGCCAGGCTGAGCTCGGCCACCAGGAGCCCCTACTTGTGCCAGGCAGTGAAGTGTCATTTAACTGTTGGCAGAGGATGAGATAGTTAAATAGCATCACCGATTCAGTGGACATGAATTTGAGCAAACTCCTGGAGGCGGTGGAGGCCAGAGGAGCCTGGCGTGCTGCAGTCCATGGGGTCACTAGGAGTTGGACATGACTTAGCAGCTGAACAGCAAGAAACAGAATTTCGAGTAAATTTCTAGAAACTTGTAGATGTTGTAAAGTGGCACCCTAGACTTATTGTTAGTTATCAGTTCTTACAAAAAGCAGCAAAGGTTTATCTGCTTGGGAAAAGGAAAAAAAGAGAAGAGGGGCAAAAAGGGGATGAACATGAAGCAAGTGACTATGACATTAAAAAACCAAACCATTTTAACATTGTAGGAGAAAATGACAGTGGAGGGGAGCGAGTAAGATTATGGACACTTGTGAAATCAGATTGAGGGGGAAAACCTAACAATACAGTCTATAGAAGAGCAGTTGACAGAAGTGAGTTTCATCCTGGAGGAAAATGATTCATCCAGACGATTAATGGATTACAGAAAATGAGACTTTCTCATAACTTACTGAAACCTTGAAAGAGTCCTGTCCTCATACATGTGGCATTACTTTCCCTGCACCCTGGCAGAAACAGGGGCAGCCACACCTGGAACTCCGAGCCTCCTGACACCCATAGAATGGCAAACACAGATACTCCCCGGCCCCAGTAACCTTTCTTTTAGGGGAGGTGATGATGCCTGGACTCACCAATTCCTACTTTGCCACTAACTCTGATTCAGGGTGGCTCCGCCTAGACAGTTTCCTCGCTGGTAAAGTAGAGCTAATAATAAAGGCTTAACAGGAGCCAGAATTAAATCACATAGATAATATATGTAAACCCATCCCCCTTGACCATTCTAGAGTGTCAGTATATTTATCTTCTTCATAACACTTCTTTCAGTAACAGTTACAGCTCATCTCTTCAGTTTCAAAATGACACTTATACTTCTTTCTTCTTTGAGGCATTGGTTTCCTAACAGCTTTAGCTGCCCCTCATCCTATGGTAATAATGGTCTTTCTAGAACATCAAGAGGGCCTAGCCTCTTCCACATTCTCCCTTTTTCAAGTTCTGTAAAATACACCATTTCCCCTTCATGATTTGCATGCTGCTATCATTTACTTGAATTTGTCTCTTTATATTTTAAACTTCACAAAGCATAATTAAAATTTTGTATAGTTGATGTTTACTTAAAATTTCTGTGTATTTACTAGTCTTGCTGTTTTGGGTTCCTTTCTGTATCTGTAGCTTTCCAGCTCAAATCATTTTCCTTCAGTCAGGAAAATTTTCTTCAGAGGCATGCTGTTTCATTTGTTTATCTGAAAATGTCTTTAGCTTGCCTCCATTTCTGTTGAAGGGTTTTTGCTGGATATGGATTTCTGAGTCTTCTTTTAGCACTTTGAAATTATGATTCCACTATTTTCCAGCTTCCCTTGTTTCTACCAGGAAATGTTTTTGGTTTATGCAGCACTTCTTCTTGTGGTCTTTTATCTTGGCCAGCTTTTAAGATTTCCACGTATTTGAGGTCCAGCAGTTTTAAGATTTCCACGTATTTGAGGTCCAACAGTTTTAAGATTTCCATGTATTTGATGTGGGAAAATTTTGTTAAAATATATTGAGATTACTTGTTTAAGATTCCTTGGGATTTAGTATCTATGAATTGAGGTATTTCATCAAATCTGGAAAATTCTCATCCATTCACTCTTCAAATATTGATGGCCTTTGTTTCTTCTCACCTTCTTAAACTATAACCTTGTCATTTGCCTTGAGTCTTCTGGTACCATTTATTAAAGAAGAATTTATATTTTCTGGCTCTGCATCATTATTACCAAATATCATTATTTATTGCTGTGTATCTTAAATTTTCCCTATACTATCAAACCTGATTTCTTCAAGTTTTCCTATTTATTCCTGTTCACTAAATCCATATGCTTTACCTTGCTTCTCATTCTCCTCAGTTTCTCTATGGAATTCATCACTATTTACAGTCTTTTTCTTTCCTCTTAAAATTTCTCCTCTTGGCAACTTAAGGAGAAAATTAATTTCATAACACAGTCCTGTCTTTTTAATACCCTCTGTCTCTCTTTCACGTTAAACCTACAAAGTATGGTTGATCTGGAAGAGTTTTTCATCAAATTCTTTTTTTTTCTTTTAGTCATTTCTCACTCAGAGATCCTATTGCCTGTCGCCCCCTACCCACAGCTTCTCGCCTGCATCTAGAGCCCGCAGTGCACTGTGGGCGCTGGGCAGGCCGTGCTGTGTGCTCATGGCCACGGTGCACTCAGGCTTGTTAGTGTGCTGCTCCACTGGTGGTTATATGTTTTGAATATCACCCATGATTATTATTCCCAACTGTCATCTCTCAGAGGATGAGATGGTTGGATGGCATCATCAACTTGATGGACATGAATCTCCAGGAGCTGGTGATGGACAGGGAAGCCTGGCGTGCTGCAGTCCATGGGGTTGCGAAGAGTAGGACACGACCGAGTGATGGAACTGAACTGAACTGTTGCCTCTCTAATAAGTCCCCATCCCATATTTTCAATGGCCTTGGGGAGATTTCCATTTGATTTATTTCCAACATCTTAAACTCAATTTACGTAAAGCTAAAAATCTTTATCTCCACCCCCACTCCCTTCCCACTTCTCTTTCCACATTTTCTTACTGATGTTCACATCTCTTAATAATAGCACTTAATTTTAGGTTTTATCCTTTCTTTTATTCTAAATTCGATGTATGGACAATTTTTACTTTTCTTCTTTGTGTGTTTTTCTGATTAACCTTTCTTTCCTTTACCATTGATGTACTTGCATCCAAGCATGTCCCAACATGTGGGTTTCTACCTGGATTCTGTTCTCATCTAGTTGATGTGCCAGAGCCTTATCAGTGTTAGAACAGTACCACGATTATAACATTGTTTCATATTCACAGAAGCCACTGTGGCTTAGAGAATACTTCTTAATTATCTGTATTGAAAGCCCAGTTTTGTTTTTGCTTTTGATTTCCATTTCACAATAAAGAATACCTTTGTAAAATACAGTAAAATGAATCACATAGATTAAAAAAATGGCATACAAAAAACAGTGCCACTTCCTAAGTTATATGTTTTAACAGATATAAAATTACATCATTAAATTGCTGTGCAATTTTTATGCACATACTCTCAATTTCTCATCAAGGATGGTAGCAGTTTATAGACTGGCACAGTCTACAGATCACACATGGAGTAGACCATACTTCAGTCACCATGACACTGATTTTCCACGGTGCCTACAGAGCAGAATCAATAGAGGATATTTAAAGTATGCAGATGGCCATGCCCCTAAGAGGTAGTAATAGGATCTCTGGATGTGTGCCAGGGCATGGGCATTTCAGAAAATTGATTATGATACTCATCCAGGGCTGAAAACTACTGGCTTATGGAGAAAAGTATAAACTTTCAATTCCCTATAACTGGATCCCAATCTGTCTTTTAAATATTGTCAAATCACTTCCTTCATATATCCCAAATTTCAGTCAGGCAGGATTTTTTATGTTTCCATCAATCATCTGCTCTCCCTCATGTCTGCTGTCTACCCCCTGCCTTTTCTTCCATCTGCAGTGTCCTCTTCCACCATCTCTACTATCAGAATCCAATCCATTCTTCAGGTGTCTATATACGGAGTAATACCCCTCATTATGAAATTGCAGTGAATTGCAAATTTTAATTTTGCCCTCATCTAAATGTCTTGAATACTTTATGATACTTATGATATCATTTTTATTTAAATTTATTTAAGTTTATTTAAATTCTGTTTGTATAAGCTTTATGATATAAAGAAAACAATTTTATATTCAAGAGAACTGTGTCTGAATCCAAATGCTACCTCTTTGTAACTGTGTGACCTTAAGAAAACCCAGTAACTTATCCAAACAGGGACATTGCAATAAGCATCCAAGCCTTTATCACAGTATAGTTGTTATAGCTAAGTGAGATAATGTACATTAAAGCATTATCAATATAAGATGTTATTAACAGCTTCATTAGGTTAAAAGCATACTTGAAAAAATTGAGTAAGATAAATCTTTATATTACTACACCCCTAGGTAGGATATTTCACACAGTAAGAATTCATTTTTTATTTTCAGTTGAGTGAATAAATAAGCAGATTCCTTACATAGTAAGATTTCTACTATTTGTCCCAAAAGGCCATCTTGTTCCAAATTATTTCCAGTAGCTTTTTGATATTGGTGCCTGAAATTTCAGCATTACACATTTTCCCCCCTTTGGATTAGCATTGACCAAACTAAGATAATTCATTGAATCATTCTTACTTATGTCTTTATGTAAATCTCTTCATCAGATTCCTTCTCTGGGGAAAGGGTCTAGTGTCACATGAAGACACAAAGTTGTTACTGAAAAGATGGGAAGGGACTTTGAGAATACCAATGGATAATGTAATTCATTTAGCCTTTTATTCATGAAAGGAATCTGAGTTGATCAAATGATAAGTTAATCTTTATTGATAGCTTACTATGTATTAACTAGAAATGCTAAACCCTTTACATGAATTATCTTTGTAATCCTTACAATTTGCTTATGTTAACTACTGTTAACATAACCAGGGAACCCACCAGGGTGTCCCTGGGGCTCATTTGGTAAAGAATCTGCCTGCAATGTGGGAGACTTGGGTTCGGTCCCTGGAGGAGGGCATGGCAACCCACTCTAGTATTCTTGCCCAGAAAGAATCCCCATGGACAAGAGTAGTTTAGAGGGCTAAACTTTGCAGTCCATGGGCTTGCAAAGAGTCAGACACGACTCAGAGACTAAGCACACACAGCACAACCACCCTTAGCCTCACTTTGCTCTTGAGGAAACACAGACTTGGTAAGTTGACTAAGGTTAAATGACGTAAGTATAGAGTTACGCAAGTAGTAATCCAATCCCAAAGAAAGGCAATGCCAAAGAATGCTCAAACTACCGCACAATTGCACTTAATCTCACACTAGTAAAGTAATGCTCAAAACTCTCCCAGCCAGGCTTCAACAATACATGAACCGTGAATTTCCAGATGTTCAAGCTATTTTAGAAAAGGCAGAGGAACCAGAGATCAAATTGCCAATGTCCGCTGGATCATCGAAAAAGCAAGAGAGTGCCAGAAAAGCATCTATTTCTGCTTTATTGACTATGCCAAAGCCTTTGACTGTGTGGATCACAATAAACTGTGGAAAATTCTGAAAGAGATGGGAATATCAGACCACCTGACCTGCCTCTTGAGAAACCTATATGCAGGTCAGGAAGCAACAGTTAGAACTGGACATGGAACAACAAACTGGTTCCAAATAGGAAAAGGAGTACGCCAAGGCTATATATTGTCACCCTGCTTATTTAACTTCTATGCAGAGCCCATCATGAGAAACGCTGGGTTGGAACAAGCACAAGCTGGAATCAAGATTGCCGGGACAAATATCAATAACCTCAGGTATGCAGATGACACCACCCTTACGGCAGAAAGTGAAGAGGAACTAAAAAGCCTCTTGATGAAGGTGAAAGAGGAGAGTGAAAAAGTTGGCTAAAAGCTCAACATTCAGAAAACGAAGATCATGGCATCTGGTCCCATCACTTCATGGGAAATAGATGGGGAAACAGCAGAAACAGTGTCAGACTTTTTTGTTTTGGGGCTCCAAAATCACTGCAGGTGGTGATTGCAGCCATGAAATTAAAAGACGCTTACTCCGTGGATGGAAAGTTATGTCCAACCTAGACAGCATATTGAAAAGCAGAGATATTACTTTGCCAACAAAGGTCCATCTAATCAAAGCTATGGTTTTTCCAGTGGTCATGTATGGATGTGAGAGTTGGACTGTGAAGAAAGCTGAGCACCAAAGAATTGATGCTTTTGAACTGTGGTGTTGGAGAAGACTCTTGAGAGTCCTTTGGACTGCAAGGAGATCCAACCAGTCCATCCTAAAGGAGACCAGTCCTGGGTGTTCATTGGAAGGACTGATGCTGAAGCTGAAACTCCCAATACTTTGGCTACCTCATGCGAAGGGTTGACTCATTGGAAAAGATCCTGATGCTGGGAGGGATTAGGGGCAGGAGGAAGAGGGGACGACAGAGGATGAGATGGCTGGATGGCATCACCGACTCGATGGACGTGAGTCTGAGTGAACTCCGGGAGTTGGTGATGGACAGGGAGGCCTGGCGTGCTGCGATTCATGGGCTCACAAAGAGTCGGACACGACTGAGTGACTGAACTGAACTGAAGTAGTAATCAATGGAGGGACAGTTTGAACCAAGATTGGACCCTGGAACCCAAGCTCTTGGTCATTAAATTCAAGTGCATTTCAGAGCATACTTCTAATAAAACCTAAAGAATGCTTACTTTTTGTCAGTAATTGCCCAATAACTATTTGGGCCTAAGTTTGGGTGTAAAAGTGTACAAAACATAGAGTCCCTAAAGTACACAGACCCTATATTATAGTGAAAGAAAAGTCAAGTAGAATTTATTTTAAGAAATCTAAGCACAGAGTATGATGGTAACATCAAGGAGACCTGACTCTGAAACCTAGCTGGAAAAGATGACTGACAGCAGGCTTCCTGGAGGAGGTCACATAAAGAGCACTGGAAAGTCTCTTCAGCATAGGCAGAGGATTGGCAAAAAAGGAAATAACGTTGAGAGGAATGGAGTATCCCATACTGAGGAAGAATAGGCAAAGACTTGGAAATGAATAAAAATATTGGCTATTTTGGGAGCCTTGTTGGAGATTAGGTAGTTCCATGGTAGATTAGGTGGTTCACCTACTGTGTGGGAGGCTTGGGTTCAATTCCCAGCCAGTGCACTGCATATCCCTTTCAGGGCTTCCCTAATAGCTCACTGTTAAAGAATCCACCCGCCAGTGCAGGAGACATGGGTTTCATCCCTGGGTCAGGACTATCCCCTTGAGAAGAAATGGCAGCCCACTCTAGTATTCTTGCCAGGGAAATCCCATGGACAGAGGAACCTGGTGCGCTACAGTTCATGTCTTTGCAAAGAGTCTGATACGACTTAGTGAATAAACAACAGCAACAATTGGAGAGTATGGCTGAAGGATACAGTTAGAGGGCACAGCTAGTTAAAAGGCAAGACAGGAGATAAAATTAGGACCAGGGAAGGTTCAAAACCAAAAATTATTTTATGGATTATTTATCTTGTGGTTTATTTAATTTTAAATTAGGATTTCTGGACAAAGAGACATATGCTTAGTTCTTCTTTAAGAATTAGTGTGATCCAGAATTTATCTCATGCTTCTACGTACTGCAATTTCTACAGTTGCTTTCAACAAGAGCCATTTAATATGAAACATTAACACTTACCAAAATAAATACTGGACACCAAACAAGTTCCATGATTTGGATTCCTGACATTACTATGAAACTAGCTCTAGTGGTCTTATTAAAAAATATTTTACTTATTATTAAAATCAAGAGGATTCTAGGAATCTTAATGGGCACAACTGAAGAACAAATAAGTGAGCTTAAAGATAAATTAATAAAATTTATAAAGGATAACAGTGAAGAATGAAGACAGAAAATATAAAAGAAAAGCTAAAAAAAAAAATAGAATAAATAAATTTTGAAAGAGTCCAGAAGGAGAGAAAAATGCAGAAAGAAAACGTGAAGAATTAATAGATACTTTTCAAAATCTAAGAAAGTTGAAAGACTTCAAATAGATAGGACTTAGAACTAACTGGGGGAGAGAGAAGGAATGAGGATAGCAATAGACTTCTCAATAGCAAAGTGCGAATAAGACAATGTAATCTTATTTTAAAAGTATTCAAGCATAAGAACAGTGAATCTAAAATAGTATAGCTAAGGAAGTTGGTATACAAACAGAACCATTTAATAAAATTATTCTTACACATAAAAGGCCTCCAAAAACATTTACCATGAAATGGCCCTCATTTAAAACACCTTTTGAAGAACAGAACTAGGAAATGCTGAAAGAGAAACAGAAAGTAGGCATAAACAAATACTGAACTTGTAAAAATATTTAACTGTTAACTAATGGTTACACTTACAGAAATAAAAATTAGATTACAAAAAATTATATTGACAGTAATTCAAAACTAAAATTCTACTTAATAGTATTATAGCATAATAGTGAGATACAAGTCAAAGGAAATGTTAGAACTAATCAAGTTTTTAATGTTAGAAAGAATATATATTTACACATTTAGGACATCAATAAGGACAAATGAGTATGAGTCTTTTGATAAAGACAACAATTAAAATGATAGAGTAAAGCAGAAGGAGAAAAATATTTTATTGAAAGTAGGAAAGGAGCAGGGAAAGTATAAAAAGAGAAGAATAAATAAAAATATTAGATGGCAGAGATAGGTCTTAATTTAACAACAATTATAATTTACATTTAAATTGAAATTATGAATCAAGATGCCAGAAATAAGATCTAATTTCATAGTAATTACACCAATTAGTGCTCAGAGTAAACTAACTAATTAAAAGACCAAGACTCCCTAATTGGATGAAGAAATACGTTGTCTGCCGGAGAGACAAACTGGAAGGAAACATACTCAGAAAGACTGAAAATAAGAGGATGGAAAACATATACCAAACAAACATAAATCAAAGAAGTTAGACATTTTCTTATGCAATTTACATAGTGCTGAATGACAGGAGTCAACTCTACAATGAAACCAAATGAAGAATCAGTCACAGTAGAGACAGGAAAGAATTTAGCAACGACCAAGGGAGACACAAATGAATTCAGATCCAGGACTGGGATCATTGCAAGAACGGGGTTGCAGTTTGTGTTAGACCGCTGACTTGAGAAGGTGGCCACTGGTAGAAACGAGATGGCCTTGATGGAGCAGCTTTGAGAAGTAGACATTGAGATCCGTTCATGGAGTGATTATAATGGAGTGTGTGGAGTCTCTTGGTTGCTCTGAGATGATCTGCTATGGAATATCTAATACCTGTTGTGACTGGGAAGTAAGAATTTTAAAATACAAGACTATGTATTCCTAAAGAACAAAGACATAAAAGAATGTGAAAAAAAAATGAAAATAAAATAGTGTAATAGGCAGAAGAAGAAAGGAAGAGAGTGAAAAAGGGAGGATGGAAGAAGGAAGGAAAGAACAGGTTAGGATCAGGAATGCGTGTGTGCATTAAGTTGCTTCAGTCGTGTCTGACTCTTTGTGACGCTATGGACTGTAGCCTGCCAGGCTCCTCTGTCCATGGGATTCTCCAGGCAAGAATGCTGGAGTGGGTTGCCATTTCCTCCTCCAGGGCATCTTCCCGACCCATGGATTAAACCTTCACCTTTACCTCTCCTGCATTGGTAGGTGGGTTCTTTATTGCTAGTACCACCTGGGAAGCATCATGAATAAACTATGTCTGTTTCCCCATTGTTGCCCTGTAAGTAGATTCATGTTGAGGTTTGACAGAAAACAGTAAAATTCTGTAAAGCAATTATCCTTCAATAAAAAATTAATTAATTAAAAAAAAAAACTAAAAAAAAAAAACCCAGAATAAATTATGGCAAAACTAAAAGGCAAAACCCCAGGGTTTTTCTAACAGATAAAATTATGAGTTTTACTTTGCCTATAAAACAGTATTATTTCTGCTTTAGATGACAACAGATTGTCTTGCATGTAGTCCTAAAAATTTGAGTATTTAAATTTTTATTACTTGTTTATAGGTATATCTGAGATAGTGAGACTTCATTATAAGTAAAATAAAACAAAACAAAACAGAACTTGTTTTGATGAGATTACCAAAGCTGCCAACACTTGACTTCCTCTCCTGAGGTCTACTGTGGAGCAGTAACACAGACCTTTACTCCATATAACCTTTCTCCTACCTGTTCTGACCTGTGCTGAAAGTTCCAGAGTGTTTTGTCTGACTGGACACTCCTCTCACAAGAATTGCCTCTGGCTTTATTTGTCAATGTCATCTGTAATGACACCCAAAGGGGAGAAAATACATAAAATTTTTATATTATGAATACCATGGAGGAAAACAGATACAAAGATTGACTCTACCAAGCTCTCCTTCCAAGAAGGGGATTTACAGAGCATAGATTATCTTTCCTTATTATAAGAAATTTCTGTTTGAATGCTGAGGCAGAAGCTCATTCTAACATAAAATGTGAAAAGTTAATACAGGAAGTCTACCTGCATAGAGATAGTAATATCATTCCCTCTCACTTTTGTTATTATTTTAACATTATTTTTTAATAAACTTCTCATTTAGTATGTGGAAAATATGCAGATACTTGTCTCAAGTTGTCTTTTTGCAACCAAAATCAAGGAAAAAATAAAAGAACCTACGTTGATCTGCCTGTTTTCCATCATTGCCTCTATTCATTGAATTTTCCTTTTTTAAGAGTCCGTGGATGTTTTCAAGGTAGTAACTCTGGAATCATGATTTTTATTAGTGGGAATTATTAATACTTAGTTTACTATTTAATCTTTCATAAAAGAATTAGGTTGTTTTTTCAAAGTAAATACCTGAAAGTAAATTTAATTTAGAGTGGTTTTAAGGTTTTTATAGACGTTTCAGAATGCCATCTCATGCGTGGAGGTAGATATTAAATGTGATATTTCATAAAGACAAATGGATGCAAGGAAGCAGGTTTGTCAGTAATGCTTTGTTGGGCTCTGCCCTTTTTAAAATAAGTTAATGACTTTTGTTTCATGACCCATTTCTAATGGTAGCTTGGTCTTTCCAAGGAGGATGCCATTGTCCTAGTTCAGAAGTATTAGGCAGCCATAGCATTGGAGCACGTTAAAAGCAAGTAGATAAGACTTAAATGTTAAATACCTCACAGAATAAAAGGCCACCAATTAAAGAAATTATTTGCAGACAACAGATTATAAAGATGGTGCTTAGGCAAATATCTTGATAGTAAAATTGTATTTTAAAACATAGTTATAGTAACTAGACTAAGTTAGCATTAGGAAGCACACAGCTTTTCTAATTAAATACCATCTCATTGTAGGTCATATGTTTCATGCAAATATTATTTTAATTATATAAAGGAAGTATATTTGTCTCTTTTCACTCTGAAAGCCACCATTTTGCTTCATCTGATTTTGCTTCACTTAGACTTTGATGTAAAGTGTTTGGGAAGAACTAAGTTTAATTCATTTATGATCATAAAATATTTTTGTATGTTTCAGGCTGTAAATCAAGTGATTTTATGATCTAAGAATCAGAATCCTATGTTATGGCCCCATCACTGTACTGGACTCATGAGTTATTTAATATTTCACATCAAGAAATTTCTCTTTAGAGAAAAATTTAATTCTCCATCAGTGATGAGGTTCAATTAAACATATTCATGTTTAGTGTTTTTCTTTTAATGTACTACTATATTGTGGATTGAAATGGAAAAGTATAGAATTTTTCAAGTAAGTAAAATACACAAAATCAGTGCATGTGAATAGACTAATGAACAATTCAAGTAGTAACTGAACAACCATAACTATTTATCATAGAGAATGTGCAGCAAGAGAATGATTCTTGTAGGTCAATGTTAGGGATTAATGTATGTAGGAAGTGGTTTTGAATGCTGAAAAGGATTATTTCCTGTGTCCTATGCTCATTCTTAGCAGCTGGTCATTCATAAAAATCCCAGGTTATGTTGAGTTTCTAAAACACCAATTCAGATATGAGGCTGCTTGTAAAGGTGCAAATGACATACAGGCCAGCAATATCTGAAACAACCTGCTGCTGCTAAGTCGCTTCAGTCGTGTCCAACTCTGTGCGACCCCATAGACGGCAGCCCACCAGGCTCCCCCGTCCCTGGGATTCTCCAGGCAAGAACACTGGAGTGGGTTGCCATTTCCTTCTCCAATGCATGAAAGTGAAAAGTGAAAGGGAAGTCGCTCGGTCGTGTCCGACTCTTTGCTACCCCATGGACTACAGCCCACCAGGCTCCTGTGTCCACGGGATTTTCCAGGCAAGAGTACTGGATTGGGGTGCCATTGCCTTCTCCTCTGAAACAACCTAGACACGGAGCATATCCATTGTGGCTTACTCAGTGTTCCCTTGCATAGTTTAGATCTGTTCAATTTTAGTATCCCCATCTTTTGACTAGGTCTCCTCTTTCTCTTCCTGGCTATCCACTGTACCTCAAAGATTTCAGCTCTGTATTAAGATGGTGATTTACAATTCTGACACTATTATTTTTCTATGACCAGGCTTGTATGTTACATAGTTTGTTTTGGAGGCAACATGTGAAAGGAAGGAGGCTGAAGAAGCAATTCTGAGGTCATTTCAAAACCTAGGTGAGAGACTGAGTACAGAATTGAATTTACATATGGGAAGTAAAAAGGAGACTGATCCCATAAGGGATCATAAAAGGAGAAGACTACGTAAACCTGATGGATAAGTTAGATGTGAAGGAAGACTGTTTGTTTATGGCGCAACCCTGGTTAGTCCAGTGTGAGTATCCTTGACTCTTGCTGCTTTGCTCTTTTAGCACAGCCCTGTAGTGCAGGATGAAGCTGTGCCTTCCTGCCAGAAAGAAAGAAAAAGAAAAAGAAACAGTGTGCTCCTTAAAAAACAAAATGAAACAGGTTCTGGCAGTTGTACACATTACTGCTGTTGACACCATGGGGAGAAAATAGATACAATCTTTATTCTGAGTGGCCACATGCGCATCTGAAATCCAGTATTTCATTAAGAGTAACAAATAGAAAACAGATGTAGAAAAAAAAAAACAACAGGAAATTAACATGTGATACTGTATTATTAACTGATTTTATGCTACCGTCTATTATTTGTTTCCATTCCTTGTTCAAGACTCCACATTGTATTTAATTGCATTGAGTCGCTTCAGCTGCTTGCAACACATTCTGGTAAATTCTCTCTTCATTTCTATTCTATTACAAACATTTAAAAATTTTCTTTATTATGGCCTCTTAGATATTTAAAAGTGGACATTTAATTGCCAAGTACGTAGGATTTTTAAAGTATATTAATTTCTCATTTAAATGCTTTCTTATCTATAACCATTCTGATTTTTAGTTTTCTAACTTAATAAGGCTTTCAATGGCTGTCAAAGGTCTCTTGGTAAATGTCACATTTCACATGAAAATATGTGGTTTATTTTCAAATATCTTTGATATTGATTTCTAACATAATTCCACAGTGATAAGAGAATAGACTCTGTATGATTTTAATACCTTTAGACCATGAAATATTTGTACCTTGTGTTACGTCCCTGGATATGGTCCAGTGTCTCCTAGTTTATGGAACTTGAATAGAATTTGTATCCTACTGTTGTGTGAAAATTGTATAAATCTTAATTATGTTGAATTTATTCATAAGTTTTTCAGGTCTACTATATCCTTCTACTTCTCTGTATATTCTATTTGTGAGAGTTTGATATTGGGACTCCAACTAAAAATCTTAATTTATCTCCTTAAAAAATCATTGTAATATATAGTGAAGCTATATGTAACTTTGTATTTTCCAAGTCTCCTATAAATGTGTTATCATACTTTCATAATTTAAAAAATAAAAAAATAGAATAAAAAGAAATGGAAAACAACTCCCAGTTATAACAAAAGGTATCTCCCACCCCCAGCCACTCAGGAGTAGAAGAATGAAATGAAACTTGAATGTTTTCTTGACCCAATGGTAGAGAAGTTGATAAAGATATGAACACAGACACATTTTACTCATATACACAGGCATATATATGTAGGTATGTGTGCTTTGGGCAGTAATTTATGGGTAAACTACTGTACACCCTACCTATATGTTGACTTAAATCATGCTTCTCTAGGAGGCTAAAAAAGGAACAAACCATTTAGACTGAGTTATAAGTACCCCATGAGAAAGATAAATCCTCAAACCAAATTGTGTTTTAAATTCTCTTTGATTTAAGATATCACATTATTTCCTTTAAGTGAAGATAGAAATGGAGGAACTTGGTAGGGAGAATAGAGCTACTGGGGCATTACTATAAATATGAAGTGTTCAGAAAGCATGTAATTTTAAATATTATTTCACTTATAATTTTGAGAATATTGTTTCTTGATCTCAAAATTTGATAAATATGCCTTTTTTTTTTTTATCATTTCACAGTTTCCATACTACTCTTATTAGAAAATGCAGTGGGTTAATTTTCAAACCTGTAATTAGTATATTATACATTCCACAAATATAGTAGCAATCTCTCCATTTTCTTTTTTGCAAAAGTCAATTTCATACATACCTAAACAATGGAATAAACTAGGGTCTCTTCCCTGTGGCTGTATTCTCTTGTATATCCTACTGAGTGTAACAGTCCTAGAGTTTTATTGCTTAGTTATTGTTGTTGTTTTTTTCCAAACGTAGTTACTGCTTTGGGCCATTTCCTGCATGAGGAATCATGAAGTGTGAAACAGAAAACAGACTGAGTGGATCTCTAACATTAGAACTCAGCACGTTTGGGAGAGTGGCCTTAGATATATTTCAACGTAAATGTGTTTGAAGAAGATAGCCAAACTTTAAGTCCTAGGTGGTAGAGATAATAACCAGACAGGTCTCTTACAACATTTTTTTCAGGGAGATAATGTTAATGAGGTCAGAGAGCAGTTCAGTGATGGCATAATAAGTCATGCAAATACTGCACTGGAGAAAAGATGAAAAGGTGTTTAAGAAGGGAAATAAGATTTTAACCTGTGGGTTAAATCCTTTGAAAGGACTTCACCATTACTCATACTAGTGTTACTCATTTTTGACCAAGTAGCAGGACCAATAGCATTTGATTCTGCAGCTTATATGCCATCTGTACTGATGGTGAATTACTGCATTTCAAACTTCAGAATAGCATATAAATACATGCTCTGAGTCACTTTGGTATAAAAGGTTTCAGAAAATTTATGACATATTATGGAGAGGAAAGGAGCAGTCACATTTGGATTTAGAACATCCATATTCTAACAGATCTAAATCAGAACCATTTTTTTTTTCCAACACAGAAATGCTTCTTCATGGACATCAAGACTGTCCTAGTTTTTTATATCTGTGTTTTTATGGATTGTAAGAACAGAAAGTCAAAATATTTGGAATTTAAGAAATAGTCAATGAGATTGGACAGGCGTTTACATTTGTCATTTATTTTAAAAAAATTTTTATATAGTATAATTGCTTTTTAATGTATCACTTTCTGTTGTACAGCAGAGTCAATCAACTGTATATTTACATATATCCCCCTTTTTTAAAGATATTCCTCTTTTTTGGATTTCCTTCCCATTTAGGTCACCATGGAGCATTGAGTAGAGTTCTCTGTGCTATAGAGTAGGTTCTTATTTAGTTATGTATTTTATGCATAGTATCAATAGTGTATATATGGATTTGTCATTTCTAAAGGCTATTTGGGAAGTCCTTTAAGGATATGTCTATTTTTTATCTGATAATTTGATCAGTAATTATACTTTGAAATTCTAGTATCTACCTCTCTCTTGCCTATTTGTCAAAACAAGTTTTGTATGCAGATGATGACCCATGTATATGAAAGCATTTTATAAACTAAATTCTATCTGAGAGTGAATTACTGTCATTTTAGAGTAGATACTAAAGAAGTTAAGGCTTGTACAATAAGAGGGCAGAAACGGGACCCATGTTCTCTAGTACACAGGTAAAAGTGTAACACTGGATACTCAAAACAATCTAGACTTCCCTTTCTTCAAAATTAAAAGGTAGTTGAATTAAGTTAAAAGGTGGGCTACCCGGGTGGCGCTAGTGGTAAAGAACTTACCTGCCAATCCAGGAGATGCAAGAGACGTGGGTTCTATCCCAGGGTCTGGAAGATCCCCAGGAGGAGGGCATGGCAACCCACTCCACTATTCTTGCCTTGAGAATCCCATGGACAGAGGAGCCTGGCAGTCTACAGTCCATGGGGTCACACAGAGTTGGACATGACTGAAGCAGCTTTAGCATGCACGAATTAATGATCTCTAAGAATTCTTTTCATTTTTAATATTCAGCTGCTAGGACAAGTAAATCATTGGAAGTCCAAATAGCAATGAAGTGAAATGCTTCAAAAAACCATAGCAATGTCAGTCGTAAAAAGAAATGAAGTACTGATACATGCTACAACATGAGGAACCTCAAATGCTCTATGCTAATGAAAGAAGCCAGACACAAGATATTCCATTGCCCTGCAGTTCCATCCCTGTGAAATGTCCAGAACAGGCAAAGCCATAGAGACAGGAAGTAGATCAGTGAGTTCCCAGGGCTGGGAACAGGGAGCAGGGGATCCAGGGTTTCTTTGGGGAATAATGAAAATACTCTAAAATTGGTTAAACTAATACAATTATGTAAAGTTTAAAAATAAAATAAAATTAAAAATAAAAAATTAAAAAAATAAAATAAAATTGGTTATAGATGATAGATGGATGTGCAACTCTGTAGTTATTAAATAACGGTCAACCACTAAATTTTGTGCTTAAGTGGGTGAATTGTGTAGCATATTCATTATATCTCAATAAAACGGTTTTAAAACATTTTATGGCTTTAGTGGTGCCAAGGACAAACATTGAAAGTATCACAATGGTTCTCTTTTACTGGGACGTCAGTCTCTGGGTAAAGATTTCTTTTTCCTCCTCACTAATGAAAATGCTCATTAGGGTGGAAAGTACAAGATCGGGAAGTGTTTACCTCAGATATTTTCTTACTGATCTTATCAACATTTTGCTGTGCCTTTACCTACGAGTCTAATTGTTTTGGCTTACTCTCATTGGACAATGGAGTTTTTGTTGTTGTGGCCTCTTATGTTTCAACCACTTGTTTTCTGCAACCACTCCTGCCTGTTATATTCACGGAATTGGACTTTATCCTAGCAATAAACACGGATCTGGAGGAAAGGTAGTTCACAGCTAAGCAGTAACAACATGTATATGTACATATTTTTATCGTCTACTTTTGCTCTCTCAGTTCAGTGAAGTGATCCCCAATTTACAGTAGAAGGATCCAGAAAAGTTAAATGTTTTGTCTAAGGTTCAAACAATGATTATGTTGCAACTCCTGGATCAGAATTTAATTTTATCTGAAATCAAAAGCCAAGTTCTTTCTTTTCCATTGTACTGACTCTTCCACCAAAATGAAAGAAGAAGAAAAAAAAAAGCTACCCTTTTGGAATGCTCTGTACTTTTTAAAATAGAGTTGTTATATAAAAAAAATCCTAGCATTAGAAATAGTCCAGAGCTTAGAGAGAAATTGAAACTTGAAAAAACTACCAAGCAAAGGTTCAGAAAAAGTCCACCTAATTAAAGGATTTTTATTTTTACAAAAAGATTCAATATAGAGAGCCTCCAGAAAGAGAGTTCTGGTAGGCATTTAAAACATGATTTGATTTACAGAAATGAGAGGCAGTTGCTTGTTGAAGCATGAATCAGAGAACGTAAATTTAAGTCTTAGTTCTTCCACTAACTACTTGAGTAAATTGTGAAGCCTATAGGAGCTTCAGTTTCCTCAGTAATAAGCCATGAGTTTAGAAATTATCTTTTATTCATTCATTCTTTTACCCATTCATTCATACATTCATCAAATATGTGCCTTCTATGTGGTACACATTCCATAGGGACAGCGAAGGAACACGGTCCTGCTGTGAAGGTCGCTGCTGACTTGCTCTCAGCAATTCTAACCTTCTCATGCTCTGCAGTTTGTGGTAGGGACTAGCATTTCCTTAGGGTCTCTTGGCTTCTGATTTCTTGGTTAGTTCAGCCTATGGGAGGTATTGGCAGAAGATTAGAGAGAGTAGAAGGTATGGGAAAATCAAAGCATTTCTTCCTTTAGTGAATTCTGCTCTTCCCAGGCAACCCTGCCATTATTTTACTTCTGGAAATGCTGCTGCCTTCGTGTCTACATCCAGGGAGTCATAACTGCTTCCCATCATCGCTAGTATCTCAGTGCATCATGCTCCCCCCTTTTAAAGAAAACTACAACACATCAACCCAAGGAATCTACAAACCCCAAGCAAGATAAACAACTAAGAAAAATACGTCAGCATGCATTGTAATCAAATTGTTGAAAATCAGTTAAAAAGAGAAATTCTTGAAAGCAGAGATGAAAGAAAGCCAAAGATAAGACATACGCTGACTTTTTACCAGAAATAATGGATGCAAGATAATACGGAGTATTTAAAGTGAGGAAAACAAAAGCAAAAGTCCCTTTCTACCTAGACTTCTACATCTGGCAAAAATATTCTTCCAAATTGAAACAAAAATAAATACATTTTCAAGAAAGAGCTGAGAGAATCAGCCACCAGATAATTAGCCCTACAAGAAAAGTTAAAAGAAGTTCTTCGGGGCAAAGGAAAATTATACCATATGAAAACTTGAATCTTTAGAAAGTAATGATGAACAACAAATTTTATATATATATATATATATATATGCAAATATAAAATATTCTTACTTGTGTTTTAAAATTGTTTTTATAAGAATGGGTTTTAAAAGCAAAATAAGTTATTTTAGGTTTTATAAAATATAGAGAAAGTGAAGTGAAATGAAAGGTACAAAAACAAATGATGGACTGAGTGTGCAGGGGTGGTTGCAAGTGTAAGGTTGGGGTGTTCAGTATTATTTGAAGTTGGACTTTGATAAGCTAACGATACATATTGTGAAACACTAAAAAAGTAAAACAAAGTGTTATAGCTAATAAACAGCAATTTTAAACCTTTATGATTCTATGAACACTGTCTCAGCAACAAATCTATTTTATTAGCTAAAAGTACACCTACTTAGGTTTTATTTAAACATTTTATTAATTCTTGAATCTTCCATAATTCAAACATAAACTCATCCATGGGCTATATATAGTCCATGGAATTCTCCAGGCCAGAATTACCCACTGGAGTGGGTAATGTTTCCTTTCTCCAGGGGGTCTTCCCAACACAGGGATTGAACCCAGGTCTCCCACATTGTGGGCAGCTTCTTTACCAGCTGAGCCACCAGGGAAGCCCAAGAATACTGGAGTGGATAGCCTATCCCTTCTCCAGCGCATCTTCCTGACCCAGGAATCGAACTGGAGTCTTCTGCATTGCAGGTGGATTCTTTACCAACTGAGCTATCAGGGAAGCCCCATAAAGAGTATACATGTTTTTAATTCCAACCAAGAAGAAAAACTGGAGGAAATAACAGGTAAAAATTGAAGCAACTCCAATACCCTTAGGTCATTTACTTCCACTTCCTCAAAGAATATTGGTCACTTGACTATTTCAGCCCTGTTCATGAATGTGTTTCTTCAATAACGTTATAACCTTGGGATTCCCTTATTTCTTACATGATACTCAGCTGTTGACACCACATCTGTTAGCTTTATTGAAGGTCTCTGATGAATCCATGACTGTGTAGGTACAGTATTTAGATATTCTTTGGTTGGGTAGATTTCATTTTATTTAAGTATTTGATTAATTTCAAATTTCAGTGTTTAATGTACAATACAAGATATAGTTTTGACTTCCATCTGACATACTGTCACAAAACTTGCTCATTCTTTTATCGCATCCATCAAACGATAAATTTATATTACATTTCTAAGAGAAAAAATAATTGTTGCTTAAAGCTCTTGATAATTTTCGGATGGCTGTGGTTGATATTTCAAACATGAAATAAAAATTATGTGCTTGTTTATATGCATGAAAATGTATTGAAGATATTGAATAGAGAAATTTATTTGATTCCAAATATATTTTCTTAAAGGAAATAATCTAATGAGCAGAATAAGCATATACATATATTATTTGCAAAGTGATATGAACAGAAATTATATTGTTTAGCGAATATAGAAATTGAAGAGCTTCTTGTATGTTCATTAGTGTGAAACAGAGAATTAAAAGTTTTCCTATTCTGAATTTCACTAATCAATTCATTCAGCTACATTTGACCTACATCTTGAGATTGAGCATGATTCACATATATATTTCTTGAAGACAAAGCCCAGCATGTAATCATATATACGCTGAAGCAATGTTTTTTTCCTAAAAGAAGTGCAATAAATAGAAAAAGATCACAATTTTGAGATTAACTACTTTATCAGTTATTTTTTAAAATTTTATTTATTGTTGGCTGTGCTGGTTGCTGCACTTTGTTGCTGCACTTGGGCTTTCTCTAGTTGTGGTGAACAGTATTCTCATTGCGATGGCTTCTCTTGCTGCAAACAAGGGCTCTAGGCATGCAGACTTCAGTCGTTGTGGCTTGCAGGCTCTAGAGCTCAGGTTCAGTAGTTGTGGCCCAAGGGCTTAGTTGCCCCGAGGTATGTGAGATCTTCCTGGGCCAGCAGCCAAACCCATGTCCCCGGCATTGGCAGTGGGTTCGTTACCACTGGGCCCCTAGGGAAGTCCTATCAGTTCATTATAATTACACAGCATTACAAAAATATAATGCTGTGTACCAAGCACTCAAGCTCAACGGCTTCTGTCAACAGTCATTCAATATTTCTTGCAAGTTTTCAGAGTTGGTGAAACTAGATAAGACAAGGAAGGGGCGTTCTAGTCCAGCTAACATGCATACAGCCAACTGAGGATTGGCTGTTTGTGTTGCATTGAGTCTCTGAGTGGGCTCATTTCCATCGTTGGTTATACTCCTGGCATCCAAGGATTGTCTGCAGTAGAAGCACAAAAGAGGAAGTAGAGACATGCAGGGCCTCAAAGGCCAGACACACTGTCAGTCCCATCTCATTCTAGTGGCTGCTGCTGCTGCTAAGTCGCTTCAGTTGTGTCCGACTCTGTGCAGCCCCATAGACAGCAGCCCACCAGGCTCCTCTGTCCCTGGGATTCTCTAGGCAAGAACACTGGAGTGGGTTGCCATTTCCTTCCCCAATGCATGAAAGTGAAAAGTGAAAGTAAAGTTGCTCAGTTGTGGCTAGAGCACATCAAATTGCTGATGCCAGAATCATCTGTTGTGAAAGAGATTGCCAAGTCACAGGGCAAAGAGGTGGATACCAGGGAGGGTGAATAGTTGAAGTAATTAATAGAATCTATCTTGTCTCTGCTACTGTAAGACCCATTTAAGAATGTGCCAACCACGAGTAGCCCATTGATACCGAAAGGATCTACTTCTCAAACCTCTGTAACTTGATCTCAACGTTCAAGGCCTTCACTGAGCATGTCTGTGCTTGTCGTCTATTATTTTTGTGCCATCTTCAGAAATACCAGCATGCCATAAAAGTGGACTGGTCACCAAATTCGATAGGATCGCAGTACACATGGTATTTATTTAGAGATGCTGTCAGTACATTGCATCTTGCCACCATATCACTGATCCATACAACTTGTGTTCAGTGGTTATACTAGCTTCATTTCTGCAATGCTTTATTGAGTCTTTCTAACAATTTTGGGGCAGATACAGAGTATAAAAATAATCCTTTTAAAGAACAAAGTTTATGGCCTTCCCATCCTTTTCCCTCCTATTTTACTATGTCAAAGAAAAGTCAAGCTTTGGGGAGATTTTTCCCATATTTATCTTGTAACACATGCAGTTTAAAACTGCTCGTTTGCCCATGTGATGTTCAGATGTCCCAAAATAAACAGCAGTTGTTAAAAAAAAAAAAAATCTTAACTGCAAAGCCATCGGTATAGTCTGATTCTCTAACTCTGCTCTAATTGTGACCATAAAACAATGTAAGATAAATCGCCTTATGTAATCTCTTTTTTTTACTTTTTTTTTTTCATTTTTTTCTAACGAAATCTAAAACTAAAACAACAAATAAAATAACTGTTTTGGTGCTGACTACTGCTTTCTAGACTTTTAAATTAAACACTCTCCACTGTAATATGTTTCAATAGATTAGAATATTACCTTCTGTGATAGCTAAACAGTTGTATATTTGATTAGTTTTCAAGAATCCAGAAATGAGAGTTAAGGTCTTATTTTTTCAGTGATAAAAATGAGATAACATTTAGCAACATTCCTCCAGTTAGGTCCTTTTCTTTTTTGACCATACATCTTAACATTACTGAATAACACATGGTAGAAAAACATGTAAACTAAAAATTTTCATAAAGATATCAAGAAAATGTTGACATTAAAGATATATAATTGTAATTTGCTCAAAAAGCAGTCTTTTCTGCCTAAAGCTTCAGGAGGTCATTTCTAAATAAGAACCAATATTTGAGCAATCTTACAGTTTGCAAAGCACTTCCAGCCCTATATATCTATGGTTCAAGGAGGTGCTTGTTCAAAGTTAATTAGCAAATAAGATGCACAGCCCACATTCACATATTGTAATTTCTAAACTTTGTATCTCTACAGACATTCTGCCATCTGCGTAACCTTGTAAAACCTCTCCACTCCTGATCCTACCTTCCTTATCCACTCCTCATGTTTTCTTCAGTTTATGTAAACTCAGTTTATTCTACATGCATCAGCAAGGTTTTCCTCAGTTGTAGTCTGAATGTTATCTTCTATCTTCACAACTGAATTGAGAATGTTATTACAGGGAGAGATCTGTGCTGGATGTTTCTGTAAAAGCTGTCTCCTGTTCCCATCATACGCCCTTCATCTCTTCATACTCACCCACGCTCCATACCGTTTGGTGACTGAATGTAAAGAAACACTTGGTCATTAGTGTAACTAACAGCATTTCATAGTTCAAACTAATTGGATGTTTTTCTGGTTTAGTACACAGGGCTAAAATGTGTGTGGTCATGTCTCGAGGATTCTATAGAAGTAAATGGCCTTGTTTCTAGAATATGTGAAAACTGTCTGATCTAAGCAGAGTTGGCTGAATTCTGTTGATCCAGACTATCTCTCCTGAAGCATAATTTTCTTGCTTTTCATTCAATAAAGTTCCTAAATCCCCTTCTTAATTAATTTATGTTTTTCTGCTCTGAATGTTGAAAGGCTTCCAACAAAACCTGAAAGCAGAAATATTTCATCTCCTGGAGTTTCAATGAACTTTTTTTTTTTTTTTTTTTTTGCTTAATAGCTCAGTGAAACTGGAGAATAATTACTTTTTCAGTTAATGTTAAACTGATGGCATTTTTTAAACAAAAAGCTGGCAGCAAATATTATGTCAAGCTATAGTGCACCAAAGAGCGGTTTTGGCCACTTTGCAGCTCACCTCTGAAACATCAGACTTCTTTGTCGTGCCAAGTACAGCATTAAGAAAGAACACAATGAAGATAGAGGGGGATGTGGAAATGTTTTTGTTCTAGTTGTGGAATTCTGTATCTTTACAAACTGCCACATGAGGCTGACTTCTCAATCCTGTTTTAAAATAACCAGGCAGTCCTTTCGCAACCCACCCCACCCCCACCCCCGACCAAATCTGTTTACTCATGATCTAAAAAATATGTACATATAAACAGGTTCACATTGATAAGCCATTCAAGTGTTTTAATGTTTCTCTGGTTTGTTTAAAACTCAGGACAAAGTCAGCCTTTTATTGTACCTTCTGAAATATTTTAAGAAGACTAGAAAGTTAATATTTTCTGGCCATAAGCCAGATATCAGTACATACTATACTGATGACTGAAATGAAGGATTGTAGGGCCAACTCATTCATATAACCTTAATAGATATTTCGATCAATCAGTTCACATGAGAAACTATATTTCTTTTTTTTTAATGAGCAAAGCTCTGTGTTGGATATTGTGGGGACGTTTAGCAAAGATGAAACAGTTGGGGTTAGGACAGCTATATAAATAACTATATTTAATATACAGTAGAATGTATTGAGTTTAACAGCGAAAGTGAAAGTTGCTCAGTTGTGTCGACTCTTTGCGACCTCATGGACTATAGAGTCCATGGAATTCTCCAGGCCAGAATACTGGAATGGGTAGCCTTTCCCTTCTCCAGGGGATCTTCCCAGCCAAGGGATGGAACCCAAATTCAATAGTAGATGCACAGATAAAATGCTTTGTGGAAGAGAGGATGAGGTCGTCTTTTTGAAGGGACTGAGAGACAGTAAAAGAGGAAAGGGGGCAAAGTCAGAAGACCTGGGTCAGAACTGCGTGTGATGTGACCTTAGCTGAGGGTTTCTACCAGAGGCACGCTGGAGACAAGCAATCCAAAGTGAGAGGAATCAATTCTAAGTTGTAAATACAGAGTCAGGAATCAACATCAGAGTCACAGAGCTAGGAGTTCAGAGGTGGGAGGGTCAGAATGAGAGCAGTTTGGGAACAAGTGAAGACTGATGCCAGAGAAACACTGAACAAAGTTTGTGAAACACGGGGTTTGAGGTGGTTGGTTTGGGCTGTTGCCTTTATTCCGCAAGAGACGCCATGTGAGCAGGAAAAGGTTATGCCCAATTTTGCTGGTACTGGTGGCTGTTTTATTTGTGGTATGTGTGTGTATTTATGTGTATATCTGAAGAACTGGATTGTTTGTGCTACAGGTTACACGATTACTGCTATATTTATGTATGTAATAAAGCTTTATTTGATCTTGAAAACAACAAATGAATATATCATTCAGGATCTAAAAATCACCTTAAGCTCTAAATTACCAGTAATGTTTATGTTGAGGCAATCAACTAAATAGTATGAGTTTTTTAGTCTTACCTTTAACTGAGTAAATACAATTACAGCAGACATAGGTTATCTAAGTATATAAAGCAGGCAACCAGAAAATTAGTATACTTTGGTCTTGGTTGTGTTACATTTTACCTGGTTATGAGTTTTATTGTGATGTACTTTACATGTCATAGAGTTCACCCATTTCAAATGTACAAGTCAGTGATTTTTGGTCACTTTGACAAGTAGTGCAAACGTCACCATAACTCAGTTTCAGGACATTTTCATGCCCCAGCTAAGATCCCTTCTGTGTATTTACATTGATGACTTGTGCATATTTAATCCCTTTCTTGGCCTGCAGCCCCAGATGATCATAACCTACTTGCTTTTTCTGGATGTTTCGTATATATGGAATCATACTGGCTATGGTCCCTTGAAGACGTTGACTTCTTTCATTTAGCATGATGTTTTTGAGGTTCACGCATGATGTGGCATCTGTTAGCAGTCTCAACTAGTATTCCATCATATGAATATACTATATTTTGCTTATTCTTTCACCAGTTGATGGATGTTTACATTGTTCCTGGGTTTTCACTATTATGAATAATGCTACTATGAACATTTATGTGCAAGTCTTTGTGTGGGTATATGTGTTATTTCCTTTGATTAGGTACCTAGGAATGGAATCCTAGATGATAGGGTAGTTTTATGTTTTAACATTTTGGCAAATTGCCAAATTGTTTTTCAAAGTGGTTGGCATGGTTCTTTTATCTGGATGTTGATGATGAAGACAATATCTACTGGTCACTGATTCTACCAGGTGTATATTGTATCTGTAGGCTAGGGTTCCATTCAGTTTTCACAAAAATTCACGTGGTAGGAGGCTCCAACACTATTCCCATGTAAATCTTGGCTTTCACTCTATTTGTCATTTAAGTTGCTCGAACATTAGTAGCCTAGTATTTAACAAGTAGGCCTAATACCTCAAGGGGAAAGACCACCATGGGCTAAGTGAGAACAAGAAAGTTTCAAAGTTTGTTGATATTAGAAGTCAGAATAATTTATGAACAACTCGAAAATAATATCTGGTTTAATTGCAGAAGATGAGTGAAGAAGCATATTTCTTTCTTAGATGACCCATTTATGCTAGAAATGTAGTGCATTTTAAAAGATGAGGAATCAGAGTGGCGCCTGACTAAGTACCATGACGGGTACTGTCCCAAGCTGATTGTAACTCAAGCTTAGCTCATGACCATCCTGAGACTAGGCCGATGGATTCTTCCAGAGCATGGCCAAGTCCTGTTTCTTGTTATATCCCTGATGACTAGATAGGAATAGGGGCATGATGTGTATTTTGGTTGATCGAATGTGGCAACACATAAACATGCACTTTCAGAGATATTCTCAGAGGTATTAGAGTCAAATCACAGTGACTATATAACCAGTAGAAGCACCACACCACAGAACGGATAGAGCATGATTGCTGAAACTCTAAATCCATGCTAGCAAGGTAAGCTCACTCTGGTACTTTAAATTTACCGTTTTGAATTTCCTCTCAAGGCCAAATTAAATCTGCAGGGGTACTTTTATTGCATGTAGTCAAATGTACTTGGTCTCACAGAAAAATCTAAGTTAAAGATGGTCCAGTGAGAAACAGACATAGAGAATAGACTTATGGACATGGGGAGAGGGGAGGAGAGGGTGAGATGTATGGAAAGAGTAACGTGGAAACTTACATTACCATATGTAACATAGATAGCCAGTGGGAATTTGCCGTTTGTCTCAGGAAACTCAGACAGGGGCTCTGTGTCAACCTAGAGGGGTGGGATGGGGAGAGAGACAGGAGGGAGGTTCAAAAGGGAGGGGATATACGTATACCTATGGCTGACTCATGTTGAGGTTTGACAGAAAACAAAATTCTGTAAAGCAGTTATCCTTCAATAAAAAAGTAAATTTAAAAAACATATAAAGAAAAGATGGTCCAGTGATATGGAACTTAGGGTATGGCAAACATTTTAAGAGGGGAAAAAAGGTACATCACCCATGTGTGTGCTGTATTAAATGAAACAAAATAGTATCTAGATAAAATCATCATTTTTCATGTCCGTTAAGAGTTTGGTTTTAGATCCTAATAGCTTTTCAAATTTGTTTAAAGATTATTTTATCTATGTATTTGTTTTTGGCTGTGCTGGGTCTTCGTTGCTGTGCAGGCGGTTGAGCGCGGGCTAATCCTCAGCGTTCTCGGGCTTCTTGTTGCAGTGTCTTCTCTTGTCATGGAGCCTGGGCTCTAGGGCCTGCGGGCTTCCGTAGACGTGACATGTGAGCTCAGTAGTTACGGATCCTAGGCTGTAGAGCACAGATTCTATAGTTGTGGCACAGGGGCTTATGGCATGTGGAATCTTCCCAGACCAGGATCGAGCCCATATCTCCTACATTGACAGGTGGATTCTTTATCACTGAACCAGAAAAGTGAAAGTTGCTTAGACGTATCTGACTGTTTGCAACTCCATGGACTGTACAGTCCTTGGAATTCTCCAGGCCAGAATACTGGAATGGGTAGCCTTTTACCCAGGGATTGAACCCAGGTCTCCTGCACTGCAGGTGGATTCTTTACTAGTTACCAGAGAAGCCCCTCAAATATAAAAAAATATATAAAGTTAAAGGAACTTTAACTTAATAAATACTTAATGATTTTCTTATTTCTTTCTCTAACTGACCTTGAATGAAGACAGACAAACAAAGGCAGGTAAATAATTAAGGCAAAGATGTTGATTGATTATGACATGGACATATTTCTTAATTAAAGCTCACATAAATCCAGAGGTAGGAAGACAATGCATGACTGATACTTCCATACCTTGCTTCAGCATTTGCTCGGGAAACAACTTCCAACAACCATCAAAAACCTTAAAAATTCTTGTGTTTGTTGATTAGGTAATCCCTCTTCTTGAGATTTACCCTGAGAACATAAAGATAAATGTAAGAAACACGGAAACACTAGCAGAGAAGCGTTCTGCAGAAAAATATTAATCATAGTCTCTTCTTTCCATTTTTTGGCAACTTATTAGACAACAGACCTGCAGTGTGGGAGATCTGGATTTGATCCTTGGGTTGGGGGATCCCCTGAAGGAGGGCATGGCAACCCACCTCCAGTATTCTTGCCTGGGGATTGCCCATGAACAAAGGAGCCTGGAGGGCTACACTCCATGGGGCCGTATAGAGTAGGACATGACTGAGCAGCTAAGCACGGCAGAGCACAGGGGGTGATTATGTATATATCAAATGGCTCACTTAGTTGCGTATCAGTTCATTTCAGTCACTCAGTCATGTCCGACTCTTTGCAACCCCATGAATCGCAGCACGCCAGCCTCCCTGATCATCACCAACTCCTGGAGTTCACTCAGACTCACGTCCATCGAGTCGGTGATACCATCCAGCCATCTCATCCTCTGTCGTCCCCTTCTCCTCCTGCCCCCAATCCCTCCCAGCATCAGAGTCTTTTCCAATGAGTCAGCTCTTTGCATGAGGTGGCCAAAGTACTGGAGTTTCAGCTTTAGCATCATTCCTTCCAAAGAAATCCCAGGGCTCTATGGGAGTTCTATTTCCAGCTTTTTAAGGACTCTCCACACTGTTCTCTAGGGTGGCTGTACTAGTTTGCATTCCCACCAACAGTGTAAGAGGGTTCCCTTTTCTCCACATCCTCTCAATAAATAAATTACAAAAAAAAAAAAAAAAAACGAAATCCCAGGGCTGATCTCCTTCAGAATGGACTGGTTGGATCTCCTTGCAGTCCAAGGGACTCTCAATAGTCTTCTCCAGCACCACAGTTCAAAAGCATCAATTCTTCAGCGCTCAGCCTTCTTCACAGTCCAACTCTCACATCCATACATGACCACTGGAAAAATCATAGCCCTGACTATATGGACTTTTGTTGGCAAAGTAATGTCTGTGCTTTTCAATATGCTATCTAGGTTGGTCGTAACTTTTCTTCCAAGGAGTAAGCGTCTTTCAATTTCATGGCTGCAGTCACCATCTGCAGTGATTGTGGAGCCCAGAAAAATAAAGTCTGACACTGTTTCCACTGTTTCCCCATCTATTTCCCATGAAGTGATAAGGTAGCCATTAATAATGCTGGTGGTTACAATATCCTGTGATAAACAATAATGGAAGAGAATATAAAATAATGTGTATATTTATATAACCGAATCACTTTGCTTCACAGCCAAAATTAATACATTGTAAATTGACTACACTTCAATTTAAAAAAGGAAAAATATTATAATAAAAAACATAATGCTGCTGATTATAGTTACGTAGAACACAGGACCTGGAGAAGGAGGTGGCAGCCCACTCCAATATGCTTGCCTGGAGAATCCCACGGACAGAGGAGCCTGGTGGGCTGTAGTCCCTGGGGTCGCAAAGAGTCGGACACGACTGAGCATGAGCGCGAGCGCACAGGAAAATGCTCATGATAAAGTTGTACATAAAGTTGATACAAAGTATTACATGCATTTAAATAAATTTATTTATTTTTAATGCATAGAGGAAAAAAGTCCTGGGAAATTGTACAGTAATACTAACAGAATTAGGCTCCTGTGATGAAGGACCCTGTCTCTCTTCTGTTTTCTAGTTTCTGTGTGTGGTTATGCGGTTATCAAGGAAAACAAAAAAAAAATAAGAATGAAATTAATCCTTAAACTTGTAGTAAAAATAAATCTTTGGGCTTCTTTAGGGATAAGTGTATACTTCAGTTCAGTTCAGTTCAGTTCAGTCGCTCAGTCATGTCCGACTCTTTGTGACCCCATGAATCGCAGCACGCCAGGCCTCCCTGTCCATCACCAACTCCCGGAGTTCACTCAGACTCACGTCCATCGAGTCAGTGACGCCATCCAGCCATCTCATCCTCTGTCGTCCCCTTCTCCTCCTGCCCCCAATCCCTCCCAGCATCAGAGTCTTTTCCAATGAGTCAACTCTTCGCATGAGGTGGCCAAAGTATTGGAGTTTCAGCTTTAGCATCCGTCCTTCCAATGAACACCCAGGACTGATCTCCTTCAGAATGGACTTAGGGATACATATATAGAGGGATAAGATGTATCCCTATACATCTTTAGGAATGTGTATAAACAAAGTTTCCATATATCATGTTATTTAACTTGATCACTGTTTCACAGTATGAATAATATTCTTACCTTCATTTTGAGTGGGAAATAATAGCTTGGAGAGTTCATTATATTAAGTAATGTTCAGTAAGGAGTTAAGTACAGCATTGACTGAAATCCTCATCCTGGTCAATTCCCACCAGGGTATAACCTCTTAACCAATGTTCTTGTCCAACCTTAAAACTAGAACTGGGGAGTAGGTGATAAACTTGAGACCTTTCAGATTAACTGTGTAAAGGTAAAAGAAGTATCTTCTGGAGTTTGGTTTTGCATAAACAGAAGTTTCCTGTGTCTGAATTTTTCACTTGTAGTTGGGACATTAGGCAACATGAAATTGGACGCGGGGGGAGGATTGGAGGTCAGAGCAGGCGAAAGTTCTTGGCATGTTTCCTCTTGATTAGTTTTACCAGTCAGTGCTAAACCAGGATCCCATGCTTCTGTGGCCTAAGGGATCACCAGATTATGTTTCTTGGAGACAAGAGTATCTGGCCCTATTTGGTATTCCTGAACAACTTTCCATCTTCCAAATAGAAGCGTTTTTGGAAACGTGCAGTCTGTCCACAAGGAACCAGGAGTAATATTTCCTGCTCAGTGAGTTGTAAAAGACAAAGTATTACTATAGCTGCAACCCTGATTTGAAAGAGTGGATCAAATGTGACTTTTCAAATGGAACTTTCAAGGAGTGGGTGGGCGGTATTTCCTTTCTCTTTCTTTAAAATGGTCTGACTCACCCCATCTAATCAGCTGAGGCAAAATCCTCTAAGAACAACTCTGAATGAGAATTACAGTAACAGCCTTTGTCTGACAGCAAAGAGGTTTTCCTGAGGCAATGTGTTTGGCCTGGAGATCAGCCCAAAACAGTTTTATACTAGAGCAGTTGAGTTTGTCTCAGAAAAATATTTGTTTGTGCTGACTGGAATTTGAATGTGGAGTAGGAGGATCCGCCGGGTGTGAAGTGTGACAGTGTTTATTTGAATTAGATGGTAAAAAAAGGGAGTCATATCAATTCCAGGAAAGAAGTTCTTTTCATTGGAAATGTCCACACTTTCAATCTCTGCGTGACTCTCCCACTCTCTTTTAGAATAGATTTGACACTTTGGTTTTGGTTTAGAAACAAAAACAAACAAGCAGACGAAGCTATTATAATCTTTCCCACTATCTTCCTGTGATACAGCACGGTAGCTGTGCAGTTACGGAAAGACATCAGCACAGTTTCCATGCTGGTTGAACAGTTTTGAATAGAGCCCAGAGGCACCCTGACATGTTTAAGAAAAGGGAAGAACTGAGTCAGTTTAGTTGAAGTAACACCCAGAACTGGTACCATCACACCATACGGTAGGACTATGCAGCGTGTAAAAATAACCACCCTTTCTTACATGTGCCACACTCAACCTTCTCCTTGAATTGCTAGAATTTCACCCAGTGAAGGACTATTTGGCTTCTGTTTCCAAGTTCATGTTTTGTACTCCTCCTGCTCCAAAGAAGAGCAATTTGTAACAATTTAGCCACTAATAAATAAATGATCCTATTGTGATAAAACAAATAGCCTTGAATCATAGAATTTTTGTTGTATCCTTAATGAACATTGATTACCATCATGATTATAATGATGTGATCTGTTACAATAAATTTTTAAGTAAACACTGCTACACCTGCAAGCAGCCAGAGGAAGATGTGAAATCAATCCAGCAACCGACATTCTATTTCTAACCTTTCACGTTCTCAACTGTCATTTGCTTTGAGAGGGATTTTAAATGAACATTCAACATTTCACAAAACTTGCTTTCTGTACTCAATAATTTATTTCTTGTTAGAACGGTTTTTCTGGCTAATTAAGATGAATTGTTTGTAATGAACAGAAACCTGGCATTCATATAGATTGGCTTGAAGTCTGAATTCTAAATGACTAAAAGAATAGGAACCTTGAAATTAGAAAATGTTTACTTACGCTGCAATTTGCTGGTCAAAGATTCAGATTCATGATTCAGATTACGACACATACTTGGGTCACGATTTCTAAAGTAATGACAATATTTCAAACAAAACTTTCTTCTAATTAAGAGTTAAAAAAAAACTTTTTGAAAAGATCAGAGATTCAATTTGTGTGCATCTTAAAGATCAGGATTTTTCTTGGAAATTTATTAGTTGACTTTCTTCAGAGATAAGTTTCTTTAACTTTATACTTTCAGATTTTCTTTATTTTCTCAATTATTTGTCTAGATGACATTTTAAAAGGGAAAGAATAACTGACTCAATTCGGTGACCTTGGTTAAATAACATTTCTATAGGATTGAACTAGATGCTCTTTTAAGGCCCTTTTCAGCTCTAAATTCCATAATCCCAGCTAGTTTTTCTTCATTCTCATGTACTTTAATTGCCCTCTGACGTGGTGGGTTCCCTTTGAGTTTCAGATAAAGAACAGGATGTGGTCCAAGGTAAAATGGAACATTTTACACACATACGTTGAAATGGACAATATGCTTATCAGGATGATCTTACTTATTGGTTCCCAACGTGTGTGAACGTGAAGATCCCTCTTTCACATCAAAATTTTGAGTTTTTCCTCATGATTAAATTACTGTACATTTTTTCCATGTAAGTATTGAGAAAATGTATAGCAATAAAAGCTACCATGATAAAAACAAAGAGCTGCAACTACATGTCTATAAGAATGGCTAAAATCTAGAACACGACAACATCGAATGTTGGTGAGGCTGTAGAGCAACAGGAACTCAAATCTGTTTGCTAGTGAGAATGCAAAATGATATAGCCACTTTGGAAGTAGTTACAAAATTAAAGTTTCTTGCAAAGCTAAACAGATTCTTACAATATGATCTAGTAATTGTGCTCCTTGGTATACACCCAAGTTGAAAACATTTATCTACCCCAAAACCAGCCCATTCATGCTTATAGTAGCTTTATTCATAATTCCCCAAATCAAGATGTCCTTCAGTAAGTGAATGGATAAATAAACTGTGGTGTATCCAGACAGTGGAATATTATTCAGCAATAAAAAGAACTGTTAAGCCGTGAAATTTAGATGTGCATTACTAAGTGAAAGAAACCTACCTGAAAAGCCTGAAGAGGCTCCACACTGTATGATTCCAGCTATAGACTTTCTGGGAAATACAGCATAATGGAGACAGTAAAAACATCAGTGCTTGCCAGATATTCAAGGGGAGGTAGGGTTGAATAGATCGTGCCCAGAGAATTTTTAGGGCAGCGAAACTATTCTGTATGATACTACAAATGGTAGATACATGTCATTACACATTTATCCAAAATCAGAGAGTGCATAGCACCAAGACTGAATTCTAATGGAAATTATAGACTTTGGGTGATAATGAGGTATCAATCCATCTATTATAACTCTGGTACAGGATGTTCATAGAAGGGGAAGCTGTATATGTGGATGGAGAAGATACATGGGAATTCTCTGTGGTGAGTCTAAAATAACTAAAAAAAAAGTCTATTAAAAATTAAAGCATTAAAAAATACACTTAGCGTATGATCCAGCAGTCACATTCTTGGTCATTTATTCCAGAGACACCTATGTACATCATACACACGCAGACACACAGAGAGGCTACTCTGACCTTAGCAATCCATCTAAGTTATTTGGAGGCTATTAAGCAGAATAGTTGCTTTCCCTGGTGGCTCAGTGGTAAAGAATCCGCCTGCCAATGCCAGAGACACAGGTTTATCCCTGGATTGCAAAGATCCCCTGGAGAAGGAAATGGCAACCCACTCCAGGATTCTTGCCTGGGACATCCTGTGGACACAGGAGCCTGGTGGGCCACAGTCCATAGGGTTGCGAAAGAGTCGGACATGACTTAATAACTAAACAACAACAACAATTAGAATGGCAACTTGAGATTAGTTTGAAAACAATTCTTGGTATATCGTAGAATGGTGGACATCTTGAAGCGTTTTATGGACTGGCAGATTGGGAACCACTGCTTTATGATAAAGTGGCTTCACTTGAAATATTAACATCAAAGTCCCCAATCTTACACAAATTATATGCACTCAATATGAATGTAATTTTGAGATGCTGCACACAACTGCTATTTGCTTGTAGATATTTTCAGTCAGACTATTCAATGTGGGCGAATAACCACTGAAGCTCAGTGTAAATGTTAGCACAAAGCACATACAGAACATCTTTTTTGAACTCCCTGTTTTCAAACTAAGGGTGGAAGTCTGGATACAGACTTCCCAGGATACCAGTCACTATTCCCTGAACTCATGGGCTCTGCAACAGCAAAACACTGTGAGATGCTCTTTTTTAATGACCTAATATCCTGCTTGAAGTATTTTCTTGACCTATATGCTTCTTTGGGATTTATATCATTTGTTTGTGCCTAGACTTGTATCTGCTTAATCACTTGGTTAACTTTTAATATATTGCATGTTAGCATGCATTTATTGTTCTCATTGTCATATTTGTAATAAAGACAACTTGTGTTGAGTACCTGTTATGTGTGTCCCAGGAAGCTGTGTTGGTAGTTTATATGTTATTAATATATATTATTACCTCCTCACAATAACCGTGCCAAATAGATATGGTATCCTTTTACAGATTCAGAGATGGTGAGGTCAAGAAATCTGATGATGGTGACAGAGCTTGTAAGTAGCAGAACTGTGATTTGAACCCAAGGCTGCTCGATATTTAAATAATAGTGATGATGATGTGAAGATTAATTTCCATAGCTTTAAACAAGGACAGATTCTGTCACAATGCTTATCATAACACCTCATAAGAGTCTCAGCTCTACAGTAACCTGCCAGAACTGAATGAATCCTAGTTACACAATTTAACTACTGTGCGATCTTCAACAAGCTACTAATATCTCTCTGCTTGCATTACCATCTTAAAATGAAATAATAGTATACTTGTGCTATAAAATCACTGTGAGAATCAAATGCATTTCTATGTCTATGTCAATATGTTTTGAATAGTGACTGGCCCATGGTAAGCATGAATTCTTGATTAGCTATTATTATTATTAAAATATTAAAAAGGCATTTTAGATGACATTACTACAGCATTGATGTTGTAGAATGTTTATAGGTTTTCAGTGCCAATGACGACTGCTTTGAAATTTCGATTACTCAATATTCTCCATTCAATGTGGACCTCACTGGAACCGATGAGGTCCCCACCCCTCCCTGGTCTGATTGGATTCACCACTGAACACTTCCGTCAGGAGCCTTAGGTTGCTAAGCACCCTGATTGTAGAAATGGCACACATTTGGAACGTGCTTGAAATGAAGGCTGTGGAGCCAACAATTTGTATTTTTGAAAATCCTATGAAGCATAAGTTGCATAGGATCCTTTGATTGCAGAGACTGTGAGATGATTATTATCTGGGTATTTACAATATTGGTACCTGGGATAGCACAGTGTCAGTGTTGATAAGGACTCGGGGTACTATAAAGTAAGTTTAGAAATGTATTTGTGAGTCCTGTAAGAAAAATATCTTCAAACCTCAAGGTTGCTCTGTCAGGTTACATAGTTTGAAATTACATTAGTTGTAGAAACATCAGCTTCTCTGACATCAGATACATTTCTCCCTGAGAGGAAGATTGAAACAGCATTATGAGACAGTTAACCAAAATGAGAGGGTGTATTTTTGACACAACCTAATGTTCATTCACTAGGGCTCATATGATTATATTCAGCATTGCACATAAAAGTATACTCATTTATACACATAAAACATTTAACTTGCTTGTGGCAGAATCTGGTAGACAAATTCTTTCCTTCATTGATTTTTTAAGATCAAAATTTACATTTCTAGAACTATATTTTCAAATCATGAGTGTTTACCCTGGCTTTGTACTTCTCTTAATTTTAAAAGCATCTTTCTGTTTTTCTGATAGTAACATGGAAACTGCTGTTCAGTTGCCAAGTTGTGTCCAACTCTTTGACGCATCCGACTCATGAAAATACACAGTTCCAGTTGAACTCCAACTCTAGATTCAGAGATGACTTTTAACTGAGGCTAGATGGAGGAGCCTGGAAGGCTGCAGTCCACGAGGTCGCTGAGGGTCGGACATGACTGAGCGACTTGACTTTCACTTTTCATTTTCATGCATTGGAGAAGGAAATGGCAACCCACTCCAGTACTCTTGCTTGGAGAATCCCAGAACCCCAACAGACGGAGGAGTCTGTTGGGCTGCCGTCTATGGGGTCGCACAGAGTCGGACACGACTGAAGCGACTTAGCAGCAGCAGCAGATCTAATGTGCCTGCAGCAGATAGAAGCACATGAAGTATACTTTATTTCAGGTTATTAGTAACAATATGTCTGAAAGACTGTGGGATCTCAAGTTATGACTCAGAATACTGTTTTATAATTAACTTGTAATTTAGTATTTAACAAATAAAAGTTTACAGGGGCTTCCTTGACGGTCCAGTGGTTAGGAATCTTCCTTCTAATTCGGGGGACATAGGTTCGATCCCTGGTTGAAGAAGTAAGATCACATATGCTGCAGACCAACTAAGCCTGTGTGCCACAACTAGAGAAAAGCCTGTACACTGCATCAAAGACCCAGCACAGCACCACCGCCCCCCCCCCCCAAAAAAAAAAAACAGTTTACAAGTAATTTGGAGAAAATAGTCCAGACAGGTAAACATTACAGGCCTTAATTACTTCATCTTGTATGTATGGGACTAAAGAAATAAGCCATGTGAGATATGTTTAATGATGGAAACAGTAAAAGGAGATAAAAAATTCTTAAGCTAGAAAATGCTCCATAACAATGAATCAGGTGAGGCCTGGAACAGATATAGAGAGACTGTTTCTCTGTTTGCTCCTGACTGCCTGAGGCAAAGCTTACATCAGAAAAGGAATGTGCATCTCATTAAAAACTGTAGCCTTGAATCTGCTGTAAATCTTTGATTTTTAACTCAAGAATGCAGTCCTCCTGTATCCTGACAGGGACAGAAAAAGGAAGCAAGATTTTTTCTCCTAGAGTTAATTAAGAGTCTGCTGTATCTTTAAAGTGTTCTTATTCTTACAAAGAAGGAAAATGATGGAAAGTGTTTAAAAATGTAATAGATGCTTCTTCAAAGAAATTAACATAATGCATTTGGGAATAGGATCACTGCAAAATGAAAATTTTAACTATGACATTTTAAATCCACATAGCCAGATAAGCATGCGTGGAGCATGTGAATTTAAATAAATATTCTGTTGGTACCTGCTGCCTTTGTGGAAACTTCTGAATATAGTAATTGAGTCATTTAGATAGAGTGTGAAGTATAATATTTCTATTCTTTTGGACTCCGAGTTGGTGGAATATGAAGTGGAAATTGTGATAAAGATGGGATAGAGTACAATTAGTAGATATATGGCATCAGTAATAAATGCATTTTGCAACAACAAAATACTACAAGACAATTACTGTTAAAATATTAGGTCAGGAAATTGTGGTTTGTTTCTCTGAAAGGAGTTGATGGGCTCAATCTGATTCTTAGTGCTTATTCTAAGGGTATCTGCTTCACCAAGGAAACACAACAAAGGGGCCTGGACAGAGCAACCAATTGGTTTATCTATTTTTTTCCTCACTCCCTCTAGATTATCTGTAAAGTCTTACCAATTAGGCCTGCAAAGGAAACAAATACAGGTGTGGTCCAACTGGAGGAGTAAGAAAACACGGATGGCATTTGAAAAGACCCTGATGCTGGGAAGGATTGAAGGCAGGAGGAGAAGGGGACGACAGAGGATGAGATGGCTGGATGGCATCACCGACTCCATGGACAAGAATTTGGGTGAAATCTGGGAGTTGGTGATGGACAGGGAGGCCTGGCGTCGCAAAGAGTCGGACACGACTGAGCGACTGAACTGAACTGAACTGATGGCATAGGAAAGCATGTTCCACATTTTGTCAGTGCTGTCTCTGTTAGTAATTATATTACAGTCCATTTGCAATACATGTATTTTTAAATTCAGAAGAGTGAATGAACTCTTTAATACCAGACTGCAAACTCTTCAGTACTGTTTGGCCCCTAGATAAATACAGAACTTGAAAGTAAGGGTTTAGAAAATCTTATAGATATTTAACAGAATAATTTTATGGTTACTGATTCTAATAATAAAACAAGGGGTTGTGTTTTGTATGTCTTTTTTTTTTTTAATTTCATTTTTCTAGTAGTTCATTTCACTTTATTTAACACAGTATCGATTCTGCAACAGGATTAAAAAAAACTAAACTCAATTCTTTACCATAAATTGTTGAGAAATCTAAGTTAGATTCCAATGAAATAGTTGCACATTGGATAAAGCAGGGGGTCAGCAAACTACAAACTGCAGGTCTGATCCATGGGGTCTAGGATTTTGGGGGATGCCCACAAACAAAATCTCTTTTTACATGTGGATGTTTACAGCTAATTTGATAATCAGAAATACTAACCTTAAATGCCAACTAAGCAAAATGTTATTATCCTCCCCCCAAAATTCCCTTCTTCTCATTGGTAGATTTATATTATTAAAAAATATATACTTGATTTTTATTAAATTTCTGAATTTCAGCAACACAAATTTGTGAAAATTTTCTCCCTTATTATATATGTACATAAACGATGCCTTGATTTTTTTTTTTTTTTTTCCCTTGGCTGGCTCAGAATTCCTAAAATATTTAAAATCTGATCCTTTGAAGGAAGTCTCCGCCACTGAGATAAAGATGTTTTTCAACTCATAAGAGTTCTTAACAATATAAAAATTGTATATTCTTCAAACTCATACATACATGTTTTACTTACAGACATAGTAATATAATTCAAATTCAGATTTTATTGTAAAAAATCCCAAGTTTTCTAAATTTAATGCATTTTTCATTAGGCATTGTGTTTTCATGTATTTATCTACACATTTGTATCATTATAATAATTCTTTTTTTAAAAAATAGTGGAGACTATCAAATTAAACTAGAAGATTCCCTTCAGTGTCTTTCTAAACACAATCCTAGTCACTAGAAAAAAACTGAAACTTTTCTCTTTTCAGTTCTACTGGTGGTTACTGCCATATTCCTAAACTACATTCTTCTTTACATTTTATCAGTTTTAGATATTACTTCTTTTTTTTAAAGTGTATAAGTGTATCTTTTATTATTCAGTAGACAGTTTTTTTTCAGTCTGGGATATTGTAAATCATATCTTCAAAAAGAGGGCTACAACAATGTTCCCTTCCATATAAGAGGGGGATTTCAGCTTATTTACCACTACCTCCTCTCACCCTCTCTCTTTTTAAGGGAAATTGTTATTTTAGTTTTTCTATTGATTTCATTAAATACTTTTAAATAATCTATATAAATGTTTAGTTTTTCTTTTCTTAGCAACTTTAGACATCTCTTGATGCCCCAACTTGTTAAAACATCTGTTTTTCCCTACGTATCTCATTCTTAATTCTTTTTCTCATCCTCTGTCAGCTGTACCCTGACATAGGCAAAACTGAGAATATTTGCATTCAGATCAGTGCATATATTAAATCTTTATTTAGCTAGTTTTAAGATCTGAAAATAGATATATGGCCTTTCCTTTCTCTCCATATCCCTGGTATAGTAATTGCTTCAAGGACAGGCTTAAAATTGGATTAGTCCACTAAGATGCAATTCCAGGACTTTACAGAAACATTTTTCCCAATAGTCACAGACCTCTCCTTCAAAATCTTCTATTAGATGTTTATAGAACCATATGGATCTAGCCTTTATTTCTCATGATTTTTGTCTCACATTGTCACTTTGCCTTTTTATTGTATATTCTGGGAAATTTCCTGTACTTTTTTTTTCCAGCTAATTAATAATGATCTTTTGCTCAGGCAATAATTACCTGAAAACCTTAGTCTTAATTTCTAAGAACCATTTCTTATTCTCTGAAGGCTCTTTTCTCTTTTCTCTTCTTATTTTATAGTTTGCTTATACATGTTCTCAAATTCCTTAAGGGATTAGAATTATTTCGAGTTATTTCCTTATTTTTTTAAAGAAAGTTTTTTATTGTGTTTATTATTTTTGTTTCCCCCTCAGGGTCAGTTTTCCTTCTTGTTTGTATTGCTGTTTATCTTGCATAAATCTCGTGTAACACAAGTGTCTGGTGTCCTTGGAGTCTGGACTGTGGCCATGTCTTTGTGGTGCCTTCCACCATCTTCTTGATTAATGGGTCAGTGTAGGTAGGATTTGCAGAGATGATGCAGAGGCTTTGTGAGACAAGGGAAGATTGCCTTGTCTCTCCACAAAGTGAGTCCTCTTTTAAAGTATCCACAGGTCAGAGGGCATTTCTGAGACAATGGGAGCAAAGAAATACTTCAGTCTAATGTCACATGGACAGTGGGCTTCATTTGGATGCTTTCCAGCAAGAAGATGATGTCGGAAAATAGGAAAGTGTAATAAACATCCTAATTGCCTAAACATAATGCCAACTCAGACAGATTGACTTTTTCCGTAGATTTATGACTTTGATCAGAGTGGCATGTGAGATGCAATGAAATAGCTGGAATCCACAGATGATCTCCATATACTGATAGCATTGGGACACTGACTACTCCAGATACCCTAACCCAAACCTAATAAGAAGGTCAGTATACTCAGACTTTAATACAACATGACCCTTCTCAATAAAAGAAAGATGGGCCACTCCAGACACAATGGCATACTTTCCAGAAACCTTGAGTTTGCTACCCATACTGCCCTGGACATTGTTATTGGGGAAGATGTTGGATGGAGACCATTAGGAGCCTTCATGTACCACCTTTTATTAATATTTCCTCTTCTCATGTATAAAATTTTTAGAAACATTTCTCCAAGATTCAGCTTGGCAGGGATTTCATGTTTTTATTTATGTCAGTATACATTTAAACATTTCAGTGATCATGACAAAACCATGCCAGTTTAGAAATTTTGGCAAGACAGAAGGTCCATAATAGTTCCCCCAAATTATATACATTTATAGGGTGTGTTTAATCTTTCTTAAATTAATTTGACAATTTCTACCTGTATGCAAGTTTTTTAATGTCTGTCATGATTTTGATGTTACCTCTTATTCTTCTCAGTCTGCAATCAAGGCTACTACAGTAAAATGTGCTAAAACCTGTTTTAGTTGTTGAGTAAACATTACTCACCAAATATTATACTGAAAGAACAAACTGGTTAATTGTATTACCAATAAAGTACATAAACAAGTAAATATATTAATGTTATATTTGTAACAACTAAGAAATAGTCTATAAAAATAATAACTATAAAAGTCTAATGACTGGCCTGATTAAGGTAGCTAAAATCACTTTCATAGGATCTATATAGAGATGATTAGTTTCTGTGATTAAAATATTATCAATCTCAATTCACACTGCTAAACACTTGTTAAAATCAATATTAAAAAGGAGCAATATAGTTAAATTAGTATGAACACTACCTACAGTGAAGTTAGAAAGAATGAGTTGAATAGACCATTGTGTTCACTCTTCTTTCTTGCTCTGTATTTTTAAAATGCAGGTTTTAGTTGAAGTCTTAAATACTTACGGGTTAGATACTATGTGTAATCAAATGATATCTGGTTTGAAGCATGGATATATACAGAAATGTGTATTATGCTTCTCACTTAGTATGTAAAACCTGATACATTTATGATATTTAGATCCTGTGTTCTTCTACATCACTAGCAGCTGTCTCAATTCCAAAATGTCTTCTATTTTACCATTTTTATGGTGCCTGACAATCTCTCTAATCACTTGAAGCAATTCTTGTGAATTCAGTTATTGTTATATGTTATTTACCACACTGATTAGACTAAACCACACACTGTGGTCTATTATTTGAAATTATACATGAATATTGCTTTATGAGATTGAATGACTTACTGTTGTGATATTGAAATTGTTATAATCTTAAGTTTTAAAAGAAAAGGAACATTCTAATGAGTCTTTTTCTTTTTGATGATTGTCAAATTATTAGGGGCCACATATTGACTCTAAATATATGCCATCAGAAATTATACAAATGTTTTTATTTTAAACAAGTAATTTGGTTTTATTATAAAATTTATCTAGACAGCTAAACAAAAAAAATAAAATCAATGTAATTTTCTTCATGTATGGGATGCTAAGTTGAAGGAACATCCTCATTTTATAGTGTACACAATCAAATAAGATATAGATACATATATATGTTCATGATGTGATATCTTAAAATTCCACTGAAGTTGTATGATAATGTGACCGAAGGAATATTTTTCTCAGTGAACATTTAAAAACAACAAACATTTTAGAAACATTGAATAGGTTGGACATCTGTCTCCAAAGAAATAAAAATTATTAATAAGGAATTGTTGTTTAATTAAACCTTAGTTTGGAATTAAGGAGATACCCAGTTATATTCTTATGTAATTTTACTTTCTAAATCAGTATTTTCACTAAATTTTCAATTGAAGTTGTGACAGCTTATACTCTTTATGAACAAAACAATATATATATCCTGTTTATAAATACATATTTTATTTTAATTTATGTAAATTTACACATATATCACATATATCTGATATGTAATAAAATAATTATGATAGTAAAGAATTTGCCTGCAATGCAGGAGACCCAGGTTTGATCCCTGGGTCGGGAAGATCTCCTGGAGAAGGAAATGACAACCCACTCCAGTATTCTTGCCTGGAGAATCCCATGGACAGAGAAGCCTGGCAGGCTGCAGTCCACGGGGTCACAAAGAGCCAGACACTGCTGAACAGCTAACACACACACACACACACACACACACACACACACACACACACACACAAGCTTAAAGGCATTTTGCTACAATCTACCATTCTAGGTTTTATATATTTCTCAAATTATTTTTAAAAATTATATAAAAATTTAAATAATGTATGTGTTTAACATACAGCAGAATTTTCATATTAATGAGAATGCCTCTCATAAAACAGATAATCATGTTAATATGTTTCGCAAATGAATAAAATTTTTCTTCTAGAATCCATTTTATATAATTCAAAAGACTTTCCTCATTAAATTTAATTATACTAAAGCATATATTTATCTGTTTTCTCTAAAATGTTTAGATACTGCTTTGAAGGAATCCTAAGATGCACAATTTTTCAAAATGCTGCAAGCTAGTAGATGACATGGAAGAATAAACACATGATCAGAAACTAAAGAAAGCTGACGTGGAAGAAAAGAAGAAAAAGATGAAAGCAATTGGATCAATTCACAGAAACCATATCAGGTAATTCCTATACTTTTGCTTGTTTGTCTAGTATGTGTAGATGTGTGTCTTCTGAGAGTGAGGGTTGAGTAAGAAGGAAGAGAAAGGACAGTGGAGAGGAAAACAAACTCAGATTCAAATATATCAGGCACTTCGATCATCAGTAGATAAGTCCATTTCCTCTCAGCTGAAGGTGGCGGCATGCTCTGAAAGATCTCAGTAACAAATTGTCCCTGTCATAAGTGAGCTCCAGTTTTCCTTATCACCGTAGCAAAAGGCAGGATGAATCTCATTGCCTATTGCAAGAGCAAATAACCTCCCCCTAGTAGATATGGACCAAACTGAATCGTTCTGGATCCCTTCACTTTTCATCTTGTTAACTGTATGCCAATTTGGATATTTTGGCCATGAGCAGTTTGTGGAAGCTGACTTCCACAAAGTCACCGCACTAGAATCATAACATAATTTGGGCATTTACAGATCATGGCGACATTTTCTGCAGACTTCTTGGAAAGAAGTCAGATTGTTTTTCAAAGAAATATACTAGAAAAAGTAATCCGTCTTTCTACTGAATACAATTTTGTCTCTCTTGCTAGCAGCTAAACTCTATCTTCTAACTAAAAGTAGAGCTTTAGATTAAAGCCAAAGCCAGTTTTGGATTGAAATAATACTTAGAAGACAGGGAGGGAAGAGATGGAAGAAATCTGTCTATGGTAGCATCATTGTACAGTTGATCAAGTCTTCTGAGCTAGTGATTTTCCTTCATTGTTTAAGATAATCTGAGTTTAATTTACCAGTACATTAAGAGATTTGTGTATAATACACTGTCCTAGAAAATGACAGCTTCTATTCACTTTCTATCTGATAATATTTCTCAGTAGAAAATCCCCATTTTCTTTTTTCCGTTATTACAAAATTACATAATTTGTCTATTCAAGTTCAAGTTTAGTTATTTTCTTACCTGATAATGTGATTTCAGTTCTTTCAACCAGATCCCATGTCTACTTTTAAATTTTAATTTTTCTGTTTGTTTTTTATATTTTTCTCACAAAACTAGGCATTTCTTAGTGAACAATAGATTCTTCTCCCACTAGTTCATTATATATGGTCCTTCCATCTCATACCCTTATTTAGCATTGTTTCAGTGTAAAATAGAACCCCTGAGAGGTAATGAGATAACTTCCCACAGCTACCATTTATCTTAAAAGAATAAAAGACATAAGCCCCAGAGAGAGTCAGTTTACATGATGGTGGAGTTTAGTATTAGAAAATAAGAATTTGAAACCTTTGTTAAATGGAAAATAAAAGCAACAATTTTTAGCTATTGTCATCTAGATTAAAAGTAGTATCATATTTCGATTCTAATGAATTAAAATAAATTCATTTGCAAGTTGATTCTATTTTTCAGCTCCCTTGAAGTCTCTAAGTTTTTAGTTTCTCAGTATCTAGAATTTGAGTGTTTAATGCTAATATTAAATTCGGCAGTTTGTATATTTTCACTAGGCTTCCCTGCTGGCTCAGTTGGCAAAGAGTGCGCTGGCAATGCAGGAGACCTGGGTTGGATCCCTGGGTCAGGAAGATCCCCTGGAGAAGGAAATGGCAACCCACTCCAGTATTCTTGCCTGGAGAATTCCATGGACAGAGGAGCCTGGTGAGCTGCAGTCCATTGGGTCACAAAGGGTCAGACACAACTAAGTGATTTTCACTCACTTCACATTTTCATTAAAGTATTTCTTGGAAAGTTTTGATAAAAGAGTAGATTTGAAAATTTTGCCCACAAAGATATTAATAATGACCAATTACAAGAAAACAAAGTTACTATCAATAGTTTTCCTAAAGCAATGATTATGGTTCATAGGGGTCCATGAAAGTTATCTAGATTTTAATAACTGATTGTTATGTTAATGTTTTATGAGTTTATCCTTACATTTCTATTATAAGTATTTGATTTGTAATATTTAGGAAAAAAACAGGCTTCTTTATTAGATTTCATCAAAGGTAATTTTATTCCTTATCAAAGGTATCTCCATTCTTTACCTAATTCAGGTTCCTTTCTTTCCTTAGTGCAATCGGGGATAGGTAGGGAACAGTGATCTGCAGTTCCATCTATTCTAATAAATATGAGTGGGAAAAAGTTGAATATTCTTCTGTATAGTGGTGGCTAAAGCCTATCCAAGTAAATATAAAGCCAAAAGAAAATTAAGACTGAGGCTGTACCATTCATCTCTGATTCTCTGTCTATGTCTTTGTGTGGGTAGGTTTTATGTAACTTAGGCCAGAATAAGGAACCATTTTATAAATGCATAAGAGACTTCCCAGGTAGCACTAGTGGTAAAGAACATGCCTGTCGGTGCAGGTTAGATAAGAGACATGGGTTGGATCCCTGGGCACTAGTGGTAAAGAACATGCCTGTCGGTGCAGGTTAGATATGACACATGGGTTGGATCCCTGGGTTGGGAAGATCCCTTGGAGGAGGGCACCGCAACCCACTCTAGTATTCTTGCCTGGAGAATCCCATGGACAGAGGAGCCTGGTGGGCTACAGTTTATAGAGTTGCAAAGAGTTGTACATGACTGAAGTGACTTAGTATGCAAGCAAGATGGCTTAAGGACCTCCCTGGTGGCTGAGTAGAGTATGCCTGCTAGGGCAGGAGGCATAGGAGATTTGGAGTCAATCCCTGGGTCAGGAAGATCCCCTGGAGGAGGAAATGGCAACCCACTCCAGTATTCTTGCCTGGGAGCTCCCATGGACAGAGGAGCCCGTCTGGCTACTATCATTGGGGTCCCAAAGAGTCAGACATGACTTAGCAAGTGAACACAGCACAGCAAGAAGGGCTTAAATACCTGAGGAAACAAAGAAAATGTTTGCTTTTTATGTATCTGTATTTTATGACAACTTCTAATTACTAGAAGTCCCTTGGTACATGAGAATATATTAAAAGGTAGGATGTATTATCAAATTTTTGAAATATACTTTCTGTTTGACATTAGATGCTTGTGTGATAATAACAAAGAGCTGTATATTACAGATGAAAAAAGCCCAAATTCAATAGAAAATGTATGCCATGCGTTTTTCCAGTCATACAGATGGATTTTTGTCAAACTACTACAGTTTCTTACCTCTTGGCCTTAACTGATCTGATATACATATATTTAAAGCTGATGTTCAAAATGGAGGAAGACTCTCAAAACAAGTTATCCAAAGGCTGAGGAATTACCTGGGTGAGTGGAAGTAAATGAAATCCCTCTTTTTTGAAGTAAATGGGCACCTTTTAGGATGCAGTCTGAGAGGAGTACATGCAAATGTAATGAGACATGTCTCAGCACAGAAATCTCTTCTGGAAAGGCATTGTTCTCATCCCATACAGGATAATAGGTCCCCTTTTGTGCTTCCTTTAATTTCTGTACTTTGTAATTAAAAAAGATTAGCCATTATAGACAAAATTTCATTTTAATCATAATAAGGTATATTATAAAATCTGGCACTACCTCTTGTGCTGGCAGATTAAAAAAAAGACAGTATTTCTTCCATCAAGTTAAAATACTTCTTAATTAAAATATGTTTATGATAGATGCCCTTTTCTGTCCATATGTAAGCACCTAGTCCTGGCTGGTCTTATATTTATTTCTAGTGGTAAAACTTAATGCATACTTGTAAGGAATTCTTAATATTGTTGAAGCTTTGCAAAGAATGCATTAATGTTTGAAAAGAACAGAGGAGCTGACCTTGGGAGGGGTCTGAAAAATGCTTCACAAATCCAAATAGGAGTCCAAAACAGTGAGTGAAGGGTAGAGCTTGAGTGATGAGAAAATGAGGAAGAAAAGCAAGGTGAAAACAGGAAGGGTTTCTGAGAGCCTTTTAGCAGAAACAAGTTAAAACAAATCATTAGGCACCCAGTATGATTATAATATAATTAGATAAATATTCCTGGCTGGCTTATGGAACTGTCTTCTTATCTCAAAATCACACCATGCTCATAAATGTGCTCACATTTGTCTCTTGCTGATACCCATAGCAACAAATTTCCCATTAAGCAAACCTGAAAATATGGACATCCCAAGCAATATGAACTTCTCAAGGGCAAAAATGATGTCATTCATAATGGTATATTCAATCCTTACTGCAGTGTATGGCATATAGGGAACAAATATATTGACTGAAAATAGAAATGTAATTTCACTTTAATTTTAGTATCCACAAGTTCTCTTGTCTGTTTTTCTGAATTTTAGCTAATTTATTCTGCATGGTTAATTTATCTTACTTTGAAACTATTTATTAAGGATAAGCATAATTTTAATTAGTTTTTCTGAAAATATAAATAAAATTTGCACAAAAATTACTAAACTCTATTCTTTCTCTTAACACTGAGTGTTGTAGCAGAAAGGCTTTGGCTTTGGGTTCCTATTTCTGGGTTTGAGTTCCTGATCCACCACTTATTATGTCACTTAAAGTTTCTGAGCCTTTAAATGAGTACAAAATACTTTATAATTATCAGGGTGTTAATAGTATCGTACTATTAGTTGTTAGAGGTAAATGAAATAATGGGTGAGATGATATTTAAACATCAACTCCTCTTTCTCTTCTCTTCTCTTCTGAATTTTGGGGGTATTGACAGATAGGCAAGAACTGGCCTCATAGTATGAATATTCAGGACAGGAATCAGCTTATATTTAGGTGGAATGTATTATGTCTCTACTTCTCTGAGGATGTGTGAGAAATATGTTCTGTCCTTGTCTCCATAGATCAAAAATTGTTGCTATATTTTTTCTTTTTAGAATTCAAATTCCTGTTGTTAAAAAACAAAACTCAACTGAGTACATTTTAAAGATCTTATTGGTATTATTCAATAATTCATAATCAGGTAGCAGCCCCTGTAGCAAACAGAAAGGAGCTCCAAGGAACTGAACAAAATGAAAAGACTTATTAGGCAGCAGGGAGCAGGAACAAGGAAGTTACACCAGACAGAACAATCGGATGGGTTATGACAAGGCCACCTTCCTTGGGGGGACGGTAGGGTCTATCAGGCAAATTAGCTAATAGTGCCAATCGGTGATCCCGATTGACTGACGAAAGATTCTATTTCTGGAAAAACTGAAATGGTAATGAAAGCTCGGTTTAGTGAGGTGGGACCTATGAGTGACTCCCTTTGGAGCCTGTGTCTTGTTTTTAGACCTATTTATTTGCTGAGAGTATCTTTACGTAGTGGAAAGCAGTATCTGGGGGTTTTGGGTTTGTCTTCGGTTTTGTTTTTGTCTTTTGCCGCTCTGTGCAGCACGTGGGATCTAGCTCCCTGTTGTTCAGTCACCACGCCCTGTCCGACTCTTTGCAACCCCATGGACTGCAGCACGCCAGGCCTCCCTGTCCCTCACCATTTCCCAGAATTTGTCCAGGTTCATGAATTGGTGATGCCATCTGACCATCTCATCCTCTGTCGTTCCCTTCTCCTTATGCTGTCAGTCTTTTCCAGCACCAGGGTCTTTTCGAGTCGGCTGTTTGCATCAGCTGGCCAAAGTATTGGAGCCCCCTGACCAGGGATGAAACCCATGTTCCCTGTTGTGGAAGCGTGTAGTCTTAACCACTGGACTTCCAGGGAAGTCTCAACAGCATTTTGGGCTTATATTCCTGAAGAGGTATATTTAAATAGTTTTCTAGAAGTAAAATCAAAAAGGTTTAAAACCTAAATGTCGTTGTTTTTCCTTGTTATTATCTATTAATCCCTCAATGCCCAACTCACGTATATCATTTTCCACCAAGAAGCCTGCACCACCCCAGTCAAAATTTTTGTTTCCTGAAGGCCTTGCATTGCTGTTCAGTTTCCAGCCATATGTGGTGACATATTATTATTTAATTAATACATATATGTTAGAGGCCAACAATGAGTCAAGTTGGGAATATAGATAAATAACACAGAAGAGACAAAAGTGTAACTATTAACATTTATCTTAACTCTACTTTTACAATTTAAATGGCTTATCTTTAATATACATTTACAGAGGTCTGTGGAAAACTTTACAATTTCCCTATTACATTTTGCAATGAAACAAATCCCACAACTAAATTTCAAATGTTTTAAACATGAAAATTAGAATCTAACATTCTCATAATTAATTTTTTTTTCTGAATCAGATTTATTTCAGTCTAACAATTGCTGTCCATTCTAAAGGAGATCAGTCCTGGAATTTCTTTGGAAGGAATGATGCTAAAGCTGAAACTCCAGTACTTTGGCCACCTCATGCAAAGAGTTGACTCATTGGAAAAGACCCTGATGCTGGGAGGGATTGGGGGCAGGAGGAGAAGGGGACGACAGAGGATGAGTTGGCTGTATGGCATCACCGACTCGATGCACATGAGTTTGAGTGAACTCCGGGACATGGTGATGGACAGGGAGGCCTGGCATGCTGCGATTCATGGGGTCGCAAAAAGTCAGACACGACTGAGCAACTGAACTGAACTGAACAATTGCATAGAATTGAGACCAAAATTTCAAGAATACTCTTACAACTTGATATTAACAAGGCTGAGACTAAAATGCTCAAAAATATGGCAGGTGATCATCAACCTCATATTGTTTTCAGATGCCATTAATTATTCTGTTAGTGATTCTCTCTATTCATATAGAGTGAGTTTTTTCAATTCAAATTTTAAACCATTATTATTTTGCATGTATTGTACTACAGCAGAATCTTTCCTTTGTTCTAACAGACTCCGGGAAACATTTAAAATTCTATAAATTACTTAGAAGTCAACCACTTCCCTATTCTAACCTGAATTTCAATATAATACAGTTTTAAAGGCAAATATAGTATATTAACATACACTGTGTTGTTCATTCAAAAGTAGGTCCTCTTGGGTATAATCATTTAACTTATATTTGTGCTTTTTATCAACACAAAATACATCTCTTGCATGTTCATCCTCCCTAAACTGATAATGAACATAGGGAAACTGTCGCTAGATATTGATAATGAAGAATCCATTAATTCCTTGGTTATGCCTGCCTGGTGTGTTTAATTTAAAATCCTTAACTATGTAAATACTACACTATCTTCATTCAGCGTGTACTTTTTTAAAATCCATTTTTACACTATGCTGTCTTAACTCATTACACTCAAGGTCTGTTTCTGCTATAATAGCTGAAGAATCGATGCTTTTGAACTGTGGTGTTGAAGAAGACTCTTGAGAGTCCCTTGGACTGCAAGGAGATCCAACCAGTCCATTCTGAAGGAGATCAGTCCTGGGATTTCTTTGGAAGGAATGATGCTAAAGCTGAAACTCCAGTACTTTGGCCACCTCATGCGAAGAGTTGACTCATTAGAAAAGACTCTGATGCTGGGAGGGATTGGGGGCAGGAGGAGAAGGGGACGACAGAGGATGAGATGGCTGGATGGCATCACTGACTCGATGGATGTGAGTCTGAGTGAACTCTGGGAGTTGGTGATGGACAGGGAGGCCTGGTGTGCTGTGATTCGTGGGGTCACAAAGAATCAGACACGACTGAGCGACTGAACTGAACTGAACTGAAGTGACCACTAGATCTTCCTTTAGTGTGAGTTACCAGTTAATTGAGAACTGTTTTGAATTTCTTTAATAATTAAAAAAATGGTGATGTCAGTATTATAAAATTAAGATAAAGAGATAAAGAGACCCAGGGATATTATGACCAAAACTGAAGTTAACGGATACAGCTGACCGGGTTTCAGCATTTTCTCTGGAACTTGTTCTCATGATAAAAGAAATGTGTTCTCATAGCATCATCATAGACAAAGTCCAGTGAAAATGTTTTGTAATCAACCATCTTATAATGGAATAAATGTTGATCTGATTTATGAATTTATGGATTACTTAAGCATAGACTTCAACATTTTGTCATCAGGTTTTAAATGAAATTTATATATTAAGTTGCAGTCATTCTAGAATATTAGAGGATATTAATAATTGACTTCCTCAGAATGAAGATTTGTGGGCAAATCCAGCATATTTGCATCAATCTATCAAACTAGGGCTTCCCTGGTGGCTCAGATGTTAAAGAATCTTCCTGGAATGCAGGAGACTTGGGTTCAATCCCTGGATTGGAAAGATCCTCTGGAGAAGGAAATGGCTCTCCACTTCAGTATTCTTGCCTAGGCAAGAACAAAAATATACAAATTTTAGTTTTTTTTTCTCCACAAATTTAAGGGTGAATAATAATTGAAAAGTCACTTTGAAAAAAAAATATATTTTTGGCTGTGCTGGGTCTTCTTTGCTGCTCGCGGGCTTTCTCTAGTTTCAGTGAGTCGGGGCTAGTCTCTTGGTGCAGAGCTTGCACTTAAGGAACTACTCAGTTCCCCACGGCACATGGAATCTTCCCTTACTGGGGTTGAACCCGTGTCCCCTACATTAGCAGGCAGATTCTTAACCACAGGATTACCACAGAAGTCCCTGAAGAGTCCCTTTTGATGCCTATTTCTTGGCAAGAAACAGTCCTTTAAAAAAGTTGTATGTGGGTATGTTCATGTTATCACAAAAGCAGTTTCCTTTTTGATATGCTTGCAAAGATTGCTGCTGCTGCTGCTGCTGCTGCTAAGTCGCTTCAGTCATGTCCAACTCTGTGTGACCCCATAGACGGCAGCCCACCAGGCTCCGCCATCCCTGGGATTCTCCAGGGAAGAACACTGGAGTGGGTTGCCATTCCCTTCTCCAATGCATGAAAGTGAAAAGTGAAAGTGAAGTCCCTCAGTCATGTCCGACTCTTCGTGACCCCATGGACTGCAGCCTACCAGGCTCCTCCGTCCATGGGACTTTCCAGGCAAGAGTATTGGAGTGGGGTGCCATCTGGGCACTTCTGAAATTCAGTTTTCCCAAAACGATAAAAGACGTTTTATCTAAATATGTAATGTTTTTATGATCACAATTTTGATTATTATTGGCAAAATAATACCAGAAATTTTCATTAGCAAAGTAATACATATACCTGTGTGTGAACAGCTTTAACACACAGGTAGCATCCTCTGTAGAGTCTGAAATGCCTACAGTCGTAGCTGCCCTGTTACAATAGGCTGAGAAAGAAGACAAGCGTCTGCATTGTGCAATGTGGTTACAGAAATATTTAACAAGTGGAAACAAAGCATGGCCTAGGGGCTAATTCAGTTGCCTTTCAAAGTGATATCGATACGGAATCTTACTGGTTTTATCATCTACCGTGAGTATCCCTGGTGCTCAGATGGTGAAGAACCTGCCTGCAATGCAGGAGACCCAGGTTCAATCTCTGGGTTAGGAAGATCCCCCTGGAGAAGGGAATTGCTACCCATTCCGTATTCTTGCCTGGAGAATTTCATGGACAGAGGAGCCTCACAGGCCACAGTCCATGGAGTCACAGAGTCGGGCATGACTGAGCGACTGACAGTTTCACTTTCATGGGTAATTAAACCTTTCTCTTCCAGCAGAAGCTGGAAAAGGAGTGGTCTAAACCAGAATGCTTAATTGTCTCTCTCTCCCAGGAAAGGTCGGAGCCAGAAACTTAGAGAAATAAGGAAATTCTGCTCCAGCCTCCTGTTTCTCATCAGTATGTTAAGTGATGCATTCCATTTTCAGCCATGAATTGTGAAGGTTAGAATACTGAGGAGAGTGAGGCAGGTCTGACCCAGGCATCATTCCTGCTCCTCCTGATAGACCTTCCACATGTTTGCTTTCATCGTTTAGATTGAATGGCTGAACATCAATCATGCCCACATTCAAATGTAAATATGAAAGCATATTCCAGAGTAAAATATAAAATGGATTTTGGTCCTTTTGGTGAGTTAAATTATCTGCTCGATTGCTTCCATCCATTAGTGGGGATAATAGAGAACTGACTGAACATCTTTTCTATACAGGAACAATTGAATTAGGCTTTCTATCTACAAAAGTGACTATCACAATTACTGAATGTGTTTAATGCCACTATAAATCTTTCCTGAAAGTAGAGAAAGAAGAAATAATAACTCTTTGAGATATTCAATGGCTGGGAAAAGGGAAATTAAATACCACAATTATTCAAAATTATAAGTAAAAGCAACTCATGGGCTGCCCAAACTCTGGGAACCACAGTATCGTGTTATTAAGCAAACACAGATTGGAGTTTCCTTCATAATAGTCTAGACACCACACCAGACCTTAGCTCCTAAATATTTATGAAAAATTTTCTAAGAAAGCAAGATGGATATAGTCTAGACAAACAGTTCTTTACACAGATTGTCTTCTAGAAAACACTCATAGCATATTCTCAAAAGGCCATCTTTTTAGTGGGAGCTATAGAGAGCTCCTATAAACCAATAAAGGCATAGTGTTCCCATGCTTCTTAGGGGCATTTTTGTTTGTATGATGAAAGACCATGCCGTATCAACACACATAATTGTACTTGGAGACCATCCTTTGCCAAAAGAAAAGCTGTCTAAAATTGAAAATTAATTGTAGTTTCAGTTTAGCCTTCTCTGTCTCTCCTTGTCTGTCTCTTGCTTTCTCACCACAGCCTAAGACTGTACTTAGTATCTATGTTACAAATACTGCAAATATAAAGACATGGAGAAGACTTAAGTATTTCTCCCACATCTCTAGATTAATATTTAAAACATAGCAAACTAAGTAGTAAATTAAAGATGCCATGGAAAAAGTCTCCAAGAGCTTGACTTCTGCAGTCTTACAGCAGGAGTTTTTTATAGATGATTGACCCCACACCTAGTTTTAGCCACTCGGGGCTCATGGAGAGCAATCAGTTCGAGTTGTTTGGTGTCACACAACTAGATGATAGAAGAGCCTGGCCTGGAAAAAAGTCTGGACCCATCAATAAAATTTATTTCAAGGAGGATATAAAACACTGGGAAAACGAATGCCTTCAGCTAAGCCTACTTACTCCATTTTGTTGTTTAATGTGGTTTTTACCATTGCATTTTGTTGCTGTCTTGAGTCTATTTATGCATATATAAATTTGCTTTATCTGCCTTGGCTTTGTATTGTCTTTTTAGTTTGTTGAACTCACGTGTGATAAGGAACATGCTATTTGCTAATGCAAGAAACCTCCGGATATCCCGTATAGGATGCTGTCAGTAAAAGTGCCCTGGAATGTGATGTTCCAAAGGTCAGGGTTGCCTTTTGTTCATATTTATATCCTAGCCACTAGCCATATTGGTTATTTAAATGCACATTTAGATTAATTAAAATTGAATAGGTAGGATTCACTTTCTCCATTGCACTAGCTGCATTTCGAGTGCCCAACAGCTTGAAATAATTCCATTGCTCAAGTGTAACCACTGGTCGCTACCAAGTAAGGAATATCAGCAGCAGCATAGAAGTTCTCTCAGTGCTGGAGGGCTTCCCTGGTGGCTCAGCTGATAAAGAATCCGCCTGCAGTGCAGGAGACCCAGGTTCGATTGCTTGGTGGGGAAGATCCCCTAGAGAAGGGAATGGTGACCCACTCCAGTATTCTTGCCTAGAGAATTCCATGGACAGACCGTGGGTCACAAAGAGCCAGAAATGACTGAGTGACTAACACTTACTTAGTGCTGGTGGCAATGAGTACTACAAAGACAAACAGAATATTCGGGAGAGATTGGATGGGGGTACATATAGAGAGAGACAGTTGACAACTAGGTTAAGTGGATGGGTAAGGAGGGAGGGAGGAAGAGAAGGAGGGTAAAAGAATGAGAGAAGATGAAAGGGAGATAACTAGCTGATATTCTGAAATATTTTAGATAGGTTCTGTTGCTGGGTAATTCGGTAAGAAGTTCGCTCATCACCACCTTTCTGAGGCTTATAAAATGTATCTGATCCACAGGATACAGAGTGGAGAAGCCGTGACTTACTATAGGCACCCTGTCACTTCAATTAATACAGCATGCCCACCTCGAGGTAGGTGCTTTGAAGCAGAGTAAGAAATAGCAGCTTTCAAATTCTTTAAGCATAAAGAAGACAAAAGATGCAGTAATGATAATTTAGGACGTGAGCCTCTGGCATTCATATTATGGCATAGGGATGCAAAAACGATAAAAATGTCTGTGTACCTGTGGTTTAAGTCCATATTTATAACTTTTCCTTGAAGATTATATACTGCATTCTCATTGTTCCCATCATTTTCTTCTTGTTTTAAAATCATGTTATTGTATTATTGATAAAATTAATTTTAATATCTTACAAGCCATTTAGCAGAGCCAATAACATCTGCTAAGTATCACACATTACCAATGAGGATTATGATCCTTGTCTAATGACTACACGCAAGACCTTTTTTCCTGAGAAACATATAAAATGAAAAAAAAAATTTTAATGAAACTTATTAGGTTACATAATCCTTTCCCAGAGTTGAATAGTTCTCCAAAGAATAGTCTCAGTGTTTCTTTCTCAGCCCAGTTGGAAATGGCCCATATAATGGAATGACTGTCTTGCTCCCTCGGGAAGTGACAATATGTAGAATTCTGAATCAGAAACATCAGATTTCTGTGCAGAGTGAGGTTTTCCCATCCTATAATAAGAAAGAACATAAACTTCCCCTCAGTGATAACACAGAAAAAGCTTTTATTAAATATTCTCATAAATCTACCTTGACTTTTTGCTTTTGTCTTAAAAATTTTAATTCTTAAACATTCTGAATAATTGTTATTCAGAATGTTGGCTTCCCTAGTGGCTCAGACAGTAAAGATTCCGCCTGCAATGTAGGAAACCCAGGTTCGATCCCTGGGTCAGGACTATCCCTGGAGAAGGAAATGGCAAACCACTCCAGTATTCTTGCCTGCAAAATCCCATGAACAGAGGAACCTGCTGGGCTACAGTCCATGGGGTTGCACAGAGTCAGACATGACAGAGCAACTAACAATTCAGAATATAAATCATTCTGATGGGAAAGTACCTTACCTTTTCTTCAAGAATGATAATACTCACATGAAAATACAGCCAATTTCAGATAAAAGTTTTCATTTAGATATGTCAGTATACTGAAATATTTTAAAAACTCAATGATATGAACCATGAGGCAAATTATACCAGTATTAGTGGAGTACCATCTGGACATAACATCCATTTCTCTTCACAGCAAAGGATGCTCTCAATCCAAGGAAATATTCCAATGGATCTCTCTGTAAGTAGGAAAATTTTATTTTCGTTTTCATTCCACATGTTCTTTTCTGTATGGGTTATATGTAAAAAAGTTTTTAATACAATTATTCAATTAAAAAGTGTAATATTTCACTATGCTACTATATGCTAATTATGGAGATGTAGGAATGAATAAGAAAGTTAGAGTTTATGATTTAGCGGAGCTTAGAATTTAGTTGTGACATAAACATCCAACACAAACTTACATGAATGTTTATTTTGTCAAAATTATAACAATAATATCATATGCATATAAACACATATGTATATGTGTATTTAGTGAAAGGCAATCATTGATTGCAAGGAGAATATAAAATAGGTGGACCTTATCAGGCTGGGAGGTCAGAGGGGGGCCTCCCTTTCAAGTAGCATTTGCTGGGTAAGTATTTCCATGTGAAAAACTAAGGAAGAACCTTACAGGAAGAGGGAACAGAATGTGGAAAAGAGTCTAGAATGTTCTGGAAACGAAAAATGTATATGCCTAGGATGAAAAAGAAAGTGCTAGACTTTGTGGCTGGAGAGAGAAGCAGAGGCTGGCAAAGAGATTATTGCAGAGGAAGAGAAGCTGGAGGGGAGGAGGAGGACATGAGAGTGGTACTGCGGAGCGTGGAGCTTCTGAGAGGTTCCGGGAGATGAGGACTCCAAGGTGCCCTGAGGAAGATGGCAAATGACCTCAGCAAATGCCAGCTTGATGTAGAGTGTGACTGTGGTGAGCCATCATGAGAGAAGCTAGGAGTAGATGGGCGCTGAAGAGGAGACGGAAACTGTAATTAATGCTTTCAGAAAAGTTGGCTTTGAAAAGTGGAGAGAGAACTACGCTTGCAGGCATTTGCTTTGTTCTTATTTTTAAGAATGGCAAATACTAAATTAGATTTCAGTGCTGGTGGGAAAAGGTCCAGCAGATAGGGAAAAGATAGATTTAAGAAAAAATGAAAGAGAGGGGATAATTCCTAGCATAAGAAAATTACAGAAAGAATTACATTTTAGATAGTTATATTTCTTTCAAATATGATACACATATATCTGGAAAATATTCTACTCTGTGCTTTATTATGGAAATTCTCTTTGTAGTTATCTCTTTCCAAATTTAATTAATTTATTTAATTTTAATATTTAATCATCTGGCATTAAATTGTTTACTATGCATTATCCTGAAACTATTCACAATGCTCATTACTAATAATAGCTTATATTAACTTAGCATTCCCTTATTACTAACAAATTTCTAGATCATATCATTGCTCATATAACTAATGAAATTTTGGTTTAATTGGGCATTCTCAACAGTATGTATCTATTCTTAGATGGAACCTTGTTCTTAGGACTAAAAGAACTTACATTATGCAATGGAATGAATCTCTTGATCCTTTGAATGGAGAGAGGAAAATACAGAATAATGGAGAGGGATTTGGGAAGATGGCAGCTCAATTCAGCCACCACTTGTGGTTGCTGGGACCAGCTAAGAAGAGGTCTGGTAGCAGAGAGCAAGTAGCCAAGGGCTCCCTCTGGGCCTATGGGTACAGGGTTAGAGCAGACTCTTCTCTTTTGGGAGCTAAAAGAAATCCAGAGGAACAGTGTCTAAGACCTCTGGGTGGCCATCCTAGTGAGAGATTGGCAAAAAGCTTTTCTGACCCATAAAAGCAAAAATGGCATCTGATCATTTGACTGTCTAATCATTGACTCAGGAAGGTCATGATGATCTATCAAAAATATGAAAAAGTCACAAGACCTGAATAGAGTCTCAGAATTCTCTCCACCCTTAATATCAGACGATGTGAACCTTTGAATCTGGAATATTAAAGCCTCCCCACTATCAAATGTATGCCCCCCATGGCTCAGATGCTAATGAATCTGCCTGCAATATAGGAGGCCCAGATTTGATCTCTGAGTTGGGAAGGGAATGGCTACCCACTCCAGTATTCTTGCCTGGAAAATCTCATGGACAAAGGAGCCTGGCGGGCTACAGTTCATGAGATTGCAAAGAGTCAGACACGATTGAGTGACTGACTCTACTGCTACCACTGAATGAATTGTTATATATCAGAAATCAATATCTAGAATGTATAATTTTAAAATATTTTATTGACAATGGAAGGAGGAAGAGGGTGTAGGGCAGGGGAAAGAGGAGGGATGAAAAACTTAACCTTTATGAACAGTATTATAAACTTGGTTGAACTGTATTAAAGAAGAACCAAACATAGGGAAAGGTAAAAATATTTTGGATAGGAAATCTCTGCAGAATATTTTGGAAGTAAGCATTGATTTTATACAGACCCTGTGACCCTGCAGTTCTGTTCCCACATGCACAGGCCAGAGGAAGTCTGATATGTAAATACACGAAGAGACATCATCATCATCATTACTGTCATGACTATTCATGTTTACTGAGTATTTATGTACGTGTGTACATGCACGCTCAGCCATGTCCAGCTCTTTGCGACCCCATAGACTGTAGTCCACTGGGCTCTTCTGTCCATGGAATTTTCCAGGTAAGAATGCTGGCGTTGGTTGCCATTTCCTTCTCCAATTTATGTACAGGTACACCCATAAGCATATTATATGTAGTAGCTCCTTTATTACATTGCACCATTTGAAAATGCTGATGTTTGACTATTTTTGACCTACAAAAATCACAGTTACATATGCCTCAGGCTAATATTCTTTTTAATATTTCTATGAAGTAGGCAGCATTATCTTCATTTTAAAATGGGAAGCTGAGGCCCAGAGAGACTAAATAACTTTGCCAAGTTTGCTTAGCTACTGAATGGATAGCCATACATCAAATTCACAAAACCTGACACTGGAATCCATGCCCAAACCTGCGGTGCGGTACCACCTCTCAACCTGGAAAGAATGTTCACAGCAGCACACCTCAGGATAGCAATAGGCTGAAAACAATATTAAAGTCCCTTAACAAGGGAACAGATAAATAACTAGTTGTGTATTCGTAGAATACGAAGTACCCAAAATGAATAAACTAGAGTTCCTCATCTCCACGTTAAGTGGAAAAAAGCGTTTCCATGAAGGTTAAAAACATTTAAGATAGTGTTATATTTTGTTGAGGGACAAAGATGTATATGACACACAGATTCTTCCCCACAAATGAGAAGCCCCAGGCTAGGGTAATGGTTAATGCATGTGTAGAGGATGTCACTGGGGGAAGGATGAGGAAGAAATGTCAGCTGTATTGATAATATTTTAGTTTTAGTGAACTGGTTGGGTACATGAATGCTTGTGGTCTCATTCTTAAGGCAACTCTGCAGTCAGAGAGAGAGAGAGAGAGAGAGAAATACCCACAAAAAGATATTCTCAGATAATGTTATGAGGAATGAAAAACTTGATAAGAGTGGGGGCAGTAAAAAAAAGACAGCATTAAACATTTCAAAGATGTACACAGGGAGTACGATATGATCTCATGTATGTAAAATTAATCTGTATTTACTTGCATGTTCACAAGAGGAGCATGAAGTAGAGAGGCCAAGATCTTAACAGAGATTGTGCCAGTGTGATAACATTTCAAAGTGACTTTTACAGTTTTCTTACAATTTTGTACAATTTTCAAGTATTTTGCACTTACTTATATGCAGTCAGAAAAAGTTACAGCATTGTAGACAGAGAGGCTTGAGAAAGCTAGGTGGGAAGATGGACTCAAACTTTCAGTAAGGCAGATAAATGCTGGCTTCTCTTTCATTTAGGCTTCCCTGGTAGTTCAGATGGTAAAGAATCTGCCTGCAAGGTGGGAGACCCAGGTTCGATCCCTGGGTTGGGAAGATCCCCTGGAGAAGGGAATGGCAACCCACTCCAGTATTCTTGCCTAGAGAATTCCACGGACTGAGGGGCCTGGCTGGGTGCAGTCCATTGGGTCATAAACAGTCAGACACGACTGAATGACTAACACTTATACTAAACTTATCTCTCTCATTTAGAAGTGATAGACAGTATTTCCCACCAAGATCACTCATCTGGTTCAAATTCCATGTCTTATGGGACACCATCTAATTAATTAGCTAACGATCTCCCTAGGAATGTTTGGGCTAGGGATCTATCTTCTTCTACGGTGTGCTTATATCTTTGACAGGCATGGGAGCTTTTTATTTTCCTTTTTTTTACAATTTCTATTTTTCATTAGAGGATAATTTACAATGTTGTGATGGTTTATGCCATACGTCAGCATGAATCAGCTGTAAGTATACATATGTCCCCTCCCTCGTGATCCCTTCTACCTCCGCCCCCATCCCAACCCTCCAGGTCATCACAAAGCACTGGCTTTGCGCTCCCTGAGAACCAAAAGGGAGCAGTAGCATCGAAACGTGTGCACTACCATATGTAAAATAGACAGCCAGTGGGAATTTGCTATATGAAGCAGGGAACCCAAAGCCCGTTTTTTTAAACTGGAATGGTTGGGGGGTAGGGAAGGGAGAAGCAGCTTAGGGGTCCAGGAGGAAGGGAGAATTTTAAATTCAGAGTTACAAATACATAGATTTTTGGAAGGGTAAATAACATTAGGGATGAATTATATAGGAGGAGAGCACCAGGTGAGGGATTTGAAGTTCTAAGTGGGGCTAGAATGAGGTTCTATCCTTCCCTCATGGGAAAGGGGTCTACTCCATACACGCCCCTTGAACTGCCTTGGACTGCCCTAGAGAAGACCAGAACCTGGCCAGTCTCTTTTTCATGAAGTTGAGATGAGCACAGAAACAGAACTATCTCCTTGCCCAGATGGTAAGGTACGAGATGTGTTAGAGAGGAAGCCATTCTTTCTACCTTGCCTGGAACCTGATGATTCTTTGTCACCATAGGGACAGGGCTTCGCCAGCATATGGAGTCAGCATCTTGCAGGGTCAGTGCATTTCTCAAGAAGGGCAGATGAGAGGTAAACTTCCCCAGATGAATTCCCAGGGAGCCAGAGTAAAGTGGAAGGGAGGTTTGGTCTCCTGCTGACAGATGAGGTTGTGAGCAATTGCTTTGAGAACTTTTAAAGATGACTGGAAGACTTAGGGGAGCAAATTTCTAATAACAGGAAGATGGTTGGTTGGTTCATAAAAAAAGAATGTGTATCATTGTGTACGCAAAAATAGATCATGGTTAGAAGTACCAATATGGGTTACCCTTATTTGGCTAAATTTGTAACTAGGTATTGTCTAATGAAGAATGTTAGCAGTGCTTTTTAGTATTGTGAGGATTACTCTTCACAATGTTAAAAAGTTAGGAGAATTGTCTGAGTTTAACTTTTTTAAAATCATGAAATGAGTGAAAGAATAATAGTGTGAGAGACGATAAGAGCCAGAGTGAGAGACAGATAAAGACATGGAGAAAGAAAGAACATTAGTTACACATAGAAGCAGACGGGATGAGGAAGAAAAATGAAGACCCATAATAGCTCTTCAATCTGTCTTTATAGAAGTAAACAATCATTAATAGTGAAAACACAGAGCTGAAACTTTAGAGCTGAAAGGAGGCTTAGTTTTCATAAATTCCAGAAAGCTCATTATACTGATTAGGAAACACAGTCTAAAGACTTCCTTAGAAGAAGAGTCTCAGACTGAACAGATTTCTGTTGAATGTCATGTATTAACTTAAGGCTTAATATATGTATTGTTAGCATTTTCCAAATTGGGTTTTCAGCAAATTAGTAGCAAATGAATCATCCATAATTACCGGAGTTGAATTAAAGGAGAGTATTTTCCTACTTAAAAGGTAGGCTGGGGTCAATTTTATGGCAGTGTTATTTATGTTTATGTGTAAAGACATCTGGTGGCCTGAAAATTCCATTTCCATTTCCAAGCCTTTTATATTTTCCACAAGTTGAAATTCCTGGTTCCTGCTAAATTCATTAGAATTGTTATATAGGTGAAAGGAAAGGATATAATAGAAATGGTAAGTGAAAACCTGTCATGAAGTCACTTTTGTGACCCCATGGACTATGTATAGCCCGCTGGGCTCCTCTGTCCATGGGATTCTCCAGGCAAAAACAGTGGAGTGGGTTGCCATGCCCTCCTCCAGGGGATCTTCCCAAATCAGGGTTCGAACCCAGGTCTGCTGAAGTGGCAGGAGGATTCTTTACCACTGAGCCACCAGGGAAGCAGGGTATTAGAATTCAAAGGAAGGTAGAATAACAGAGCAGACTGAGGGGAATATGGATGAGAAGAATTATCCTCATCTTCAGAATGGAGAAGCTAAGGCACAAAGTTAAATAAGACAGTGACATGTGCGCCACAGGTGGATGGGAAATGCTGTCTTAGAGTAGTTTTAATTTGCTTTTCTCTGGTTGCTAACGAGTTTGAAAGTGTTTTCCTCTGTGAGGCATCCATTGTGCTTCCTTTATTGAGAAACCCCTTATCTTTCGCCAATTGCTACATTATTTGTCATTTAAAAAAATTCATTTGTAAGAATCCTTTATATGCTCTTCATACCAAACCTTTGTTGGTTTTGTGTTTTGCAAACACATCCTTGCTATTTGAGGCATGTGCCTTCACTTTTTAATGGTTTCTTTTCATGATCAGAAGTTCTTTATTTTAACATAGTATAATTATCAGTCTTTATTTTATGGTTGCCTTTTATGTCCTTTTCAATATCCTATCCGGAGATATTTTTTTATTGTCTTTCAAAAGCTTGTGCTTTTGCCTGAAACATATAATTCTTTAATCTGCCTTAAAGTTACACATGGAGAGGATATGAAGTAGAAATATAATTTTTATTATTTTGTATCTACAACTAAATGTGCTCATACCATTTCTGAACAGTCTGTCCTTTACCATTGTACTACAAGCCCCATTTCATGAAGGATCAGATTTCTAAATGTGAGAGTTTATTCCTGTAGTTTCCATTCTCCTTTCTTGCGTCTTATTTGTCTATCTCTAGACAAATATCATGCTATCTTAATTACCTTTGCTTCACAATAAGGTTCAATATATCTGATAATAGGGCTTCCCTGTTGGCTCAGATGGTAAAGAATCTGCCTACAATGCAGGAGACCTGGGTTCGATCCCTGGGTTGGAAAGATCCCCTGGAGAAGGAAATGGCAATCCAGCATTCTTGCTTGGAGAATTACATGGACAGGGGAGCCTGGAGGGCTCTACAGACCATGGAGTCTCAAAGGGTTGAACACGAGTGAGCAACCTTCACTTCACTTCACTATCTGATAATAAACCCCTACCTTCCTTGGCCCTTTACTACATAAATTTTAGAATCAGCTTGTCAGATTATAGGTAAAAAATTTTTGTGTCATTATATTGAATTTGTAGATAAATTTGGGGGGAATGGACATTTTTATGATGTTGAGTCCTTAAAATTTAGATATAGTTTCTAATGGGAAAGACATTATTTTCCTAGGCCAACAGGCATGATTTTTTTTAATATTAAAATTAATTTATATCTGAAGTTAAACTTAGTAAAACTGAATTTTAAACAGAATGAACATTTATAAAAATCTGAAACTCCTCTAATTCTAGAAGCCAAGGAGCAGTTTACAAAACTGAGACACATTTTACAAAGCATTCCTTACCTGAGACCCTTGTCCTTTTAAAATTCACTGAGTTATAAGAAGAGAGAATCAGCTTTTATAATTTTAAGGAGCTTAATTCATCTGGTTTAAGTTCACTGATACTAAGCTGATATAAAAGCTGTTTCTTCTAGGCTGCTAGAAGTCTGTCTTTTCAGTTGAATTTTAATTCCGGTATGGAATTGCTTTTTTTTTAAGCTACATTTTTCTGAAAATGCATATATTTTGAGCAACAATTTCCTCCAAACATCCTCTTATTTATGCGTTTCTGATTTTGTGCATTCCTCTCATGGTGAGATGAACAAGCAGCTGAACTTAAAAGGGTCAAAACTTCAGAAGCCCTTTTTCTTGAAATGCAGGGCCCGAATTCACTTACAGAGTCAAAACTGGTCCAGAGTTCTTACTTTCATCGTTCATGTGTTTCCATAAGCAAAGCTTCCTATTCCCTAAATCCCATAGTCGGAAAGCAGCTCTTCCAGCCTGGCTAAATATGGGGTATGTCAACCAGTCTCCCTCTTCATCTGGGTGGGTGGTACCTTGAGAGCGTTAGTTGACCCTACCCTTGGCACTGACGTCAGACCTGTCACTGGTTCAGATGCCAACTGAACTCATGAGATGCTTCATCTCTTCTTCCGTGGAAGTGACTTCAGTCATTGGGAGAAACAGAAAACTACTTATTATGTGAAACTTTTGGACCCATAGGCATGTGGGGTGTTTTGAAGAAGACCGAGATCTCATGGCTAGGGATCCATGGCAGTAGAAGGAGACAAAGGAAAACTGCCAATGGAATCCTCTTAGGGGGATGTAGCTAAGAGAAAATTGGTTTTACTTACACTTGGTAGATGCAGAAAAAATATTTGTTGATAACAGCCAATCTTCAAAACTGTATTTCTACCAAAAACCAATTCAGAATTCTCAGAAAACCATTGAAAGACATAGTGATATAGAGGAAATTGAGTTTTACTTCTTAAAGCAAGTTTTCTCTATCTCTTTGATTGTCCCCATCAATTTTAGATTTGGATTTGCAGCAATAGATTTGTGGAGGCTCATTTTTTTTCCTTCCTGACTCTATGGCTACAATTTATTCAACAAGTCTGCACCTTGGGTTATGACTATATGGATCTACCAACTAGATTTCCCTAGGGTGAAGTAGCTAGATCTGAAAACTTTTATCTTGTAATGCACTCAAGCTTTTGCTAAGAAGTATCATTATTTACTGAAGTAGTAAATATAAAATGCTAACTATATTAAATTATTTGCCCCCAAATGGGTAGAACATAGAAAAAAGTTAAACACACATTTCTATTTAAGTTCATTATATCTTAGGCAGTGGATGTGAAGTTATTTCCGTTACTGTTAATCCAACCCTGTCTTTTCTTAATCATTAAAGGAAAAGATTTTCTTTTTTTTCCTCTTCAGGCATCAACAATTCCAGAGGCCTAAACTATCATAATACTTTTTGGCTATTTCAAATAGCCAAATCACAAATCTTTCTTACTTCAAGTAGTTTAGATTTTATAGGAATTTAATGATATTTAATGGATTTCTTAGGCTTATCCAGAAGATGATTTTGGTTTGTCCAGTTGGCACTCTCAGCACTGGTATATTCTCTTTACCCTGTCTCCACAAAAGGACCTCCCTTCCCTCCTCCTTACTTTTTTTGCATTGGTTATCTGCTTCCTTTCATTTTGGAATAAAACTGGAACATTTAATAGGTAGATAAATGCAATTTTGTTGTTTTGATTACAATCAGCAGGGTTTTTTTTTTTCCCCTGATGCCTATACTACCATGTCACTTACTCTAATTCAGGGCTAAGGCCTTTTATATGCTATAGTTCAATAATTAAGATTATGAAACAGCCAGCCTAGGAGATTAATAACACATATTTAAACTTACTTCTTAATGGGGCTTTGCATTTTTCTCTCTCTGGCCATCATAAAATTCAATCAGATAGAACATTTTAAATGTTATATTCAGGACTTTTCCTCTGTTCTCTCGTTTTGATCCTCACTTGATATGTCTGTTTTTCTTATTTCCTTCGTTGAACAGAAACAGTAGCTAACTTCTCTGTAGTTCAGAAGATATTAATGGCACTTTTTAAAGGTTAAATGATAGCCATATAGGGTTATAAATTGTAGGTTAAAGTGTATGATCAGTTGCTAAAATAGAAAATACAATTTGGGGCTTTTTAGTTGTAGAAAAACAATTACATATAAACCACTATGATTTCTATTAAAAAAAAAAAAACATTTTCTATCACAAATCAAAGGCACAAAACCATAATATGTCAGCATTAGCAGTATTTTGGCAAAAATGCACTTTTTCAAAGTCTAAAGCTTGCATTGCTTTTAAATGATAATGAAGTGGCTCTTAGGCACAGTAAGAAACCCTCTTCAGATGGTCTATAGCTTTAGAAATGCTTTAAAGCATCAATATTCTCTGCAGAAGTCTGATCTTTTAAAATTGCAAATTGGAAAGGCATAACAAATGTCTTCCTGATGGTCAAGTTTTAGGAAAATTAAAAATGTGGAGATTAGCATATGATAGTACAAATCCAGGAATGGTTGTTTTTAATCCTTCTGTTCCATACACAGGTTTTAGAAGTTAGAAATTACAACACTTTGATTAACAAATAACGTTATAAGGTAGATATGTATCTTTTTCACAGGGAGATGTTGTGAAATTAAGAACCAGAAATCTTTGTAAGTCTAGCTTAGTGCTAAGCATGCTGTTTGGTCTCAAAAATCAAGAGATAATTAATATTTTGCAGTCTGTTGTTACTGTTTGTTTTCTCCTCACTTATTGCATAGTTCTTTTTAAATAAGCAGAATCATCTGAGTCTAGAATCTCTTCCTACCCATTTACAACTCCAACATTTATGTGTCACTCAAGTAATTTATGGATGCAGGAGCCAACATGTGTCTTCACGTGACCGATTTTCTTTCTTAGGGCAACTGGGCAAAATTGGAAGTTAGGTTATTTGTCTTTGGTGTTTTAGCCTGGTTGCCTGGAAAGCATCATGCTGCCTCCCAACCCCCACCTCCATTTGCTCCTCTGACCTTGTCAGGAAAGGCTCTCCCCCTCCCCAATCCTCACCAGAGTATGCCCGGTGCTGATAGACAAAGGAAAATTTTTGATGTCTTTGAAATATCAGACTCTTTATTCCACTATTATTCAAGATAAACTTTGGGTGGCCTTACTATTTCTCAAGATATACTTGCCAGTTCTGGGACAATTTCCAGACCTGGCGTATTTCTGACTCTCTGGAGACCAAATATTCTGGTTTCTTTGGGACTATCCCAACACAATTATTAATAGTGCCTCTTGCAGAATCAGAAGTTTCTGTTTGAACAATAAAGTATATGGCTGCCTTAGCTATAGATCAATACTTAATTTCAATTTCTGTAAAAGAACAAGTAAGTTGAGGCCTGGAAAGAGAATATTGGTTTTAATGATTCAACACTTTGCTGGTATTTGAGAAAGCAGATTAATTGGGGATTTGGGGGCTTGAACTGAAATGAAATGAGTTGAAAAGTGAGTGAGATGCAAGGAAAGGATCATACCTGGAGAGGAAGGTAGGTTCTTTCACAATTAATCAAATCAAGTCACATTGTACATTTCCATAATAACCCATATCATTGCTCTCAATCATAGCCTACCAGCAGCTCAATTATTTTTCTTTGTTGAATCTCCTATCTCATTGTCAGTCCCCTCCGTATCTATTCAGGCTCTACACTAGAAGCTACAGAATCTTGCTTTATTTTTCTTTCCCACAAAATTACTGTTTTGTTTCTGTCTCTTCCAATTCTGTCATAAGATCTGAGTCAGAGACTCTCATTGGTTTTGCCACTGCTAGGGGTGTTGTCATAACCTTCTAACTAACTAGTTTCCATGTGTGTTCAGTCACTCAGTTGTGTCTGACTCTCCACAACCCCATGGACTGCAGCACGCCAAGCTTCCCTATCTTTCAGTACCTCCTGGAGCTTGCTCAAACTCATGTCCCTTGAGTCAATGGTCCCATACAACCATCTCATCCTCTGCCGCCCCCCTTCTCCTTTGGCCTTCAGTCTTTCTTAGCATCAGGACTTTTTCCAGTCAGTTGGCTCTTCGCATCAGGTGACCAAAGTATTGGAGTTTCAGCTTCAGCATCAGTCCTTCCAATGAATATTCAGGACTGATTTCCTTTAGGATTGACTGGTTTGATCTCCTTGCAGTCCAAGGGACTCTCTAGAGCCTTCTCCAGCACCACAGTTTGAAAGCATCCATTCTTTGGTGCTTTTAATTTGTCTTCCATGCTATTGACTGTTATTTCCTGGAAAAATATGTATCATGTCCTAACCTGCTTTAAAACTTCTGTGTGCTTACTGTTGCCGATAAAGTAAAGATCTAGCTGCTTAATAGGGTATAAAAGAGCTTTCAAAATCTGGTTTCAAAGTCCATTTTCAATTGTAGCCATTCCCGTCTCCAAGTTCTTGTCCTGCTCTGCACTAAACTGAAACTCAGGTCATGCTAAAGTCTGTTAGTTCCTACAGACACCTTCTCTCTGTTTCTTTGCCAGAATGTCCTCTTCTTTCTCATTGCACTCCCATCTTTCTATGCTTCATGTATGTCCAGATAGGCTTCAAGACCCAACTCAAATATTATCTTCACTCTGAAGCTTTTTCCAACTCTTTTTTAAAGCAGAAGTTTGTGTTACCTGTGCACTTTAAAAATGCTTCTATTCTAATGCTGACAATGAAGGCCCTGATTGGTGACTGTCTTACTTTTCTGTTATCAAACTTCTGAGGGCAGCAACAAAGTTTTGTGTGTTTCTGTATGGACAGAACTTAAGAAATTCTAGTACATGATTAGACCTCATTCTGTATTTGTTAATGAAGATTAAGACTCATCATACATTTCACCTGGAGTTCTTTGTATCTACTTTCTACCTCTATTGAAAACCACATATTCACTTTTTTATTTTATATGGACTCTAGTTCCCTTCAGTCTTATCAGTATGTCTTTTTGTTTCTCAAACTTAAGAAGTTGCGGAGTCCCAAGGTAATCTCAAGGATTCTACTGATCCCAGTTGGAAGAATATAACATAAATTAATCTAAATATTTTAGATGATCATTTATCACTATGTGATAATATACAACAATATCTGTGGTGCATACTGAAATTTCATAGCAATATACAACCAGAAGATGGTCCTCTAGATGATTGAGAAAATGCTCATATTAATTTTCAAAGAATTTTGTCAAAATTAAATATAAGATAAAAATTACTCAGATCCCTAGCAGATCTCCCAAGGCTATTTTGAGAATCACTGCACTGTGGAGAGTTCCCTTCTACTCCTGTGCACTGCCAGTTTATTATTCAGAGAACACAGCAAGGGTCACCAAGTAGATACTATGGATATTTGCCTACAGAGGGAATGTATCCCATCCTCCCAGTCACAGCTCACCAAAGAAGAAACACAGTTTGAGGAATAGAAATAAGAAGAAGAGAGAGTGAGTGGAGAGGAGGCAAGAACAGGTGAAGGAAGGGGGCCCACAGAAGTAGACAGGGAACTGGCCTGGCTCTGGACAGAGGCCGGGCACATGTCCTGCTTGATGGATTTGTCAGGGACACAGCGCACCGTGGTCTGCCTTGAGCCACCTGCTCTGATGTGTCTACACCTTTCTGCTTAGTCAGAAAAATTATACTGTTCAACATTAAGAGTCTATTTCTTGCTTTAGATGGAAATGTCATCTCTAGAAATTCTCTGTAAAAAGATTCCTATTTTACAGGAAAAATTAAAAAAGACCAAGCATTCTGGTTAATTTACTACAGTGATTTGTTAGTTTAGATCGACTCCCTTTTAGCCAGCTACAGTCTTCCGAGGTACAAGGAATTGAAGCTGTGACTCATAACAGTAACAACAACAAACATAATAATGCATCACATTTTCTAAAAGCCTAAGTGCCAGGGAATGTTCTATATTTTACATATGTGAAATCATCTAGTCTGTAAAAATAACTCTGTGATTAGGTGCTGTTATAACTCTCATTTTGGAGACGGAGGAACTGCCAAGAATCTCATCTACTGATTCTGCCATTATGTTCATCCAGTCTCTTTTCAACAGAACCCTTGGTCATGAAGAAGACTAAAGATAAGGACAGGCTGCCTTGGAAGAAGCACATCTGTACAGTTGTAAATTCTGAGCATATACCTTATGATCAGTTTGACCAAAATAAACATTCATGCAATTTTAAATATACATTTATTAAGCTCAAACTTAGAGGCACTGGGCTAGGGGCTGAGACTAGACAGATGCAATAGAAATAATAATTGAGAAATATATGTGCAAACCCCTTGTATATGAAGAGCAATGTATCTTCAAGGAGCAATGTTTCAAGCAAAAGGCTTTCACTCTGTCCCTCAAGCTTCTAGTCTATGATTTCCACCCCATCAAGGAATTTACTAAGCAAAAGCATTTTCACTTCAAAATAGCTTCTTTCTATTTCTTCGTTCTGAAGACTGAAACTCTTCTGATTGCTTGCATTTCGATGGAATTGACCAGAGAAGGTTGCCGTGCACTTAGATAACACTTATATTTGTCCATTCAAAAAATTTTCTTGAGCACCTATCTGCCAGGCTTTGCTCAGTGCGATGTAGATAGCAGTGAGCAAGACAGAAATGGTTCTGAGTCTCATGGAGTTTGCTGTATAACATGTGCTTTGGTGGGCTACCACTAAGCAAAAAACATCTGCCATAAATCAACAAAGTTATTAATTCCGACTTCTAGCCGTAAGGTGGCACACCTCCAGTGATTTATTGTGCAGGAACTGCCCTTGCTATGCATGTTCTTGCAAAGTCTCATTAGGACCTTTAAACTAAAAATATCTGATCCAACTAAATTTTGGAAAAGGAAACTATTATTTGAAGAATTCATTTTCAGCAGCTGAGTGCCTCAGGAAGTTAGTAATGCCCAATGGAGCTTTATGCTTCTGGTCTTCTCATTTGAAAGCAGCAGAGGTTGGAACAGTTCTTAGTTATTAACATCTAATGGCTGTTTTGTGACTTCTCAAGTGCATTGGACTCCTCCTCCCAAGTCCCAGGGAATGGAAAGATACTTATTTGAATTCAATTAACTCAGAGGAGAGTCAGCCTAAAGGATAATGATTGAATATACTTAGTACTGAATGTTCCTACATCTTCCCTAAAACTTAATGATGGATTTGTTGGACTGCTAATTGCCAGGAATATATGGAATAGAAGCCCTGTGGAGAAGTAAAGCCAAAGTCAGGAAGTATCTATCACCACCATTCTCCCTCTGCCATTAAGTTACAGTCTCACCTCTGTCTGTATCCGTCTTAACACAGAATTCCCTTTGCAGAAGTTACCCCTTAATGTTCCAGATAGAAGCTCCCTGAAATGTAGAAAAGAAGGACAATGAATGAGACTTCGAATCTGTGCTTTTTCTTAGAGGCGACTTCTCAGTCTGTCTTTCTCTTCTAAATGTCTGTAACACACATGTTACTTTGCTAATTGAAAAGATACTTCCGTTTTTATAAGTCTTGAATAACTTCCTTTTTGATCACTCAAATTCATATCTAGGTTAATGAGATGCTGTACATAAATTCCATGTTGTTTTGTAGATGCTATCAAAAGCTGTCATAGTAATTTGTTCACAGATTTATTCATTCTCAAATATTTATTGCAGATATGCTGTGTGTCAGGCATTGTGTGACAAAGCGCAGGCATACCAGTGAACAAAGGGAAAGTGAATTCGCTCAGTCGTATCCGACTCTTTGCGACCCCATGGACTGCAGTCCACCAGGCTCCTCTGTCCATGGGATTTTCCAGGCAAGAGTACTAGAGTGGGGTGCCATTGCCTTCTCCAGGAGATCTTCCTGACCCAGGGATTGAACCCAGGTCTCCCGCATTGCAGGCAGACGCTTTACCATCTGAGCCACCAGGGAAGATTTCAGTGAACAGTGAACAAGAGAGATATAATTACTACTCTTATGAGTTTACAAACTCACACATGTATTTATTTACTCGCCTATTTAACTAGTATGTATCATATGCTAGATCCCGTTTAAGGGACCTGGGAAGATTCCAAAATAAATAAGAAAACATTCTAAGGAACAAATGCAGGAACATTGTAAGGAACAAATTATGGGGATAAATTTTACTTCAGTTTATACAAAAGGTGTTCAGGTTGATTGCTGGTGCTGTTAAACAGGTTAGAAGATGAAGGAGAAGAACTAGCTTCAGGGCAGGTTTAGGGGAGACAAAACAGCAAAAATAGTGGAAGGATAAGGAAGCCACAGAGTTTGATTTGAGATGATATATCCACGTGTGTCCTTTTCTACTCAAATGAGAGACCATGAGCTTCTCCAATCTCAAGAAAGAACTGATGTCTTCATTAATGCATATGTTAGATATTATTTATTTTTTATTCTAAATCTTGTTCCCAAAGGAGTTTTAGTAGCTTAAAATGCCATGTAGAATAAAGTAAGATAAAATAAAGATGAGAATACAAGGGATGTGGCGGGCATTTCTTGTCTTTGGAGAAAATCTTTCTCCCAAATTAAAAACCATTCTTTTCTGCTACATGTATCTCTGGAGCTTCCTGGATCTCATCCTATCTAAAGTCTGATTGTTTAACTTTTTCTTTGTTTCTGTGATCTAGTCCAGACCTTACAAATTTTTTTTTTTTTTCTTCCTTAAATCGGTTAGATTTTGGCTCTTCTGGTTTCAACCATAGAATACCTGATTTTAAAGAAGTTCCTAACGGTGGTTGTTGTTCTTCAGTTGCTAAGTCGTGTCCAACTCTTTGTGACCCCATGGACTGCAACACACCAGGCCTCCCTGTCCTTCACTGTCTCCCTGAGCTTGGTCAAACTCATGTCCATTGAGTCAGTGATGTCATTCAACCATCTCATCTTATGTCACCCCCTTTTCCTCTTGCCTTCAATATTTCCTAGCATCAGGGTCTTTTCCAGTGAGTCGGCTCTTCTCATCAGGTGGCCAAAGTATTGGAGCTTCAGCAGCAGTTCTTCCATTGAATACTCAGGATTGATTTCCTTTACAATTGACTGGTTTGATCTCCTTGCTGTCCAGGGGACTCTCAAGAGTCTTCTCCAGAACCAGTTTGAAAATCCATTCTTTGCTGCTCAGCCTTATTTATGGTCCAACTCCCACATTCATACATGACTATTGGAAAAACCATAGCTTTGACTATATGGACCTTTGTCAGCAAAGTGACATCTCTACTTTTTAATACACTGTCTAGGTTTGTCATAGCTTTTCTTCCAAGGAGCAAGTATGTTTTAATTTCATGGCTGCAGTCAACATCTACAGTGATTTTGGAGCCCAAGAAAATAAAGTCTGTTGCTGATTCTATTGTTTCCCCATCTACTGCCATGAAGTGATGGGACCGGATGCCATGATCTTAGTTTTTTGAGTGTTGTGTTTTAAGCCAACTTTTTCACTGTCCTCTCTCATCTTCATCAAGAGGTTCTTTAGTTCCTCTTCACTTGCTGCCATAGGGTGGTGTCATCTACATATCTGAGATTGTTGATATGTCTCCCAGCAATCTTGAATCCAGTTTGTGAGTCATCCAGCCCAGCGTTTCTCATGATGTACTCTGCGTATAAGTTAAATAAGCAGGGTGACAATATACAACCTTGACATACTCCTTTCCTAATTTTGAACAAGTCCATGGTTCCATGGCCAGTTCTAACTGTTGCTTCTTGTCCTACTACAGGTTTATCAGGAGGCAGGTAATGTGGTCTGGTATTCCCATCTCTTTAAGAATATTCCACAGTTTGTTGTGATCCACAAAATCAAAGCTTTAGCATAGTCAATGAAGCAGAAGCAGATGTTTTTTGGAATTCCCTTGCTCTTTCTGTGATCCAGTGTATGTTTAGATTTGACCTCTGGTTCCTCTGCCTTTTCTAAATCCAGCTTGTACATCTGGAATTTCTCTGTTCATGTACTGCTGATGCCTAGATTGAAGGATTTTGAGCATAATCTTGCTAGCATGTGAAATGAGGGCAATTGTATTTGAACTTTCTTTGCGTTGGCTTTTCTTTGAATTCGAATCAAAACTAACATTTTCCAGTCCTGTGGCCACTGCTGAGTTTCCCAAATTTGCTGGCATAATGAGTGCAGCACTTTAATAGCATCATCTTTTAGGATTTTAAATAGCTCAGCTGGAATTCCATCACTTCCACTAGCTTTGGTTGTAGTAATGCTTCATAAGGCCCACTTGACTTCACAGTTCAGGATGTCTGGCTCTGGGTGAGTGACCATACCAACACGGTTATCTGGGTTGTGAAGATCCTTTTTGTACAGCTCTTCTGTGCATTCTTGCCACCTCTTCTTAATCTCCTCTGCTTCTGTTAGGTCCATACCATTTTTGTCCTTTATTGTGCCGGTCTTTGCATGAAATGTTCCCTTGGTATCTCTAATTTTCTTAAAGAGAACTCTAGTCTTTCCCGTTCTATTGTTTTCTTCTATTTCTTTGCATTGTTCATTTAGGAAGGCTTTCTTATCTCTTTTGCTGTTTTCTGGAACTCTGCATTCACTTGGATGTATCTTTCCCATTCTTCTTTGCCTTTCACTTCGTTTCTCAGCTATTTGTAAGGCCTCCTCAGACAACTGCTTTGCCTTCTTGCATTTCTTTTTCTTGGGGGTGGTTTTGGTCACCATCTCCTGTACAATGTTACAGACCTCCGTCCGTGGTCCTTTAGTCACTCTGTCTACCAGATCCTGTCCCTTGAATCTGTTCATCAGCTCCACTGTATAACCATAAGGGATTTGGTTTAGGTCATACCTGAATGGCCTAGTGGTTTTCCCTACTTTCTTCAATTTGACCCTGAATTTTGCATTAAGGAGACAATGATCTGAGCCACAGTCAGCTCCAGGTCTTGTTTTTGCTGACTGTATAGAGATTTTCCATCTACAGCTGCAAAGGATTAATCAATCTGATTTCAGAACTGGCCGTCTGGTGATGTCCATGTGTAGAATCATCTTGTGTTGTCTGCTATGACCAGTGTGTCCTCTTGGCAAAACTTTTTAGCCTTTGCCCTGCTTCAATTTGTATTCCAAGGCTAAACTTGCCTGTTACTCCAGGTATCTCTTGACTTCCTACTTTTGCATTCCAGTCCCCTATGATAAAAAGGACATCTTTTTTTGGTATTAGTTCTGGGAGGTCTTGTAGGTCTTCACAGAATCATTCAGCTTCATCTTCGTCAGCATTAGTGGTTGGAGCATAGATATAGAAGTAAGATCTTGCAAATCACAGAATTGTGTCCTCAGCTGAGCTGAAGTAACATGAAGCTTAGTGAGACCCCTCTCCCTGGTCCAGCAGTTGAAACACTGTGATATTGTAGCAAAGTGATTGGTTAACTAATTTCCTTGGAAATCAGTTCACATACTTCCTAGATAGAAATTAATAATATGGTAGAAAAATAACAGAATTTTGGCATGTGTTGACTAATTTGCAAAGGTTCTATGAAAAGAGGCTAGTTTTACTTTAGTTAAAACTAAATTGTATAAAAGCATGAAGAAAAACAAAGAAAAAAAGTCCCTCCAAGCATCTCCTGATAAGGATTTTTACCATAAAAAGCCTAGACTAAAATGAAGCCTGAGGACAAGGGGCAGGTCACTTTGGACTTCTCACTTGAGGTTTATGTTCTAATGTCCTGGTAGAGATCCAAATGAGCCCCGTAAGTTGGGTCAGCCCCAGATGGAGAATCCTGTCTATTGCCATCTCAGATGTGACTTGACATCACATTGTCACATTGTCTCTTCCAGAGAGAATTGGAAAAAGACAGGCTGGCTGACCAAGAGGCTCTTTCTCCTGAGAGGGCTCCAGTTCTTACTTGCTTTGGACCGCCTACTATTCTGTTGTGTTCATTCACCTCCTTTTCAAAACAAGAGGAAAGGTTTGTTTTGTTCTGTAATTATGCTTTTTTTAAATTTCCACCACTGTATATTATATATATCAGGGATAGTTAAATATATAATTTTCATATATTTAAATATATCATTTAACCATAGGTTGGTCCACCAATAAAAGCTAATCTGGACTTGACCTAGAGAAATTCCTATCACCCAAAGATCCTGACCTTGTATCTGGAGGCAGATCCTTGTTCAGAGGACAAGATTTTATGACCCCCTTATTTAGGAGGGGACAGTTAGTGGATTTTAGATGTATAATTAACATGTGCATTGAATTTGGTGTGGGCATTTTTGAAATTGCATGTTTGAAAAGAAGAATCAGTGTGCATGTTGGAATGAAATGTTCAATATTATGAACATCTGTTATTTTAGCCTGTTTTATCAATAAGTTTAAGCTGAGAGTTGCTTCCATTACAAACCCCAGGATTCAGTGGCTTACAACAAAGGCTTATCTGTTGCCCACATTGTATGTTCATATGAATTAGCTCTGACTCTGCTGTCATCCTCACTCCAGGACCCAGACTAAGTGGAGCTGATTTTATCTGAGACATTGCAGTGGAATGAGAGAACATAGAAGGATATGCCCACATTCTTAGGACTTCCGCAAAGAAATGACACACATCACTTCTGCTCACATGTCATTGGCCGAAGCAAGTTCCAAGCCAGTGCTGACAGCATTAGGGTGGGGATGGATAGCTTTCTGAGGGTGTAGGTGTTATAAGGAAGGACTCAGAATAATCTTGTTTTTGCTGGTAATAACACTCAATTTTCCCTTGAAGGATAATCCCTTGCCAACTCTTAGTGAATGTGGGTTTGACAGGATTGACCCAGATCCAGAGAGGGCATGAGAGAGAGCTAGGGTTAGCTAACCAGTTTTGTCCATTTCTCTGGTCAAAGTAAGACCAGTGAAATTCAGTTCCTGAATGGAGAAGTTCTTTTTATGTTGGAATTACTAAGAAGATAACCTATAATCTTGGAGCTGCAAGGAACCATCTAGGTGGAAAAAGGCACTAAGAATGAAATAATCATAGAAGAAAACAAAACTGAGAGGTAGAGTGCATTAAACTCTGGTCTGATGTGACTCTTTGAGTCTCTGTCTCCCCCCTTTTCAGAAGGGAAACCAAAATATGTAAGTCAGTATTTTTTCCCCCCTAGGAGTCAATTCACATTGACTTGTAACTTAAAGATTTCTTATTTTATAAGGGAAGGGGCCTTAGTGCCTGAAACACATTTCATGTAAATGCTTCTCTATACTTTGCTGAAGGGGCCCACAATTTTGGTTACAAGTTCCCTAGCTCTCAACTCAAAGAAAAAAAATTTGATTGGTATATAATACCCTTACTATTCTTGCCTAGAGAATCCCATGGACAGAGGAGCCTGGCAGGCTACAGTCAGTGGGGTTGCAAGGGTCAGACACGACTTAGCAACTAAACCACCACCCTTACTATACTGTATCTATGTTACAAGAAATAGCCCAATATATGTTCACAATGATCAAACATTGGTATTTTCTTGTGATCCAGCTTGGTGCAATTTGCAGTACTCTATAGTGAAAACAAACCATTTCTCCAGCAATCACAGTTTTTCATAGTAAGTTTCTTCCATGGGACATCAATTAAAACTTGCTATGCAAAGTGTGGTACACAGATCAGCAACATCGGCATCACTGGGGATTTGCTATAAATGCAGAATCTTAGCTCCAACTCAGACGTACTAAATCAGAGTGTACACTTTCACAAGATCTCCGGGTAATTTTTTTTTTTTTTGCACAGTAAAGATGTTCTGTAATACGGTAAATATCTTTAAGGGTACTCCAAAAAGAATGTATTATAATATTTATAAGATTGTACATTTCCCATTATAACTTAACAGCACACTGTCATGTCACTCTAGGAGGGATGGAAAAAATCCCAGGAGGGGGTCTTTGGAAGCATTTCAGATAATACAATCCAGGAATTTATTACTGATGTGTTTCCAAAGAGCACAGTAATGCATATAATCAACCAGCTAGTCACCTTTCTATTATCCCCATATCATAATGAGGGGGGTCCATGAACTTTGTTGATTCACATAAAGTGTAGCGTCATGTCGTGTAACCTCATGGCGTGGTTCAGTCCCCACTTCAGGTCTTTTCCAATCTGAGCTTCATCTGATGGAGCTCGTCCTCTTGGGTTTGACTACAGATAGGTCTGCTGGGTCTTGCAGCTCACTCTAACTCCCAGGATAGCTGTAGTAGTGTTAGCTGGTGGCCCTGGTTCATCAGCCTGTCAGCCACATCTGGAAAGATTCGGTCTGAACAGTGCTGGGAATTGGGGACCAACTCATCTTTCATGCTTCCCCTGGTCAGCCAGGCACATCACAACACAGTTTTTGCCCTCCATCCTGCTTAACTTTTTTCCTCCCATGACCACCTGATAAGAATTTTTACCTGTCAGGTTAAAGAAAAGTCTAGGCAGAGGACAGAGCCAACCTCACATTATGTACAAATTTGGTTATCAGCAGAATAGATTATATTCCTATTTTAGCAGTCTTTCCAGTTGGCTTAGTGGTAAAGAATCTGCCTGCCACTGCAGGAGATGCAAGAGATGTGGGTCCGATCCCTGGGTGTGGAAGATCGCCTGGAGAAGGAAGTGGCAACCCACTCCAGTATTCTCACCTGGGAAATCCTATAGACAGAGGAGCCTGGAGGGCAGTAGTCTGTGGAGTTGCAAGAGTCAGAAACGACTTAGCGACTAAACAACAGCAAAGTATAGAAAGAATGGTTTTACAAGGAAGAAAACACATAAGAGAAGGGCAGTTGACTTTATTATGTCTGAGTTCTCAATGCACAGCAGTCATCGCTGCGAGCATCAGTGTGTCAGATTACACATTGCAAAAGTCCTGCCTTTCCATTAATCAGAGGGCGGATTATGCTGCTAACCCACCGAGAATGGTCTATGAAACACAGCTAACCTGGCTTCATGTGGAGTTCCTAGGCACCAGGCACCAAACAGAGGTACACAGCATCTGGTGAAAATCATTTAGAAAATAATTAGATTTTTTAAATCTCTCTGCTTCAGCTCCTGGGATAAATTTGCAGTTGGGGAAATCTTTAAATACAGACTTAAGCTTCTAATTAGTGAAGATAACATTTGGGTATAAATACTACATACATAAACACTCTGAGCTCTTTCTTTTGAAACCAATAAAAATAATATTTCTTCTTTTCTGCTGTTGCTTTTTCTGACTTTTTAAAGAGAATTCATTTCACTGTTTCTGCCATTTGAAGTAAGGATGGCACTAGCAAAGCTTATTTTTTTTGTATTTCTCTATTTGATTGGGACTAAATAATGGTGCAGGTTTATTTTTCTTACCATTAATATGAATGAGTATTTTGGACATGAGTTTAGATCCTTCTACCTGTAAAACCATTCAGATCAGAAAGGCCAAATTCCAAGAGCTTGACAAGTGCATATCTAGCCAGTTTGTTTCCTTTTCATCACCTGATGCTGAATCAGGCCATGTGGAGGTTTTGGTTCAAAAACACCCCAGGAGCAAATGTGGATGAGCATGGTGGTCAATGATACGGAAAGTATTTGGAATAATATGGACTTGATCTTTTTAAAGATTCATAGAACATTCATTTGCTTTTATAATGAAGTAAAAAATTTTCTGGGTAATTAGTTTTAACCAAAACATTTTCCAAACAACTGTAAATTCTATAATTGAGGGATCAGTCAGGAAACTTTACTGATATTCTTAACTAATCAGTATAGCCATTTGATAAACTCATTTGAAGAAATAAGATGCTCATGACAGTAATAGAAGGAATATATACCCTAGGAAGAGAAGCATGTGAGAAACACTATAATTTATTGAAATATAAATACAGTCATCTTATATTTTAGGAATCAAATATACATTAATTTTTATAGCATCTGTCAGTTCTAGGTATTTTTGTTGTAAACTTCTTTGCTATAGACATCTTTGCCACAAGCATTTTTGCTGCGTAATAACTAATTGCTGAACAGAGCAATTTTACCATAGAAGATAAAATAGCAAAAAATAAAAGAGACATTAAGAAGGACATGATAAGTTGTGAAGCATAAGTATCAAAATAAAAAGCCTTTATTGCAAAATACAAAGTATTTGAATACATTTAAGGTGTCTATAGATTCATGGTGACACTGTGAAATAACTGTTTTATTTTGTGGATTATACCTAAGCACTTCTGTTCCAACTTTTTGTACTTTTTTTTTTCTTCTTGTTGATTTGTCTCCTTGCTCGACATTGTACTTTTTCTTTTTTAGTAAAGTTTGTTTCTTCATTAAAAGAGGTGTCCATTTCCAAGTGCTGGGATGTGGATTTGTAACTGATCTTTGTAGTGTATTGTGGAAGCTTCTACATGGTTGAATGTTCTTGGCAATATGTTCATTGATAGATATTTCAAAGCTGTGTTGGAAATGTGGGTTCAACTCTACCTTTTAAGCCCTCAGCCTCTTTCTCCTCAAATGCAGTGTGTTTTAAAATAAGAAACCAACTCTTGGGGCAAATCTTTGTCATCTGTCATGTTCTTTGTATTGTAGGTGTCAAACCAAAGTGTCAACTAGTTATTTTATCTTTCATGGCAAAATTGCCATACAACCAATTAGTTACATGTCAAAAATGCCACAGAAATTGTTGCTGCAAAGGTATTTACAGAAAAGAAGGTCGCAGTGAAAACTATCCAGACATGACATTTATCCTTTCTCTTCTTTCTCTGAGTTTTGTTCTTTCTTTTTTTTTCTAGAGAATCTTGATAAAGTCATCTAAAAATTAAAAATCTAAAATGAATTTTTGGAAGGTCTAAAAATCAATGTTCTGGAGCTCATCCTTAAATTTACAGAAATGATTATTTTTAGGGAACTGACTTATCAAAAGAAACATTGCATACATCATTATGTGGTTAGAAAAATACCCATGTTCATTCCTTATTAAAATGCTATCTTTTTTGAAGGCAAAGGGTATGGCATTAATCTTCAGTGTATGTTTTGTTGAGCACATACCACGTGCCATACCTCTGCTTCCGTGACCTCAGTTTCGTTTTATGCCATCCTTTAGGAATTATAGTACTTTTCCTTTGAGGGGAAAGGGTCCTGGAGAAAGGTTCCTATGGACAGGCAACCATGACAGTGTTATGTGATTTTCCAGGTGGGGATAGTGAACAGAAATTCTCAAGGCAACAGATTAGGTAACTGAAATGCAAAAAAGATTCTGAAAGGAAGAGTAAGCATCTGATAAGGACTCTCTAACACTGAAGCTTATATCTCTACCAAGAACCTCTTAGTTTCTTAAAAGCAAAGGATTATCTGTATTCACTTTTAATTGTTCATTGCTAGCACAGCACCTGCTAAGTGATCAATAAGTCCTGGGAATTTTCATTTTTAAACATGTCCTCTTACTACTGGGCTTCCATGGTAGCTCAGATGATAAAGGTTCTGCCTGCAACATGAAAGACCCAGGTTCAGTCTCTGGGTCTGGAAGATCTCCTGGAGAAGGGAATGGCGACCCACGCCAGTATTCTTGCCTGGAGAACTCCATGGACAGAGGAGCCTGGTGGGCTACAGTCCATGGGGTAGCTCTGCCTTCAAATCTCACTTCTGACACTTTAGTTCATCCTCTCGTGTGGACAGTTGCAGTCGTTTCTGAAGTCACTTTCCTGTCCTTTAGTCTTTACCTTCAATCAGCCCCCCGTGTGATTTGTGCCCTACCCACCCATTCCGTAACTCCTCAGGCACCGCACTTTAAAATAGGCTCAGGAAGCCACTTTGGGTTCTCTGAACACCCAAGGCAGTAACAGTTCTCCTCCATGACGATACTTGTTCTCTTTGCTGAAATGACTTGACTACCTGGAAAAAAGAAATGTGACATGTCCTTCAGGACTTATTTTATAGATTCCTCTATGGAACTGTTTTTCATCTACCCAGGATTGGTGGCTCTCTTCACTAGTTTTGGGTCTTACACAAACACTGTTACAGCAGACTGGCTACTATGTTGTAATAACTTGGCTTTATTTCTGTTTCCTCTGCTAAGCTGGAAGTTCCTGGAGGCAGGGACATCTTATTTGGCACTAAATCCTTAGAACACATGCGTTTGAGTTCAGTAAATGTTATTAAATGTTGAACAAATGAATGGATATGTCTATGCTTGAACAGTAAGACACTAACTGGTGCCAAAAGAACATGGTTTTCCTTATTAGAGGTTACAGTCTGTGACAAAGACGCTATCTGTGGACAGAGCACGAATTCACAGAACCTTGAGCCCTTTGGCATGCAAGGAATAGCAGTGTGACACAGAGTATCTTGGGAAATTAAGAGCAGGATGACATAATAGCTTCTTACACTACCTAGAAATCCGCACAGATTACTCCACATTTCCTAAAATCAACATCAAAACCCCAAGCAAGAAATTGCTCAGTGGAATGGTATGATTAGGTCAAGAGAGCACAGTTCACATGGAAGAAAATCTAAAAATAATGGCCTGAGAATTGACAACACTTTCTCTAAGTTAATTGTTTCAGAGGAATATTTCTTAGTACTGGAAAGTTGAATAAGCTTAGAATAAAGGATTAAAGTTAGGGAGAACCTTAGGACCCCCTGATTTCAACTTCCCATTTCTGGAAAGGTGCTTATCCAGATTCAACTTGAATACTTCCAGTGATGGGAATCATTTTGGAGGCAGCCATGGATTATTCATGCTGAGTTGAAATCTGCCCTCTGTAGTTTCATCCATTGATCTTTGTTCTTTTTCCTGAAGCTACATTAATTGTTTTTCTGTATGACAACTTTTCATGTATTTGAACACAGCTTTCATTTTTACCCAAGTTTCCTTTTCCCAAGATTAAAAACACTCCATTTCATGTGATAATTCCTTATGTGATGTTGGGTTAAAGCCTTTCAGCTCTCTGTGATCATATTCCAGTGGACTCACTCCAGTGTGGTACCCAAATGTGAATGTAGCATCACAGATGTAGCCTAAGCACTGCAACCTAGAGAAGACATTCCTCAGTTGATGTGTTTGGTGTATTTCTTTATGATGATCAAATATTGTATTAGATCCAAAGAGTACATAGATCAAAATAGTATATATGCCAGGAGTTGTTTGGGGGCTGAGATAGAAAGATGAGTAAAACAGTCTTTGGTTTAAGAAGCCCATATCTGACAGACTACAGATATCCTCTTAATATATTGTGATATTGTACGAGTACTATCTTTGAGGTGTAAGCAAAATATGATCAAGTAACTCATATCTTAAGTTTTTAGACAATTGAATATCTATGCCTATTTTAGAAGACTTGCTATACCTCAAGATCACCCTAATTCCAACCACGTGCTGTTGATTTTTTAAAAATTCAAATTTTGGACTTTATGCATCTTTCTTAATTTGATCTTATTGATTTTGTTTTAATTCCAGCCTGACAAGGTCTTTCAAATCTCTGTCATCAAATATGTTAGTTTTACTTTGTCAGCTCTAAGTCTGACAGTAACAGGAAAATTGGCTGCTGTTTTACATGAACAAAAATGGTTTGTGTTCTGCTTTCCCAGCAGAAATTATGTTTGGGAATTTGGTTAATGGGAAGTGGTAAGGCATATATTTAGAAAAGAAAGTTCATTCCACTCTAGACAAATATAGGCACTTGGAATTCTATCCACCATGACTCACAGAAAGTGCAGAATCTTCTCATCCTCAGCTACCACATGGCGTTAGTTGCTGGCATGTGGTGAAGTCCAGGCCTGAGAAACAGACAAAAGGGAGACAAAAGCTGATTCATTTTTTTTTTTAGCATCCATTTCTGATAAGCAGAAGCCCTACTGCAAGTTGAAAGTCACCTTTACTCTAGCCACCCAATGGCGCATTTAACATGTTTGGTAATAAACTTTTCCTGCATCTCCGCTTGAATGACATCTTGCCAGAACAGCCTCCCCTGACTACCCTGTAATACCATCTCTGTTTCCACGCTCAGTCGCTTGCCCGGCATTGTCCTTTCCCAAGGCTCTTAGCACACTTTGGCACATTACATACTTCCGTTTGTTGTCAGTTTCTCTCCAGCCCCGGTGCCCATAGGTACTAGAGTGTGAGCTCTATGAAAGCACGGATTTTGGTTTATTTATTGCAGTGCCTCCTTGGTTTTGAAGAGAACCTGACACTAACACATGGTCTATCAAGACGTGTTCAAATAAGTATTTGTTAAGTATGTTAATCAATCTGGAGTAAAATGGTGGGAAATTATTCAGCTACAGTACTTAGCTGGCAAAAGACTGAAAAAGATAAAACTGAGAAAGTCATGTTTACTTTTCCTTCATACAAAGATAAGATTAATTATACAGAGAATTTTGAGCTTCTCTAAATGAAAAAACTCTTAAGAGTCCCTTGGACTGCAGCGAGGTCCAACCAGTCCATCCTAAAGGAGATCAGTCCTGGGTGTTCATTGGAAGGACTGATGCTAAAGCTGAAACTCCAATACTTTGGCCACCTCATGTGAAGAGTTGACTCATTGGAAAAGACCCTGATGCTGGGAGGGATTGGGGGCAGGAGCAGAAGGGGACGACAGAGGATGAGATGGCTGGATGGCATCACCGACTCAATGGACATGGGTTTGAGTGAACTCCGGGAGTTGGTGATGGACAGGGAGGCCTGGCGTGCTGCAATTCATGGGGTCGCAAAGAGTCAGACACAACTGAGCAACTGAACTGAACTGAACTGAAATGAAACAAAGTCATATGTACTTTCCCTGTATGCTGACGCTACTTAGTGATGTGTAGACAGTAAAAAGTATAGGAAAGAGTAGTAGGAGATATCCATGACCGAATACCAAGTAATGGGCTAACTCCTTAACACAGATGTTGTCATTAAGCATCACAATATTCCCATAAAGTAGATTTTATCATACATTTTGTTTATACAGAAGCGGAGGCTCAAAGGACTACAGTCATTTATCAATGATTCCCTCGCTCAAAGCACCAGAAGCCCAAAGCCATGTTCGTTTAAACTTCTCCCACCTTGCAACATTTACTCTAGTCATAAACCAAGAAACAAATGTCACTTCCTTTTGTGAAACTTTCTGTTACCATTACCACACAAGCTGGGGAGTTTTATCAGTGGGTGAGGCCTTCGTGATATAGCCAGAGTTCTGTAATGAGTCACCTCACTGCATAATAGAGATGGTTATGCTTAGACAAGTGACCACCAAAATGACAGTTGGGTATTTTCTAGTCCCTGCTTTCCTTGCAAATCAAATTTGCCGAGAAAGCCAGGTAAAGCGATGTTTTTTAAAGCTGTCAGCATTCTTTACATCAGAAACAAATTATGTGTTTTCTATCACATTCATCACCCCCTCAACAAGATTTTATCCTTTAAATGGGAGAGCTGTGTGAGGCCAAGTTTGCACTTTTCTCTTGCTGGCAATTTTGTGAGGTAAAATAAACTACAAAGCTTGCTCTTCAGACCCTCTCTGAATTCTGACAGTCTCCCAGAAGCAATTTTCACTCGGGGGTTACCAGGAAGAAGTAAAAGGATTGCCCATAAACCAGACATACATTACTGAGAAGGGACAGAAAACGGGGAAGCACAGTGACACGGGTCCTTCAGCTTCACCCCCGGCAGATTACCTAAGGTCGGCGATGTCCTTGGATATCTAAGCTTTTGGAAACATTGGAGAAACATCCTCCAGTTTCTGTTCCTCCAGTGCACGTCATGATTATTGACCCCACTCTCATACACATTGTTGAAAGGTATGTGGTTTGCACTTACATACAGGTCAAAACTTTTTTATTTGGAAAAGCCTCTCTTCCCTTACCTGTCCAAGCATCATGTGTTTTCTGTCAGCAACTTACACAGAGAGTGAAATAGATGAGGCGGAAGTAGGAACAATTTGACACTCAGCAAAGACCACGCCAAGGTGCAATTCCTAACACAGTTTCTTTGGCGTTGCCCTTGGAGGCCCCTTGCCTGTCAACAGTTCTGTGAGGGATGGGAGGCTTCTCGTAGCATCTGCTCCACCTTCTCATCTCTTTCGGCTGACTTAAAGTGTCTGATTTGGGTGTCTGATCTGTTTTAAGTATCTGATTTAAGAGGGCTTGGGTTTCCTCCCAGTGGTCATCTGAGGCCCCAGTCTAGTTACAACAGGAAATAGGTATGGGCTACTATCCAACAGGAGTGTGGCCTGGGAAACTCTTCTGAATATTGTGTAACAAAAGATGTCAAGCTTATTAACATAAGGATCAGAGTATGATCAAAAATAGGCCTTCCCTGGTGGCTCAGATGTAAAGAATTGACCTGCCTTGAAGGAAGACACGGGAGACACAAGTTCAATCCCTGGGTCAAGAAGATCCCCTGGAGGAGGAAATGGCAACCCACTCCACTCTTCTTGCCTGGGAAATCTCACGAGTGGAGGAGGCTGGTGGGCTACAGTCCCTGGGGTCACAAAGAGTCAGACACGAGTGAGCAGCTAAGCATGCAGGTGAACAAAAATAAGACCAACTCCTGTGTAAGACTTTTCCTCAGATCTCAAGTTGGTAGCCTACTCAAGAAAAGAGTGGTTACCACTGTAGGTGTGTTCTGTTTCTCTTCATCTAAGCAGAAGGTGTAGAGAAAGGTGCCCAGAAATCCTGTGTGCTGAATAGGTATTTCTGTCTTGAAAGCGGCATAGCAGATCACAGTCTGGCATTAGGCCTCCAGAGCCTGAAAGGACCAGGCTCCAGTGGGGTCGGTGGGAGAGGATGCAGTCAGTGTCACCCTTCCCTGAACACTATTTTTCCTCCTTCATTGCAAGATCAAACAATAATAATAACAACATATCTAGTGAATGTATCTGGGCTCAGTGGTAAAGAATCCGCCTGCAATGCAGGGGACCTACCTGAGTCAGGAAGATCCCTAGGAGAAGGAAAAGGCAAGCCACTCCAGTATTCTTGCCTGGAAAATCACATAGACAGAGGAGTCTGGCCAGTTATAGTTCATGGGGTCGCAAAGAGTCAGACTAAACAAGCAACTAAGCGACTAAACCACAAATCTAATGAACAGAGTAAACACAGTAACTTCCAAACTCTTTAGTCATAAAACCAGTACAGAGTGTCTCCTACATGTGAGACATTGCATAAAATTCTAGCAGTGATACAAGCGTGAAATAAATGAAATGCCATCTCTTTCAAAATCCTGACCTTTTTTTTTGTGGGGAAAGCAGACTTGAAACTGGAATTACCAAGTGATCTCTCATCATGTCATTTCACTTCTGTATTTGTGAAAGGTGTCTGTGCATCTTCAGTTGGCTTGTCAAGCTCTTTGTCCTGAAAAAGGAGATCATCCATGGTCTGTCTGGTCCAACTTGCCTCTCCAACATCATCTTTCTCTTCATTCTGCCTGCATCCTAGTCTTCAGCATCAACAATCTGCCCACACTTTCTTCAGTGTTCCACAGGGCTTTCATATCTGTTGCTCCCTTCATCTAGAATGCCTTTCCCATTTATCTTGAATAAGTTCACATTGTTTAAAGACTCAGTTTGGGCCTTCTAGAATGAATGAACATCCATTCATCACATCCCCTTTAAACCATGACTTCTGTCAGGGTTTGAAAGAAGCTCATTGCAAATCATTGTCTTCACACTAGAATGTGCACTTCTTGAGAATGAACAGCTTCTTTTGTCTCTGTTTCCTTAGCATGGTTCCCAGGGCCTGACACCTCACAGACCTTAAAAGTATTGTGAAAAACTAATGGTGATACAAAGCATTTAACAAAGCAGAAAAAGAATGATACAATAGAAATGCAAGGCAGGTGTTAGATGTAGTTAGGGAGAAGGAGGAGTTCATAATGTGTTCATCATTCTAGAAGCTTGGATTGGGATTTCTACAGTGCCTTAAAGAATGGGCAGGATTCAGGAAGGGAAGAAAAGTTTTTTTAAGATGAAGATTCAATGTGAAAGAAATCAGACATGTCTGAAACATTCAACTGAATAAAGGCTTACAAAATAAGATGCCAGAACAGAGAGAGGTTGTTTATGTGGGTTAAGTCTATCATGAGAAGATTGTGGTCTTTATTTAGAAGGCAATGTGGAGACGTTGATGGTTCATGAGGAAAAAAATTGCATAGTATAATGCTTGTTTTAGGAAGATAATTACGGCAGCAATGTGCAGGGTGGTTTAAAATGCAGTGTCTTAGAAAACCAGGAAAGAAAATGTTTCAAGAAGAATGTTGCCAGTGTGAAATTGAACAAGACAGGAGAAAAGGCAACTGGTGACATAAGAAAAGCAGGAGGTGGAGGGGAAGAATAAAAACATCACCAGAGTTAAGTAGTAGAGACCAAATGGATTGAAATTGCCAATGAAGTAGGTTACCTTTGGAAATAAGTGTAGGTTCTTCCTTCTAAGAAAGGAGAGGAGGAGAAGAAAATGGTAGAAAATCCAGGATTCTGAGTTAAAGCAGAGTAGAGAAGTTTTAATACTGATAATTCTATATTAAATTAGGATATCTTTTATGTTTTAATTTGTTGTTGTTCAGTCGCTTAGTTCTGTCCGACTCTTTGCAACCCCATGGACTGTAGCAGCCTAGGCTTCCCTTCACTGTCTCCTGGAATTTGCTCAAACTCATGTCCATTGAGTTAGTGATGCCATCCAATCATCTCATCCTCTGTTGCTGTCTTCTTCTCCTGCCCTCAGTCTTTCCCAGCATCAAGGTCTTTTCCAATGAATTGGCTCTACAAATCAGGTGGCCAAAGTTTGGAGTTTTAGCATCAGTCTTTCCAGTGAATATTCAGGGTTGATTACCTTTAGGATTAACTGGTTTGACTCCTTGCAATCCAAGGGACTCTCAAGAGTCTTCTCCAGCACCACAGTTTGAAAGCATCAATTCTTTGGCACTCAACCTTCTTTATGGTCCAACTGTCTCATTCGTACATGACTACTGGAAAAACTATGGCTCTGACTATATGGACCTTTATTGACAAAGTGATGTCTCTGCTTTTTAATATACTGTCTAGGTTTGTCATAGCTTTTCTTCCAAGCAGTAAGTGTCTTTTCATTTCATGTCTACAGCCACCATCCACAGTGATTTTGGAGCCTAAGAAAGTAAAATCTGCTAGTTTCCATTTTTTAGTTTCCATCTATTTGCCATGAAGTGATGGGACTGGATGCCATGATCTTGGTTTTTTGATTTAGGGCAAGGCAGAGTCTTGTGATGACCATGTGGAGAGTAAGGGATGTGTTTTGAGTTTGAGTGGCATGGAAAACTTCCAGAACAGTGCTGTCAGAAATAAGAAAGGGGTTAATTAGTATGCTCTGAAGCACTGACAAGACCACTGAGGACTTGCCTGAAATAACATAGCATGAGTTTTTGTTTGTTTTTGTGGAGGCAACCACCGTGGTTCCAGTATCTACAGCTGACTAACAAACCATCACCAATTCTGTGGCTTAAATCAATGGTCATTATATTAAATTTGTGACCTCTGGGTCATAAATTAGAGCAGAGAAAGTCTGAATGGATCTTTTGTTCCATGTGGAATCGACGGTCGCTCAGTTTATCCAGTTGGTAGCTGGTGGAGCCTTCGCTCTCATGTCTGGCACCTTGGGAAGGTGGCTGGAGACTTGCACACCCGCATCCCTCTCCATGAACTCTTGGGATTTTTACATGCACTGTCCATCAGATTAGCCAGACTTCAAACAGAAAAGGAATTGTCTAGGCTCTCCAGGTCTGGGACTGGACATCAACGCAGAGCCACTTCACAGTTGTTTCTTGGCTAAAGCAGACAGAAATCCCACCAATTTTCAAATAAGAGAGACCCGTGACCCATTTATTGTTGGGGTACACTACAAGCATTTTTAGCTAGCTTTTTCCCCCCGCTAGTGTGAGTCATTCTAACACCAGTGTAACACATTTATTTTCTGTTTTCTGTGTTGTCCCCTGAAATGTAAGTCACGTAGAGCAGGAAGTTCTGTTTTGTCTCAAGTATCTGATATGCAGTAGACAATAATTATTTGTCACATGTATGATAGAAAAATGTAGACAGAGGAGCAGATAATATGGGTATGAAATGCCCAGGAAGAATGACAAGAGACTACAAGATAATGGTTCCCTCCACATTTGTGAGGCTTACAGCATTTCCCATCAGCCATCAGTGACTCAGTAAGGCTTTTCACCTCCAGGGAGGAACCATATCAACATCTTCAGGACCAATGCTCCAATGAACCGATTTATCTTTATCCCAATTGGAAGTCTTCCTTCAGTTAAGATTATTGCATTGATGAGTTGCTAATTAAGCATACAGTTTGGAGGAGCCTTCATCTACATTTCATAGAGTGGCTTTGAGAGTTGGTGGATCCTCTGAAATCATGTGAGCAAATGCATCATCTTGAGTCTTATCAGATTTTCAAAGGGAAACCTGAGCCCTAAATATTAAAACAGCACTCTCAGAATAAACCGTACTTGGATCTTACCTTTTAAATAGAAAAAGCTAAATCTTTCAAATATTATGAAGAAAAAAATCACCTGGAACAGGAAAAAAGACACTTGTAACTTTAGCTAAGGCCACATATGTAGCAAGCAGGTCGATGCAGTAATCTTTAATGATTCCCCAGGAGCTATTAAGTTTGATTTGGTTAGTGACTTGTGAACCTGTGGGGATTTGTTGGTTAAGTTATTCTAGCTACTAAGAGAAGTCACGTCAGAAAGTCACTTAAAAAAAAGATATTTTTGGAGATTTAGACTATGAAAAGCTCTGTTTCCCAATTAGTGCTTAAAAACCTCTGATTATAATGTGGTATTCCTTTAAAAATCCCCTAAGTATATGTTAACAATTGAACTTGAACTAAAATTACAACTCCATTATTTGAAAGTGCTTTCATATACTTTCCTAGTTTTCTATTATCTTACTAAAAAAAATTTTTTTTTTTAAGTTTACAGTTGTCAAACTTTAACAACATTATCAACATAAGGGGGATATATATAATCAAGTATTTTAAATATTGGATAGTTTATAAATTGAGAAGGCTATAAAGACATTAGGTAGATTACATCTGCTAAGTCGCTTCAGTCGTGTCTGACTCTGTGTGACCCCATAGACGGCAGCCCACCAGGCTCCCCCGTCCCTGGGATTCTCCAGGCAAGAATACTGGAGTGGGTTGCCATTTCCTTCTCCAATGCAGGAAAGTGAAAAGTGAAAGTGAAGTCGCTCAGTTGTGTCCGACCCTCAGCGACCCCATGGACTGCAGCCTTCCAGGCTCCTCCGTCCATGGGATTTTCCAGGCAAGAGTACTGGAGTGGAGTGCCATTGCCTTCTCCGAGATTACATCTAGAAACATGAAATCTACAGGGAAGCTAACACAGGCTTAAAGTGCTGTAGGAATATTAAAATGTACAGGACTTTTAAAAAAGTTTTCTTATTTTTAAGTGTAACTACTTAAATGATATCACCATTAGAATTTCCTGTCAAGGTTTATAAATTCCACGCAGGCTAAAAAGCTAAAGGCTTTATCTCAGCCATAGTCAGATTTCTCTCATTGCCTGTGTTTTTTTGAATGAATAGCCATTGCATGGGACCACCCTTGATTCCTTTCTAACCAGGTACATCTGGTACCCTCATGTTCTCAAAAGAACCTTAGGTTCTGCAACCATCCGGGCCCTATAGCTAAGGCAGGAAATGCACAAATATGGTACCAACACAGGTCTAAAACAAACATACTTGCACGCCCTGTATTCTGATTCATTCCTTGTTCCCAATCTGTAGCTCAAATCCCATCAGTTTTCCCCTCACTGAAAAGTCCAATTCCTTAATCTAGGTCTTCCTCACGTTCCTCTGAGATAATACCTCTACCTCATCTTCCTGATGCTGAACTACTTTGTTTTTTCTTTCAAATGCTGCTGAGACACAAAACTCTGTAGAACAGTCCATTTTCTCTTCAAGTGCCAGTGGTTTTTCATTTTTCAAAGAATCAATAAATCAATACTGTGCCTCTTCAGTCTCTCAGAACAAAGAATAGGAGACCTGACCAGTTAGACAATGGCTAGTGAGAATTAGGTTGTAATCTGTGATTAATTGGTTCACAAGTAAAGATCAAACGAAAATATAGAGGGATACTTCTTGTTTTCCTTTGGCCCAGCTTCGGGTCTAGTATACTAGCGGTAAAGAACTCGCCTGCCAGTGCAGGAAACAAAAGAGACGTGGGTTCAATCCCTGGGTCGGAAAAATCTCCTGAAGAACACTGAACCCACTCCAGTGTTCTTGCCTGGAAAATTCCACGGACAGAGGAGCTTGGCAGGCTACAATCAATGGGATCGCAAGAGCTGGACACTACTGAAGCGATTTAGCACTTAGCAAGGTCTAGGAGTCGGTTCAGTTCAGTTACTCAGTCGTGTCCGACTCTTTGCAACCCCATGGACTGCAGCACGCCAGGCCTCCCTGTCCTTCACCAACTCCCTGAGCTTGCTCACACTCATGTCCATTGAGTTGGTGATGCCATCCTGTTGTCTTCTTCTCCTCCTGCCTTCAGTCTTTCCTATCATCAGCGTCTTTTCCAATGAGTCATTTCTTCGCATCAGGTGGCCAAAGTATTGGAGCTTCAGCTTCAGCATCAGTCCTTCTAATGAATATTCAGGATGGATTTCCTTCAGGACAATCAAAGAGTTGGACTGAAGTCACTTAGCACTTAGCACTGTCCAGGATCCAGGAGTCAGCTATGTCTAGATGTAGTACTGGCACAATGCACATACAGTGAGTCTGATTCTGGTACACAGCATAGAAATTAAAGGATGTATTATACTTCTGGAGTCACATGAACTTATACAAAACTTAAGTACAGGTTGCTCTGAATCTAAGCAAACGTGCTGTGCATGCTAGGGGTAGAGAAACTTAAAGGTGACTTGACATCCTGGTCTTAGGTGAACATTTGCATTGAGAACAAGAATTACAGGAGGAAAGAACTCTATAGTCAATCTAATTTTTATCAGTCACCAACATATACTTTCTCACCTAATGAGTATTGGCTCTTTCCTTGGTCCCCTAAATGATAAGCTTACCTTCTAATCTGTCTCTCTCTCAATACTGTAACCCTTTTTCGGAGATACCCCTTCATATTTTCTCCATCTCATCAAGTCCCTTTAATCTACTTTGTATTTTATTTCAAATGCCGCTGAGGTGGAACTGAGTTCCGATTCCATTTCCTTCCTGAAGCCATCTCCAGCTTCTTCTCGTCATTCTGGTCTATCTTTTCTTGGAACTCCTGCAGTGACGATGAATAATGGCCGTGTCAGGCACGCTTAGTTTCGTAAGTGGAGAGTAGGGAACGTGGCTTTAACTTGTTTGTGTATTATTTGTTGCCTAGCACAACTCTAAGAGCAGTGAAAGCTTTAGATGATTGTTTTAATCAGAACTCAAATATTATAAGAAATTACTAAGCTTTGGGGAATTATATTTGATTTTTAAAAGGAAAGAAATAAATATAATCATGAAAGCAAAGAATTTAAAATTGGAGAGCGCTGTTAGAAGTCATCTCATTTGACCTCGAAAACTAGTGAAGGAGGAAATGATATGCCAGTTTGTGCATACCTAAGCAGCAAACTTGGAGAAGGCAATGGCACCCCACTCCAGTACTCTTGCCTGGAGAATCCCATGGATGGAGGAGGCTGGAAGGCTGCAGTCCATGGGGTCGAGAAGAGTCGGACATGACTGAGAGACTTCACTTTCACTTTTCACTTTTATGCATTGGAGAAGGAAATGGCAACCCACTCCAGTGTTCTTGCCTGGAGAATCCCAGGGACAGGGGAGCCTGGTGGGCTGCTGTCTATGGGGTCACACAGAGTCGGACACAACTGAAGCGACTTAGCAGCAGCAGCAAGCAGCAAACTAATGACAGATGCAAGGCCAGAACTCAGGACCCGAGTCCTATCCTAATACTCTTTGCTAAACTGGACCACAGCATATAGCATATAGCATATAGCATATGTGAGCATGAATGGACATATTTTAACTATGCTTGTCTTTTGAGATCATGAATGACATGCCTTGTTTTAAACTATAAAATAAATACTTTGGATATGACTGTGACTGACGCTGCTGGTTGATTATCCAATATTCATTCCTCTTTCTTCCTTTACTACTTGAATATATCTATGCCATAGAATACAGAGGGACGGCTATGTGCCTAGTTTAAATCTAAAGCCTCCCAGTCCTCTTCATGTTGAATGACCATTTGGTATGTGTCTCCTTACTAATGAGATATAATTAAAACTCTGCTGGGGATGTGATCACATTTTCAAATAATGAACAAAATCCTTATGTGGGGAAGCTTTTGGGATCTTTATCCCTTTGCCTTTTTTTATGTTTGGAATATAGATGTAATGCTGGAAGTGCAGTAGCCATCTTGTGACCATGAAAAGGAAGCCATACCAAGTATTATAAATACCATGATAGGAAAAATCTGAACCCTTGATTACATTCATGAGGATTAGACAAGGTCTTGAGTCCACTCCAGACTTCTGAATAAGAACTATAAATCTACTTGTCTAATCCATTAGTTAGTAGATTTTCTGTTACTTTTGTCTAAATACCCTCCTCCCAACAAAGATAAGAGCACAAAATATGTTAAAATGCAGTGGATCTAGTGACCGATTCAGTCATGTTATTTGACTAGCCCTTTTGCAGTGACTTTGCCACAATGATGCTTTTTTAATATGTAACAGCTTAACTGTTTTCTTAAATGGCTTAAATATGCCAAGCACTATTCTGCTGCTAAGTCACTTCAGTCGTGTCCAACTCTGTGCAACCCCATAGACGGCAGCCCACCAGGCTCCGCCATCCCTGGGATTCTCCAGGCAAGAACATGGAGTGGGTTGCCATTTCCTTCTCCAATGCATGAAAGTGAAAAGCGAAAGTGAAGTCACTCAGTCCTGTCCGACTCTTAGCAACCCCATGGACTGCAGCCTACCAGGCTCCTCCGTCCATGGGATTTTCCAGGCAAGAGTACTATTCTGAAGCCCTTTAAATATATTATCTTATTTAATGATCACTACAATTATGTGAAGCTGCATTGGTATTCTCATTTATAGAGATAAAAAGGAAAATTTAGAGAGGTCAATTATCTTTATGCTTACATGATAAATGTCCCTAGATACCAGTGACCATGTTCTGTTCATCTGTCACACCATGTAACAAACCATGTGAAGCACAACTCTGTGAGTTGATTTATTACTTTAAAATTTAAGATAGTTGATTAACAACCTTGTTTTATTCTCCTTAAATGAAACACTAAAGCCGTAGTACAAATACAAAACCTGGACAATCTGTATGTCACCCAAACAGAGTATTAGTTAAAGTTGTGCAATTGGAAACCATTAACTTAATACATAACTTCATAAAGAATCCATTATATAATTGATTGTATGTTTTGCTTTGGCTCTTAAACTTGACCTTCCATTGTGCTGGTAATTATTCTAGTGGTAGCGCCTTCGAACAAACAAAAAACAGTAGTACATTCCACAGCTTGGCAACACTTCAGCACCAGCTCTACTTAGTAGAATAACTTCTAGATTTGCCTTTCTCCTACAAAAACATGATTTTAAGTACAGATTCCATAAAATAGAGCTGTAACACTTAAGTACAGATTCCAATATCTTTCAGGTAATTCATGATTTCTGATCTTTTATTCTCTAGGGATTTTTTTGTCCATTTCTTCCCTTGGAAAACAAAGGGAAGCATGAAAAAATGGAGTGGCCCTTGATGAAAGACTTGAATAAATATATATGATAATAAAAAAGAAAATTGATTATCTTACATCATTAAATAGTCACTAACTAGAGCAACTTTTTAAAAGCTAATTATAAGTCTAGTTGTATCTGTTTAACTGAGAAAAGTAATATTCTGAAGTCAATTGAAAATATACATCAAGGTAAAAAATATCTTCATTCTCTCGACACTAGATATTTAAGACAAAATATTTTTCTCTTTTAAACTTTTTGTATATTTGCCAAAGTAAAACGGAGGAATTTTCTCATGGCTATATCAGTTCAGTTTACTTCAGTCACTCAGTCGTGTCCAACTCTTTGCGACCCCATGGACTGCAGCACACCAGGCTTCCCTGTCCATCACCAACTCCTGGAGCTTACTCAAACTCATGTCCATTGAGCTGGGGATGCCATCCAACCATCTCATCCTCTCTTATCCCCTTCTCATCCTGCCTTCAACCTTTCCCATCACCAGGGTCTTTTCCAATGAGTCAGTTTTTCCCATCAGGTGGCCAAAGTACATGAGTCTCAGCTTCAGCATCAGTCCTTCCAATGAATATTCAGGACTGATTTCCTTTACGATGGACTAGTTGGATCACCTTGTTATCCAAGGGACTTTCAAGAGTCTTCTCGAACACCACAGTTCAAAAGCATCAATTCTTTGGTGTTCAGCTTTCTTTATAGTCCAACTCTCACATTCATACATGACTACTGGAAAAACGATAGCTTTGACTAGATGGACCTTTGATGGCAAAGTAATGTCTCTGCCTTTTAATATACTGTCTAAGTGGCTAAAGCTGAAACTCCAGTACTTTGACCACCTCATGCGAAGAGTTAACTCATTGGAAAAGACTCTGATGCTGGGAGGGATTGGAGGCAGGAGGAAAAGGGGACGACAGAGGATGAGATGGCTGGATGGCATCACTGACTCGATGGACGTGAGTTTGAGTGAACTGCGGGAGTTAGTGATGGACAGGGAGGCCTGGTGTGCTGCGATTCATGGGGGCACAAAGAGGCGGACACGACTGAGCGACTGAACTGAACTGAACTGAACTGAAGTTGGTCATAACTTTTCTTCCAAGGAGCAAGCAAAATTTCATGGCTGCAGTTACCATCTGCAGTGATTTTGGAGCCCCCTTCCAAATAAGGTTTTTCACTGTTTTCACTCTTTCCCCATCTATTTGCCATGAAGTGATGGGACCAGATGCCATGATCTTAGTTTTCTGAATGTTGAGTTTTAAGCCAACTATTTCACTCTCCTCTTTCACTTTCATCAAGAGGCTCTTTAGTTCTTCTTCACTTTTTGCCATAAGGGTGGTGTCATCTGCATATCTGAGGTCATTGATATTTCTCCCAGAAATCTTGATTCCAACTTGTGTTTCTTCCAGTCCAGCGTTTCTCATGATGTACTCTGCATATAAGTTAAATAAGCAGGGTGACAATATACAGCCTTGACGTACTCCTTTCCCAGTTTGGAACCAGTCTGTTGTTCCATGTCCAATTCTAACTGTTGCTTCTTGACCTGCATACACATTTCTCAGGAGGCAAGACAGGTGGTCTGGTATTCCCATCTGTTTCAGAATTTTCCACAGTTTTTAGTGATTCACACAGTCAAAGGATTTGGCATAGTCAATAAAGCAGAAATAGATGTTTTTATGGAGCTCTCTTGCTTTTTCAATGATCCAGTGGATGTTGGCAGTTTGATCTCTGGTTCCTCTGCCTTTTCTAAATCCAGATTGAATATCTGAAAGTTCATGGTTCATGTACTGTTGAAGCCTTGCTTGGAGAATTCTGAGCATTACTTTGCAAGTGTGTGAGATGAGTGCAATTGTGCAGTAGTTTGAGCATTCTTTGGCATTGCCTTTCTTTGGGATTGGAATGAAAACTGACCTTTTCCAGTCCTGTGGCCACTGCTGAGTTTTCCAAATTTGCTGGCATACTGAGTGCAGCACTTTCACAGCATCATCTTTTAGGATTTGAAATAGCTCAACTGGAATTCCATCACCTGCACTAGCTCTGTTCATAGTGATGCTTCCTAAGGCCCACTTGAGCATTCCAGGATGTCTGGCTCTAGGTGAGTGATCACACTATCGTGGCTATCTGGGTTGTGAAGATCTTTTTTGTATAGTTCTGTGTATTCTTGCCACCTCTTCTTAATATCTTCTGCTTCTGCTAGGTCCATACCATTTCTGTCCTTTATTGTGCCCATCTCTGCATGAAAAATTCCCTTGATATCTCTAATTTTCTTGAAGAGATCTATAGGCTATATACATCTCATGGCTATATAGGCAGCAGATTTAAACTTGTTATACAGTAGTCAGTGTTTTGGATAAGAGGCAAAATAAAACTCCCCCAAATTTGTGGTTTCAGGAGAAAAACTTATGAAAAACTTAGATACTATGAATGCAGTCTAATACCAGTCAGATTAACTGATGATGATCTTGTTTTTAATGTATTGCAAAAATCTTCATCATGATTGCTTCAGAAAGTATTTCACCATCTCTGCTGAATTTTCAGATGTTCCCCATAATGCAATTCCACTTGGCTGTATACCCATTATTGTCTTATGGCCTCTATGTGACCTCCAGTGGGATTGTTTTAGAGGTAATTCCTGATAAAAAGAAAATCCCCAGTCCCTAAGAACCCATATCACTATAGCAATCCATTCTTCCCTATTAGGGAGATGTGAATTGCAAGGCCCTTAGTGAATTAGCTTAGTGAAGAGAGGGTATTTACAAACAAGAAAAAATAAGCAGAAAATAGAGAACAGGCTATAGCCACAAGTTAAATTGAGTGACACAAATGAGAAGCATGGTCAGATATCACTGGAGAGAAAGGTCACTGAAGTCTCAAACCCTGGGGACTAAGTGTGCTGCCCTTTGAGTTCATTCTCTCCATTCAGTACTGAGTGGGGGACCCCTGTATGCAAGAAACAGTGATAGACTCTGACAGTAGCAGAGACTGTGACCCCAAGGAATTTGCAGTCTAGTGGAGATCAGAGGGAAAACCAAGTTGTGATGCATTATGACAAAGTCTGAGTAGAGGAATGTTCAGCTTCCACGTGTCAGAGGGGAGGGAGCTTATCATGGTTGGGAGCATGAAGAAGAAATTGCTGAGAATAACAGATAAGCAATTCATTGAACTAAGGAAGCATTAGCTTTGGATAAATACCCGGAAGTGGGATTGCTGGATCATATGGTATTTCTATTTTCAATTTTTTGAGGAACCTTCGTACTGTTATGCATAATTTCTGCACCAGTGCACCTTGACACCAGCACCATACAGGGCTTTCCTTTTCTCCCTACCTTTGCAAACTCTTGTTATTAGTATTTCTTGTCATTTTGATGGTGATCATTCTAACAGGCATGTGGTGATCTCATTGTGGTTTAAATTTGTATTTCTCTGAAGATAAGTGATGTAGAGTACCTTTTCCTGTACCTGTTGGCTATTTGTATGCCACCTTTGAAAAAAAAAAAAACAAGTATTCAAGTCCTCTGACCATTTTAAAAGTCAAATTTGTCTTGCTATTGAGTTGTACAATAAATGAAGACAGGATGTAGTCAAGATCTATACATCCATCGTAGCATTATTCACAATAGAGGAGATAAGGAAAAAAACCTAAATGCGCATCAGTAGATGTATAGATAAGGAAGATGTGATAGTATAATGCAGTATTATCCAGCCATGGGAAAGAAGGAAATCCTGCCATTTGAGACAACACAGATTGACCTTGAGAGCAGTATACTAAGCAAAATAAGTCAGAGAAAGACTATTAGTGTATAATATTATTTATATGTGGAATCTGAAAAAGCTGAACTCCTAGACTGAGAGTGGATTGGTGGCTGCCAGGGGCTGGGGTTGAGGAAAATGGGGACATGCTGGTCAAAGGGCACAAACTCCCAGTTATTAGCTGAATAAGCTCTGGAGATCCAATATCCAGCCTGGTGATTATAGTTAATGATACCGTATTATACACTTGACAGTTGCTAAGCGAGTATATGCTAAACGTTCTCACTACAAAAAAATAAGTGGTGATTATGTGACATGATGGAGATGCTTGTTAACACCACAGTGCAATCATTTGGCAAGATTATAACTGTATCCAGTCAACACATTGTACTTCTTAAACTAACTCAATGTTCTAAGTCAGTTAGATAAAGCTGCAAAAAAAAAAAAAAAAAATTGAGCTTCTAGTCTGTGAGAATTCTTGTACAACCTCAATGAAGTATGCTAAATTTGAGGATAAAGTCCTTTGGGAGCTTAAAAAAATTAAAATTTACTCTTCCCCTAGGACAGAGAGTTTCAAGTAAATGCTCCAAAAAAGGAAGGAAACAATTGAGCTGGGTGCATTTTCTTCATAGAAATAACTTAGCTAAGCTGTGTAAAGAGCACCAGTGTGGAGAGCAGAGGATTTCCATTCTGCCAAGACCACAGGAGGGTTTCCCTGTTGGCTCAGACAGTTATCTGCCTGCAATGCAGGAGACCTGGGTTTGATCCCTGAGTTGGGAAGATTCCCTGGAGAAGGGAATGGCTAGCCACTCCAGTATTTTTTGCCTAAAGAATTCCGTGAACAGAGGAGCCTGGTGGGCTACAGTCCATGGGGTCAAAGAGTCAGACATGACTGAGCAACACTTACTTACTGAGGCCAAAGGAAGCAGGAGTGAAGGGAAAGGAAGTCAATGAGGCTGGAAAGTTAACTTGGGGTCTGATAATTTAGCCTTGAGGCCACTTAGAGAGCTAGAAGTTAACCACAAAGTGGTTGATATGAAATCCATGGACATAAATGATGTCTTCAAGAGAGAAGGTATATATTAAAATTGAAGAGCTAAGAGTCAAGGAAGACTAATCTGCTTCCTTTCATAAATGTACTTGAGAAGGCCAGGAAGAATTGCCTGCATTAAGTGCTAATTATGCTAGTCTTCACCTATGACATGAAGATTATCAGTGTTCCATCTGTAGGTCTTAGGCATAGGGGTTTTCCCAGCAGTGGGGATGAATTTACACTAAATGTCAAAGCTGCCTTGTTATCACCTTTTCAAGAAGGTTCGAAATCATTAAGAGTTGTAGGTTGGTGTTTAGACATAGTCAGAATTCAGAAATAGGCAAAGTTATTTAGTTTCCACCAAATTCAATAATGAAGGGAAAAAGAGAGAAAGAGATGTTGAGAAGAGACCACATAAAACAAATTAACTTCACCTTTGAGTTACAAATTGGTGTATATTCCAAGAAAATATAACCTATTTCTAATTCAAATAATTATAACTCAGCAAGTCCAGGAGCTAACTGGCTTAGATCATGAATTCCTTATTCCCAAATTCATACTTGAATTGAAGAAAGTAGGGAAAATCACTAGACCATACAGGTTTGACCCAAATCAAATCCCTTACAACTATACAGTGGAAGTGACAAATAGATTCAAGGGATTCGATCTGATAGACAGAGTGCCTGAAGAACTCGGACGGAAGTTTGTGACGTTGTACAGGAGGCAGTGATCAAGACCATGCCCAAGAAAAAGAAATACAAAAAGGCAAAATGGTTGTCTGAGGAGGCCTTATACAGCTATGAAAAGAAGAGAAGTGAAAGGCAAAGGAGAAAAGGAAAGATACACCCATTTGAATGCAGAGTTCCAAAGAACAGCAAGGAGAGATAAGAAAGCCTTCCTCAGTGATCAATGCAAAGAAATAGAGGAAAACAATAGAATGGGAAAAACTAGAGGTCTCTTCAAGAAAATCAGAGATACCAAGGGAACATTTCATGCAAAGATGAGCACAATAAAGGACAGAAATGGTATGGACCTAACAGAAGCAAAAGATATTAAGAAGAGGTGTCAGGAGTACACAGAAGAACTATACAAAAAAGATCTTCACAACCCAGATAACCACGATAGTGTGATCACTCACCTAGAGCCAGACATCCTGGAATGCAAAGTCAAGTGGGCCTTAGGAAGCATCACTATGAGCAAAGCTAGTGCAGTTGATGGAATTCCAGTCGAGCTATTTCAAATCCTAAAAGATGATGCTGTGAAAGTGCTGCACTCAATATGCCAGCAAATTTGGAAAACTCAGCAGTGGCCACAGGACTGGAAAAGGTCAGTTTCATTCCAATCCCAAAGAAAGGCAATGCCAAAGAATGTTCAAACTATGACACAATTTCACTCATCTGACACACTTGCAAAGTAATGCTCAGAATTCTCCAAGCAAGGCTTCAACAGTACATGAACCGTGAACTTCCAGATGTTCAAGCTGGATTTAGAAAAGGCAAAGAAACCAGAGATCAGATTTCCAACATCTGCTGGATCATTGAAAATCAAGAATTCCAGAAAATCATCTTCTTCTTTATTGACTATGCCAAAGTCTTTGATTGTGTGGATCACAACCAAGTGTGGAAAATTCTTAAAGAGATGGGAATACCAGACCACCTGTGTTGCCTCCTGAGAAACCTATATGCAGGTCAAGAAGCAACAGTTAGAACTGGACATGGAACAACAGACTGGTTCCAAATCAGGAAAGGAGTACATCAAGGCTGTATATTGTCACCCTGCTTATATAACTTATACGCAGAGTAGATCATGAGAGATGCTGGACTGGATGAATCACAAGCTGGAATCAAAATTTCTGGGAGAAATATCAATGACCTCAGATATGCAGATGACACCACCCTTATGGCAGAAAGCGAAGAAGAACTAAAGATCCTCTTGATGAAAGTCAAAGAGGAGAGTGAAATAGTTGGCTTAAAACTCAACATTCAGAAAACCAAATCATGGCATCTGGTCCCATTACTTCATGGCAAATAGATGGGGAAACCTTGAAAAACTTTATTTTGGGGGCTCCAAAATCACTGCAGATGGTGATTGCAGCCATGAAATTAAAAGATGCTTGCTCCTTGGAAGAAAAGTTATGACCAACCTAGATAGCATATTCAAAAGCAGAGACATTACTTTGCCATCAAAGGTCCGTCTAGTCAAAGCTATGGTTTTTCCAGTGGTCATGTATGGATGTGAGAGTTGGACTAAAGAAAACTGAGCACCAATGAAGTGATGCTTTTGAACTATGGTGTTGGAGAAGACTCTTGAGAGTCCCTTGGACTGCAAGGAGATCCAACCAGTCCATCTTAAAGGAAATCAGTCCTGAATATTCATTGGAAGGACTGATGCTAAAGCTGAGACTCCAATAGTTTGGTCACTTGATGCGAAGAACTGACTCATTTATAAAGACCCTCATGATGGGAAAGATTGAAGCTAGGAGGAGAAGGTGATGACAGAGATGAGATGGTTGGATGGCATCCCCAGCTCAATGGACATGAGTTTGAGTAAGCTCCGGGAGTTGGTGATGGACAGGGAGGCCTGGCGTGCTGCAGTCCATAGGGTTGCAAAGCGTCGGACATGACTGAGAGATGAAAATCAACTCAACTGAAAATTGGATTTAGCAAGAAATATAGAACCCCAAATTCCTTGCAACTTCTTTTCTGAACCTGAAATCTCTTATTGGCAGTCAGAGTTCATGCGTTGTGGACTCAAAGCCCTGGGAGACTGAATTTTGTTCCTCGCAGTGGAATGGCGAACTATGTTCTTCTACATCAAATTCTAAGAGAGAGAAGATTCTTTTCAGATCATTCTGAATATTAAGCAAGTATGCATAAACAGTAATTTCTGAGAACACAAATGAATAACCGTGAGTCAGTTTCATTCTTCTGAGACGTGCATCATAGGGAAACAGAACAGGAAAGAGTTTTGCTAAAATAATAATGAGCACAGCCCTATGAAAGAGCTACTTTGGTTCTTTCAGACTGGCTGACTGCTTAGGGGGTGACCCTGAGCAGTTTCTGAAGCAAACAAAACAAAGATTTGAACCAAAAGGTGGTGAAGGGAATAGGAAGACAGAGGGTAAATAGTTATGTATTTCTCAACTGAAGCTGTGCACATTCTTTTCTTATCTACAACTGGTTGCATATATTTGCATTTAGTCTTAATATGCAGTGGTGGAACAATAGCTCATATAATATAGATGACACCTCAGTTTAACTTTTGTTCTTCATTGATGGTTTTTGCGATATGTTGTTTTCACCCACATTCATGAATGTGACAATCTCTCAGTTCTGAGAATAAAAATACTTTGACCCATATTCATCTGTAAATGAATTTATTAGAAAGCTCTGGATATTCCCTAGATATTCATATTGGGAACAACTGATTTCACTTTATCCTTTGTCGTCTTCTCAGAAGATTCATAAAGAAAGGCAGGGGCTGTAAGAATTCATACATCAAGGGTTTTATGCATGTCACAAGTTCCTGAAAAATACTTAAGTCCTGCAGAAAACTTGCTAGAAAACATTTTGCTGTTGCTAAGTCGCTTCAGTCGTGTCCAACTCTGTGCAACCCCATAGACAGCAGCCCACCAGGCTCCGCCGTCCCTGGGATTCTCCAGGCGAGAACACTGGAGTGGGTTGCCATTGCCTTCTCCAGTGCATGAAGGTGAAAAGTGAAAGTGAAGTCGTTCAGTCATGTCCGACTCACCACCAGATAATTGCAATTTGTTTGCATTTGAAACAAAAATGTATTTGCATTTGAGTCAAATTGAAAGCAATGTTAAAATCTTCAACTTGCCAAGACATAAAGTCAGAAATGAAGTCTGTACAAGAAAGAAATAAAAATCATTTAAAATGCAACATTTATCATTTCAGAAAAAAGCATATTCAGTATAAAGACAAATATCTGTGCTGTATAGATGGGGCTGATAATTTCCATTATTTGTTCAGTTTAGAGAATCATGATGAGCGATGGGTGGGAGAGTTGCAGTTTTCAGAAATTCATAGTTTTATTGCATCTTTTCAGATGAACTTTAAAATGAGAAGTTGTGTTGCTTACTTTGAGGTTTTAAAAAATAGTTTTATTATAGATAATGCTGTGGCATATAGGCTCCACACTGCTTCCAATGCTTCTTCTATTTCCACTGTCAGGACCTTCATTTAGGCTCTTATTCTATAAATTTGAAATATAGTTGAATTAAGCTATTGTGTTAGTTTTAGGTGTACAGCGCATCTATTCAATTACATCTTCAGATTCTTTTCTCTTATAGGCTATTATAAAATATTGAGTATAGTTCCCCATGCTATACAATACATCATTGTTGATTATTTTATATATAGTGTTGTATGCGTATTAATCCCAGCTTCCTAATTTATCCCTCCCCACACCTGCCCTTTTCCTGGTAACTGTAAGTTTGTTTTCTATGGCTGTGAGTTTTCGTTTCAGAAGTAAGTTCATTTGTATCTTTATTTTTTATTCCACATATAAGTGATATCACATGATATTTATCTTTATCTGGCTTACTTCACTTACTATGATAATCTCTAGGTCCATCCAAGTTGCTGCAGATGGCATTATTTCATTCAAACGGCGTTACCTTTTTTAGGGCTGAGTTGCTATTCCATTGCATACACATGCCACCTCCTCTTTATTCATTCATCTGTCGATGGACTCTTAGTTGCTTCTGTGTCTTGGCTGTCGTAAGTAGTGCTGTGGTGAACGTTGGGGTGTATGTATCTTTTTGAATTACGATTTTCTCTAAATACATGCCCAGGAGTGGGATTCCAAGAGTATATGGTAGTTCTGTTTTTAGGGTGTTTTTGTTTGTTTGTTTTTCTTTTAAGGAAGCTCCATACGGTTCTCCATAGTGGCTGCACCAGTTTGCGTTCCCACCAACAGCACTGTGGTCATTACACTTCAGCAGGCCTGCTGTGCTGGCTATTATTCGTCCCTCCAAACTGTTTCCACCTTTCTCTCACTTGTTTCCTACTGTAGGAGGCTGGTCTTTAGAGACTTGCATTAATGATCTCTCTTGCTCTGTGCCTTCTGACTGGGCTCAGCCAGTAGAAAAGTTGGTGAGAGAGTCATTTCCTAGGCAGGTTGATAAGGAGTCTAGGGGTCTCCAAGGAGAGAGGGGTCTGGAATTCTCAAGGAGGAAGAAAGGACAAACTTTTTTTCTTTCTCCACATTCTTTAGGATTATATAGCAATAATGTATCCTGCCTAAGGACAGTCTTTGGATTCAACCTTCTGTTATCTTAAAATGTTAATTATGGGAGTAGACCTGGTCTTTACAAGGATGTATCTTGCCTGAGGACAGTGTTATCTTAAAATGTAAATTATGGGAGTAGGACTGATGAGGTCTTTACAACCTCCAGATATTCTTTGGATTATATAACTTCATTGTTAACACTAGCAAGCGGGTACTCTTTCTGCCCCCTTCTGATGCCTATGTCAGAAGCTTTCTCTATCTCCTTTATACTTTAATAAAACTTTATTACACAAAAGCTCTGAGCGATCAAGCCTCGTCTCTGGCCCTGGATTGAATTCTTCTCCCCGGGGCCAAGAATCCCGGTGTCTTTGCGTGATTCAACTACAACCTTTCATTGGGCAGGTTATCAGAAGACGCAAGAACCGTGAGACCGGGATATTATTCACCAGTCCCTTTCCTACAGAGTAGGGGCGATGGCTGGCCTCCTGTCCCAGAGGCCAGAGCCCCTCTTCAGCGTCCCGCCCCCACAGCTGCAGTTGCCTAACTTTGCTTCTTTGAGCCCAGGCCTAGTGATGACTTTCTGTTGCTGCCAGGATGCTTCCACATCCTCCTTGGTTCCCAAAGCCCTGCGCACATCTCTGTAAATAGACTCTTTATTAAACTGTCCTCCAGTGTCCTGTTTGAATAGGCTACGTGGTCCCTGCTGGGATCCAGCAGCCTTGAACTAAGCCAGGTCTTACGTGATGGCAAAGTACAGACCATGACTAAGCAGTGTCTTCATCTACATTCTGTGATGAGGAATGTAGTAGGATTAAAGCCAGTCCCCCAAGCAGTGTCTCTTGTTAACCCCTCAAGTATTGGCCTGGCCACTCTACCGGCCCTCATGGGACACACCCCAGTCTGAATTTGGCAACTTGTTTCATGTATGATAATTTGTAATGATTGTTAGGACTACTTGCATAAATAATAAAATTGATAAAGTTTTGTAAATATATGCTGAATTTAGATGATATGAAGCATTTATTTAATAAGCTAGGCATCCAATCAAATTTTTTTCAAACTTTAAACTTTCTGTTTTATAATGGGGTATTGCCTTGTGGCTCAGCTGGTAAAGAATCTGTCTGCAATGCAGGAGACCTGGGTTTGATCCCTGGGTTGGGAAGATTCCCTAGAGAAGGGAAAGGCTACCCACTCCAGTATTCTGGCCTGGAGAATTCCATAGACTGTATAGTCCACAGGGCACGAAAAGTCAGACACAACTGAGTGACTTTCACTATAGCTGATTAACAATGTTTTGGAAGTTTCAGGTGAACAGCGAAGGGACTCAGCCATACATATATATGTATCCATTCTCCCCCCAAATTCCCCTCCCATCCAGGCTGCCACATAACATTGAGCAGAGTTCCCTGTGCTATAGACTAGGTCCTTGTTGGCTGGGCATTCAGTCAAGGTTTCTCTTAATTACTAACCTGACAATAACTTGACAAAAACGTTTTTTTTTTTTTTTTTTTTTACATGAATAGTTGAGATAATTAAGTATATGATGTGATTCTAGAATGGGCTTTGGGCTGAGCTGATCTCAAAGAAATGATTCAAATTACTGTATCAGGTCTCATCTTGCAAACCACATATTCATCACACTGATAACAGCAAAACAATATTCAAAACAGCTTGTGTGGCCTGACATAAAATATTTGCCTAATAACGTAATTCTTTCTCATGGGGACTTTAAAATTTGGTTAACATAATTTCTTCATTATCACTTATGTGTTAATAATTCAGACATTATTACTCTAATTTTTCTTGATTTCTAAATCTTAGTATTTGTTTCAACTTTTAATTCTTAAGTATGCGTTTACAATTGCAATCTTTTGTCATAGGAAATAGGCAATATTATCTTATAATAGACTAGTAAAATGAAAATGAATAATAGAAGGCAGATATTTAGACATTTATAAAAAGTATTTTCATGAAAACATAAGATAAAATTGTTAGAAATAACTTACAATTATTCTTTATAATAAAAGTTGATATGTGATTACTTGCCTATTATGAGGTAGGGCATATTGTGAAAAAGGAAAAAAAAGTGTTAGTCTCTCAGTTGTGTCCAATTTTTGGCAATCCCATGGACTGTAGCCCTCCAGGCTCCTCTGTCCATGGGATTTCCCAGGCAAAAATACTGGAGTGGGTTGCCATTTCCTACTCCAGGATATCTTCTTAACCCAGGGATCAAACCCAGGTCTTCTATACTGCAGACAGATTCTTTATCATGTGAGCCACCATAATTATTCTTTATGATAAAAGTTAATATATATTTACTTGCTTGTTTTGTGACAGAGCATATTCTACCAACAGTATCTACTTTTAATAGACTGATTTGGCTTATAACTTAATATAAAGTTCTTTGAGATCCTCAGAAGAATATAGATATGTAAATGGAAATTAGTGGAAAATCTGTGATGTCCTGATTGTAATATATATAATGTCTATTTACTCATATCCCACCATACTTCCTTCCCTCCTGTCTCATCTAATACAGGTCATATTTGTGTTTACTTTGCAGAGAGTACAGAGCATAACTCATGAAATCTTTCTCTATTCTTCATTTCTTTTAATTATTGAGAATGTCAGATCTTTGTGAAAGGCACTAACGACATTAATTTCTATATATTATACAGACATCTTTTATAAAATCAAACATTCTGAGTTTTCTAATTTGGTCAAAATTTTATATGTTACATTATTTATTATTGCTAAAATTTTGCAGCATTATGATAGAAATTCACAGTAACTTCAAGGAGTGAGCCTTCGTTTAGTATTCATACAACTTGAATTCCAAATTTTTCACAAATAAAATCAGAGGGCACAGACAAAAAGGGGACATATGAGACTTTTTCTGTGGAAATGAAGCAGTCAGGATGCAGTGAAGAAACAGAAGCCTTGCTCTAATGCAGTGTGTGTGTGTGTGTGTGTGAGTGTGTGCACATGCGTGCACACGCTCACGCCTGAGATTTCATTTGAAAAAGCAAAGGAGTTTAATTAAATGTGGATTGAGGTTCCCAACCACCAAGTCAAACCCACGTGATGATAGATGTAAGTAGCTTTCTAGCTCTGAGACCACACACTTAATCCATCTATATTTTTCAGCTGCCAGACATTAAATAAATAAATAAATCCCTGCACTTAACATTTACTTGATGCCTTGCTTTTTAAAGGCTGAAATGGCAAGTCAGAGGAAGGAAAACATAGCTAAGTAGGTCATGGTGGAAAGGCCCCCGTCTGTTCTGGGCCCCCTCTCTCACTCTTCCTGAGAGATTGGCCAATAGTGTGCTCGTGTTCATACTCCCTGGTATCAGCACAGTGGAGTCTCTAGGGGCTATTACTTCATTGCCCATATATTTTAAATGTAAATTAGAACACCTACTGAAATGAAAAGAAAAATCAAAAGATCAATTTCACAGGCCAAAGGAGAGCAAACTCATAATATGGATATCTAAACAACAGCGTGCATAAAATAGCAGGGATGTCAGGCAATTTGCCCAAAAATTATGTATTCTGTAAAGTCCATTTGCATATGCTGCCATGCTACCCTTGTAGCGCTTTGTTGTTTTTTTCCTCCAGTAGTTTTAGGGCTCCGTGGAAATTGAGCCTGTGCAGTTGATAAAAGCCTTCTACGATACACCTTCAGTTAAGAATTGCATTAGCATAACAACACATGTTAAAGGTAATCACCTCAATGTCATGTACTTTTTGCAATCAGTGTCCGCATGCCCTGTGGCAGAAGTTCCTGGATGTGCCTAGGGAGAACAGAAGATGCCTAATGAGAATGGCCAGAGCTCTGACAAGAGTCGGACGCTGAGCGACTTCACTTTCACTTTCACTTTCATGCATTGGAGAAGGAAATGGCAGCCCACTCCAGTGTTCTTGCCTGGAGAATCCCAGGGACAGGGGAGCCTGGTGGGCTGCCGTCTATGGGGTCGCACAGAGTCAGACAAGACTGAAGTGACTTAGTAGCAGTAGCAGGGCTCTGATACCTTGTTTTTTGTTTTTTTTTTTAATCTCCTCTGGGTCACATTCTAAGTAACATCCATTTAAAAAAAAATTGAAATATAGTTGACTTGCAGTATTGTTAATATATTAATTTCGGGTGTACAACATAGTCGTTTGATAATTTTGATAGAATATACTTTATGCAGAGTTATTAATATTATGTTAGTAAAATATTGACTGTATTCCCTGTCCTGTACAGTCCATCCTTGTAACTTATTTATTTTATACCTAACACTTTGTACCTGTTAAACCTTTTCACCTATTTCTACCCTTTCCCACCCTCCTCCCCTCTGTCATATTTGTGAATCTGTTTCTGTTTTGTTTGTTCATGTGTTTGATTTTTTAAATTCCACGTATAAGTGAAAACATACAGTATTTGTCTTTCTCTCTTTTCACAAAGCATAACACTTTCCAGGTCTACTTCTATTGTCTCAAATGGCAAAATTTCATTTTTAAAGTTGATATAAGGCATAGACTTAGTGATTCTATGTATACACTTTGGAGAAACGTGTTTCTGGGTGTGAATTTTGATTGTACCATTTGCCTGCCTCATAGATGGTCAAGTGACTGCACACCATGAAGCCTTTCTCATCTGGAAGTGGAAATAATGGTCATTATTAGCACTTAACCCATGGGGTGGTTGTGAGGATTAAATTAAATTACATATGTAAATACTTTAGCCAGCTACCTTCTGCCCAGCTGGAAAGTAGCTGTTTTCATAAGTAGGTTCAATGTTGCTTTTCTTTCTTCATCTCTCCTTTGCTTCTAATCCAGCCTCCACACTGTTCATTTCCCTCTCCTGTTTTCCCACTTGTGTCTTTTAATCCATAGGACAAAAGCACATAGTCCTCCACGCCTAGACTCAGGCCTCTATTCCAGGGTCACCTCCTGTCTGTGCCCCCGGATCCACTGAGATTTTCATCGTCTTCACTGCTGAGGGGCCTCTTCTGCATCCATGTTTTTTTGTGTGTTCGTCTCTCCTCTGACTGAACAAACTCTAGCTTGCTTTCTAGGACTTCACTCAAGTGCCACCTTCGCTTCTCCACCTAGGTGTCTTTTTTCTTTATATTCTCACTGACCTTGACAGCCTGGATCTCCTAGTACTATAATTACTGCCTGTATGTCCATGTCTTTCACCAGATGACACTGATCAGAGATCAGCTTCGAGCATCTCTGGATTTTTGTTCTTTTCATTTTCATGCTCCTGTCCTAATGTACTGACAAGTCATACCACAGGAATTTAATATGTGCTTGTTAAATAGAGGCCTGGGTACCTATGGCACTGAGATGGGAGACAGCCATATCCTTCTATTAAATTCAATGTTGTGCAGTGTTGTATTGCATATTTAAGGGTTGCTAAGAGAGAAGATCTTAAAAGTTCTCATGACAAGGAAAAATATTGTAACTATGCGTGGAGATGGATATTAACTAAACTTCTTGTGAGTGATCATTTCCTAATATATAAAATTATCAAGTAGCTATTTGGGGGCTTCCTTGGGTCCAGTAGTTAAGACTCCACCTGCCAGTGCAGGGGATGTGGGTTTGATCCCTGGTCAGCTAATTTCCCACTTGCCTTGCAGCCAAAAAACCAAAACATAAAATAAAACCAATAACAATAAAGACTTTAAAAAGGTCCACAACAAAAAATTCTTTTAAAAAAAGTACTTAGGTTGTACACCAGAAACTAATGTAACTTACATGCTGATTATATTTCAGTAATAATAGAAGCAAAGCAAAAACCTTGCTTGACAACCCTCCCCGCCAAATTCAGTGTATGTTCATGCACTATTCATGAATAAGATAATTCTTGCTCTTTAGACTTTAAATGTCTTCAAGAAGAAATGAACATGTAAACAAATATAATTGCAATATAACATTCAGTGAAAGAGGCTGTTACGGGAGCTCTAGGAAGGATCGCTTATTTCAACGTGAAAAAGTTAAAAAAGGCATTCTGAAAGCAGGGAAACGTGGTTCAAAAGATCATCTCTAGAGCACTTTTATTATTGTTTATCCTTCTGAGAAAATTTGCAAGTGTAACAAATTGTAAACATATGATCAATAAGGATGTCTCTGAACTTAATGTTCTATTTAACATAAGCAACTATATAGAGAGATTATTAGTCTTGGTTACAATTTTGAATAATTCATATTAACATATTTTTAGTACTAAAAATTAAATTGACCATAACTGCATCTTTGATAGTTCCAAAGGCCCTTCAGAATGCTGGGGTGGCTCGAGGTCAATGTGAAATTATCTCCTAACACATAAAGAAAATGGTTACTTGAACAGTTTGAATTATCTTTAAGTAAGCATTTACTGAAACATCTTGAAATTTTGCCACCCAATACACAGGACTACCTGTGATAGCATAGCTACCTGTGTTCCCTCTTTTCGAAATTTAAGAAAACAACTCTGTAGGACAAGATATGTGGAATTTCTGCAAATTTCCAGAGATGACCATTTCGTCAACTTTTATCAAATTATTAAAAAAATTTATTCAATTTGCAGAATTCATAGATGGAAAGACACACTAAGGTGGTGAATAGCTAGAATAAATTTCCATTAAGAATTGCACTTCTGTCTTTGTTCCTGTAACTCTTGCTGGGTTGGCAATTCTTTGGGAACTCTTTCATATTAGATGTCATTCATATAGAGAGAAGACTCAATCCTGAGCCATCTTTTTTCCATTTGTTTTTCCTCTGTGCTTTGTCTTGTCGCCCAGGCATGTCCGACTCTTTGTGACCCCATGGACTATAGCCTGCCAGGCTGCTCTGTCCATGGAATCCTCCAGGCAGAATACTGGAGCGGGGTACCATTCTCCAGGGGATCTTCTCAACCCAGGGACTGAACCTGGGTCTCCTGCTTTGCAGGCAGATTCTTTACCGTCTGAGCTACCAAGGAAGCTCTTTTTTCTCTACCAAATCTAATCAACAAATATTTATAATTACTGATTGGGACTCATATTTTTTCCTAAGAATTTTGAAGAGTTTAAACATAAATATGTAGTCGACAGTGCCATTACTGATACCTGTAGGAATATTGAGAGTCAGCCAGTCGTAGAACATTAAGTAGTAACAGAAGTAACAGAATCTTCTATATTTTTGGATGTATGTATTATGGATTATACATATTTTGGTTTGCATACATGTATTAGCCATATATATTATGGATAAATTATTCACCAAACTGAGATATATGAGAAACTAAGGAAATTACAGATCAATATAAAGAGTTAGTTAATATCCATAAACGTCTTTTTACTTGGCTTTTAGAAAACTAGCATTGCTATGTTTTCCTTCTGTTCAATAAATGTGAACACCCTCCCATGCCTACTTCAGGGTTCATCAGGAGTAGAGATCACGTGATTACATAGCAAATGAAAATAAAAACTATCACGTGAAAAGGATTGATTTCACTGCGTTAATGTCAGCCCTTCCAAAAACAACAGCAGCCCAAGCAGAGCATGAACACAAACAAGCAGAGGGCACCAGCTTCTGCTGTTTTGTTCTGCAGGCTCCTGGCTGGCGAGTCATCTGCAGCACTCCGATTATAGCTACAAGCGTCCAAAAGCAGCTGTGGACGGAAATAAGTTTTAATTCTGAGTGAATAAAAAAAAGACTCTTCTAAAAACATTCATTTTACAGTACACAGTAGCCTGGCAAAAATAGCAGCATTCTTTTTATATCCTCATTCTCATAAAAATGAAGACAATAATTGGAAAATACACAGTAACAAGCCATTATTCTCCCTTTCTATCTTAATCTGCTTCCAGAAGAGGGAGGTGAAAGAAAGCTCTTTTTGTGTGTGAATGTTTTATTTTTTTTTTATCCAATAATATAAAAATGCTCTAAGTTTTATAGGTTTTAAAAAAATTTTTCATGGCTTAAAAATCAAAATGACTTATAAAGGGTATAAGTGGGACACAACCACATTTTGTGTTTCTGCCGTATCCTTCAGTGTTTCTTTATATATGAAGATATATTACTTCTCCACTTGGCTAGCAAAAGATTGCATACTACAAAGATTGTTCAACACCTTCCTTTTTTTGCCTATATCTTGAAGGTTTCTTCCATATCAATATAAATGAATGTTTGCATAGAATTCCATTTTGTAGATATGCAACTTTTTCTGCATTAATTACTTTTAAGGGTAGGGAGATGCAAGCTGTAATGTTCCTGTTTCTTAAAAATAAATAATTTTAGGGACTTCTCTGGCAATGCAGTGATTAAGACTCTGTGCTCCCAATGCAGCGGGGCACAGGGTCAATCCCTGGTTAGGAAATTAAGGTCCTGCATGCTGCACAATGAAGACAAAAATAAAATAAATAGAGTTTGTCAGAATGGATTAAAGAAGAGCAAAATCTAGCTACATGTTGTATATAAGAGATACAGAAAAGTAAAATTAAGTTAAAAAATAAATAAAAGCTTTTAAATCTGATGGGAATGTTAGATCAAAGGTGAAAACAGAGTTTAAATACACTGCTCTAAGATTTTCAATGAATGGTACAATCACAAATCAGGAGATGATAGTTTCATGTTCGTATTGCAAAATATTATTGGTTTTGTATAAAACGTAAGCACCCACGCATACAGTTTACATATCAGTATGACAAGCTGATATCTCTAAATACAAAGAATATTCAAGAACTGGTCACAAAAGCACTTTGCTTTGTAATGCTGTATTACTTTTAATGACTTATGTTAATAGTTTTTTCTTCCTTCTAAATTAATAAACTCCTTATCTTCTATGTCTTTTGTAAATACAGGGCAGAACTGAAGGTGTTGGGAATTTGCAAAGGTGGTTTAGTGTTTGTGGCAATAAATACTTTTCTCAATATTTTTCAGGCCATCATATGTTATTTTCTTGATATTCTCTTGGATTATTTGAACCACTAGTTCTTTCTATAGAGTAATTAAATTAAAACCAAGGATATCCACATAATTCTCAGAGTACGTGACGATGTTCATTAATAAGCAGAGAAATGCAAAGGAGAAAAGGACTTTTAAGAATCTATCATCTTACAGATAATTTAAGTACAGAGAAGTTAAGCAAAATTGTCCAGTACTGTATAGAGCTGAACTGGGAGAATTTGATTTCAGGAATGTTGATTCTGATTGATCCCCTTGTTCTTATGTGCCGCTACTTCATCAGTAAAGAGTTTGTAAACAAACTCTGTAAGCATCAGGGCAGCTATTAATAGACACAGGGAGACCATTTGGCAGGCTATTGCCACGTTCTAAGTGAGAGCTGGTGGCTTGCAGCAGGTTAATTAGCAAGCTTGAGAGATGGTTGTAAAGCAGACAAATTTTAAAGGTAGAACAAATAGGATTGTCTGATGGTTAGAATGTGGAGTGTCAGAAGAAGAAAGATGCCAAGAATAACTTAAGTTTTTTTGGCCCAAGAAGAGAGAAAAGTGGAATTGTCATCACCATTGTTGAGAATGGCTGAGTGAAAAAAAAAATGTTAGAGGAAAATTCGGAGTTGAGTTTACTTTGCTATTGTCACAAAGATGGCTTGTAGCAAAGCATTCCAAAAGCTGAATGGATTTAAAGAGCAGTCATATATTCTTCCTTACTTGACTGTTGGCTGGCGTCATCTTGGCAGGAACTGAGCTTGCCTGGGTGTGGCTCCAGCCTATGGGTTAGGACACAGTTGTTCCACTGTCTTCTTGACTAGCAGGGTGGTTGAAGCATGTTCTTAGAGGGCAGAAGAGTTGATTTTTCTTGAAGCCTAGGCCTAGAACTTGCATATTGCCACTTCCCACCATGTTCCATTAACCAAAGCAAGTCACCCTATCAAGCTCAAAATGAAGGGACTGTTGGTAGCAAGGATGTGAGTCTGGAGTTCATGGAAGCAGACTGGGCTTCACAGAGAAACCAAGGCATTATTAGTGTACAAATAATATCTAATGCTAAGCGATTGGATGAGATTAGCAAAACAGTGAGTGTGATAGAGAAGAGGTTCAAGGTCTGAATATCTTGGAACTGAAAATTTATATGGTCTAGGTGAGGAGGAAGAACTCAAAACTGAGACTGAAGACTTGCTGCAAAAAAGGTCAGATGAAATCCCAGAGAGTGTTATGTCCTGGAAACCAAGTGAAGAAAGTATAGAAAATGTGATTGACTTTGTCAAATATTGCATATAAGACAACACAGGGGTTGTAGGTGACATTAATGAGAATAACGAGACAAAACTCTGATTGGACTGAATTTAATAGAAATAGGAAAACAGATGAATAGAAACATTTTCAACTAATTTTACTATAGACATGGGAAAGAAAGTTGGGGGGATTCGAAAAAGGGTAAACTGGGGCTGAGATATTTTGTGGAAGTGTGTCAAAGTTTTAGCCTCTCAGTTGTGTCTGACTCTGTGTGACCCCATGGACTGTAGCCTGCCAAGCTCCTTTGTCTATGGAATTCTCCAGGCAAGAATACTGGAGTGGGTAGCCGTTTCCTTCTCCAAGGAATCTTCCCTACCCAGGGATCAAACCCAGATCTCCTGCAATGCAGGTGGATTCTTTACCATCTGAACCACTAATCTTTTCTGCCAGCTCCATTTAGAAAAGTCTCTATAGAGACTTTTAAATTAGCCAGCTTGGACCACATGTCCATCCCTGACCAGTTGCGTCCAAGAGGATAGGGTATTGAAATTGGTAATGTTTGTCAGCACCATATTTCTCGAAAGAGTTAAATGTGAAAAATATTCAAAAGAAAGAGAAGAGAGTAAAATTAAAGCAGACTAAAGTAACAGGCACAAAAAAAGCTTCCTTTTCAATAGAATTTTTATAATAATATAATATAGTGGGTAGTATGGGTAACAATACATCATTATGTTACTTGGGAATTTGGCAACAGGGAAGAGAAAGAAGTAAGCCAACATACTAAGAATATTAAAGACCCTGAATCCAAAATCCATAAATCCTACATGTTCTCTGAATTTATTTTAGTATTATTCTTTTCTCACCAACACACTGCTGTACCCTCTTTTAAATTGGTAGAGTTCATCACTGTAGACATGTTCTGAAAGGTGACTCTTTTTAGATTAGGAAGTGGTAAATTCAGAGGAAGTGTTTTGATAAGGTAGGCAGTTGTGGCTTGTATCGTTTAAATGACACAGAGAGTTGAATAGAGTGGAATTACTCAGTGGATGTTATGAAAAAAAGTTGATTGGTCAGGTATTATCACCCTCCCCAAAGCTCTGATACCGTTATATAATTATTCAGCTTCTCGATTCACTTGAAGATATGCACACAGCTTCTAATGAGCAGTTTGAATAAGAGAGGGGCAAATTGGAAGAGAAAGAAAATCAAAGTGGATGTCTATTAATGCAATGCACAATTCAAACACCTGAAATGAAACAGGACAGATATGGGAAAGAAGAAAAGTTAACAAAAGATGTCAGCTCCTTGACCTGAAACAGAAATCTTGGTATTCATCAAAGGCAAGAAATTATACCACAGGAATCCCTTAACATACTTAAATACTTAAATTTTCAGCAGAAGTCTTAAATTTGAGTCTAGTCTTAGCTCTAGCTAGTTAACTGGGAAGCAAGACACTTACTGTTTCTGAGCCTTGATGAATAAATTCAAAAACTGTAAACTGATATGAAACAGTCATTGCTCTTATGATATTCTACTATATATGGTCATGTGATATATGTGTGTGTATATATGTATATATTAGATATATATGTGACATGAGCCAAAGATACTTTATTTTATTTTACTTGGGGTCTGTGCACTGCTTATTAACTGTAGCCTCAAGGCAACATGCTTGGCCTCTCTGAGCTCATGTCTCTTCTTTTGTACCCATGCAGAATTGTTTGGAAGGTTATACAATTATGTACAGTTTCTGCCACATACAGATACTTAAAGCTAGAAATTCTTAATATCATTATCCTCATATAGTCCATATTGCTGCTGCTGCTGCTGCTGCTAAGTCACTTCACTCGTGTCCGACTCTGCGCGACCCCATAGACGGCAGCCCACCAGGCTCCACCATCCCTGGGTTCTCCAGGCAAGAACACTGGAGTGGGTTGCCATTTCCTTCTCCAATGCAGGAAAGTGAAAAGTGAAAGGGAAGTCGCTCAGTCGTGTCTGACTCTTCGCAACCCCATGGACTGCAGCCTACCAGGCTCCTCTGTCCATGGGATTTTCCAGGCAGGAGTGCTGGAGTGGGGTGCCATTACCTTCTCTGTATTACTTGGCTTCAAATGTTATTACCTATTTGAAGATTTGGAATCATGCAAACCTTCCACTCTGTGTTTCTCATTCTAAAATACAAAGAGGGGTGATACTATGTACATTTCTACTGTTGGGCTTTTTATCATTATCTCTGCATTGCTAGCACTGAATGCAATAGAAAGTTTGAACTTACTGGGAAAAATTGTGACCCAAAAGTAGAAATAAGTCATATCAAGTACTTCTCAGAAAAGTGTGCTGTGAGAATGAATGGTTCCACTTCTGCTGCTACAGAACACTTGGTTTGAGGGAGCGTGTTCTTGTAACAGCAGTGATTTTTCTAAATAGATCAGGATCTTCTGTCAACTGTGAAAGAAACCCATCTTCAACTCTGTTTACCATCATTTCTGGCAGAAAAATGTAGAAGGACTCTGTGGTCTCCTAAAGCTTCCTTTAAAAATTAAATGATACTGGCAGAAATATAGAAATTGGATTAGCAGGCAACTGCCAAGCTCATGATCATACATTTAAATAAATGATGATACACTTAAAATAAATATAAATATTATGATACATAATTCAAGTGTTTTCTTCTGATATAATTTTAATACAACATTTTGTGCTCATACTTGAAGTAGTGTAGTTTCCATTGCATTTTTGTGTAACTGTTTTAGCATCTTTATTGTCTAATTGATATACCATTTGAAATTTACAAGCCAATGGTTTTTAGTATATTCACCGAGTTGTACAGCATTGCCAAAATTTAAGTTTGAAACATTTTTATCAACTCAAGATAAATCCCATATCTATTTGCATTCACTCCATAATCCTTCCTCCCCCGTTCCACAAGTCCTGGGCACTAGGCTAATATTCTTTCTTTATAGATTTGCTTATTCTGAGCATTTTATATGCATGGGGTCATACATTATGTGTCCTTTGTAACTTCTTACACTTAACATAATGTTTTCAAGTCCATTCATATTGTAGTATGTATTGCTATTTTATTTCTTTTGTCAAGTAACATCTAGGTATTTATTCAGCTGTTCATTATTTTAAAAATGTGTGTATTGGTTCCACTTTTCGCTACTTTGGATGTTACCACTATGAACATCTATGTACACACGTTTGTGTGGGCATATATTTTAGTTATTTTGGGTATATACCTAGGGTAGAAATGCTGGATTATATGGTAACTCTGTTTAACATTTTGAGGAACTGCCAAAATAATTCCAAAGTGGCTGCACCAGTTTAAATTCTCATCAGGAATGAATGAGGTTTCAAACTTCTCTCTGTCTTTGTCGATACTTGGTATTGTCTGTATCTCTGTTTACAGCAAGCCTAGTGGGTGTCAATTATTATCTCATATGGTTTTGAGTTGCATCAGTTTTATTAGCATCAGAGAACAACATGTAGTAGAGGGACTATGGTTCAGGAGAGGAGAGAGCCTTGAAAAGGTGAGCTGGTGATCTGTGAGGACATTTTTTGGAGAGCATTTACAATGTTGGATGTGGTGGTCTGAGAAGATGCTCTTGGCCTGAGACTGGGAGCTATCATGAGAATAGGAATAAGCCAGACATAGACGAGGTCTTAATTAAACTGAAACCCAAGCTTTACTCAGCTCAGTTTTAAGGTGATCAGCTCCTCTATTTGCCTAGCAGAAGAATGTAAAAAAGCTCTCAAACTCAACATTTAAAAAATATATATTATTTTTCTCTTAAAGTTACTTCTATATTTACTAATATAAAGAATCATATAATAAATACCAAGAGAAAGAGTTGACAGACCTAGAAGACCTGTAGATGATTTAAATGTTATAATCAGCAGATAAAAACAATGTAACTATTAATGTATTCAAGAAAAAAGGAAAAAAAGGAAATAGATGAAAAGATGAAAATTTACAAGATAATTGGATTCTGTAAGATGAGTAAATGAAAGTATTAGAAAAATTTCATCAGATATTGAGAACTCTTATTACTGAATTTAACACAAGAATATAGATATCAAATGTCAAAATATGCAACTAATTTTTTTTTCCATACTCTTGGATATTGAAGTCATGTGCTTATAAAAATTCCTTGGGTCCAAAGCAGGAATAAAATGATAAATTTAACAACATTTATACCAAATACCATTGAATACATAGCCCATTAAACGTGTGAGATGTAACCAGTGAGAGGTTTAAGAAGAAATCTACTGTTTGAGTGCATATTTTAGAAAATAAATACCAAAAAAAACCAATGATCTAAACTTGATCTCAATAAGATAAGAGTGGAATTTACTAAAATACTAGGACTTCCCTGGCAGTCCAGTGATTAGGATGCCGTGCTTTCCCTGTGGAGGGTCCACATTCAGTCCCTGATATGGAAACTAAGATCCCACAAGCCAAACTGGTGCAGCCGACCCCCCCACCCTGCCCCCAAACAAACAAACAAACAAAAAACCAAAAGAATTCACTAAGATAGAAAATACAGAATAGAGGAAAATTAACAAAGGCACAATTTGGTTTATTTAAAAAAAATAATAAAAGTGATAAACTACTATCAGGACAAGTCAATGGGCAAAAAAAGAAAACACGAGTTAACCAATATCAGGAAAGAAAAAGGAAAACTTTAGCATAAAAACTAGATTCACTAAAAAGAGAATGCAAACCTGTTGTGAAAGAATTAAAATGAATGTGTAAATTCAGAGTATGAGGTCAAAGTGTAAATTAGGTCTTGTCATTTTTCTTTTCAAAAGTCTAAAAACTTTCCCATCATTCTGAAGATGAGTAAGGGCAAGTAGGATCTGCTCTTGTCCACAACTTCAGCCTTTCTGCTTGCTCTTCTCAGCTGCAGCCACGCTGGCTACTGATGTCCTTCAGTTCTTTAGACACACAGAGTTCTAACCAGTGTCAGCGTTTTCCCACACGCCGGTGTGTCTGCCTTTGACTGCGTTAGATGAAGAATCTTGAATGGGCCTCTTCTGAGTAAGCTTGAGTATGTATTTTCTATTTTGCTGTCTTGGTTTAACATGATATCATTTTCTGGGATATAGAACAGTCTGTGTGTGTGTGTGTTAGTTGCTCAGTCATATCCTATTCTTTGCGACCCCATGGACTGTAGCCTGCCAGGCTCCTCTGTCCATGGTATTCTCCAGGCAACAATACTGGAGTAGGTTCCCAGTCCATTTTCCAGGGGATCTTCCTGACCCAGGGGTCAAATCTGGGTCTCCTGCATTGCAGGCAGATTCTTAACCATCTGAGCCACCAGGGAAACCCTTGGTATAGACTATAGAATAGTCTATATCATAATCTCTATATTATTGCAATGAGTCCTGTAATTTATTTTTCGCATTATATTAATACAACTATTATATAGTGACTTAAAATATAGTCAGTAAATCTTTATAATATATATTTATAGTAAATTTATTTATAGTAAATAAATCTTTTCTACATAAAAGTAGAAAAGAGAAAGCAATCCATAATCCAGTCTTCCAAAAGAAAAGCAATATTATTGAGTACAGTTTTATGCTGTATTTTTATATAATGTAATTTAAAGTAATCTTCCACATTATTATACTTTTTTATGGGTCTATAATATTCTATCACATGGTAATATCATACATAATCATTTTATTTCTGATAAAAAAATGTTTTGAGTCTTCTTGATTCTAAAGAATTCTGTGATAAACATCTTCTTTCATGAAGCATTTTCTGAATTTAGGATTTTTTCTTAGACCATATTCCTAGGTGTGTAACTGTTATGTCAAAAAAATGTGTATAATTTTGGAGTGATTACTACATAACACCAAACTACTCGCTGAAGAATTGTGCTACTGCCCACTCCATTAGAAAGAGTATGATGCCCCTTCCTATCACTAGGTTTCTTCAGTTTTTTAAATAGCTTCTGTTGGGTAATAGGAACCATATTTTATTTTAAAGAAAATTTTCTGTTTATTTTATTACAAGTACTTTATGTAGTGGTTCATAGTTGAGGTACATTTTCTTTTGTATGGCTGTTTTTATTCATTTTTCTGTTGCAAGAAAATTACCTTTAGATGATAACTTTGCAGACCACTTGAAATCATCAGCAGTTAAGTAACATGGCCTACACACATAAAATAGAAAGTAATGGATAGATGCCTTTTAGAAGAAAAGTGGGTATTAGTTTTCTATGAAAAGTACTTGAAGTGACTTTCAAAATATTCATCAAATAGTTTATAGAAACTAACAATTCCTTAATTTGTTTTTTTTTTTTACTACCCCTCTTGTAAAGCACTCTATTAAACATAGTTAAAAGCACAGAGTCCCTAAGGCATATCTGCTCTATAATGGGGAGAGCTTGTTGATAAAATTGTTAATTAGCAGTTTATCAAGATACCCATGTCACTGTATATTGTAAAATGCCCATGGGCCAAATGTAAATTTATTCATAAATTAACATAGGAAAAGCAAAAGCAACATCAGCAAGTTGAAGGTCTTATCTACCTGTTATGCTGAAATGCTAATCAACCCATGGTTATTAAAGATGCATATAAATAAAAAGAACCTCTTCCGAACAAAAAAATATGCCTTATAATAAACTTTAATTAGCTTAATAAAACTTCCAAGTTAAATTTATAAAATTGTTAAAGATCAGTCACAGTTCCTCTTTGGTAAATCTAAAATTTTTCTAGTGAAACCTATGCAATACAACTTAAATTAGAATTTCAAGTAGTTATGAAAAATACCACAGGGAAAATCAAGAAAAACAAGGAGCATTGTCCTACATCTCTAATTCCTCTGAATTTTTTCTAAACTCTCTTCCTTTAGTATCACTTCTGAACACAATTGTAATATTCCAAAAATTCACTCAAACACATAGAGTGCCATAAATGGCACTGGGGCAATCTCACAGAATTTATTTTTCACCAGAAACAAAGAGAACAAAGACATTGTTCGGATTCATAAATGCTAGTTTATACCCACTTGGCAAGCAACTGAATACACCTGTACAATGATAAAGATATCTGTCACTCTTGGTTAGATACTCTCAGTTTCCATTAAGAGTTAATTATATCACCACATGATAAAAAATAATATTTACATGCAATACTTGCATTTTCGATTCTCTACTATTGTGAATAGTTAATTATCAAATATGTTAGCTCATTTCAAGTTAGTCAGTGTCCATCACGCCCTAAACTTGGTTCCAGCAGTTACTGGTGATTAATGTTATCACAACAAAACACTGCTCCCCATGACACCGCAGAACTGGATATGCTGCTGATGGAATTGGCTTATGAGTTCATTAAACATTCTGTTAACAGCTTACTGCCACCAGAACTGTGCACTCAGCTCTGCTCCCAGAAACTGACTGAAGTATTTAGGAAGGTACAGAATGTATTCAAATGGGTCCAAATCAAGACCTAACAAAAAAGAGTGTGTTTTATTTATGGAGCATTTTTCATGTGATATATCCAGTGTGGACGGAGAAGGCAATGGCACCCCACTCCAGTACTCTTGCCTGGAAAATCCCATGGATGGAGGAGCCTGGTGGGCTGCAGTCCATGGGGTCGCTAAGAGTCGGACATGACTGAGCGACTTCACTTTCACTTTTCACTTTCATGCATTGGAGAAGGAAATGGCAACCCACTCCAGTGTTCTTGCCTGGAGAATCCCAGGGATGGGGGAGCCTGGTGGGCTGTCGTCTATGGGGTCACACAGAGTTGGACACGACTGAAGCGACTTAGCAGCAGCAGCAGCAGCATCCAATGTGGAATTCTTTTTTGTTTGTTTGTTTGTTTGAATGTGTCTTGCTTCTTTTTTAAGAAGTCATGTACTTATTTTTTTTGGCCATGCTGGGTCTTTGTTGCCGTGCAGGCTCTTCTCTAGTTGCTCAAGTGGGGGCTGCTCTCGAGTTGCCGTGTGTGGACTTACTGCAGTGGCTTCCCTTGTTGCGGAGCACGGACTCTTAGGCAGTGGGCTTCAGTCATTGCAGCACATAGGCTCAGTAAGTACAGCTCCTGGGCTCCAGAGCACAGGCTTAGTAATTGTGGTGAATGGAGTTCGCTGCCCCCTGGCATGTGGGATCTTCCCAGACAAGGGATCAAACCTGTGTCTCCTGCAGTGGCAGGAGGATTCTTTACCACTGAGCCACCAGTGAAGCCCAGAATTTTTTGATTCATTGTTACTATCATTATTGATTGGCTTTAGCCTTTACAGCAATGTGTAAGAAAGTTATTTTTATGAAAATCACTTTATAGGTGAGGAAACTGGGGCTTTGAGGGGTTGATGATGTCACCAGATCCAGTCAGCAGTGGCAGGTGTTGCTGCGGCAGCTTTCCCGTCCCGCAGCCTATGTGTCTGCCGTCATGCTACATCTGCAGTGTTGAAGAGCATGGGCTTCTTCAAGGTCAGGCCTTAATTCCAAGGCTCTTTTACTCTGACAACAAGATTCAACATGTTATGTAAATTGCCCTCTTTATAAAGAGAATAAAAAAAACAAACAAAAATAGCCTGGTCTCTTCCAGGAGCTTTCTGAGTCCCATTTCTGATCTGCAAAACAGTAGGAGTCTTAGCACTCCTGCTCTGCACTTATTAATATTTCATTTCTATTGCACCACCAACTTTGGAGAAAGAGGGAGAGGGAGAAGGTTTATGTTAAAACTTTTAAATAATAATCTTAATGGAATGCTGAATAACATGATCAAAACAGTGGGGAAATGAAATCTGAGATAATAGCATCAATATAACACTTCTACACATAGCAGACACTCAGTTTTGAAAAATTTCAATAACCTGTTGATGAAACTGTATTTCTAAAGGAACAAGTCTGCGCTTCTAAGTTTTAATGAGCATTCACAATGTGAAGGCAATTTGCTTATTCCTCTTTAATTTATTTGTATTGAATTGAGCTTATTCAGCCACCAGGAAATGTGCTCAGCCCATGGCAGTTCAGAAGGCTAGAGGCATTTGTGAACACTTTTTGGAGAAGAAAGGGTTTTTCTGTGGATTAAAAGCAGAAAAGGAAGAAATCATGAGTTTTGAGGATAGCAAATGAAATAATCAAATCCAGTAACCAAGAAATGCAGATGAAAGGGAGCTTTGAGACAAACCGAGTGACCGTGAAGTTACCATTCTAGTCTTCTGCTCAAATTCCCTTTCCTACCCTCAGATTCACAAAACCTTTATGGAGGCCTTGGTTATCTCCAGTGTTTGGGATGGAGCTTGAGCAGATCTCATGTAGATTCCAGGGGCTGGGAAATGTCAGTTGATATTAAGAATATATAAGCACAACATGTGTGTGTTGTTCAGCCTGCTGTTGGGAGGTTACTTGGCAGAAGGAGGGTGGTGGCAGGGGGTGGGAGAAAACACAAGAGAAGGGTCACTTTCATTTGTGATACATTTCAGTCCTTACAGAAATGCCTGCCTGCTGTTCAGGTGATTCACTGATCTGTCCCGTCCATCCACCTCTCTGGACCATAGATTCAAAGTGTTTTATGGTTGTCAAGTCTGCTGGACTCCAAACACAAGCCTCTTTTATGGATGAAAGGCAAATTTATAGACAGAAGGACAAATATCATGCCTGGAGATAGCATCTTTTGGTCCTTGCAATCTTTTTGGAAAATTCATGTCTATAAAAACTCTTTCATAACATACCAACAAGCCAGAACCAACAACATTAGATCCAAATTGTTACAGGGAGCACATAATAAAACTGTGGTACCTATAGTCTAGTAAAAGGCGTTGGCCTTGTTGTTGTCCCAACAGCTGTTGTTTTAGAAGAGATTTAACTAGTGTTGTAGGGGGGAAAATGTCAGCAAATGAGTATCTTTAAAGTTTTGTTCTCTCCCTGATGATTTCTAAAGATAGCCCGTGCCTTTACAAGTGATTTATAGGTCCATTAAAGACTTTTTCTGTATCTGTTGCTCGTTTTAAGGAATGTAATTTTTTAAAAGCACAGTATTAATTATAAAAGCTCAAATAAGGAAATTCAATGGAGAAGGCAAAATATCCAGTGTGTAGAAATATACTAAATAGTTCAGGAAAGTGTAATTTGCAAAATCAGTTGAACAATCTGGGGGTAGGATCTAGATGGTTAGACTTCCTTCTGCTTGAAGACAGTGAGAAAGGCATGTACAGGAAACAAAAAAAGTTACGGACAATAATGCCCATGGCTGTCCAGTCATTAGTGAGACTCTTTCTGCTGGCAACATGGACAAACGCTGTTGATTTTTATGAAATCAGAGAAATTTTATGAAATTTATGACATTTGAGAATTTAAGAAATTGCAACATTAAAAGCTGGCTAAAGACTTACAGTCAGCAGGTAGGAAGAGATATGATCTAGCACATGACATTTATTCCTTAAATCCTACAACCAAGGGAGTTTTTGTAACAGGGTGAAATTAATACATAGTATGCTTATGTGAGACTTCCCCGGTGGCTCAGCAGTGAAGAATCCACCTGCAATGCAGGAGACAAGGGTTCGATCCCTGGGTTGTAAAGATACCCTGCAGGAGAAAATGGCACCCCCCCTCAGTATTCTTGCCTGGGAAATCCCATGGACAGAGGAGCCTGGCAGGCTACTCCTATAGTCCATGGGGATCACAGAGAGTCAGACATGACTTAGCAGCTGGACAACAGCAACAATAATGCCTATGTTGTTGAATAAGCATTCAACTTAAGCCCTGAGAAACACCCTTGGTAACGAACACATGGACCTTTGCAAGTAAATCTCACTGTCATCGTTTTGTGTACGAGCTCTGAAGCCGTAGAGCAGAGATTCGGTTTGGCCTCCACTCCTCAGTAATTGAGTGACTCTGGGCATCAATTAACCTCTTTGTGCCTCTGTTAATTCACCTATAATGTGAGGATAATTATAGTAACTAAGTCATCTTTATGTACAGAGATAATAATAGTATCTACCTGGTAGAGTTGTTCCCAGACTTAATGCACAAAGCATTTAGGACAGTGGATACTTAGCAAGGCCTCAATAATATTATCTATCAATATCTTTTTAAAATCCTAAATTTACAAACAAGCAAACCAAAGGTCAGAAGAGCCCATCTGCTACAGATGATGGCTCCAGGAAGTGACAGGGCAGGGAGTAAGAACCAGGTTTACCTGATTAGAAAATTCTTATTCTTTTCCACATGATCGTGGATCGTAAGTCTGTGTATAGGTCAAAATAAAAGAAGCAAAACAAGCCAGTCATTGGTTAGGTCAGGTGAAAGAGAAGGGGAAAGGAGGGCTGATTATGGCAGAATGGTGAGATTATGACTCAGCAGTATATTATTTGAGCTGGTCACTTGCTCTGGGATATGTGTGGGAATGACTTCAAATGCAGTGAGTGGTTACATTTTGAAGCCATAAATTTCGTCTTGCCTGGGTTATGTGATATAGGATTATAAGCAAATCTCTTAATATTCCATCTTATTTTTGTAACTTGTAAATACAGACCCAAAAAACAGATCAAAATCATCTTTTAGCCCCTTTTCCCATTTAAATCTTGACTTAGTTATATTCAATGAGCCTTAGCTTTTTGTCTGATCTAAACTTCACCTTTTAAATGAATCCTTGCCACCTTATGCATGAATATTTATTGAGTCCTTGCTAACCGTGTAAACTATGACAATTATTATAAAAGTTAAAAGGGATAAATTAGCGTTAATCCTGTTCTGAAGAATGTCACATTCTAGTAGGAAGGTCAAGGCATAGGCACAAGATGTTCAACGTAAGGTAGAAAGCTGTGATTTCTCTTTTGAACATATAAGTGAAATACTACAGAAATCCAAACCTTGAAAGATGTAGGGCTGGAACAGGGTCTAGAATTGGAATGTGCAGACATAAGGAGAAGAGAGATACTTTGAACAAGTTTAGAGACTGTGAAATGCATGAACTAAACAGCTTTGTTGGCATGTAGGGGATGGGTGTGGAGAAACGGAAAATGAGGCACAAGCTCTAGATAGCAACTAACGAAGTAACAGGGACTGAGACTAGGGTCAGGATAAGGATTTGAGAGTAGCCTGGGGACAGTATCAGGGCTTCCCTGGTAGCTCAGTTGGTAAAGAATCCGCCTGCAATGCAGGAGACCCCGGTTCAATTCCTGGGTCACGCAGATTCGCTGGAGAAGGGATAGGTTACCCACTCCAGTATTCTTGGGCTTCCCTTGTGGCTCAGCTGGTAAAGAATCTGCCTGCAACACAGAAGACCTGGGTTCAATCCATGGGTTAGAAAGGTCCCCTGGAGAAGGAAAAGGCTACCCACTCCAGTATTCTGCCCTGGAGAATTCCATGGAGGGTCACGAAGAGTCAGACACGACTGGGCGACTTTCACTTTCACTTTGGGGACAGTAGGTAGGTAGCCATTGCAGATTCTAAGCAGAGGATGGCCAGATTTGAGCTATCATTTTAGGAGAAGAATCTTACAGCAGATGGTATGATAGGGGAAGAGAAACCGAGGGAAGGTCAACCAGGAAGGAATTGCCATAATTCTTACTCTACGTCACTGAACAAACAAATAGGTGTTTTTGATTAGTGGACCTGGTTTAGCCCTTTGTCAGCCCATTAATATACTTGTTGAATGAATAAATAATATTTTAATATTAGGAAAAAAATGCTCTGCCAAGCCAAAATAAAACTCAGTAGACTTGAGCTGACAAGATTAAGGTAATCCTGACAAAAATATAATAGCATTATAGAAAGCAGATTAAAGAATGCAAATGTTTTTGTTTGCATGACCAAAAATACCATCAAATCCATTAAAATATTCATGTTATTTGCAGAATGCCCCTGTCTAAATATTTCATTTTTGCTCATTTCCATACATGCAATCAAAGCTATATTTTACATCCAGGCTTGTGCTGTGAAATATGATGGTCTGTTCAAACAATATTATAATAACACAGCCTCAAAAAATTTACAGAAAATCTTTCAGAGAGCCTCCTCTACAATCTGTTTGTTGTATAATTAGGTGGCAGGTTCATTTATAATCTCTCTCCTCTGCTTTGGTTCAGTTTTGGGGATATGTGTAGAGGGGCCCAAATTAAATAAAACTAGGTGAAGTGAATCATGTAAGAGTTGCTTAGCTAGTCTTTAGTGATGGCTACATAGGAGTCTGGGAAGTATAAGGACTGTATTTATCAAGTCTCCTGTCCTTAAGCAGTTTATCTGATACTATTAACATGAGGAAAACATTTTTTTTTTTCTACTTATCCCAGAACTCTTGGTACATGATAACTTGCAAGCTTATAGTAGCACTTACAAAATTATCAGCTTTTATATATTTGATTGATATTGGAATTTTTAAAATCTGCGTAAATGTTTTAGTCGCTTCCATATCTTTTGTTGTATGACCAACTTTCTTGGAAGGAAGAGGAGGTATGTGTCCCAGGCTCTGACTTAGAACTGAAGAGACATCACCTGTCTTAGAGAAATGCCTCTCCCGCCCTGTTTTTACCTGCCCTTTTATCGTGTGTCACATCCCTTAGGCAGAGGTTACGTAAGGGGTTACTGTGGACTGTCGTGTACACTGAGAGTCTGGGAGTAAATGCTTTTGGTGTTGAGCAACTTGGCCATCTCAATGGCCATTTAAAGTCATCTGGAGTTGCACTCTTCCGTGATTCAATTACGTCTTCTTGCAAACTGGTTATTTGAAAAAGAAAATGGGAGATGTAAAACATGGTCTTATACACTTTGATATTTTATCTATCTATTTACTTGGCTTTTAATTTATTATCTGTGTAGTTTTTGATAGGGGGCCAAACCCATTTTTTAATATGGACCCACAGATTGGGGAACCAGTTTTTTTTTTTTTTTTTCATAAATCACAGCCATAATGCACTTTTGTAATTTTAGAATTATGGTTTCTTTAGAATGAATTAGAACTTAATGGCAATCACAGCAAGATGGATGCAGAATCCTAATAAACTCGTCTTTATGCCAGTCTGTTTCAGTTGTCTTGCCCATGTATAATCAATGGCGTATTTTAGCAGTTTGTGTTCAAAAGTCTTTAAGTGAATTTTTATTAGTTTTCATAGAAAGAGCAACTCTTTCATCTTGTACTCAAATTCCACCAGTTATCTGTTAGGCAGCTAACTAAAATATTTAATTGTCATAATAAGTAACTCTGGAATAAACAGATTTAGGAAAAAAATACAAGTAGCACTTGCTAAATATAGAACTTAACAAATGGGAGCAGAATTATACCATGAGGGAATTACCTGATAGTCCAGTGGTTAGCACTCCCTGGCCAGGGAACTAAGATGCCACATGCTGTGTGGTGTGGCCAGAAAAATGAAATAAATAAAATAAATATTTTTGTAAAAAAAAGGCTCGTTCCATGATACTGGAGTATAGCGACCAGCCACATGATTTCAGTGGCCAATGCCAGGTGTGTTTAACAGAACAAATGAAAACGTTAATTAACTGTTGAGTTAGGTAAGTAAAAATTGATTTTGTTGTTATTGTTCAGTTGCTAAGCTGTGTCCAACTCTTTGTGACCACATGGACTGTGACACGCCAGGGTCATCTGTCCTCCACTGTCTTCTGGAGTTTGCTCAAGTTCACGTCCATTGAGTCAGTGATGCTATCTAACCATCCCATCTTCTGCCACCCACTTCTTCTTTTGGCTTCAGTCTTTCCCAGCATCAGGGTCTTTTCCAATGAGTTGGCTGTTTGCATCAGGTGGCCAAAGTATTAGAGCTTCAGCATCAGTCTTTCCAATTAATATTCAGGGTTGGTTTCCTTTGGGATTGACTGGTTTGATCTCTTTGCAGTCCAGTTACATAAACTCAGTCTGTCAATATGTGGGTATCTTTGCTGACAAAGTTTTGAATCTCTAAGGCAGTTGCTTGTTTCAAACACATGTATATGAAGTATCTTGATCCTATATTTTATTCCCTAAAATAAAGTTTCTTTCACCTTTAAATAATAGGTACATTTTGTAACAAAACAAACTGTAGCTGAGAACTACTAATTATTATTAAGCACTCAAAATTTAACAGGTGCTCTGCTCAGTGTTTTTAATCAGTTATTTTCTTTAATATTTTTAACAACCCTATGCATTTAATACTAGTATTATCAGCATCAGCAAATAGGAAAACTGAGGCTCAAAATGTAAAGTTACTTATCAAGAGTCTCACAGGTAACAGGCAAATGCTACAGATTAAAATTCATTATTCCTCTGATCATAAAAGCCTAAACTTTTGACCATTATGCCATCATTTTAAATTTGGCTCAGTTTGCAGGATCTTAGTTCCCTGGCCAGGTACTGAACCCAGGCCACCACAGTGAAAGCTCTGAGTCCTAACCAGTGGTCTGCTGGGGATTCCATAGATTTTTCAACCTTGATGATTTTGCTCCTGATGATATTAATCTTCTGTGTCTACTGTTAATACTAATTTCTAAATTTAAATGATCAAAACTCACTCAAAGTTTTCATGACAGTATTGTCACGTCTTATTTTTTAAGGACCTGAGGGTTCTTGAGTTTCTATTCTTTCTCGTCATCCCCCTACTCCCTTCCATTCTTCCTTTCTCCTAAAAACAGTGAACACGATGACGTGCATTAGTGTTCTAACTGGCCTTTCCCGCTTCCACTTTCTGTCCCAGCGGTCCATCCAGAGTACTGTAGTCAGAGTAATTCTGTGAATGCATGTCTGACGACACCTCTGCTCTGTTCTGACCTTCCAGAGGCTTACTGACTCACTTAGGATGTAAACCAAAGTCTCTAAAGACATTCAAAGCCTTAAGGGGTTTGCTCCACCATATCTTCACCTTCCTGACTTCATCTTCTCTGCTTCCCTCCGCTCCAGTCACCGTCCTCCTTGCCCATTTTGAAAACATCAGGCCACTTCTCCTTCTGGGTTTCTGCATTTGCTGGTCCATTTCCTGGAACCCACTTATTCCAAACGTCTGCTCTCTCACCGCTCTCACTTTTGGTCAAAATGTTAGGCTTTCATTGGGATCTTTGGTTGCCCACCCTAAGTGACGTTGTGTACCCCATCATCTCTGTTCCCTTTTCCCACTTCCCAACTTTTCTGCACAGTACTCATCACCTTCTAACAGCGTGTTTATTTTACTTCTTTGTGTCGTATGATCATGTTCAGGTCTATCTGAGTAAAAGGTCTCTTCATTCCACGGCTGCATCCTCAGTGCCTAGACCAGTGCTCAGCGCAGAGTAATGCTCTCCACTGAATTGGATGAATGACTAAAAGAATGAATGATGATTTTTCAAGAAGCATATTTTATCAAACCCTAATGTATGTGGATAGTTGACTCATTGGAAAAGACCCTGATGCTGGGAGGGATTGGGGGCAGGAGGAGAAGGGGACGACAGAGGATGAGATGGCTGGATGGCATCACTGACTCGATGGACATGAGTTAGAGTGAACTCTGGGAGACGGTGATGGACAGGGAGGCCTGGCGTGCTGCGATTCATGGGGTCACAAAGAGTCGGACACGAGCGACTGAACTGAACTGAACTGAATGTATGTGGGTAGGAACCTAAACATGTTTAAAAGCATCTGTGAAACTGTAGGCAGTTTAAAGATTGAATATTTAGACTTAACATTTATCATAAAATGCAATCGTATTTTACTTTGACAAGTCAAAATTATTAATCATAGGAAGGAGTTTTAAAATGCTGACATTTTGTCACCTAGTGATAGAATAAAGGAAAATATGTCTATAATATACATATAAATGACATATAAATGTATGTACACATGTATGCATGCACACAGACTCACAGCTCCATATTAGGACTTTAGGAATTATATTCTCAGGTTATATTTAGCAGAAACCATCACAGTGTTCTGTCCTGTAGTAGCTTTATAATCTGCCAAACCAACTTCATCTACTCGGTTACAATTAAGGGACAAAGAACAGGTATAAATGGATTATATCAAGGAGTTCTTCAGCATAAAAGCTTGACTAGGAAGGAATTACCAGCCTGTTCTTAAGGTCTTGAGAGGCTTATGAGTTCAGGTTGATTGAATTACACAGTTGAAGGAAACATTTTCAAATCATGCTTGCTATGTTTCCCTGGGAATTGCTGAGACCAAAAATAAATAACCAGGTTTAACTTAGCCCAGAACAAGTCACATGCCTGCCAGGTTAGCAGACAGGGAAAAATTATACCCATTGTGGCTATTTAGAAGAAGTATTCTGGTTTTCTCTTCTATATTTTCACCATAATAACTCCTACTCATTTGGCGAGACAGATATATCAAATGTGATTTTAAGATCAATATTACAGGGAAGGCATTTTCACTCATAGAACAATCTGTGTTCACATCTGTCATAGTAATGCAAGGGTTTAAATTGGAAAATCTGTATGTTTCTTTCCAATTCAATTCAAATGATGCCAACAAATGTCAAAATTCACGATTTGTTTAATGTCAGAAGTCTTTTCAAGGCTCAGACAGTGTCCTCTCCCTCTAGCCACCCCATAGCCCTGTTCATAATTTTCCGTGAACTTTAATAGTTCTGTGAACATGATCCTTAGAAAGCTACTAAACTACTAGATCATATCAGCTGTATCTCATTCCTGGGTTCCTAATTATATTCTGTAACTTGACCAGAGGAACTCCTTAAAAATGATTTTTCCAGGTAGCCACATGAGCCCATGAAGCTGGAGGATAAATCTCTAGCAGGTTTAACACAAAAGAAAACTACATTCAGTTGAAAACTCCATTTTTTGAATGTTCAATTCTGAGTTGCTTCTGGATAAAAGCAGAGAAAGTAATGTATTTTTTTTCTTCCAGTTTTATTGAAATGTAATTGACATTTAGCACTGTATAAGTTTAAAGTGTAGAGTATAATGATTTGACTTATACACATGAAATGATAATCACAGTTGTAGTGAATATCCAACACCTTATGTAGATAAAAATTAAAGACATAGAAAAAATAATTTTTTGTGATGAAAACTTGAGATTTATTCTTGGAAAATTTTCATGTATAACATACTACAGTGTTGATTATATTTATCATGTTGTACATTACATCCCTGGTATTTATTTATAACTGGAAGATTATACCTTTTGACTTCCTTCATCCAGTAGGCAAAGCAAATAGTAATTTCTGTTTAATTGTATAAGGAAGAAAATCTAGCTCACTCAAGTTTTCACTTAGTGGTAATATGGATAGGATCATATTGAACTGAGTGTATTTCTATTAGTTTGTGTAAGCTTCTAAAAGCTTATGAACAGTTAAGACTCTGGAGAATCCCTTGGACAGCAAGGAGATCAAACCAGTCAATTATAAAGGAAATCAGTGCTGAATATTCATTGGAAGGACTGATGCTGAAGCCCTAGCTCATTGAACACCTGATGCGCAGAGCCAATTCATTAGAAAAGAGGGATACTGGGAAAGATTGAGAGCAGGAGGAGAAGTGGGCAATAGAGGATGAGATTGTTAGGATGGCATCACTGACTTCAAGAGGAACTAAAAAGCCTCTTGATGAAAGTGAAAGTGGAGAGTGAAAAAGTTGGCTTAAAGCTCAACATTCAGAAAACAAAGATTATGGCACCCGGTCCCATCACTTCATGGGAAATAGATGGGGAAACAGTGGAAACAGTGTCAGACTTTATTTTTCTGGGCTCCAAAATCACTACAGATGGTGACTGCAGCCATGAAATTAAAAGACACTTACTCCTTGGAAGGAAAGTTATGACCAACCTAGATAGCATATTCAAAAGCAGAGACATTACTTTGCCAACAAAGGTTCATCTAGTCAAGGCTATGGTTTTTCCTGTGGTCATGTATGGATGTGAGAGTTGGACTGTGAAGAAGGCTGAGTGCCGAAGAATTGATGCTTTTGAACTGTGGTGTTGGAGAAGACTCTTGAGAGTCCCTTGGACTGCAAGGAGATCCAACCAGTCCATTCTGAAGGAGATCAGCCCTGGGATTTCTTTGGAAGGAATGATGCTAAAGCTGAAACTCCAGTACTTTGGCCACCTCATGCGAAGAGTTGACTCATTGGAAAAGACTCTGATGCTGGGAGGGATTGGGGGCAGGAGGAGAAGGGGACGACAGAGGATGAGATGGCTGGATGGCATCACTGACTCAATGGACGTGAGTCTCCGTGAACTCCGAGAGTTGGTGATGGACAACAGGGAGGCCTGGCGTGCTGTGATTCATGGGGTCGCAAAGAGTCGGACACGACTGAGTGACTGATCTGATCTGATCTGATCTGAGCAAACTCCAGGAGATAATGAAGGACAGGGAGGTGCTGCAGTTCATGGGGTCACAGAGAGTCAGACACGACTTGGCAACTGAACAACAACATTGGAGAAAAAGTGTTGAAAATGGGTCAATTAATTTAGTGTTTTTTTTTTCTTTTTTAAAAAAAGATGTTTGGTTCCTGGAGTCAGGCCTGTGCATAGTTGCCCTAAGTACGAGGGGAAATCAGACTGAGTGCTTTCTACACCGTCCTGTTTTGATTCCAAGAGAGGATCTTTATTAGCCATCTGAACCACTTATTTTCCTGGCTACTGTATCCTGCATCCATGTCTCGCTCCTTACCTGCCATCCGTATCAACCAGGTACATACATTAGGGATAAAGAATTTCAGGCAACTCTTAACTTGTCATCTCAGCTTTATACAGTTGAGTTGGGTGGGGCATGGAGAAATTAGTGTTCCTTTTTGTAAGTTCTCTTGCTGACCATCACCATGCAAAGCATAGCACTTTAAAATTTAGGTCCTTAGATATTCCCCTGGGCATTCTCTAGCGTTCATGCAGTCCTCCTTTTTTCTTCCTCACATCACCTTTTTCTCCTCAGTTCTTTCACTGAAATCCCAGTTTTTCTCCATGCGCCAGATACTCTATTCCATTTCTCAGCATTCATGGAGCCAGAACTCCACCCTCAGATAGTGTAAACTGTTGCCTTTTCTGTGACTGATATGAGTCATAATGATTCTACCTTTTCACTCTACATTCTCCTCCTCCTTGAACATGGTTTCTTTTCTCAGTATGAAGGGGATGAGAGGGAACAGTCTAGTTCCCCTCCAATCTCAGCTGGGAATTCTTTCAAATTTAATTTCCACTCATAGCACCCTTCATATTACAGCTAATACAGCTTTTAGTTTGTCTCAGAAGCATTCTTCACTGATCCCCTCAAATTACTTTATATTTTATTAGCCCCATCTCTGCATTATCTGTTCATATTTTTAATTGTTTATATACAAAATTTCTATTTCCCCATCCGCAAGGTTAAATCAAGGAGAGAGAATCCATTCTCTCATTTAGAATTTTACATTTAAAATCATAGAATATTAGTCCTGCAATTCACCTTAGAGATCTAGATGCAGTTCAGTGACCTCATTGTAATGATGAGTAAACAGAATTATATTATAGCCTCCTATTAATATATAACACAATGTACACAGGAAATATACAACAAGCATGTGTTGAATAAATGAAGTTCAGCTGCTCATTACCTGCTCCCATTACCTTTACCTGATTGGCAGCATTTATTCACCACTTGTGTATGAAACAGTGATAAATGCTAAACAAATGGAATTGAAAAACAATCACAATAGGAAAGATAACATTGAAGCGGGTAACTCTATTAAGACTCTAAGCATGGCAGAGGGGTTAGGGTTGGTGTGACATGCTGGTAATCAGGAGACTCCTAAAGAAGGAATTCCTAGTGGGGAGTACAGGTTGCAAGGAACCTTCCAATTCTCTGCGCATTAATGAAGACTGACATAATTGAAAGAGTATGATTTTAAAAGTTGAATGACAGTCCTGAAGCATCCAGGAAGATGAAGTGCTCATTCATTGTCTTGTATGCTCTGTTATTAATTGGTAAAGTGTAGGACCAGTTCTCCAGAGAGCATGTATTCTAAATTATATTTACATTCCTAGTTGGCTCTATTCTTTCCTATAATATGATTCTTTCAGGACAGTTCTTCTAATTGTTGAATCTTTAACATGCATTTATGATTATTAGGGAAACCATCTTTATTTCAAGTTCTGTGCCTCATGTTGGAAGCATTTAAGTATTTGGTTAAAAATGCAGTTAATTGGTTTGTGGTTTAAGAGAGAATATGCTTCAAATGATGCTCAAGAGGTAGAAATGATTGCCTAAGTCTATTTAGTCATTTTCTTTCTTGGGAGAGCTGAACTTTAAAGTTCAAAAAAAGAGAGGAAAGGCAGAATCAAAGTAGAAAGCTATTTCAGACAAAGGGCAATGAGCATATATAGTTAATACATCTGCACTAGAGATTTAATGACTGAGTTAAATACAAATATCTAAGAAAGGAGATAGGCAGAATATTTGAGATGCAAAGTAAATGCTATGCACTATAGAACACATAATTTTTAAAAAGTATAATACTCATTCATGAAAAAATTCAGATGCTGTAAAGGTGTTTAGGAGAAAGTAAAAGTCTCATTTCCCACGCTTCACTTGAACTTCTTACAAACATTTGTTATCAGTGCCTGTTGATTCCTTTCCAAAACTTCCCAGACATACCTCCATCTCTGTTTCCACATCTGTCTACCTACCATCTACCTAACTTTTACTTTATCTATTGCTATAGATTTCAATCTATCATGATGTCTCTCTGTCTGTGGGTACATGCAGTTTTAACATAAATGAAATCATTATACATTTTGCTCTGCAGCTTTCCTTTTTGTTCTAAAATTTAACAATATACCTTGATATCTTTTCAAAGCAGCGATCATATTTTACCTTCCTTTTTTCATTGCATAGTATTCCATTATATGACTAATTTTTAAAATTTAATCACTTCCTTATTGATAGACATTTTGATTACTTTCTCTGGAAGGTGAGTATTTTTCTCTATCCTTCTAGGTTCTCCTGGCTGGTCTAAAAATTAAATTGACATGAGACAGATTCAGGGCTTCCTTGGTGGCTCACGTGGTAAAAAGTCTGCCTGCAATGCAGGAGACTTGGGATCGATCTCTGGATCAGGAAGAACCTCCTAGGGAAGGGAATGGCTACCCACGTGTGCTAGTGGTAAAGAACTCACCTGCCAATGCAGGAGACATAAGGGTTGAGGGTTCAATCCCTGGGTCAGGAAGATGCCCTAGAGGAGGGCATGGCTACCCACTCCAGTATTCTTGCCTAAAGAATCCAATGGACAGAGGAGCCTGGCGAGCTATAGTCCATGGGGGTCACAAAGAGTTGGATGTGACTGAAGCAACTTAGCACACACGCATGAGACAGATTAACAGGAAGAAATCCATTACCAGCTTTTCTCTAGGCCCTTTAACTGTGCCGTTGGAAAGGAGAACAACATTGTGAAATTAGAATATTTAAACTGGATTTTTGCTTTTCCTTGAAGGTGATGCAATGGGCTACTTCTTTGAAACAGCTGGTGCTAAGTACAGTGACCAATTCTCTCTTTAAAAAAAGATCACACAAAAGTTTAATAACCTATATACATAGGAGAGACCCAGGAAAACTGGGGAACTCGAAAAATGGCCAAACCCCTCACATTAAATATCACCTTTAGCTAAAGACAAGAGAGAATGTTCAGGGCAGTGGTTTGGGACATAAAAGGGGAGGAAGGCAGTTGATTTGAAAGTGGAAAAGTGAATGTTTGGTGAATAAACATTTGCTGGGCCAGGAATAAGCAAGGGGACCCGGAGAGGAATTATAACAGATTTTGCTAGGTCCCTCCTTGTCTACACACCGAGTTCATACTATAGTTATATGTGGTTCTAGTTCTCGTTCTAGAACAAGTCCTCTAGCTACATTCTTTAAGCAACCAAAGGGTCAGAGTTTCTTCCTGGGTCTTTTGGGCATTAACTGTTTTCAGCTCAAAACAATCCACATGACAAAGAGACGTTTTGGGGTGATAAGTTTTGCTCCCCTGGAACTTCAAGGTTTCTTACAGTGAACCTCCCTGGGCATATAACTGTAATAAATTCAAAGCATTTTAAAGGCTCCTAAGAGAAGAAGTGAGCAAAGTTTTCAAGAAGGTTATATAGTTAGAGGAGAAATGAAGAAAAATGGTGTTAACCAGGTGGAATATTGAATGCAATCAGAGTCAGAGTCGTATTGCATAGTGATATATACGTATGAGATTCTCATCCATTCAAACTATTTTTAGTTAGAGCCAAGAAGCTTAGAGAAATTTTCCATAGTTTAGAATTCACTTAACACTAATTATATAATCCAATTCATCATTCTGAATATTACTAGTTTTTATGTTTAAGTTCAAATGAAAGGCACTTATAGAGAATATAAGTAGCATTTTTGTCTTGGCAGCATTTTTCTCTTTTTAAAATCAGAGTCAGCAGTGAGTCTGTCCAGGAACTAAACTTTGTGCTAAATTATTCTCTACTTAATTGTCAGAGCTTCCCAAACTACCAATGATGCTTTTTCCTCAAGCTTTGCAATTCCTGTAGACTTTAAGACAGAAAAATAGTTCTAGGTTAGAAAAGCTAATTTGCAATACTGTCAAATCCATTTATAGTCCATCCAGATCTGTAAGCCAGCGTAAAGCTAACGATCTCTCTCACAAGGATAACATAAAGAAAGTGGATAAATTGTAACATTTGCAGAGAAACTTTATATTAAAATGTTTAATAGTGAATTTCAAGTGCATTAATTATGTGAAAAATTGTCAGGCTCAAAATAGTAATAGAGATAAAATGTTTCTTTTTTTTTTTTTTTTTTTTAGAAATTTAAAGAAATTCCTAAAAATCTTTAGACTTGTGAGGGTGATACCCAGGCCATAGGCACTTAGTATTGAGGGGTCTCTCTGTGGTGGTGGGGGGGTGTGACTGACTGTACCTCTTTGCCCTGCCCAGATAAGGGAGGAGGTTGAAAGGAATTAGGATGTGAAAGAGGTCAACAGGAAATATTCATGCAAGTCCAGACAAGACCTTTATAAGCACCAGAAAGAGAGCGAAGTATTGGAAGCAGCGCTGCTTTACTATTTAGCACGGATGCATCTAGATCAGTGCTTCTCAATCTTGCACGTAGATTTATGGACATTACTAACCTGCAGATTCTGATTCAGTGCTTCTGAATTTCTCACAAACTCCCAGGTGATGCCAAGGCTACCATCCTTTGAGTTACAAAGCAGTCTAGGTATTAATGGGAAGATTAGTTGTGGTTAATTAATGGAAAGCAGATGGAAAGTGGCAATTGATAGAGGGGGTGAACAGTTCCATTTCCTTGGTGGGTCTAATGCTCATGCATGGCTTCAAAGGGCTGCAAACAAAGTTCTGGGAATGCTGATGAAATAGTTAGCAATTTCTATTACTGTGGGAATGTTAATTTCAGTAGCTGAAGAAACCATTTTTGGCACACAGCATCAGGAAATTGGGCATTGCCAACTAAAGAATGTTGCTTGCCATCCGGCTCTACAAGGATTGCATCATTAGCCACTGCAGTCACTGAGCTGAACTTCAACACACCCTGAAAGAAGTTGAGGGTGGAGCCTGGGAATGAGGCACTGTGCTCTGGCAAAACAGGCCTTCAGATAGATATTTTCAGGAGAAAATTTTATGCACCCAATTCCTTGCATATTTCCATATTTAGAAAAGCACTGAAGTCATTAACTAAAATATCTGTCCCTAAACCTAACTTTCTACCAAGATGTAGGCTTGGTTACACATACCACTTCTCCAAAATCACATATATACTGACCTCCCAACCTCTTTGGAGTTAGAGCCTCAGGGCTCCCTGAGACCCAGTCTGTAGTCCTCAGTAAGACTCACCAACAAAACTGAAATTCACAACTCTGTGTGTTTTTATTTCAGTTCACAGCATCCAGTTCTCAGAAAGCTATTTTGGTCAAGGGTTATAATTGCACTTGATTAGACTCTGAAGGCAGAGAAGGCAATGGCACCCCACTCCAGTACTCTTGCCTGGAAAATCCCATGGATGGAGGAGCCTGGTGGGCTGCAGTCCATGGGGTTGCTGAGAGTCGGACACAACTGAGCGACTTCCCTTTCACTTTTCACTTTCATGCATTGGAGAAGGAAATGGCAACTCACTCCAGTGTTCTTGCCTGGAGAATCCCAGGGACGGGGGAGCCTGGTGGGCTGCCATCTATGGGGTCGCACAGAGTCGGACACGACTGAAGCGACTTAGCTGCAGCAGACTCTGAAGGATTGATGGGGATTGAATTGAAAGGAACCAAGAGGAAAAGGGGCAAGAGAATTGGAAGAAAATGACCCCCCAATTCTGCAATACACTGACCAATCATCAGAGAAATGTTAGTAGCTCTTTGTGGGCAAAAAACTTGAGGGAAACATACATTCACTATGTCTGTATACACTAATTCATTGAATTTAAGAGAATTCATCTGTTTAGCTATTCTTCTCAAGGGTAAAGGCAAATTATTGATCTAATGCACTTTTCAGGGTGCAGCCATATACTTTTAAGTTTAGATTGTTTCAAACAAGGAAGATGACAGAAATTGTATCATATGAATCTAGAATTTCTCTATATTTTGTCTTGTCTCTTACTAGGATTGTAGCTAAGTATGTCTCGCAAACTATGTCTATTTAATTTGACCATTTAGATCTGAATTTAACTGGTCATTTTATTCTGGATCTTTAAAGAACTTGTATAAATAAATTGAACATATATGCTCTGTATGCGTGTACATGCCTGTGTGTGTGCTAAGTCGCTTGAGTCATGTCTGACTCTCTGCAGCCCTATAAATACTATAGCCGACCCCCCTCCCCCGCCCCCCGCCAGGCTCCTCTGTCCTTGAGATTCTCCAGGCAAGAATACTGGAGTGGGTTGCCATGCCCTCCTCTAGGGGATCTTCCCGACCCAGGGATCAAACCTGAGCCTCTTACATCTCCTGCATTGGCAGACAGGTTCTTTACCACTAGTGCTACCTGGGAAGCCATATGCTTTAGTCACATTAAAGCAAATTTTAATTAGAAGAATGAAGATCCTTAGAAACTATACAAAATCTTTTAACTTCTGAAGACGGGGAAATCAAGCTTTGAAAAAGGTAATAGCATATTTGCTGAGTGCTTTCACCTTTAAATGTGAATAGAGAAAGAAAATATTAACATATAGGGAGAAATGGAATAAAATATTTAAGTATAGGATGGATAGTCATATGACCTCATTTTTTCCTTTTTCTATTTATTAATAGCATTATTTTCAAGAAGTATAGCCAAAGACTGGTATTTTACAGTTGTAGCAAAGGTGTGATTTTTGTTATCTGAGTAATACTCAAGGAATTTCAAAATTGATTGCATTTGTTGAAGAGAGTAGAAAACTAATGTATTGACTTGAAAATGTCCTATTTTAAAACTTTTATATTTCTTCTTTATTCATGTACGTTTTATAATTAACTTTCACATTTTGACCAAAGAATGGTATGTCCTTCAGCCTAACCCCTGCTTTTGTTATGCATGAATGGTGCTTTCCATGTGGAATCACATTTTAAAATTTGATTTAATACCTTAAATTTAGGTCAAAATGTTGAGAGAGAAAACTGGTAATTTGACTTCAAAGCCGATTCCCTTTCTTTCTGCCCCATCTCTAAATAAGTTTATTGTTCTCAGAGTCTTCTGGCAACATAATTGAAATGGCTTACACCATTTCAAACCACATTTAGCTCCTTTGAGATGTTAAAATGTTGAAGCTGGAAAATGTACCAAAAGTATATTTAATTTTCCCCCTATTTTCTAACTAGATAGGAAGCAGTCAATCAACAACATTTATTGGGTTCTCACTGGGTGCTGTGAGCTGCGGAGTAGATTATATTCAGAAGTGTTGAAAAACTCACTCTTCAGTTTACTAACGCTTCTACAAAGGAAGGAGTCCTTCTGTTGTCAGTAAAAATTCAGATGAGATGGTAGAGAGGTGAGAAGCTAACTCAGAATTAATGGCTAACAGTAAAATTTAAACGGATAGTTCTAAACCCTCAATCTTGATAAGGTTGAACAGTTAAAAAAAAAAAAAAAGTAAAAAAATAAAGTTTTCTCTCTACACTGGAAATCCATGTCCAGGAAGAAATAAAGACATAGTAACTATGTGAATTCATGCAAGTTTTTGCTGAGGGTTTTGTCTGTGTATCTATCTATAGAAGGTGGCTCTAGTGGTAAAGAACCCACCTGCCAATGTAGGAGACATAAGAGACAGGGGTTCAATCCTGGGTTGGGAAGACTCCCTGGAGGAGGGCATAGCAACCCACTCCAGTATTCCTGCCTGGAGAATCCCATGGACAGAGGAGCCTGGCAGGCTACAGTCCATAGCGTCGCAAAGAGTTGGGCACAATTGAAGTGACTTAGTATGCACATGTTTTGATGTATGTATGTATGTAGCGTCTATCTACTATCATTTTTCTTTGGTTCAAAATAAGAATTTATAAAACGTTAACTTCTTCCTTACCTGATAACTGATTTGTCATTTATCCCAATATGGTAACAATACAATCATAAAGAAAATATGCTAGTCTTCAATGACGGAGGAGGGACAGAACAAGATTACAAGGCTGTCATCACCACACCCAAATGTTGGTATTTGCCTGAGTCATCACACTGCCTTGATTAAGAAAGGGAGTGGGCACTGTGTGTGTGTATTATTTAAATGGAAACATCCACAGTTGTATTTGATTCATTTTCCTTTATTCAGTTAAAAATAGTACAATATTTCCTGATTTTAAAACCACATTTTAAAAATTATTTACACTATTCAAAACCACACCAGGAAATGCACCAAAAAATAATACTCTATAAATATTCAGCAAGTCCTTTATCCTTGGCTTATTTGGCTGCTTTCATTTCATTAAACACATCATTGCAATACTAGTGAGTTAATGCCATAATCCATTATCTTCCATCTTTTAAGTCTGTAGCCATTTCTTAATTTACCACCACATTGACATTCCAAGTGTTGTTGTAAGTAGATGATTAAAACAACCGCAACAAATAGGCTTCAAGGTAGTGGTGTCAACTACCAAATTGCTCTTCTGTCTTTTCAGATTAATATATAAAAAGTAGTGTTGCTAATTACTTTTTTTAAAAAAGAAATTGTGTCATCGTAAGCATGATGTCTACATGATAAACCAGAAGCATCACTTTCTTTCTCTGCAGTGCCAATGTTTATTGCTAAAAGTGTTAGTCACTCAGTCATGTCCAGTTCTGTGACCCCATGGACTGTAGCTCGCCAGGCTCCTCTGTCCCTGGAATTCTCCAGGTAAGAATACTGGAGTGGGTTGTTGTGCCCTTCTCCAGGGGATCTTCCAGTCCCAGGGATCGAACCCAGGTCTTCCACATTGCAGGCAGATTCTTTACCATCTGAGCTACCAGGGAAGCCTTATTGCTAAAACCCCTGGGAAAAAACATTCAGGCAAAAGAAATACAGATCGTTTTAAGCTCTATTGTGTTCATTTGTAGGTTTGTCTTTATTTTCTTAAAACATAATACACAAATACTTCAAACCTTTGAGGAATAAGTCTCCAGATTTTGTTTTTATTTATTCTTCATTCTTGAGTTTGTGCTGTAGTATCTGTGAAAGGAATAAAACATAATTTAAATATATTTTTCTTAATTTAATATCTTACTTGAAGAATTCTACTTCTGGGGTCATGTTACAATATTCATCTCTCTTTCTCTCTCTTCCTTGTTTTTCTCTTTTTTATGAATATTTATTGGAAAGAGATGAGCAAGGATTAAAATGAAAAGTCACAATGAAATTCTGCTTTATTTATTTACCTGTTTTGTTAAGGCATGAGAGAAGACCCTCAAGTAGGTCAGTACTTTTTTCCTTTTAAATATGAGGAACAAATCCATTTTGATTTATTATTTTCCTTCAAAGGACAGGTGACATTTCCTGCAACATTAACTTTAATTCATAATCCCCTTTTGGCAAGCAAAAAGAGAATTACAATTGGAAAGATTTTCACAGTCAGACACTCCACTAGAATGAAATACTATATAGAAGGCTTCACTTCAGCCAAACCAGCAAAATCCTTCCATTGCCAATTTTTCTTTTATATTTTGAAGTTGGCCTCTCAGCACAGATTTGATTCACACCATTTAAAAATAAATCTGGTGTCTGCAAAGCAGAAAATTCAGGCTGTGTTGTCATAGTATCAGTATTTCCATTTTTATGCCTGGAGACAACCTAGACTTCTAAAGAGAGCTACGGTTCCTAATACTATGGTAAAAGTAAAACCTAATTTTATTGTAAGTGTTCACCTGATTTTTATATTTACTAAAGAATAAAGTACCACATTTATACATAGCACATTAAACATTTTTTATGAGTGATTTAATGCCATGAAAAAAAAATGCATCTGTGTTAAGAGGTGATACCCTATGACAACAATTGATTTTGAGATATATAGCTTAAATAAGAATTTGAATTCAATATCAGTGTGCCATTTTGTTTTCACTTTATCATAACGATTTCATCGTGAACTGCATAAAGATCAACTAAACAGTCGATGGTGTTTGCCTGGCATCCGCGTGGTCCCTGGCCTAGAGATGGCTCTTGACGGGTTGGCCTGTGCTCCCTACACATACACTCTGAGCATCAAGAGATGGGACTTTTGCTCCCTCCATTGAATTCTGAGATGACTTTGACTAAGAGGATGCGGAACATGTGATGTTCCAAGGCTCGTGGGTCCAGACCAGAGTGTGAGAACTTTCAGTTCCTCCATCTTAAATCCTTGAGCCAGTACATGTGAAACCTTAATTATCCTGTCCGCAGGCATGAGTGCTTGTGTTTATGTGAGAGAGAGAGAGACAGAGAGAAAGAACATGAGGGAGAACCAGGAGAATAAGACATCAGAAAAAGAAAAAACAAAAACAAAAATCAGAAGCATCACAGCCAAGAGGAGTCTAAGGAGATGTGACAACTAAATGTAACACAGAATCCTGATGAGATCCTGGAACAAAAAAGGACAAGAGCTAGAAATTAAGGAAATTTGGTGGAAAACAACAACTGTGGATTTCAGTTTTATAAATTGCATCATGATTGGCTCATTAATTGTAATAAATGTACTGTACTAAAGTAAGATGTTAGTTATAGAGGAAACTGGGCTCTACTATCTTCTCAAGTTCTCTATAAATATAGATCTGTTCTAAAAAATAAACTCTGTTTAAAACAAAAGTGTAGCCAGTGAGATAGGCATTAGGGAGCTAGACTGCTAGCTACACCTCCTCCCAGCTGCCATTTTTCTGCAAGTGCAGAGAAACTGCCAGTGAGGCAGCAGAAGCAACACCCAGCAGAGCCTCAGCCAATGCACAGAGTTGACAGGCAATGAAACAGCTGTTTAGGCCTCTGTGTGTTGGCATTGTTTATTAAGCTGCAATAGGTAACATGACCAACATGCTGCTTTCATTTGGTTATGTCAAAGATGTGTGGTAGTTGCTCAGTTGCATCTGACTCTGCGACTCCATGAACTGTAGCTGGCCAGGCTCCTCTGTCCTTGAAATTTCTCCAGGCGAGAATACTAGAATGGGTAGCCATTCCTTTCTCCAGGGGGTCTTCCTGACGCATAGATCAAACCTGGGTCTCCCGCATTGCAGGCAGATTCTTTACCGTCTGAGCCACCATGCCTATTTTATAACATGCAACTTGAGAAAATGAGTCACTAAGACTTTCATTTCATTGGGAGGCATAGAGATGTCTGGAAAAGGAGCTGCTCTTTGGAAAAGATGATAGCTCTGGTGGAAATGTGAACACAGGTTCTGGGGTCAGAAAGCAGGGTTCCTATGTTCTGTTTACCTCCAACTAGCAGTGTGTACTAGAAATGGTTACTCTTTCTTATTAAGAGGTTTTTTTTTCCCCATCTATTAAACATGTTACCATGCTTATATCATAGTATGATAATTAGAGATAATACACTGAGGCTCTTGACACAATTGCAGGCACAGAGGACTCGTGCTTTAAATGTGAGATGCACTCAGCAGGCCACCCTTCGCGTTGTGTCTCCTCACCCATCCGTGATGATGCACAAGAGGCCCCTCTTTGCCATTGCTTAGTTAGTTGCAGATCTGGGTCTAATTGTATTATAATCGCATCTGAGCAGATACTAAGCTCTTAGTTATTGATTAATTGTGTATCAAGTAGTTTACATATATTGTCTCATTTAATTTTCAAGGCTACTATCCAAGATGGATATCATTGCTTGCTTTTATTTAATGAGAGAGAAACTCATGCTTTAAATCATTTACATTACCTGCCCAAGCTCAATAGGCTGTCAGTAATAGCCCTGGAAGCTAAGCCTAGGCTATTAGATTTCAAAGTCCATGTACTCAAATGTTATGATTTATTTCTTCTGTTTGCACAGCTTAGTTGTTTTTTTTTTTTTTTATTAATTCTTATTAATTCAATACTGTTCTAAAATGTACTATTTTTAAGCCTGGAATTATGTTACTTATATGAAACCAGGTTGATATTAACCAATTCGATCTCGGTCAGAAATTTTTTAGGTGCTTTGCTATGAAACCATATCAGAAAGGAATACATGGAAATACACACAGATACACACAAACACACATATATGAACTTAAATTTACATATGTGTGTATATACATATATATTTACATATACACACACACATATAAACTTAAATTTACACATGTATGTATATATGTATATATATATATGGTTGGCATCACCAACTCAATGGGCATGAGTTTGAGTAAATTTCGGCGTTGGGGATGGACAGGGAGGCCTGGAGTGCTGCAGTCCATGGGGTCGCAAAGAGTAGGACATGACTGAGTGACTGAACTGAACTGAATATATATGGCTTAAATTGTGAAGACCTAGAATTCTCAAGTAGTGAAAGGAAATATTTTTATACTTGAAGAAAAATTCAGTATAACTAGATAAAGATCAAGGAAAAAAAAGAACCACAGTGCTGCAGTGATTGAGCTGAAGAATACAATTAGGTTGTGATGAAGGGCAGCAAATGATGATGATAGAGATATGAAAAGGGAAAAAATAAACAAGACAGGAGAAAAAGAATATGGTCTGGTAATACTGACAGTGTTCCCAAGAATTTAGCCACAGTGGGGAGAGCCACAGTTACATAACTAACCTCCGATCATAATCTCTTCAGGGTAAATAAAGAAGGAACAGAGAATTTCTACACAAATATTCCATAAAATAACATTTTTAAAAAACCTTAATTTTTGGTTATCTGCGAAGTACTCAGGATACCAAGTCTGTCAGTTTAGGAGCTGAATTTTTAAAAATGGGAAGTGGTTCTCCTCCTGATAAGAATGGCATTTCCATTTCATCTTTATGGCTCTGAAACTGCTGTAGGAATAGGAAGAGAGAGGCAGGAGATCAGGGTGACAGAAAACAGCCCCCTAGAAGAGAGGAAAAAATTGGTTTTTCAAAGTTTTTTATTCATGAGTGAAGCAATACTTATATTACTTCCTTCTAACTAGACAGTCAGCATTGATGTCATATTTGTAGTTTCCTACAGCGAGATGCCCCTTCTGCCTTATGTGACTGTTGTATTATTTACTTGTCTTAATTTCCTATGTGTGTGTGTGTGTGTGTGTGTGTACACACACACATGCTGCCGCTGCTAAGTCACTTCAGTCGTGTCCGACTCTGTGCAACCCCATAGACGGCCACCCACCAGGCTCCCCCGTCCCTGGGATTCTCCAGGCAAGAACACTGGAGTGGGTTGCCATTTCCTTCTCCAGTGCGTGAAAGTGAAAAGTGAAAGGGAAGTCGCTCAGTCGTGTCCAACCCTTAGCGACCCAATGGACTGCAGCCTACCAGGCTCCTCCGTCCATGGGATTTTCCAGGCAAGAGTACTGGAGTGGGGTGCACTTCTCCGGAGAAGGCAATGGCACCCCACTCCAGCGACTTCCTTTCACTTTTCACTTTCACGCACTGAGAAGGAAATGGCAACCCACTCCAGTGTTCTTGCCTGGAGAATCCCAGGGACGGGGGAGCCTGGTGGGTGGCCGTCTATGGGGTCGCACAGAGTCGGACACGACTGAAGTGACTTAGCAGCAGCAGCAGCATGTATAGTATACAATTATATATATAATATATAGTATATATAATATTATATACTGTCTTTTGGCATAATATATAAAATTATATAGTAATATATATATTATATATTATTTAATATATAATATATATATACACACATAAAAGTTTGAGGCTTGTGGTAACTAGAATAATGGCTCTCCCAAATATGTCTATGCTCTGATCCCTGGAACCTATGAATTTGTTATTAGGTTGGTGCAAAAGTAATTATGGTTTTTGCATGTTGAAATTTGCTGTTTGATACTGGAATACATTCTTAAATGGGGTTATGTTATACATCATTTTAATGTGCAGTTCTCGCTTTATTTTTTTTTGCAAATGACTTATTACTTGCTGTGTATTTTATATTTATTTTAGATTAAAGAAATAATGTTAGACAAAAGGCAAATTAGAGTGATTTTTCTTATTCGACTGCAAAATGGGTCGTAAAGCAGCAGGAACAACTCGCAGCAGGAACAATGCATTTGGCCCAGGAACTGCTAATGAACATACAGTTCTGTGGTGGTTCAAGAAGTTTTGCAAAGGAGACAAGAGCCTTGAAGATGAACAGCATAGTGGCTGGCCATCCAAAGCTGACGGTGACAAAATTGAGAGCCATCACGGAAGCTGAGCCTCTCACAGCTGCACTAGAAGTGGCTGGAGAACTCGATGGCACCCGTTCTATTACTGTCTTTGGCATTTGAAACAAAGTGGAAAGGTGAGAAAGCTCAATAAGTGGGTGCCTCGTGAGCTGACTGCAAATCAAAAAAATCATTTTGAAGTGTCTTCTCTTACTCCGTGCAACGACATCAAACCATTTCTTGTGGTTTGTGATGTGCGATGAAAAGTGGATTTTGTACAACAACCAGTAGTGACTAGCTCAGTGTTTGGACTGAGAAGAAGCTCTGAAGCACTTCCCAAAGCCAGATCTGTACCCAAAAAGATCACGGTCACTTGTTTGGTGGTCTTCTGCCCGTCTGTTTATTACAGCATTCTGAATCCCAGTGAAACCATTACATCTGAGAAGCATGCTCAGCAAATCAATGAGATGCGCTGAAAACTGCAAGGCCTGCAGCTGGCACTGGTCAACAGGAAGAGCCCAGTTCTTTTCCACAACAATGCCCGACCACACATGGTGCAACCAGCACTTACAAAATTGAACGAATTGGGCTGTGAAGTTTTGCCTCATCTGCCGCATTCACCTGACCTCTCACCATCTGACTGCCGCCTCTTTAAGCATCTTGACAACTTTTTGCAGGGAAAACACTTCCACAACAGGCAGGAAGCAAAAAGTGCTTTCCAGGAGTCCGCTGGGAAAAAAGTGTTCATAAAATCAGAAAGCACAGATTTTTATGCTGCAGGAATAAACAAATTTATTTCTCATTGTCAAAAATGTGTTGATTTTAATGGTTAATAAAAACCATTTGATTAATAAAGATGTGTTTGAGCCTAGTTATAGTGATTTAAAATTCACGCAATTATGTTTGTACCAACCTAATAAATCGCAAGACAAAAGAGACTTTGCAGATGAGATTAAGGCTATAATTCTTCAGGTGCAGAAATTATCCACCTGAATCCAATCTCTTCACAAGAGCCCTTCAATAGTGAGAACCTTTCCTGGTGGGTCAGAGAGATGTGACATGAGAGAGACTCAGCCCGTGGCTGTTGGTTTTGAAAATGAAAGAAAGGGCCGTGGGGCAAAGGATATGGTCTTTAGAAGCTGAGAATGGCCCTCATTGACAGCCAGCAGGAAAACGGAAACCCGGATTCTAGAACAGGAGATTGAGTTCTGCCAACAGGCTGAATGAGTAAGGAAGCAGATTCCAGAGAGGCACTCAGCCAAAGACACTTTGATATTAGCTCCCTGAGATGAGAAGCAGACTTTTGATCTACAGAATTGTAAGATAATGAATTTGTGGTTTTTTTATTATTTGTTAATTAGGTAACTTTTTATTATTAGTTACTTTAATTAGTTATTTTGGGCTGTACTGGGTCTTCATTGCTGTGCAGCCTTTTCTTTAGCGGTGGTGAGCAGGGGCTACTCTCAAGTTGCCCTGCGCGGCTTCTCATTGTGGTAGTTTTCCTTATTGTGGGGCACGGGCTCTAGGGGGCGCAAGATTCAGTAACTGCGGCACGTGGGCTCAGGAGTTGCAGCTCCCAGGGTCTAGAGCACAGGCTCACTAGTTGTGGTGAACGGGCTTAGTTGTTCCACGGCATGTGGAATCTTCATGGATCAGGGATCAAACCCATGTCTCCTGCCTTGGCTGACAGATTCTTTACCACTGAGCCACCAGGGGTTGTGTTGTTTTAAGATGCTAAATTTGTAGTAACTTGTTACAGTAGCAAGAGACAACTTATACAAGTTTAATTATTGTATCTTGTCCACTTACATTTTTATACAGCGTAGCACAGTGCCGTAATTATGTATTATATATGTAACTATTATATATGAAAGCTATTATATATCAAAGCTATGGTTTTTCCAGTAGTCATGTATAGATGTGAGAGTTGGACTATAAAGAAAGCTGAGCATAAACAATTGATGCTTTTGAACTGTGGTGTTGGAGAAGACTCTTGAGAGTCCTTTGGACTTCAAGGAGATCCAACCAGTCCGTCCTAAAGGAAATCAGTCCTGAATATTCATTGGAAGGACTGATGTTGAAGCTGAAACTCCAATACTTTGGCCACCTGATGCTGAAGAACTGACTCATTTGAAGAGACTCTGATGCTGGGAAAGATTGAAGGCAGGAGGAGAAGGGGATGACAGAGGATGAGATGGTTGGATGGCATCACTGACTCAGTGGACATGTAATCTCCAGGATTTGGTAATCTCCGGGAGTTAGTGATGGACAGGAAAGAAAGAGTTGGACATGACTAAGCAACTGAACTGAATTGATTATATATGAATATTATATTAGTGAATTTATGTATAATATACATAATTATATATAATTGGTAAAGTTACCAATCCCAAAGAAAGGCAATGCCAAAGATGCTCAAACTACCACACAATTGCACTCATCTCACACGCTAGTAAAGTAATGCTCAAAATTCTCCAAGCCAGACTTCAGCAATACGTGAACTGTGAACTTCCAGATGTTCAAGCTGGTTTTAGAAAAGGCAGAGGAACCAGAGATCAAATTGCCAACATCTGCTGGATCATGGAAAAAGCAAGAGAGTTCCAGAAAAACATCTATTTCTGCTTTACTGACTATGCCAAAGCCTTTGACTGTGTGGATCACAATAAAATGTGGAAAATTCTGAAAGAGATGGAAATACCAGACCACCTGACCTGCCTCTTGAGAAACCTGTATGCAGGTCAGGAAGCAACAGCTAGAACTGGACATGGAACAACAGACTGGTTCCAAATAGGAAAAGGAGTACATCAAGGCTGTATATTGTCACCCTGCTTATGTAACTTCTATGCAGAGTACGTCATGAGAAATGCTGAGCTGAAAGAAGCACAAGCTGGAATCAAGATTGCCAGGAGAAATATCAATAACCTCAGATATGCAGATGACACCACCCTTATGGCAGAAAGTGAAGAAGAACTAAAGAGCCTCTTGATAAAAGTGAAAGTGGAGAGTGAAAAAGTTGGCTTAAAGCTCAACATTCAGAAAACGAAGATCATGGCATCTGGTCCCATCACTTCATGGGAAATAGATGGGGAAACAGTGGAAACAGTGGCTGACTATTTTTCTGGGCTCCAAAATCACTGCAGATGGTGACTGCAGCCATGAAATTAAAAGACGGTTACTCCTTTGAAGGAAAGTTATGACCAATCTGGACAGCATATTCAAAAGCAGAGACATTACTTTGTCAACAAAGGTCCGTCTAGTCAAGGTTATGGTTTTTCCAGTGGTCATGTATGGGTGTGAGAGTTAGACTGTGAAGAAAGCTGCATGCTGAAGAATTGATGCTTTTGAACTGTGGTGTTGGAGAAGACTCTTGAGAGTCCCTTGGACTGCAAGGAGATCCAACCAGTCCATTCTAAAGGAGATTAGCCCTGGGATTTCTTTGGAAGGAATGATGCTAAAGCTGAAACTCCAGTACTTTGGCCATCTCATGCAAAGAGTTGACTCACTGGAAAAGACCCTGATGCTGGGAGGGATTGGGGGCAGGAGGAGAAGGGGACGACAGAGGATGAGATGGCTGGATGCATCACCGACTCTATGGACATGAGTCTGAGTGAACTCTGGGAGTTGGTGATGGACAGGGAGGCCTGGCGTGCTGCGATTCATGGGGTCGCAAAGAGTCGGACACGACTGAGCAACTGAACTGAACTGAACCAGTTATTTGTTTTCTGGTCCTAAAAACAAGCACAAAGGCACATACCATTATCACTCCTATTTTACAGATAAGGAAACTAACCTTAGTGAGAACAGAGGGTAAATATAAATACTTCGGCATTTCTATTTCTCTTTTAGGTTTTCAACACTATAAAAATAAATTGTGAATGTGTCCACTATTACAGAATTAAAGACCTTTCGTATAATAGTTCAGCTCACCACTCACATCTATGTTAACTATGACATTAATTATAAATATAAGCCAGACATTTTTTCATCAATGTGAAAGTTAAACAGTGATTGATATGTTATTTTAAAAACTAAAAGCATTGATGTGAGTACTCAAGAGATTGAGCTTAATGAATCAATCAAACTTTATCTTGTTCATTCAGAATAGATCTTATGTATTTTGCAAAACACTCTCCGCCCAATTAACATTTTATTCAAGCTAAAAAATAATACCCAATTCCAATAAATGGACTTTAATAAGCTCTCACCTTTTCTTTTTTGTGCTGCATATCTCCCGGTACACGAAGAATGCTATATATTGTTTAAGCGAACAATCAAAGGGATGTGGGTTAATTACTTAGCAAGGAAGCTGCAGGGTCCTTACAGATGTTATCTCTATGTCAGGATTGGTGTTTAACCAAGGCCAGCAGATATTTAAAGTAGGAAGGAACCAGATGCAATTTTATCTGGTGAATAACACTAATTTGCTAGTCTGGAACGTTAGCATAGCACTGAGCTTCCGAGGATAATCATGATAATGACTAGGAGGAAGAACATAGCAACCTCTAAGGAACACATTTTACCCACACTGTCTCACTGAATTCCTCCCTGAATGCAATAGGCATCTTCAGTGATATTTTACAAGGATGGAAATCTGAGCTTTGTGAGGTTGAGTATCTTGTACAAGGACACAGATAAAAAAATCTCTCAATGTGAAGGTGTCTGAAATTAACAAGTTCCCTGTTCATATATTTCAACTTTTCATTATTTCTCTCATTTCACAAGATTCTATCTTTAAATTGCTGTGGGTGTCCATGAAGGAGAAAAAAATTAATACAATTGGTGAATGTTACAAGATTTCTTTGTTGTTTAGAAATAAGTGGCATTTATATGATAGGTAACTTTTGCCTTAGAAATGTTTTTATTATTTCTTTGCCTTTAGCTGCACTGTCCTACATGTGCCAGTCATGACTACTTTTGCAGGATGTCTAAAAATACTTGATATTTTATTTCAAAGATTTTCAAATTAAGATAATAATAAATGGCATATAATCAAGGGTATATGTGTGGCTTCCCTTGTGGCTCAGCTGGTAAAGAATCCGCCTGCAATATAGGAGACCTGGGTTCGATCTCTGGGTTGAGAAGATTCCCTGGAGAAGGGAAAGGCTACCCACTCCAGTATTCTGGCCTGGAGAATTCCATGGACTGCATAGTCCATTGGGTTGCAAAAGAGTCAGACACAACTGAGTAACTTTCACTCACATACATATATATGAAAATCTGAAAGATATTTTAAAAATATATGTCAATATGTACAATATATCAGAGCTATATATGCATTTCAGTTGTATATCAGACCCCTTTATATCTCAGATATGTATTTTTCACATATATATGACTTTTCATATATATGTCTGTGTGTATATACATATATGACTGATGGATTGACATACGGGATAGTTGAGTTTCAAAAATTAAGTTCTCAATCATTTCCAATTTTCAAGGTCCTTTTTATTTCACCTTTAAGAGTTAGGCTCTGAAATAATGGAAGGGGATATATAAATATAAATATATATAGTTTTCCCCAGGTGTTTTACCTGAGAAATTTATGTCTAATATTTTCACTGTCTTAGAATCTAGGATCTCTACTGATAATAATCATTGTGTATTCTCATCTTGCCAAATAATTCATATGATCAATTCTTTTGAAGATTTCTTTTTGAAAAAAAGCATGTTTTTTAAGGAGTGTTAGTATGTTACTCCGGAGAAGGCAATGCCACCCCACTCCAGTACTCTTGCCTGGAAAATCCCATGAACAGAGGAGCCTGGTGGGCTGCAGACCATGGGGTCGCTAAGAGTTGGACACGACTGAGCGACTTCACTTTGACTTTTCACTTTCATGCATTGGAGAAGGAAATGGCAACCCACTCCAGTCTTCTTGCCTGGAGAATCCCAGGGACGGGGGAGCCTGGCGGGCTGCCGTCTGTGGGGTCGCACAGAGACTGAAGCGACTTAGCAGCAGCAGCAGTATGTTACTCCAGCAAGAATCGACATACGGAAACCAAACTGTACTTACAAAAATTACATTCAACTCAAGTTTACTTCTCAGTGATGTAACTTGATTTGAAAAAAATAATCACACCTCCTTTAACATATGTAAATCTGGATTCTGTGATATATAAATCTGAATTTCAAGATGCTAGAAATTATTTGTAAATGATAAATACCTTGGAAAATATTCATTATACTTCTCTTTTTATAAAAAGCTAAAACTATTTGTAAATTAAATTATGACACCTATGATAAGCAATGATCCTATATTTTTTGTAGGTGTGAAAATATTCTAGGATTTTTGATAAAATAATTGAAGGTAGAGTAATGTTTAAAAATGTAGATGTCTAAAGTGGAGTAAAATGTTTTGTCCATCATTTTAAAACATGTACTTTTTTAAAATGACATAACTTCTGCACATTTATGAGATAGTAAAAAAATAGTGTTCATCTTTTATTTCTTCATACATCCCCCAAATCACATATTGACCACTAAAACTTGTTGATGGGGTATACTATACAAAGTTGAGAAAATCTTATCTTCAAGCGGTGTTTTGTTGGTAAGATGAATCTCATTAAGAGATCTGCAGTGTTCTATTATTCTGCGTCCTGCTCAGATCACAAGAATCTTTCCCACTGAACTCGTTTCCTAAGGCTATCCTAACAAGTTACCACAAATGTGATGGCTTAAGACAAGAGAATTTATTTACTCACAGTTCAGGAGGACAGGAGTTCAAAATTAAGAAGCTTGCAAGATTGGTTCCATTTGGAGGCTCTGAGGGAGAAGGTGTTCCCTACCTCCCAGCAAGCTTCCAATGCCTGTTTGCAATCCTTGACGTGCAGTCCTTGACATGCGCTGCTTAAAGACACAGTACTCCAGTCTCTGCCTCCATCCTCACGACTCCTTCTCTGTGTCTCAGTGTCTTCTTCTCTGCTTATACTCTTTTATCATTGGATTTGGGGTTCATCCAAAGTCCAGAATAATCTTGAGACTCTCAGTATAGTTACATCTAAAGAGACCCTTTTCCTAAATAATATCATCTTCTAGGTTTCAGGATTAGAAGACTTGGACATCCCTTTAAAAAAATTTTTTTTAATTGGAGGATAATTGCTTTACAGTGTTGTGTTGGTTTCTGCCCCACAACAACTTGAATCAGCCATAAATATATATGGATATCCTCACTCGTGAGCCTGCCTCCCACCCCACCCCCCATCCCACTCCTTTACTGGACATATCTTTTGGGGAGCCACTATTTAACCCACTGCATGCTCAGTCGCTTCAGTCATGTTCAACTCTTTGTGACGCCATGAAGTGGAGCCCACCAGACTCCTCTGTCCGTGGGATTCTCCAGGCAAGAATATTGGAGTGGGTTACCATGCCCTCCTCCAGGGGATCTTTCAGACCCAGGAACCAAACCCACATCTCCTGTGTCTCCTGCATTGCAGGCAGATTCTTTACACAGTGAGCCGCCTGGGAAGCCCAGCTGTACCCACTGGGCCCATATTTAATACGTATGATTCTTTTTCTATACTGTTCACACAGCCCCAGACCATCAGTCTTACACGTGTCCCTGTATTATGGAAGCAATAAAATAGAGTGGGTAAAAGCATAGACTCCTGAGCCAAGCTGTTTCTTTTCAAATACTGGCTCTGCTATTTTACTAGCAGTTAACATTATGTAACTCTGCTTCGGTTTCCTTACCTGTAAATGTACATAATAATAATACTTAATGTGTATAATGTTCGTGTTAAATAATATGTAGAAGCCCAGGCCCATATGAGTATTGCCAATTACCGTTACAGAACAATTGTTTTCTTTAGCAGTAGCTACTGTTTTGAAATGTGATCTTATAAGATAAGTCAGTGGAATCACTAGTTCTGCAGGGTTACATTTAGACAGGAGAGATGAGATCTAGGATTTTAGGTCAAGAACTTGACAAAATGGCAGGGATGATTTAAGAATAGAGGAGGCTCAGAGAAAGGTTTTTTATAACAACTCTGCCCTGAGATAGAACCTTCTGGCCATTAAGGGTTGTAGAGCAGGAAGCATAACGGAAGAGGTTGGGAAGAAAATAGTTGTCTCCTATGTATGGTGAGTTTGAAACAACAGTAGATGTATTTAGCCAGTGATTAGAAAGTACAGTGAAACCTTAGGGGTGGAAATTTGTTAGTTACTCACATAGAAGTAAATGATAAGACTAAGGGAGAAAACTTAAAAGAAAAATAATCCCAGAGAACAACAGAATTTCAGAAAGCATCCAGTTGAGGAAGATAGAAGAGCGAGCGTTCCCACTAGGAAAGATAAGAGTGTTTAATGATAAAAGTGAAGTGACAAAATATGCAAACTGATAGAAATCAGGGGAAGAAATTTTATGAAAGAGATACAAAAAGAAATATCAAATATGTTAGCAGAGTCAAGGATACTGGAAAGACATTGGCCTTTTCTCAGTTTGCAATTAGAAAGTCAGTATTGAATTTTAGATGAGCAGTATTTGTAGAGATTTGGAAAATCCACTGAGATTTCAAAAGGTTGCACATTGCATGAGTTAAGAAAGTGGAGCCAATAATTGCTCCAAAAGCTTAGCAATAAAAGAAATAACTTTTAGAAGTTTTGTATCAGGATTTATTCTAAAAGTAAGATTTTTGACCATATTTGAAGACAGTAATGATGAAACTAACAGAGTATACTAATTGAAGGGATAAGAAAGCAGGGACATAATTTTTGTGAAGGCTTAGAGGATTCAGGAGGGGAGAGATTAAAGGAGAATGATGAAGACCTTGGATCTGGAGATGATTCGGTTCAGTGAGGCAACAAATATTTCTATGGCCTAGAGAAAGCATATTCTTGCATTTCTTCACTGAAGCAGTGAATATTTATTGAACCACCCCTCCTACAAGGTTAGCACTAAACAATAGACACCGAACGATAAAACAGACCAAAAGCTCCTCCATAGACCTCACTTCTGGTTTTTATGTGAGCTTAGATCTAACTTGTAGAGTAATCAAATAGCATGTGACATTTAAAAAGCTCTGCTTAAACACTTAAGAGTGGCTTCCCTCAGAGCTCAGATGGTAAAGAATCTGCCTGCAATGCAGGAGATCCCAGTTCGAGTGAGGAAGATCCGCTGGAGAAGGCATAGGCTACCCATTCCAGTATTCTTAGGCTTCCCTTGTAGCTCAGCTGGTAAAGAATCCGCCTGCAATGCGGGAGACCTGGGTTCATTCCCTGGGTTGGGAAGATCCCCTGGAGAAGGAAAAGGCTACCCACTCCAGTACTCTGGCCTAAAGAATTCCATAGACTAGTCTATGGGGTCACAAAGAGTCGGACACAACTGAGTGACTTTCACTTTCACTCAAACAGTTAAGAAAGTTGAAGATGGTGTCACCTGGGTTCAATGGTTGATTAAAACAGAAGGTTAAAAGATCTTGAGTTGTTAATCTAGAGTTCTGAGTGGAAGAAGGTTTCTTAATCTCACCACTGTTGACATTTGGGGCTGGATAATTCTTTGTGTGAGGGGCCATCTTGTAAGATGTTTGGCAATATCCCTGGTCTGCCAATAGGAACCCCAAGCCCCAAATTGTTGACAACCAAAACTGTCTGCAGAATTGTCAGATGTTCCCTAGAGAGCAAACTCACCCAAGCAAGAGGACTGCGCTAGAGAAATATCCTGGGCCTGGCTGATAGAGGTCCAGCTATGGAGAGAGGAAGGAGAAACTGGCTGGAATTATGTGGATATAGAGAGGCATGAAATAAAGAGGGCCATGGTAATGGTGAACAGCAGATTCAGTGTGAGTGAGGAGAGTTGAAATGAGATGGTAGTGTGATGGCTGATTTTATATGTTAATTTGGGCAAAGGGATGCCAGGAAAGCCTGTGAAATCAGACTTCTGGGTGTCTATGAGGGTGTTTTCAGATAGCAGTAGTGTTCGAATGGGGAGACTGAGTAGAGGAGAGGCCCCTCACAATGCCCTGACACCATCCAGTCTTTTGAGGAACTAAATAGAATAAAGCATACAGGAAGTGAGAATTCACTCTCCTGCTGAGCTGGAACATTCATCTCTGCCCTTGCCTATCAGTGTTTCTGGTTCTGAAGCCTTGGGATCGGACTGAATTACACCACCAGCTTTCCTGGTTTTCCAGCTTGCAGATGGCAGACTGTGGGATTTCTCGGCCTCCGTCCATAATTGCATGGACTAATGCTCATAATAAAACTCCTCTTTATCTCCTCCTCCCTGTATATCCTATTGGTTTTCTGTTTTTTCTGGAGAACACTGACTGATACAGGATGTTGCCAGTAGCATCAGATAGAACTTGGAAATCAGAAGACCTGTGTGTGACCTGAGTAAAAGCATTTACCTGCTGAGTCTCAACTCTTTCCTCTATAAAATGAGGATAATATTACAGGTTGTGTGGTTTTGTTGTAGAGTTAGATAAAATTCCACCTATTAAATTATTTCGTACAATAATATGTGCTCTACCAATAAAGCACTTTTATTAAGTTTGAATATATGAGAAGACAGAAAAAAAATAAGTCAAAGGGCAGGCAAAGCGCTCTAGCTATTTCACATGAATTTCATATGGATGCTTTTGAACATATGTAACACTTCAAAGATGAGTAGTGTATAAAACCTCAACTTTTTTAGATTGGTTTCTAAAAACTTTCAAATGCTTTCAACGCTCTCTGTGTAATCATGATGGAAGACAGATTTTGGACAAAATAAGACTGGAGAGTTTGGACAGTGGCCTAAAATTATGTGTTCTTTTTGTGTCCTATGAATTTAGAAATAGTTGGGACATTTCTGGTTTCTTTTAATGTGTTTAAATGTGTGTAAAGAACAGCTATATTTGAGCCTAAAAAACCCTGTGTTGTTACCACCCTTCTGGTCTACATGGACTAAAAATATAATGCTTTTCCAAAAAGGTTTCAGTGCCTAGATCCTGCCTGACTTCTATAGTCAATGTATAAACCCCAGATAATACAGGTTTGTGATGGAAATGCTGACATGCTTTTAGGTCTACCAGCTGTAACTTTTTGGCCCTGACTTGCAGCCCCGCTCGACACAACTTAAAGATTTTTCAGTACGATCTTTTGAAATGGAGGACTATGAGAAGGTGAATTTGGGTAAAATCATAACGGTTTCCAACAAGCTGTATTGACATGTAGATTAGTTTGAGAAGGTCCTCTTTTGGTCCAAATTCTAGGTGGATGTCAGTCAGTCTGTTTGCAGTTTTAAATAAGTCACCTTCTCCAAATGGGTGTGAAGAAATGATTAGGAAAGTCCTTTTTAAAATGTATATAAAATATTACACCTCCTTCTTTTGATGCAATATGCCTTTGAGCATCTTGTTCCCAGTGGTCCACTCACAACATTGTGATTGTCTTCTTACTCTCGTGATGTGTTCTTTCTTGTACTTCATAGGTTGAGAAAAAGCTCCATTTTTACTTATATTTAGCCTTAGTGTTCATGTGTAATTGGCCTAAATAGATCTCCAACATGTTATGAAAACCATCAGAATGGGAGCACCAAGGATAACAAATTACCTGACTGTATTAGAACAATTCTTTGTTACTTTCTTTCCTAGAGTTGTTTTTTTTTTTTAATATGAAAACTGGTTGTGTATACATACTAAAATTTAACAAATTTAATAAGTTCTCAGTTTCACACCATTTCCATTCATATAAACATTTATTTGCTATTTGAACTTTGGAATTGACTTCAAATGAGCATTGGAAGATAACAAATCAATATAGATGCTTTGTAGTATAATTTTCCAAATCACTTGTTAAGATCTTTTTTATAAAATATAAAAGACATAATTTCCATATGCCCATAAATGATGCTACAGTCATTTTTCTAGTTTGTTTTCCTTGCCTGTGAAGTTGTAAAGTAATTCACTTATTTGTCTATGAAATGATAGCAAAACCTTTATTACTATAAGGGATTTGACTGAGAATATCACATTAAAATAAACCATAAACAGTGAAACAATTTTTTTTCAGCAGAATTCATGTTCCTGTCTTTTTTAAATGGCCACGTGAAAGGAAAAAGATAATGAATATCCTTGGTGGGTTATTTTTACTATTCAGAAGCTGCATTTTCCATGTACAAAATCTTCTCTTATTAAGTAAAAGTTGCTATAGCCTCAATGCAGATGTTTTTTTCAATTATTTTTTTAAGTTCTTATGTTAGATTTTGACATTCTAAACACAAAAGCCTTTTTATAGGGTCTATTCTTTATTAAAATCAGCTATGTTATTCTGAACATTCTATATATGGCCCGTGATTTGTTTGCAGACCTTCTGGGCATTTTCCCCAGTACCATACAAATTGCATCCCAAGAGATTTTTCTATTGAGTACATCTTTCATTACTGTTTCTTCTATTTATTTCTAAAAACAAACTAATATTGGATAGTCCCAAAAGATGAAGTGTATGCTATGATTACATTGTATGAACACATTTTCAACAAAAAAAGATAAATATGAGTTTTTAGGCCAACTGTATGTAAGCCAGAAATGGAGATGCGATGAAGTAGGGAGAGAATATATTGTGAGTTTGATTTTTATGGAAATTCTGTAATTTTTGTTAAGAGTTGTGTTCCGAGTGCAGAGTCTTACAAGGTGCCAGCCTTACTTGGCAATGATCTGCTCTATTTTAAGCTTCTGTTTCAATTCCCGATTTCTAAGATCATTATAGTTGTGCGTGTCTATGTATGTGTATATACATGTACACATATTGGGAAGGGGGGAGAAAGAGAGACATAAAGACAGAGACAGAAAGAGCGAGGGAGAGAGAAAGAAAGACAAAACAAGCTCAAAGGTGAGGCAGCTGAACTCACTCCTATTTTATAAAATGGTTTTCTACAACTCTTTTCACTTTTCCCAACTGTTACCATTTTTCTCTGCAAGAGTCCTAGGTTATTTTTATCACCCAAACTTCCAGTGTTTGAATATGCTACTGTTCATAATCTTCAAATTATACCTTACACATAATTTATCACCTAAATTCCAACACTATAATTGGTTTAAGTTTATCGTCATCATTAATAATAACAAGCAAAGCATGGTCAAATGTTGCATCATGTATTATAATTATTTTATCATTACATTGCTTCTAAAAATTTGACAATCATATAGTATTTCAACACTTCTGACCCAGCTCCTTCTCTTCAATATTGCTCTTGATTAAAAACTATTTTTCCACCTCCATATTCTGTATACTCCAGTCCCCAGTATTCTGTGATTGAATTTAGTCTCTTTCTACCCATACTCTCTCTCTCAGTTGATCCTGTATTCTTTCAATTATCTTCATCTTTCATAATTCACTATTTTTTCCATGAGTTATCTAAAGTTATTTTGGTGGGAAGTGAGCTGTTGATGAAAATGAAAAAGAAGGGTGAAAAAGCTGACTTAAAACTAAACATTCACAAAACTAAGATGATGGCATCTGGTCCCATCACTTCATGGCAATTAGATGGGAAAACAGTAGAAACAGTGACAGACTATTTTCTTGGGCTCCAAAATCATTGCATATGTTGACTACAGCCATGAAATTAAAAGATGCTTGCTCCTTGGAAGAAAAGCTATGACAAATAGCACATTAAAAAGCAGAGACATTACTTTACCAACAAAGGTCTGTCTAGTCAGAGCTATGATTTTTCCAGTAGTCATGTATGGATGTGAGAGTTGGACCATAAAGAAAGCTGAGGCCAAAGAATTGATGGTTTTGAACTGTGATGTTAGAGAAGACTCTTGAGAGTCCCTTTGGACTGCAAACAGATCAAACCAGTCCATCCTAAAGGAAATTATTCCTGAATATTCATTGGAAGGACTAATGCTGAAACTGAAGCTCCAATACTTTGGCCACCTGATGCAGAAGAACTGACTCATTGGAAAAGACCCTGATCCTGAGAAAGATTGAAGGCAGGAGGAGAAGGGGATGACAGAGGATGAGATGTTTGGATGGCATCACTGACTTCATGGACATGAGTCTGAGTAAGCTCCAGGAGTTGGTGATGGACAGGGAGGCCTGGTGTTACAGCCCATGGAGTTGCAAAGAGTCAAACACAACTGAGCGACCAAACTGAACTGAAGTGATGACAATATCACTCAAAATAACTTAATCAGAAAAGTGACATCCTGGCCCCTGCAGCTAGCATATCCTGCCATGGAACTGTCTTCAAGGAAGAATTTATGCAGGGGCTCTAACTAACAAGGAACTAAGCAGGCTGAGGGGTGCAGGTGATGGTACCTGAAAAGCCAGTTCTCATTAGCAGGAAGGAATAGTTTATCACTTACAGTGGGGTTCTCTGGTGGCTCAGCTGGTGTAGAATCCACCTGCAATGCAGGAGACCTGGGTTCGATCCCTGGGTGGGGAAGATCCCCTGAAGAAGGGAAAAGCTACCCACTCCAGTATTCTCACCTGGAGAATTCCATGGAATGTATAGTCCATGGGGTCGCAAAGAGTCGGACATGACTTAAGTGACTTTCACTTTCACTTTACAGTGTTTAAAATCATTGGTATATAATAATAACAAAAAGCACAACTTGGCTTAATTTTGCATGTTTCAGTTCAGTAGCCCAGTTGTGTCTGACTCTTTGTGACCTCATGGACTGCAGCACACCAGGCTTCGCTGTCCATCACCAACTCCCGGAGTTTGCTTAAACTCATGTCCATCAAGTCAGTGATGCCATCCAACCATCTTGTCCTCTGTCAAGTCCCTTCTTTTGATGTAGTTAATCTTTTATTAATTATGCAATTTATTATTTATTAGTAATACTAATTAACTATTAATTATGTATTAGGTACTTACATGACCTTAAAGTATAAAACAAGATATATTCAAAGAATTAATGCTTCCATCCTTCTCCTGAATACCCTGTCCTGCTCTGTCTCCCTTTAGGTAACCATTGTTTCTTTTAAAAAATACAAGTGGGTACATATATTTAATATACAAACACATACATGTAAGTGCACATATATATGATATATATATAGGGACTTTGCCAGTAGCTCAGTGGGTAAAGAATCCGCCTGCAACAGGATATGTGGGTTCAATCCCTGGGTCAGGAAAATCCCCTGGAGGAGGAAATGGCAACCCACTCCAGTATTCTTGCCTAGAAAATCCCAAGGACAGAGGAGCCTGGTGGATTACAGTCCATAGGATTGCGAAGAGTCAGACACAACTAAGCAACTAACACTTTTCACTTTCATGAGAGAGATATATATATTAGAATCTCTCTCTTTTCTTCAACAAAGGGAGCTATACAATAACACTGTTTTGCATCTTGTTTTTTTCACATTATATTCTGTTGTTACCAAGTTAGTTAAGAGCATCCTCATTCTTTTCTTATAATTGCATCACATTGTACTTTGTTGTGCAGCAAAACTTAACATGGCTGGGCCATTTTCTTTTAACAAAATAAATAGCTGCACTAGTAATAAAAACAAAATTTTATTATAAAGCAAAAATACTTTAAATATTATGAGTAGCATATAAATATATTCCTTTATCCCTACAAATCCCTTTATGTCAGTTGCTATTTGAAATGTATTTCTACTCAACAACATTATTAAGATTTTTTTAAAGCAGTTCCTTCTTTGTGGTGGTTGTTCAGTCACTAAAGTCATATCACTCTTTCTCTGCACGCCAGGCTTCCCTGTCCTTCACTATCTCCCAGAGTTTGCTCAAGCTCATGTCCATTGAGTTAGTGATGCCATCCAACTGTCTCATCCTCTGTTGCCCCCTTCTCCTGCCTTCAGTCTTTCCCAGCATCAGGGTCTTTTCCTGAGTCAGCTCTTCAAGTCAGGTAGCCAGAGTATTGGAGCTTCAGCTTCAACATCAGTCCTTCCAGTGAATTTAGGATTGACTGGTTTGATCTGCTTGCAGTCAAAGGACTCTCAAGAGTCTTCTCCAGTACCATAGTTCGAAAGCATCAGTTCTTTGGCACTCAGCCTTCTTTATGGTCCAACTCTCACATCCATACATGACTATTGGAGAAGCCATAGCTTTGACTAGATGCACCTTTTATTGGCAAAGTGATATCTCTGCTTTTTAATACACTGTCTAGGTTTATCATAGTTCTTCTTCCAAGGAGCAAGTGTGTTTTAATTTCATGGCTACAGTCACTGTCCACACTGATTTTGGAGTCCAAGAAAATAATTTCAAATCTAAATCTCAGAGGGTCAAACAATTCGAATGAAATTTTCCCTTTCTCCAACCAGCAAAGATTTTCCTCCTTAATTGGTGTTGATGTTTCTGTTCAAAAAAATTCCACCCCATTTTTCTTTTCTAAAATCAGGAACATTACTAAAGGTACATTTATTGTTTTGAAAACTTTGATTTTGTTTAAGAATCCTGGTCAATTAATATCCAACTTCACTGTAGCTTCTTACTGTATAAAGTCACCTGTGCTTCCCTGAACCTGCCCTTGTCCCACTGTTAACTCACCCTGTCATGCTTACCTACCGGACTCCCACCCTAAATTACCTCCCCTCAGAGAGAGTATTAGGGGCTTCTCCTTAACACTAAAAAATACTGTGTGCGTGTGTGCCTCTTAGCACTTCTCAAAGTTATTTACTTGTCTGCTCTTCTCCTATCCGATTGAAATTCCGCTGGAAAAGGACCATGTCACTTTTCTCAACACCTTCTACCCGCAACATAGTACTAGATAGGGTAGGTTATTAGGAAGTTGAATATACCGTATGGACCGTAGCCTGCCAGGCTCCTCTGGCCATGGGATTCTCCAGGTAAGAATACTGGGGTGGACTGCCATACCCTCCTCCAGGGGATCTTCCCGACCCAGGGATCAAACCCACTTCTCTCACGTCTCCTGCACTGGCAGGAGGATTCTTTAACACGAGCACCAGCTGGGAAGCCATCAAGTTAGAAACTTGTATGTGCGGATGGTTAATTGTGTCACATTCATTTTTATATTTTGATATGCCTAACAAAATGCCTAAACATAGATGGAATATGCAGCATCTTTCTTAAACTGAAAAGTTTAAAATATTAAAGGAGCACCTATTTAGGTTCATTTAGCATCATTACCCTCTGTTTTTACTTAATGTTATAAAAAGAGACCTTACCATAATTGTTCAATTGTAGAAAATGGATGTGGAACAGAGTCTATGAGTTTGGAAACACTTGCAACAATAACAATACATTACCCAGAGATAATGAGATTTTGTTTATCTCTTTTTCCTAGCCTGCAGTTACAGTATTCTTGCTAGGTCTTTTTGCCATGCATTCTAAAATGTTATCTCTCATTGAGTTGAATAGTGGAACTTTTCTTCTGATTATAGAAACAAAATTTTAAAAAATGATTTAGAGATAATTGGAGAGTGACTGTGTTCTCAGATATTTTTAGGATAAATAACATTGAGAAAATAAATTATCCTTGGTAGATGGAATGCTTCTGGAATGTAGGCATTTTAAATGTGACTTTCTTTGATCATTTTAACAAGATTTTGTTATTCATATTTTTTTGCCTAAATATTATATTACTTGCTCTGAAATATCCTCATAAAGTTTATATAATTCTTGCATTAATTACTTGCAAGTCAGAAAATCACATCTGGTCTGTAAACTATGAATAGTAGAAACATATTGTCAAGAGCAGAATGCAGACTTTTCCTATTTTAAGATTGGATTGAATAAGAATATGCTATATAGGAAGGCATACTACTCCAGTTAATATCTTCATGGGTTAAAGCTCACTTCATGAAGTGAGCTTTCTGTTTCCTTCCAGAAAGACTGAATGAAGTATCTACCATAAGTAGCAAACAGCAAACAAAAAACATTTTTTTCCCTCAGAGAATCTTCATATCATTTTGGTCACCTATGCATTTTTCATAAATTCTCTATTTAAAATGATTAATGAAAACAATAGTTCTTTGATGCTGGTAAAGGTCAGTTTGTTGGCTGGTGTTTTTTTAGACTTTATAGGTAGTAAAATAATAATCCTAACTTCTGCCTTGACATAATTAGCATCAGCAACCATTTTTGTTGTTACCTTATTTCTGAGACCGTTTCTAAGTTTTAGAGATAATTTACTTTTGGGAAATCCAAAAGAGATGACATGCCTTTATAATTATATTAGCAAAATATGTATACCACCACTGATGGAAATCACCACATATAATATGCTAATACAGTTCAGATTTTCTCGTAAATATGTTGGATTTCTTCTGATTGCCTTTCCATATCCGTCCCCCACCCAGGTCTGTCTGCTTTCTACCCCTAAGGGTCAGAGAACTTGCTTCCTGATTTCTGATTGAACTTGGCTAATGGGAGGTATCAGTAGGAAATCGTGGTGGAAGGAAAGTGAGGTCAGGCTCTTTATTGCTCTGGCTTTCTCACTGCTAGGTATCCATGGGCTAACTCTGCACATCCAGGAAAAACCATAGCTCCTCTCAGGCAGCTTTAGAGGCGCCTCGGATTTTGTCTCCTCTTTGCCCCTTCAGACCTAGCCCTGGAAACAACTTCCTGCTGCTAGCCCCAGGTATCCCGCGATCCTTTGTAACTTCTCTTAAACCTTGTCTGTAGCTTTGTAACTACAGACACAGCTTGTTTTATTGTGCTTCACTTTATCGTGCATTGCAGACATTATGTTTTTTATAAATTGAAGGTTTGTGCAACCCTGCATCAGACACATCGATAGGGGCCAGTTTTTCCAGCAGCATTTGCACACTTCATGTCTCCATGTCACATATTGGTAATTCACTCAGTATTTCAAACCCTTTTTCACTATTATTGTATTTTTTATGGTGATCTGTAATCAGTGGTCTTTGGTGTTACTATTTTAATTAATTTTCTTTTCTATTTTTTAAAGTATTACTTTTGTTAGACATAATGCTATTGCATGCTTAATAGATTATAGTAAAGTTTGAACATGACTTTTATATGTGCTGGGAAGCTAAAAGAATTCTTGGGACTCACTTTATTACAATATTTACTTTATTGTGGTGATATGGAATGAAACCCACAACATCTCTGAGCTGTGTCTGTAGTTTTCTATTAAACTCTCTCAGAATACCCAGTTTCAGTGAGCTGTTTCCAGACAGGACTTGTACTGATACATACACTATTTTTGCATGTCTCTATTGGTATCTACTCCTTTAATTTCAATGGAAATTTACTAGTGTTCATATGTATGGTGTCAGAATAGACATCTAATAGTAAATTTTCAGACATCCACAGCACAAATAAAAATGAGAAATAGCCATACAAGACAGACTATCTGTTATAGACTTTGCAGTCTATAAACTTTATTCAGAAGCAGAGTATCTCATTCAGTCACATTCCTCATTTTTAGGACACAATGATAATTAGCTTGTCTCTCTATTTGCCCTACCTAAGACATTTTATAAACTACAAATTGGAATGCAAGAGCTTAAAAGCCCACTAACAGCAAAATTTAGTGACAGATGACAGCCAAACAGCACGAAAGGTGACAGAAAGTATAAATAGAAGACACAAGCACTAAAAAACACAACTGTCTAGAGCAAAAAGAAAAAATAAACATTTCTAGACACCCTGATAGACCGTGGAAGCATCATCACATTCTAACCCATAAGGACAAACACATCCGTAACGGTGATTCCAGGCTGTATTGTCCTGTACCTAAGAACACAGGAGGGCATAAGATACCTGTTAGAAAAATCCTGCTAATGATAATTGGATTTTGTTAGTGTTTGTTTTTTTTTTTAACTTAAGTGGCATTATTTAACTATCTGGAGAATGAGATGATTTTACATCTGAATTTTATGCACACATAGAGTGAACAGTATGAATTTAACTCAATGCTGTTTTCATTTATTTTTCGGTTTACTATTTCTATCTATATATTTACTCTACTTCTATCTCATTTTTTTTTTACCGTTCCAGTGTATCTAAATGTGATTGCTCCAACTGTGTGTTTTCTCAGTTTCTTGACTTTATTTTCTCCAATAGCATTTTTCTTCACCCAGCCTTAGGCATGTGCTACACCTTGCAACTACCAATACATATAAACATATTATTTCTACCCACAAACTACCATTCCATGATCATCTCCCTTTTTATTTCCAGTTCACATAATCTGTCACAGTTCTACCTAAGCTAGATTCCATGATCAACTGTTATAAGCTTTTCCTGAGTACATGCTCAGTATGGTGAGCTGAATAGTGGCTCCACACACACACACAAAATTCCATATCCTAAATCGCTGAACCTGTGTATACTCAAATATCAAAAAGGAAGCTGGAGATGCAGTTAAATTAATGAACCTCTTCGTCTTGAGATGGAGAGATTATCCTGGCTTTTCTGTGTGGGTTTTGAATGCAATCCCGTGAATTCTTACAAGAGGGAAACTGCAGGGGGCAGTTTAGGGGGCAGATTTGACACACAGAAGCCAAGAAGGCACTGTGGCCATGATGGCAGAGCTGGGACTGATGCAGCCACAGCAAGCAAGAGTGCGGCACCTCCGGAGGTGAAGAGGCAAACAGTGGATCCTCCTCTAGGGGGCGCGCTGCTCCACCACACGGTGACTCCCATGAACCGTGCTGGTGGTCATTTGTTAGAGGAGCCATAGGAAACTAGTAATTCAGTTTCTAATAGCTAAGATGAAGCCACCACCTTGGTTGAATTCAGCCTCCGTTTGCTTCACGTCTGCATTCAAGCAACTGAATGTGAGTGGGTAAAAAGCACAGCCACGTTGAACAGTCTCATTTTTAATTCATATGCATTTGATTCACGACTAAAGATATCAACTAGGTCCCTGACGTGTCCAGGGATTATATTATCCTTGCTAGTCAATCCAAACATCTAGATGACTGTTGTGTATCTTCTCCTTTCTTCTCAATCTTCAATACTTCTCCCCCATCAGGACTCTTCAGCTAATAATCTTGCTTCTTACTTCATTGAGAAAGGGCTTCCCTGGTGGTTCAGATGGGAAATTATCTCTCTGCAACGTGGAAGACCTAGGTTTGATCCCTGGGTTGGGAAGTACCCCTGCAGAAGGGCATGGCAACCCACTCCAGTATTCTTGCCTGAAGAGTTTCATGGACAGAGGAGCCTGGTGGCCTGTGGTTCATGGGGTTGCAAAGAGTCCAGGACGACTGAGTGACTAACACTTTAACTTTCACTTTCATTGAGAAAATTCAGGCTAATAGAAGTAAGTTTCTACAGAACCTTGTTAGAACATATACTCACCTTTTTCTGCCAGTAAACTTTACCTTCCTGCCCGAAACCATAGAATATTGATGGTCTATGTATGCATGAAAGCCTTTCACTCTTTATCTTTTTTAAGAAAGCAGTTCTCTCTGTGTGCTGTGTCATTGGCCTTCCCTTTTCCACCAAATCCTTACCACTGCTACTGTTATTTTACCAATTGTTAAAATTCTTTACTGCTCACTTATTATCCTTTGTGGTATAACTATTCCAAAGGGATTTTTTTTTTTTTTTAGTTTTGTTGTCTCAAGTGCTCTTTTCCCATTCTCTTTTAACACATTGAATCCAGATTTCAGATCATTAGTGTTCCTCTAAAATTGCTTTGTCACAGATCACCAACGACCTCCACATGGATAAATCTAATGTCAATGCTCCAAACAAGATGTTTTCATATCTCTTGACTTAATAGCAGTATTTGATATAGTTGTGCATTCCTTTCTCCATAAACCTCCCCCCACTTGGTTTTTAGAAAGTTACATTCTTGCCGAGGACCTGCCCCGGCTGATCCAGGGTATTCGAAGCGGGGACGGCGTCGGCGACCTATTTATTTATTTAAATATTTTATCAAAGATATAAAGAGTAATAGGATGAGGATAGCTCAGTAGGAAAATTCAGTGGAGAAGAGAGGCTGAGTGGCTTGGTTTACGCGGGAGACCAATAAAACTTCAAGACAAGAAGTTTGCACCACTTACGTAGGCCGCAGGCGTCCTTCCGTTCTCCCGAAGGAGAGGAGACACTGAGGCCTCCCCGGTCGGATCTTAGAAGCCCAGGCATAATTAGTAAGCATGGTGGGTTCCAAGGCCCAGATGGAGACTCAACCAGAGTGAGAGAGAGAGCGACTTGGGGAGACCAGTATTTGAGAAACTGATCCCAATTCTTTATTTTCCATGGTCTACTTTTATACACTGAGATGTTATGCAAAGTCACGAGGGTCAGCAGTCCTGACTTTTATCAAAGTCAGGTGCTTCATACAAATGTATACAGAGGTCTTAGGGTGTTACATCATCTTCTGGCCAGGGGGCCTGCTGACAATTTCTGACCCTCTCCTTGTGACAGCGGTCAGTCAATCAGGACACTTATTTCTCCAGGGCTGATTATTCTCAAAACAGACGCCACCCAAATAAAGTTACATTCCTACAGGGTGAGGGTGTAGTGGGTTTTAGTTAAGGAAAGAATTTACTTAGCCTAAGGTCTAACGTGATTAATATCAAAGGTTAATTCTATATATTCATTAATGTGTGTAAGGGCAGGGGATATGGAGACTTAGCAACAAACATTGGCTCAACAAATGAAAAACCCTTCACCAACACAATTTCTAATTAGCCCATTATACTAATAGTTTTCTAACTTTTCTAAGGAACCTGTTTTTAGAAGGTTTAAAGCATCTTGTGCCTCTCACGTTTGGGAGGCTGTGAGCGATCACATGTGGCCGGACAAGCCTGTCAGGCAGTCCAGAGAACCTTCAGAGGAGTTTGTAGGTTAAAACACTCTTATCACGCCCAGGAATTATTATAAACTGGAGCTCTAAGTTAACTCCTTCTCCAAAAGAGGTGGTGGGGGACAGCCCCCCGTAAAGTCAGAGGTGTAGGTAAGAGCACAAAGTAGTAAAGTAGGCAGGCTCTGGTTATGGGGGTAGATGCTCGAGGAGTTCCAGGGGGACTCCTGAGGCTCGATCCCGCCTTTGCGTATGTCGAGCCTCCTTCCTCATGACCTTTGTCACGGGCGGAGTACCTCACTCTGGCCCCCAACACATTCTCTTCAGTTTTCCTCCAGGTTCATTCATTCCTCTTTTGCTTCTTAATGTTAGAATACCTTAAGCTTAGTTTTTGGCCCTCTACTCTTTGCATGCCTTCACTGTCTCAATAATCTTTGCATTCTGATGCCTTTAAAAATCACCCATAGTCCAGTAACTTGAAAAGTCACTTCCAAAGTCAAGACCCCTCTCCTGAAACTTGGTGTCACATACCTAATTTCCTCCTTGATATCTCCATCTGGATTACTAATAAAATGAAGCGTCACACACCCTAGAACTCAACTCCTGATCTCCATCCACCTCTTTCAAACTTGGTCAAATTGCAGCCTTTCTTATCATAATTGATGAAAATGTCATCTGTCCACTTGTTCCAGTCAAGAACTTAGAAATCATCTTTGATTTCTCTCTTTATTTCACATCCCACATCTGTTACACCAGGAAATCATCTAGGCTTCAGAATATATCCTGGATCTAGACTCTCACCACCTTCTTGCTACCTTTTTAAAGGCGATGTCATTTTCCTTGACTTCACTGACCTCGTGTAATGGTCTCCATGCTTCTACTCGTTTCCTCAGAGTGTCTGTTCTCAACACATGAGCCAGTATTCCTTCTGAATGTAGGTAAGAGTAGGGTCACTCTATTCAAAACTCTTCTAATTTCTCTTGGAGTAAAAGCCCAGAGCCTTGCAAAGGCCTCAAGTTCCTACATGATGAAGTATCCCTAATACCTCTTTGAGCACATTGAGTGAAAGTTCCTCTTCATTCTTCCAGATGCACTGGTTCCTTGCTGTTCTTCATATGTGCCAGGCACATCCCTGTCCTTGGGTCTTTGCACTGGCCATTTTTTCTTGAATGTATCTTTCTCTAGTGACTCATGTCTAAATCCCTCACATCCTTTAAGAGGTTTCACTTAAAATCCTTCTGAATAAAGCCTACTCTGACCACCTGATAAAAATTGCACTATCATTGAGCTTTTAATTCTCTTTGCCTTATTGTATTTTTCATTTTCCAAACAATCCCCACTTTTAAACATACTATCCATGAACCCTTTTTTTTTTTTCAAAAAACTTTTTATTTTGTATTGGGGGATAGCCAGTTAGCAATGTTATAACAGTTTCAGGTGGACTGAAAAGGGACTCAGCAATACATATACATGTATCCATTCTCCCCCAAATTCCAATATACAGATTATTTATTTTTATTTATGAACTTATTATTTATCTTCCTTCCTTTGGGATATATACTCTTTAAAGGTGATATATTTGTTTTGTTCACTGATGTATTTAAGACTTAAAAACTGCTTAGAACATAGTAGGTGCTGAAATATTTATTACATTGTGAGAATCAATTTAGAATTGCTTAAGAGGTATAAAATTTTTACCATAAAATATATAAAAAGTGTAAATTAATATTCTAGTTTTAATAATTCATGCCAATCTGTGAAAATAATCTTACAAATTCTCATCTCTTCAAATAAAAATCTGATGTTTTATTATGTTAGCCAGAAATTTACTGGTTTTATTTTGGAATAACTTTCTTAAAATTGCACTTAAAACAAAGAGTAATCTCTCCTCTTTATCACAAAACATACAATTGCCATACCCAAAGTATTATGTAATAGGAATCAATTTGGGGTTATATATTCTTGAATTTGGGGCTTCCCAGGTATCTCAGTAGTAAAGAATCTGCCTGTGATGCAGAGTATGCAGGAGATGCCACGGGTTTGATTCCTGGGTCAGGACGATATCCTGGAGGAGGGCATGGCAACCCACTCTGGTATTCTTGCCCTGGAGAATCCCATGGACAGAGGAGCTGGGCAGGCTCCAGTCCATAGGGTCGTACACGGCTGAAGCGACTGAGCATGCACGCTTGAATTTATACAAATGAGCTCTGTGATCCATAGCATTAGATGGTTAAAGAAGCAGAATAAAGAACTAATGTGTATTGAATCTCTAGCTGCTACATTTAAGATGTATATCCTTAATTCCACTATTAAAATTGCTTTGTGTTTTCAGCATAATGCTAGGTAGTTTATATATGCTGTTTCAATGAATTATCCCAACAGTTCTCTCAAGTAGGTAAAATGATATGTATTTTATATGTGGGAAAGCTAGAATAAGAAGAATTAAAATCATTTTCTTTCAGGCAGCATTGGTAGAAGATGTCACGATCTCAAAGCCTGTGTGACACCCACCAGGCAGTGAGAGCAACTATGCTAATTTATGTACGAGGCTAGATGCAAACACCATTTTTAACTTAGGGGCCCTCCTTTCTCAAAACACAAGTTCTCACAATGCAAGGAATGCAGTTCCCTAGTAATGCACAGAGTAGCTATTTTTGATATTCATTCCAGAAACTCAGACATTCTGAACAAAACTTGTTCTCAGCTTTTAAGAAAGTTTTGGCTGCTCTTCAACCACAGCTTTGGCTTAACTTTCATCACATGACCTAATAAAGTACAGATGATATGAAAGACAGTCTCCATCTGTGAATGCGAGGAGACCAACCACTGATGCCGACTCTTCTGCTGCTGCTGCTGCTGCTGCTAAGTCGCGTCAGTCGTGTCCGACTCTGTGTAGGAGGATGCAAAGCGCACACATACAAACCTTTTCCAAAAGGAGAGAAAAATTCAGGTAATTCACGTGAATGTTAGGTTGAAGTAAAATGTAATGAAAAGGAAAAGGTCTAGCCATAGTTGCAAAGTTGTTGGGCCAACCAGAGGAAATAAATGTTTTAGTAGTAGCAATATGTAATTTACTCTTACTATTGTGAAATGTCACTGAGGAAGTCTCCAAACAAGTATGCTTTGTGGTAGGTAAATTGTTACGAAAAATATGAGGGGGTAATTCTTCCATTTTAAGATGCTGAGAGCAGCAGGAAATGTAACCACTGGCTGTAGATTGAAAGCCTTAGAGGGCCTACAGAGTGGAGATCTGGCTCCTCTCAAATACAGTTCCTGGATTTGATCTGCAGTTGTTTAAAAGTTGAGTCATTCCGGATGCATATTTACTCTGAAGAAGGATTACATTTCAAAATAAAGACAGCATTATTTTGTTTCTCTTCAAATCATCTTGTGACCATAAAAAAATCTAAAATTATCCCTCAAAATAAATTTCAATGATTCTCAGCAACAAATGAAAAGGTAAATTAAAATTGAACAAGAAAGATAAAGCTAAATAATAGTAAAAATGAAAAGTAATATTTGGGAGTCTTATTTTTATTACTCAAAAACAGCAAAACAGACCTGAGACTTTTTTGAAATAATGTGATTTTTTTTTCAAGAATTTGTATTTCCTTAATTTAAAAATATGATTCATGATTTCCCAAATTTTTGAAATTTATTTTGAAAGAATTGTTTTCTTTAAGTATTTTTCTGATATTAAAAAAAATAGCATCATTGAGGTATAGTTCACATACCATACAGAGAAGGCAATGGCACCCCACTCCAGTACTTTTGCTTAGAAAATCCCATGGACGGAGGAGCCTGGTAGGCTGCAGTCCGTGGGGTCGCTAAGGGTCGGACATGACTGAGCGACTTCACTTTCACTTTTCATTTTCACGCATTGGAGAAGGAAATGGCAACCCACTCCAGTGTTCTTGCCTGGAGAATCCCAGGGACGGCGGGGCCTGGTGGGCTGCGGTCTATGGGGTCGCACAGAGTCGGACATGACTGAAGCGACTTAGCAGCAGCAGCAGCAGCACATACCATAAAATACACCCATCTTCAAGTGCACAATTGATGGTTTTTAGTGTGCACACATCCTTGGACATTTATCACCACAAACAATTTTAGAGCATTTTCATCACCCTTTAAAGACAACCTTGTTGTCTCTAGTTATCACACCTTCTCCCAATCATCATATTTTCTATAGCCTTGCATGAGTGTTAAGACACTTCAGTCCTGTCTGACTCTTTGTGACCCTGTGGGCTGTAGCCAATCAGGCTTCTCTGGTCTATGCTATTCTCCAGGCAAGAATACTAGAGTGGGTTGCCATGCCCTCCTCCAAGGGGTCTTCCCGACCCAGGGATCGAACCTTCGTCTCTTGCATTGACAGGAGAGTTCTTTACCACTAGCGCCACCTGGAAAGCCCCCAAGTCAACATGTGTAGGCTTCAGTTCAGTTCAGTTCAGTCGCTCTGTCGTGTCCAACTCTTTGCAACCCCTTGAATCGCAGCATGCCAGGCCTCCCTGTCCATCACCATTTCCTGGAGTTCACTCAGACTCACATCCATTAAGTCAGTGATGCCATCCAGCCATCTCATCCTCTGTCATCCCCTTTTCCTCCTGCCCCCAATCCCTCCCATCAGAGTCTTTTCCAGTGAGTCAACTCTTCGCATGAGATGGTCAAAGTACTGGAGTTTCAGCTTTAGCATCATTCCTTCCAAAGAAATTCCAGGGCTGATGTCCTTTAGAATGGACTGGTTGGATCTCCTTGCAGTCCAAGGGACTCTCAAGAGTCTTCTCCAACACCACAGTTCAAAACCATCAATTCTTCGGCGCTCAGCTTTCTTCACAGTCCAACTCTCGCATCCATACACGACCACTGGAAAAACCATAGCCTTGACTAGAAGGACCTTTGTTGGCAAAGTAATGTCTCTGCTTTTCAATATGCTATCTAGGTTGGTCATAACTTCTTCTGTAGGCTTAAGCGACTGTAATTAATCTAGCCATACTTTCTACCTATGAATTTGCCAATTCTGGACATTTTATATAAAAGGATCATACATTATGTGGTTTTTTATGACTACTTTATACTTAGCATAATGTTTTCAAGGTTCATCATGTTATAACATATCAGAATTCATCCTTTCGTTGCCAAATAATTCCATTGTGTGGTTTTACTGCTTTTTTATTGATCTATTGATCAGTTAAAGAAAATTTGGGTTGTTCACACTTTTTGCTGAGATGGAAAATGTAACTGAATATCATGTACGCATAATTGTAAGGACATGTTTTCATTTCTCTCGGGTATAGATCAAAGAGTAGAATTGCTCGGTCCTGTAGTAACTCTATCTTTTAAAGAACTGCCTGTAACGCATATGCTATACATTTTAAGTTGTGACAGTTTTCACTTTGTTCAACTTACTTTTTCTTGTTATAAGGGCAAAGGGTGACAACTCTTACATGTCTGAGCTGAAACTGGAAATCCTGATACCCTCAGCGTCTTCTCCAGAAACCTGTTTGTCTTTCTGAACCACGGATTTCTCTGTCCTGGTGCTACATGGGCAGAGCTAGTGTGCCAGCTTCTTGGTGCTGTGGCCTCTGTTATTGCGGAGCACGGGTTCTCAGGTGTTCAGGCTTCAGTAGTTGCGACCCGTGGGCTCAGTAGATGTCGTACATAGGATTAGTTGCTCCCTGGAGTGTGGGATCTTCCCGGATCAGGGTTCAAACCCGTGTCCCTAGCATTGACAGGCAGATTCTTTACCACTGAGCTACCGGGGAAGCCTGCTGAGTAGAGTTTTGATTAACTTGAATTTTCTCTTTTCTGAGATTGTGTTAATTGTTCTCTACCAAGAATCCCTATATACCCTGGGGAGGATTTGTCTTTAAGTCAGTGTGGAGCCTTGGCGATTTTTGTTTTTTCCCTTAGTACTGTGTGTATTTCCAATACCATCCAACACAGAGTGAAACAAAGTTAGAGGAGAAACCACAATTTTATGCTTGTTTCCTTTCTTTTTAATTTTTTTTTCATTCTTTCTTTTTCCCTTTCTCTCAAATCTATGGCAGAGTTGTTGCATATGTTTGTTTAATTTCCTCCTAATTTTTAAGTTCTTTGTGAATCATTTATTATAATTGGGATACTTGTGTTTACTATCCTGGGGATGTCTACCTGGGAGTCTAAAGGAAACTGAATTTCAAGTAGACCATTTTAGCTAATATTTGTAAAAATGTTTAGAATATTTTTTTTAATATGGGGACAAAAAAAAAAAGATTCTTTTTCCCTTCAAGTAAAAGACAACCAGGAAAAGAGAAATCAGTGGCAGAATCCTTGGCTGGTGGTGAGTAGATGCTGGGCTCATCCTGATTGTGCCGCCAACTCTTGACGCTGTGACTTTGGATAGAGGCATCTACCTTCTTCAAGTATTATTTGAGTATTGTATTCCCAACATTGTATCACTGGGGATTCACTGATGAATAAGACAAATTCTTACTCTCATGGACTTGCAACCCACTTAAATGTTCCTTTAAAATTTTAATATGCTTAGTGCCCACTCTCCCGTTTTAAGATGAGTCTTGCTGAAATACTGAATGGGATAGGACCTTTCACTCTAGCATTCTTTGATTTCCAAGCATAAGAATTATAGGACTTGAATGGGTATGTGATGAAAAAATGAGGACTCTCTGTCATGGGGAATTTAGCTAAAGAAAACATAGAGCTGATAGGTTTGCAATTAAAACACTTTAAAAGGACCGGTGAGTCCATTGACATATTAGATGTCCATATTTTCCAAAAATGTCAAAGTTCTTAAGTTACTGAATAGGACATTGAAAAACCTGAAGTCCTTGAGCTCTATATTTTGTGGTTTCTTGGCAGCTTAGAAGAAGCAACTTTTCTTTGCTCATCCACATAATACATTTTTTAAAACTTTTTTTAATTGAGTTGATGTACAGTATATGTTTCAGGCGTACAACATAGTGATTTACAGTTTTTGCAGGTTATATTCCATTTATAGTCATAAAATGTTGGCTGTACTTCCCATGTAATACATTTTTCAGCTTAAATGTTACCAAGCCTGCCACTGTGTTCCATAATTCTCAGTTCTGTAATCATGGAGACGAAATATTACAGTGGTTTAACATGACAGGTAAACAAAGGATAGAAGGGATTTTATTAAATCACCTCCTAATTCAGGGACAAAAGAACACATTAAGAATCATTGTCCCTGTTCCCAATTTTTTCTGCCTGGGTCCAAATGGCTGAGCATTGAGCTCCAAGAGAAGAAAATGTGAAGGATTTGATTGGAGCTCCCTTCTCTTCCCTGTGCGAAAGCTGCAGTTTAAAAAAAAAACAGAGAGGGGAAAGAGCATCAGTTAAGAGTATTTAACTTCACGAGAATACCAGGAACCTTGTTGGTGATGCTTCTTCACCTTCAGATTACTTATTTATTCCACATACAGTTCATTAGAACTTCACTTTAAAGATAAATAGCAAATAATAGTATCTTTCATCTAAAATTAGAAAATTCTAAGCCTTTTCAAAAAGTCCTGCACAAGGAATAAAATATTAGCTGCAAAGGTCTTACTTGCCTGTGTCTCAAGTCCTAATCATAAAGTTAAATATGAAGATACTTTTCTATGAAGTCTAATAAACAACTCATTTTTTTTTGCATATATACCAGGCTCCTCCATCCATGGGATTCTCCAGGCAAGAGTACTGGAGTGGGCTGCCATTTCCTTCTCCAGGGGAATCTTCCTGACCCAGGGATTGAACCCGGGTCTCCCACCTTCCAGGCAGACGCTTTAACCGCTAAGCCGCCAGGGAAGCCCCCAGCAGAATACTGGAAATAAATCAGATGTCAACAGAAAAAGTTGTTAAATTATGGTATATACATAAAATGAAATTCTAAGCAGCTAGTTAAAAATTGTTTAGCTGCTAAGTCACGTCCAACTCTTTGCGACCCCATGAACTGTAGCCTCTCACGCTCCTGTATTCATGAGATTTTCCAGGCAAGAATATTGTAGTGGGTTGCCATTTCCTTCTCCAAGGGATCTTTGCAACCCAGGGATCGAATCTGCATCTACTGCCTTGGCAGGCAGATTCTTTACCACAGAGCCACCTGGAAAGCCCCCAAATAGCTTCAAATTCACCATACAAACTGGCCCATATGGGGATCACAGCCATGACCTTGGCATTACTTGTACTACACTCTAACCAACTGAGCTAGCCAGCCGAATTGGCTACATAGAATTTCATTGTGTGGATATACCAAAATAAGAGATGTACGCTCTTACTTTTAGTGTATGTGTATGGCTTGAGGGGGCAGTCAAGACAGGTTTTAAATGTAAATTTCAATAAGACATTTGCTGTCATACAAGAAAAAAATTTTCTGTTGATGTCTTAAGTAAAACAAGGATACTGACCCCCTACTATGGCCCCTGAACTTTGGCCCAATACTATGCTCATTATTAGTGTGCATATCTTTTGGACACTGAATCTTTTTTCCAAGTTTGTCTTTAAAACTATCTGGAGAAGCACGGTAACCAGAGAAGTGATGTTCAGAGCTTCAGGCGACAGCATTTAATCTAAGTGCAGCTCCTGGAAATAAAACAAATTTAGATTTCATCTGATATTGGGAATTGCCAAGTAGGTCTAGCTACCCCATTTCTATTTGAAGTGTCTGCCAAACCACAGGCACCATGATCATAGCTAGCATTCACTGACCTCTTACTCTGTACCAGTTGCTTTATATCTGTTGATTCATTTATTTCTCATAATGATCTCATGAATAAGGTGCAGTTGTCTTTCTTTTAATCTAAGATTAAAGGAAAAGTAGGTGACTTATTCAGGACCACACACCCAATGAGGTGACCCAGACTTGAAATATAAGCAGTCTGACTTTAAAGCTCTTGCTTTTGTTTGCTCTCTTATCCTCTCTGAGGCTCAGTTTCAGCCCAGGATGCTATAGAAGTATGCAAAGGTGGTTGTGATTTGAGAAAGCTAGACTCCTGTTGGCCCAAATTCTCACCCCAGCACAATATGGCAACACCACACACTGGCATAGGAATTTGGCTCTGAAATACCTCTAACACTAAGTCAGATTATGTGGCTTATGTTGAAAGGTTTTGTGCTTGGCTGTTGTCAAAGATGTCGTTGAAGCATCATTAAATGATGCCACACAGTTGTTTACTCTGGGCACCTAACAGCAACAAACAAAGCTACCTGCAAACATTCCAAAAGGCTTCACGGTTGCTTTTTCCTGTGTCCTACCCACCAGCCAAATGAGTAATTCACTCTTCCCCACAAAGACTCATGTTCTTCTTGAATCTTCAAAGTCTTATACCTGTGCCTGTTTAAATGTTGCCCATCCTCACAAAAGACGCTTGGTCCTTGGAAGAAAAGCAGTGACCAACCTGGACAGCATATTAAAAAGCAGAGACATTACTTTGCCAGCAAAGGTCTGTCTAGTCAAAGCTATGTTTTTTCCAGTAGTCATGTATGGATGTGAGAGTTGGACCATAAAGAAGGCTGAGCCCCAAAGAATTGATATTTTTGAACTGCGGTGTCGGAGAAGACTCTTGAGAGTCCCTTGGACAGCAAGGAGATTGAACCAGTCAATCCTAAAGGAAATCAGCTGAATATTTATTGGAAGGACTGATGCTGAAACTGAAGCTCCAGTAGTTTGCCCACCTGATGTGAAGAGCCAACTCATTAGAAAAGACCCTGATACTGGGAAAATTGAAGGCAGGAGGAAAAGGGGATGAATGAGGATAAGATGGTTGGATGGCATCACTGGCTCAATGGACATGAGTTTGAGCAAACTCCAGGAGATGGTAAAGGACAGGAAAGCCTGGTGTGATGCATTCCATGGGGTTGCGAAGAGTCAGACTTGACTGAGCAACTGAACAACAACAAATCCTCCTGGTTTCAAAGATATGCAAGCTCTCTTAGTTTTTCTAAGTGGAAGTATCAGTTCCTTCTGCATTTTCATTGTGATGTTTATCATTCATTATCCTTCTTATCTGAGAACTATTTTATACCTTCCTTATTTCTCTTCCCTAGCTGGCTCAGATGGTAAAGAATCTGCCTGCAATGCAGGAGTGAAAGTGAAAGTCGCTCAGCCATGTCTGACTCTCTGCAACCCATGGACTATAGCCTGTCAGGCTCCTCTGTCCATGGAATTCTCCAGACAATTCTACTGGAGTGGGTAGCCATTCCCTTCTCTAGGGGAACTTCCCAACCCAGGGATCAAATCAAGGTCTCCAGCATTGCAGGCAGATTCTTTACTGTCTGAGACACCAGGGAAGCCAGGAGACCTGGGTTTAATCCCTGGATCAGGAAGATCCCCTGGAGAAGGAAATGGCAATCCACTCCAGTATTCTTGTCTGGAGAATTCCATGGACAGAGGAGCCTGGCAGAATCCAGTCCTTGGTGTTTCAAAGAGTCGGACATGACTGAACGACTGTCACACACACACAGCCATGAAGACATGTTTTTCATACCAAATTTGGTCTTCTGTACACCACAGTAGGAATTCAGCACACATTTTTGGTAAGAAATTCATGAACAATGAATGAAATGTGTTGAGGAGCCCTGATGCAGGGGAGTGTTTGCATATTTTAAGGAAGTGGTTGATAGAAGCAAACACTGATGCAGCAACTGCATACTTCGGCATTGCCTCCATCAGGCAGGACAGTTACTCAAAGGACGCAGTGCTTGTGTTCACGCAGTACTACCCAGATGCATGTGAAACTCCTCTCAGATCGTTGTGGGTATTTGGCTATCGTATTTCACTCCAGTGGAGGTGTATGGAAGCATGACTAAGACGACAAAAATCAAATCAGCATGGGGTATTTAGGATAAAATAGCTGCCTTTGCATGTGGACATTCTTTGGGATTTACACAAGGAAACTAACAGAGAGATGAGAGTCCTCCTAATTTCACTTTCTATTTCAATAGACACTTGCCAGACTTTCCTTCCTATCAAAGACATGGGTAAATCCTACTTTGTAGAGCATATGGCAGAATAATTTAACTATGACATCAGGGAAACCGCAATATCTTTGAACCTCCTTGGATTCCTTCTGAGTTGTAGGAGATGCAGATAGAGCTGTTTGCAGGACATCAGACTCTCAAGACTCAATCCTTGTTCTCCAGTATGTGACTCGCAGCTGCTCCCTTCTGGACACTTGAACTTGTGTGTCCATAGACGAGAACTCCTTGGGCACTGGCATCAGGCTGTAGTCCGTGGGGTTGCAAAGAGTCAGAAAGCCAGAGGTGAATGTATGTTCATAATAGGGGATTTCCTCTTCTCACTCCCTTCCCATCCTGGCATTAAAGTACCAAGAGGTCAGTTTGTTTTTTTTTTCCCTCTTTTTCCCAAAGATGACTTAGTGACTTTCAGATCAGAGCAAGGGGCAGTAAGCAATGTATGTGAATGAAGTCAAGGTGTTGGACAAGTTGCCTGTAATTTTCCCCCTGCACAGAGAGAATTCTTCTCTAGCGAGTTCCCTGGATCCCCTTCTGCTTACCCAGGGCTCGACTCACACAGAGGCATTTACTTCTGCTTTTCTAGGCTGACCATTCCATTCCCACTGACACCTTCTTTCTATAAATGGTGTTGACACTTTCCATGTCCCAGTTCCCATGGACCACTTTGAGTATTTAATCTGTGCGAGCATAAACACCAGCTCCTAGGATGGAGTATCTGCTGGAGAGGCAGTTACCCTCCCTCCTTTAGCCTTTCAAACCAGGCAGATCTATCCTTACGACTTTCTTAATTCTTCATTCTACATTTCAGCTCCTTTCCTTTATACTTTTCTCCAGGGCTAAAAATAATTATTCTTCTGTGCTTTCCAAGGATCTTCTTTTTAGAGCAAGGATCTTCTTTTTAGAGCTCTCAGAATCTACTTTCTCGCTTGCATGCTCAGTCGTATCTGACTCTTTGCAACCCCATGCACCATAGCCTGCCAGGCTCCTCTGTCCGTGCGATTTCCCAGGCAAGAATACTGGAGTGGTTTGCCATGCCCTGTTCTAGGGGATCTTTCCAACCCAGGATCAAACCCATGTCTCCTACATCTCCCGCATTGGCAGGCAGATTCTTTACCACTGAGCCACTTGGGAAGCCCCAAGGTTTCCCAATTAACTATAAGATAGAAATTTCCCTTCCTTGTCATAGCAACCAATAACCCCTCAAATCTGAAAAATACTTGTAACACTTTTCTATTTTAATGTGTGCCCTTGTTATGATGTCAGTATTTTTACATTGACAAGAGATAATATAAAATTTAAATATCTAAGATCTTTGCATACAATTCTTAATAGTCTTTGGCTGGATACCCTGTGTTGGCTCGCTCTAACTACATTATACCCTGTCTGTATCTGGGAAGGTTGTAGAGCTAACAGGTACACTCTTCAGACTCTTTTCATACTAGGATTCTTGATGGATGCAATTGTGGGAAATTAGGAAGACAGGAATGAGCAGAGTCCGTCTTCCTGAAGGTTTTGGATGGTGCTGCTGGCAAGCAAGTTCATGGAAATACTGAGTTCCTCCAGTACCAGCCAATGGCTATTACAAGGATTCTTGGATGTTAAGACACAGTGGTGGCAGAGGAGTCAGTTTTAGCTTATTTCCAGCAAAACTCCAGTGTGCTGGCCTCAGAGATAGTAGTTCTATTTTCTGTTCTGTATTGTTTGGTGGATAATTCTGAAAGAGTAATAAACTCCTTGCACCTTCTACAGATCTTGCAAATATCTAACTTACTGTATTGAATACCTTTCTGCTTAAGATACCTGGAGTTCTCTCTAGTTCTGGCACCAAACCCTGACTGATTCATCCTCCCCGCCATGCGTATGTAGGAAATGTGACCTGCGGGGACCTCCAGATCTGTCCTTCTTAGAAGGTCTCCCCCACTGTCAGCAGTCTCAGCACTCAGCAGTCCCCTAGCAGTGTGTGCTCATCCCATCATCCAGAGTCTTATCATGAGCTTTCATATTTCCATTTCTCAACATGCCATTCCCTCTCGATCGTGTCTCACTCCCTTCTCACCTCTTCCTTGACTCCCTTTCTTGCGTCACAAGCTTCAGAATCTTCCTCAGTTTCTTTATTAAACCATTAGAGCAAAGTGAACTATTTCTTCTGTATTCGGTAGACATTTCCATCACAAACTTATCATGTGACACTGCAGAAGGCCTTCAGATTTCTGTCTCCTAGACTGTTAGTTCTTTGAGCTGCGGTACCTTGTACCCCATTTGTTCTCAAACATCTAAAACACGGATAATAATTACTTGACAAAATTTTGAATGAGTAAATGGAAATTATTCATGGCTTCTCATTGGCTTCATATATAGTATGTCTGTCTTCCTTGGTGCACTTGGCTTGGTATACTTTATAGCTGCGTATAAATAATAGTGGCCTGTTGGACGGCTGCACTGTCCAGCAATGAAGTGAAGCATTAAAACTTTCCACCCTCATGTTTTCTGGCTATTTTCACACTGCTTTACCCCACTCAAAGCATATGTGTTTGAATATGATCTGATTTATAACATAAATTCTCAGAGGAGAGAATAGAATTTGTTTAGATTGTTTAATATAGATACTGTGGCTGAATCTTCAAAAATATACTAGAGGATAGTAATTTAAATACTCACACTAGGTGGGACATTCACTGAGGGCTTTTCCATACTGTGCTTGAGCAGAAGAGTATCCATATTTGTTGCATCGTGTGTATAAAGAACAGGTAGTCAAAACTGTCTCCTATTATAAGGGGAAAATTACAGCAAATGGCTCTTATACTACTTCTGAACACTGGTATTTCCTTTTATGGGAATTCCTATTTGAATGTGGTCTGAGAATTTATTGCAAGACTTCTGTTAATACTGAAATGTGAAACTAACTTTCTGTATAAAATTTTACTTTCTACTAAATTTCTCATTCAACCTGATCATTAAAAAATGTGCATTTATGAGAATGCCAAGACAAGGACTGTACAAAAGTTTGTCTTTCTTTAATAGAATGTGAAGGAATTATTTTTCTGACGCTATGTACTTTTAGTTTTTTTTTTTTTAATGAACTTTTTTTTGATTCTTTTTATTGGAAGAGATGTTATTCCAAAGATTTCTTTTAAGCAAATTTTTTAAAAAACTGAAAATTGTTGCCACCATTTCATGATTTCAAGTTTTCTTTATCCAAAGTCAAAAGTCAGTAATGAGTACAAAATATTTATTAGGAATGAAGGTATAAAATAAGGTTATAATGGAATACTGACAGATTTTATATTGTTTTCATAACCATTGCTAAGCTCCCTGAAGAAATATATGTTCCCCCAGGCAAAAACACACACTGAATGTGTTTTTGTAAATGGGTTATTTTCACATGAAGCTCATTCCGAGCTACTTTAACAAACCAGAAACCTTTGCATCTTTGAGGACAAAAATTGAAATTTGTCCAGTTATTGGGCAGTATGGACACTGTTAGCACCAACATATTCAGTGAATTCTGGCACATTTATGTTAATTACATATCTGCTAATTGTAGACATATCTACTAATTGTAGACTCTGTTTTAGACATGTTTTCTTTTTAATAATATACAGTTTTTATTTTTTATTTTACTTTTTAATTAATTTTTTTGGCGATGCCACATGGCATGTGGGATCTTAGTTTCCCCACCAGGGATAGAACCCATGAACCATGCCATGGAAGCACAGAGCCCTAACCACTGGACTGCCATGGAAGTCCCTAGAGACAAGTTGTATTTATGATTTTAATATTAAGTGAATTGAAAACACTCTTTTAAAATATTTTTTTTTTACATTTAAACATTTAAATGATTCAGCATAGTCATGGCCACTCAAGGAATAAGATGATGCCCCTGAAAAAATTTGGATTGGATATTAAGACTGATGGTACCATCCACACACCAACAGGGTGTGAACAGTTTATAAGACATTTGAAAGAGAGGACATCCCGCATGAGCCAAAAAAAGAGAAAGGCTTGAGAAAACAAGAAGAAAGCCTGGCCTGGGGTTTCTGTGGTGGCTGGAATGGCAGGAAAGTAGAAATGTTAGATGCTCAGTCGTGTCCGACTCTTTGAGACCCCATGGACTGTAGCCCCCCTGGCTCCTCTGTCCATGGGTTTCTCCAGGCAAATATACTGGCGTGGGTTGCCAGTCCCTTGGGGATGGGCATTTTTTGAGTGGCATGAACTTCCTCTTGGTACCAAAAGAGAGAGTACCCAGACTTTTATGTCATCTTGTCCAGATATACAAAGGGAGGGGACAGGGGTGAGGCTTAAAAAACTGTTAGCAGTCAGATATCAAAAATCAAGTCAGAATCTTTCATTATGCTTGGAATTTGCTCTGTTTATGTAATATTGAGCTGCCTTCAAAAGTTAACAGTGCCTTATACTGCGCAACTTGACAAGCATAACAGAACAAACGAGAGCCTCGGATATAGACACACTGAGTTCACATTCTAAGTTGTTGCTTGTTTTCTTTTCACAGGGCTCTGATGAGCAATGGATGAGAAAAAACAGATGCAGAACGTCTGGTGCACACGGGAGATGGTCCATAACAGTAAGTCTTTAGATACTTTGCTTGAGATTGTCTCAAACGTTGATGCCTCTATCGCAAATTTGATTGCTGTTGCTGCAGATCAAATACAAAGAAAATTTAACCTTTGCCAAAAATAAACAAAGTGGAACACTAGTTAAAATGGTAAGGACAGATTTTAACCTGTAATAATTTGCCATAGAGTCTAGCATGAACTGAACTCAAGTTCGATGTGTACAGAGGTGAATGGGCATTTTAGAGAGAAAATGTGTGTCGAGAGAGGGAGCAATCAGGGGCTTGGTGAACAGAGTCTGGTAAATGAAATATTACAAAAAGCAGGCATAGGGATTGATCCATGTGAAATCCACGAGGGTTTGCTAACTGGTGCTTGTTGAAAAGTCGAAGTTTAGCTCCTCTTTTCCCAGAGAGACTGAGAGACGCTGGCCAGTCTCTAGGTGTTGGCTGAAACAGTGGATTTTTTGGCAGCATTGAATTTTCTCAGGCAAGTGCTTTAGGGGTGGCTAAAGTCTTCCCAGGGATGCGGCCTTGAGCTGCTAGAAACATGTTAGTGTTTGTTCAAGTCTCTATAGGTCAAGCTGGAGGCCTAGTTAAGAATAGAGATCAGTGGACCCTGGTTAGAGTTTGGTCAAGGAGAGCATCTTGGCACCTTAAAAGGGAATATTAGAGAAATGGCTTTTGGAAATTTATACTAAATTTGAAAACTGCTGAAATTGTTTATTAACATAAATTTTAAAATTCTAAGTCTTGTTTAGAGATAAAAATCTCAGCACATGAAGTTATCATATTAGTATGAGGTTGAAAAAGTATACGAAATTTATTCTATTTTTGGCTAAAGTTTACAAAGGCAGTTTTTAAAATTTACTTTGAAATAATTACACACTTACAGGGAATTGAAAAAAATATATACAGGAGGTATCAAATACTTTTCATTCAGCCTCCACCAGTAGTAATACCTGACATCTTTATAGTACAATATCAAAATCAGGAAATTGACAACATACAATCCAAAGAGCATATTCAGGTTTTATGGGTTTTATTCTTAGGCAGGAAAGTTAGTATTCTACCTCTACAGATGTGCTGCATCTGCAATGCACATAAAAGACCCCTTGGTCATCCAAGCTTCGGCAGGTACCCATGACGAGTTGTACTCTTCAGTACCGTTAATTCTGTCATCTCAGTACACAGGCTCAGTCCTTTCTCTCATTCTTTGGCCTTGTTTTGCTTTGCTTTATTTTGACATAACTTCAGGCTTTGCTTTATTTTGACATAGCTTCAGGCTCTCATAAAAGTTGCAAGAATTGCACAAAAATTCCCTTATGCCATTTACGCAGATGACTCAAATATTCATATTTTACCACATTTACTTTACTCATCCCACACATTCATGCACATTTTTTAGCTGTTTTCTTCTGAATACTTTAGTGTTTACTGCAAAGCAAAGCCATGCTCTTTGCAACCCCAGCACAACTTTAAAAATCAGGGAATTAGCATTGACACAATACCATGAGACACTTTATATAATTTACTCATTTTGCCAGTTATCTCAATAATATTCTATACAGCAAATGCATTCAGTTGTCATGATTTCAATCTCCTTTAGTCTGGGGCACTTCCTCAGTAAACATTCCTTTGTTTTCTGTGACACTGACACTTTTGAAGAGCACAGGGCTGGTTATTTTTGTGGACTATCTGTCACCTGTAATCTGTCTTCTTTTCCCTCTTGATTAGGGTCGGGCTAAGCACTTTTAGTCAAAAATGCCATATAAGTAATTCTAGTTCTCAGTGCCTCAGATGCGGAGGTGGAAGAAGTTATTTGTGCCATTATCGGTTACATTAATTTTGATTGCTTGGTTTACTTTGTTTTCACAGCTTTATCCGGTATAAAGCTATTATTTTTTTCTGCCTGTGCGAATATAACCTTGGCTCCCTCCCCTTCCCCTAATCCTTTAAGGTTCAACTCAAATTTGCTCTTCTACTTGACATATTCTCCACTGTATACCTATGTTATTAAGAACTTAGCTTCATTACTGTGTTGATTATATGGGGAAGTAACATTTTTTCTATAGTACCTAGTAGGTCAGAAACCTTTGTCATTAAAGACTTTATCATATTTATCACTGTATATTCTAGAAAGATAATAGGTTCTTAACAACTGTTAATTGACTAAGCTAGCAAATGAATAAATGAATTCCAAAAGGTAGATTTGAGAAGTATTACCTTCTTTGTTTTATAAAGATGAATAGTGAAGGTCAGCAGAGGATGGTGATTTATGACTGCAAGATCTTAACACAGCTGTTGATTAGGTAGCAAAGGATATTACTGAGCTAATTTTGGGGGAGTTCAAAAGCCTGCTTTCATTTACCATAACTCAGGAAAAGGAAGGCAAGAGACTTTTTACATCTCGGTTCACGAGCCTAGATGGGTTAGAAAATGTTTCGTGACTGGAGATAGCCCACCGGATATATCAGTTAGCGATACAGTACAGCCCACCGCAACTTTAGTGAACTGCGGTAACACTCCTTTTTCATTCACACTCTTCTGTGGGTTATCTGAGAATCAACCCATCTCGACTGAGGCCAGCGGGCTGGCTGTAAGCTTCAGGTTGGACCTAGCTAGGCTCTATTTGTCTCTTATTCTCCTGAGCAGCAGACCCTCCCAGACTGGAAGAACAGTTGGCAGAGGCCATACCAGGCAGCGCCTCCCGGCCGGTGTGCAGAAGCGGCACACGGAGCCTGACTTTCATCTCCTGTTTGCCAAAGCCAACCACGTGGCCAAGCCCAGCCTCATGAGGGCCAGTCCATACCCTCGGTGCGGGTGTACAAGAGGGACAAATAATTAGGAAGAGTAATTTGGGGCAATAACGCAACTACTGCAGAAGTACAAGCACAGGGATGGCTGTATGCCAACTTCAGGTAGAGGAGGGACCCAGCGAGGTTGACGCATCTGAGAGATCTCCTGAGTGTCGAGGTGCCCAGGTGCAGGCAGGTGTGTCTACCTGGCATGTGCCAGCTCCCCCTCCATGCTCCCTGTGCTCTGCCAAGTGCATATTCTCATCAGATCTAGAAATGCCATCTTCCCAATGACTACATATGTGTGCTACCTAAGGCATTTAAACATTCTGATGTTCAGCATATGCCCGCCTAATTCACACAGTTGTTGGCAGAATAAAAAGTCACACAAGAGAAAATACTAAAAAGTTGCGAGTACGACACTAGTAATGCCTTACTGTTATTGCTGCTGTTTCGCTCTTCAGTCCAGATGTTGGTTGCTCCCCAGAGTACATGGAGATGCTCGTACTCTGGACAGGAGCTTACTCCTGAGTAGACACACCAAGGTTTATGTTGGCTTGTATGGGACAGTAGTAAATGAGCTCTTGCACTTCTGTAATTTCTAGAAAGGACACTAGAAAATGTTCTGGATGCCAGGGGTAACTTTTCAGCAATTGAAAAAAAGAAGGGGGAGAGGAAGATGAAGAAAATTCCAAAAGAAAAGCATCCTTCCCTAGAAATCCAGTTTTCAACAGATATTTAGAACTGAATTTTGTTCTTGTTGATTTGGGTATAGTGTATTACACTTAGTATGCATATAAAAACCATGTGAACTCCACAGAGTAGATGGTTTACCCTCCACAATAACCGCAAATAATCTGCCATAATGTTGCATTTTGCCATTTATATGTTTCACAGAAACTCAGAGTCAAACAAATAGGATTGTAACACACTAGTTTAGGGAAAGGATTGTTTTTTCTTTTGAACTTTTTATTTTATATTGAGGTATAGCAGATTAATAATGTTGTGATAGTTTCAGGTAAACAGCTAAGGGACTCAGCCATATATATATATTTATTCATTCTCCCCAAGCCCCCTTCCCATCCAGGCTGCCACATAACATTGAGCAGAGTTCCCTGTGCTATACAGTAGGTCCTTTTAGTAGAACTGAATTTTTAACATGTTTGCTACTTGAAAAACAACTTATATTTCCAAACACAATGTGATCAAGTAAAAAGCATAATAAATTCAGGTAAAATTCACTAGAGGTCTCTACCTGCTTCACAAAGAGCAGATAAAAAAAATCTTTTCTTCAGATATGCTCACACTCCTCCCGTTATTCAAGTCATAACTGTAAAAGTCATGGTCTGCTTTTATGGTTCTGTGGGTCTTTTTGGCAACAGAAAGCAAAGGCTTAAGTCTTTAATATGAGAATGTGAAGTAGCTGCTTTGTTGTGTCACCTAGTCATGACAAGTCTTTACCTCAAAACAAAAAATACAGCCCATCATTTGCTGAGTTTATCAGGGCAAAAAAGAACAACCATTTTTAGTTTTAAACAGGAAGTGTAAAGAAACTTTTAATAGATAAAGAGAAGAGAAATACGTAGAGCCAAAGGATGCTTCTATAGATCACACATTCAAGAAAAGCATTTACTATCTCCACATTTTCATTCACCCTTCTACCCCCCACCAAGGTATAACTTTATAACCTATGAAGGCTAAAGACTTGCATTCTGTGGTGCCAACCCTCTATTCTGTTTATTAGCAGCAATCTCTTTTCTTAGCCATTTTCTTTGCTTTTGGGGGGAGAATGACTATATAAAGGAGAATAGTTTCAGAGTTTCTAAGCAGTTCTATGAATAGATTGGTCTCTGGTAGAACTAACCATGCCTAAATTTGATCCATGCAGACACCATTGTCAGAGTAGCCCTCTTAATTCTCATTTCCTTCTCAAACCTAAATGCTTCCAGCAGGCACCCTAAGCACACGTTCCTGACTGACTTGAGGCGTTTTCCCAGATTTCTCTTTGGTAACTTGCATTTTGCACCAAACATATCTCACACACACATGGCAGCAAATATAATGCTATAGGGTGTGAGGCATGCAGCTCTTTCCCTATTTCATCTCAAACTTCTCGCTTGTCTGAAAGTCAATATTCATACTGATCATTTTAAGCACATAACATAGCTCTCCTCCAGAGCTGAATAAGCCTCTGGGGAAAATGCAGGACGAGTAACAGTCTGGTTCTCTTTTATAGAGAATGAAATATCTGAGCTTCTAGAACTATACCTTCGATTTCAGGAAGTTTGTCTTCTTCCTAATCTTTTTAAGTTGCATGTCATTTGCCATGTGGGTCCTTCAGATGACAGTGCTCTGCAGAAATAGTTTTAAGTCTTTCTTTCCAAATATTTGGCTTTGAGGCTTTATTACCCTCCTTCCCGCTTTTATTCTGTTCTTTCTTTTCCTCCTGAATTTAATTATGAAATCTGATTTACCAAACAACAGATTCATTATATTCTTTAATGAGTTTATTCTTTATTCATAAAGAGGCTTCAAATATGTTATCATAGAATACATGAGAGAGGAAATCGTGAGTCCATCCAAGTCATTTTCTAGGTCAGTATTTCTTGATGATATGTAGTCTGATAACATTGCCTTTTCTGTGTATTGTTTTTTTAAATTGCCATGCACTGCTTGGTACAGTGTACTGGTATAATTCTCACAAAGTCAATCTACATATACTCTGGATTTAACTAATCAAGGTTTCCGATATTATGTAATCACGTTTTAAAATGTAAAAACAGTAGATTTATGATCTCCTTTTTTATTGTGGTAAAAAACACATAAATTTTACCATCACAATCATTTAGAAGTGTATACACAGTTCAGTAGTGTTTCGTATATTCACATGGTTATAAAAGAAGTTTCCAGAACATTTTCATCTTGGAAATCTAAACTCTTTACTGTTATTGTTCAGTCACTAAGTCACGCCTGACTCTCTGCGATGCCATGGACTACGGAAACCAGGTCTACCTGTTCCTCACTGTCTCCCGATTTTGCCCAACTTCATGTCCATTGACTCAGTGATGCTATCCAGCCATCTCATCCTCTGCGTCCTCCTTCTCCTTTTGCCTTCAATCTTTCCCAGAATCAGGGTCTTTTCCAGTGACTCAGCTGAAGTTCTATACTCACTAAACTGTTCCTCTTTTCCTCCCCCTGGCAGCCCCTACTGGCCACCATTCTATTTTCTATTTCTATGAATTTGGTTACTTTAGATACTTCGTAACAAGTGGAACCGTATGGTATTTTTTGTGACTGCCTTATTTCTCTTAGCATATCGTCCTCCAGATTCACCTGTGGTGTAGTATATATCAAAATTTCCTTCATTTTTAAAGCTGAACAATATTCCATTGTGTTTGTGTACATTTTCTGTTTGCATTTCTCCATTGATGGACATTTGAGTGACTTCTACTTCTTTTCTATTGTGAATAATACAGGTAGGAACCTGGATTCACACAGATTGGCTGTTGCAAAGGACAGAACTATATATGATAAGTACTTCAACATGTTGAGTTATCTGAATTAAGTATAGGAAGTATTTTCCCAAATTGTGCAGTGAACACTAAAGAAATATTTCAGATTAAATACCTTGCCCTACAAACAACTTGCAATGATGAGTAACAGAGGTAATTAGATTAAAAAAACTTTAATTAAGCCTGTCTTTTACTTAGGTCTTACCTACATGACTCAAAGCCATTCTTAAACTTAAATGGGAAATGTGTATGAGGGATGCACATTTGAAGGGTTCTCAGGCTGCCCTCTTCCCCCAAAGAGGCCAAAGTCTGATCTTCACTCTTTATAGTCACCCCACTGAAAGGCAGCATCTAGTCACTCTCTGCTTCCTGAGAGTGACTGTTACTTGATCATGCACTCAATGGGGCTTTTCTGAATACAGAAGTACCAAGAGTCATTTTAGGAGCCTGGTTCTTTTTTGTGGCTCCTGAATCATCCTAAAGACTTTTTTTTTTTTTTTTAATGTTTTATTTTGTATTGGAATATAGCTGATTAACAGTGTTGTGATAGTTTCTGGTGAACAGCAAAGGAACTCAGCTATGCATATATATGTATCCATTCTACCCCAATGGCTTCCTTGGTAGCTCAGCTGGTAAAGAATCTGCCTGCAATGCAGGAGACCCCAGTTTGATTCCTGGGTTGGGAAGTTCCCCTGGAGAAGGGGTAGGCTACCCACTCCAATATTACTGGGCTTCTCTGGTGGCTCAGAAGGTAAAGAATCTGCCTGCAACGTGGGAGATCTGGGTTCGATCCCTGGTTTGGGAAGATCCTCTGGAGGAGGAAAAGGCTACCCACTCCAGTATTCTTTCCTGGAGAATCCCCATGGACAGAGGAGCCTGGCAGGCTACAGTCCATGGGATCACAGAGAGTCAGACATGACTTAGTGACTAAGCACAGCACAGCACAGCATTCCACTCCAAACTCCCCTCCCATCCAGGCTGCCATCTAACGCTGAGCTGAGTTCCCTATGCCAGATAGTAGGTCCTTGTTGGTTATCCATTTTAAATAACGGATGTGTGTGTACATGTCCATCCCAAACTCCCTAACTATCCCTTCCCCACTGGCAATCATAAGTTCATTATTTGAGTCTGTGAGTCTCTCTCTGTTTTGTAAGTAAGTTCATTTGCATCATTTCTTTTTAGATTCTACATGTAAGGGATGTCATACAATATTTCTCCTTCTCTGACTCACTTCACTCAGTATGACAATGTGTCAGTCCGTGCATGTTGCTGCAATGTCATTATTTCATCCTTTTCAATGGCTGAGTAATATCCCATTGAATATAGATACCACATATTCTTTATCCATTCATAGTGAATTTTTGGAGATTTAAAACTCTTTTACCAGTATTATCTGTGACCAGTGACTAAGCTTAGGGAGTTCACAATAAAGTGAGAGGTACATGAAAGCATTGGTTTAAATGTTATTCATAGAAACACTCATACTTGCTTTGGATGTACTATGGTAACTGTGCCTCTGTGATGATATTGTGATGCCATGACCTGCTCTCTTGTTGGTTTCACTTTCTGGACCATGAGCTCATTGGAAACAGACTTTGCTTTATTCAACAAGGTCTCTCATATGCACTGTTACTGCTATTTACCTCAAGTTGTAGTAATACCTATAAGATACAAAATGTGAGACACATTTCAAAACAGTTGAAATCATTAAAGTAAAAGGGCCTGTAGCATGTAATTATTATTTATTGGTAGCAATCCACTTATGAGAAGGTTCCAGTACACAGTCTAGTCAGAAAATAGTAACAGATTGCATTGAAAATGGATTTTCCTTTGGAAGAACAAGGAAGAAACATCTTGACACTGATTAAGAGAAAAGTGTGCAGTGTTAGTAAAAACAAATGTCCCTTGGGCCCTTCAGGTATTATTTTGACCTACATAAGTAACATGTATGCCTAAGTATAACAAATTGTAGAGTTTTCAAGTGGTTTAAATTCTATAGAAAAGTGATATTACTAGGAAGCATTCTTTAGATGTCTCTTTGACTCATTTATAAATATACGTATATATGTATAAGCAAAAATCATACAAATTAGTAATTTAGAATTTTATTGGTATGTGTGGTTAATAAAAAAAAAAGTAAAAGTTACTCCTTGACCCTGCCTTTGGTAATAATCCGGAACTATTAGAACCTCATTTATTTTCTCAGAGCAGTATCACCGTGGAGCTATAGTATCTGACAAGAGCAACTCCTGTCTTTACTGGGAATGCTGCAACTACTGTGTCATAAATCAGAAAGCTCTAATGGGTTGGCGGAAGGGAAGCTGCTGTAAGGAAACATAATTAAACCACTCTTTGAAGGCAGGGTGTGAAGGTAACTAAATCCATTTATCCCTTCCATGAACTCCACTCTTACGTGTGTTTGCAAAGGCTGTATCAGAAAACCAATTACAGATGTAGCTTCTGCACTTGGCTTGCTATCGCTGAGGAGCAGCTAATGTCCTGTAAACACTACTCTGTTATCTTATTAATTGAAGAAACACAACTCAAAAGGGAAGTGTGTTTACTTCCAAGGTAATTAAAAGAAATATTGAAAAGGCTGGGGACTCAATACCAACCGGCCTGCCTTTCAGAAAAAGTGACTGACCTCAAACTTGCATTTAATGCTCATCTCTCTAAATTCTCACCAGGACGTTCTTAAAGGATCAAGTTAAAAATGTCAGAAAAAGGTTTGTTCTGTAAAGATGTATAACTTAAGGAAGCATTGTCTCAAACATAAAAGAAATATTTATGTCCTTAGACAAAGGGACTTCAAACCAGTTAGCCAAGAAACAGGCAAGCAGTCTAATAAGTCTTTCCAAGGTAAAAATGAAGACTCATGAATAATTCAGGTACAAATTTTATAAGAGGAAACAAATACTCCTCACCTACAGTTATCTGGGGAAGACTTTGTGACCAGGTGCAATTTCAAGAGCTTTTTTGAGTGATGAGAGTATTCGAATTGATGGTTTCAATACAATATTTAATTTATTCTAAAAATACATATAGATACACTAAAATTTTAGACTGTATATAGAGATATTCTTAAAAGACAAAAGTTCAGAAACTCTAAACCAAATTTTCTTCAAGAATAAATTATGCCACAGAGCACTGCAGCAGAAATTTACTTAATGATCTGAAATAGTGAATGTGCTTTCCACAGAAATTACACTGTGAGTGAAAAAAAAATGGGACTACTTACATGAAGAACGAGTGAAACCCAGAGTTAGCAGAAAGAAGGAGATAGTAAAAATCAGAGCAGAAATAAATGAAACTAAAGGGACAATAGAAAAGATGAATGAAACTGAGAGCTGGTTCTTTGAAAAAGCAAAATTGACAGACCATTTGCTAGAGTTGTTAAAAAGGAGAAAGAGAGAGTACTCAAATAAAACCAGAAAAGAAAGAGAATTACAACTGTATCAAAGAAATACAAAGGACCACAAGAGACCACATTGACATTGACATTGAAGTCACTCAGTCGTGTCCAACTCTTTGCGACCCCATGGACTGTAGCCTACCAGGCTCCTCCGCCCATGGAATTTTCCAGGCAAGAGTACTGGAGTGGGTTGCCATTTCCTTCTCCAGGAGATCTTCCCGACCCAGGGATTGAACCCCGGTCTCCCGCATTATAGGCAGACGCTTTACCATCTGAGCCACCAGGAAAGTCCCATTAGAGAGAGACCACAGTAAACCATTTTACACCTGAACATTGGACAACCTAGAAGAAATTGGAGAAGGCAATGGCACCCCACTCCAGTACTGTTGCCTGGAAAATCCTATGGATGGAGGAGCCTGGTAGGCTGCAGTCCGTGGGGTCGCTAAGAGTCAGACACGACTGAGCAACTTCACTTTCACTTTCCACTTTAATGCATTGGAGAAGGAAATTGCAACCCACTCCAGTGTTCTTGCCTGGAGAATCCCATGGACAGAGAAGCCTGGTAGGCTACAGTCCATGGGGTCGCACAGAGTCGGACACGACTGAAGCGACTTAGTAGTAGTAGAAGAAATTAGTAAGCTCTTAGAAACATACAATCTTCTAAGACTGAATCAGAAAGAAATAGAAAATATGAATCAAGTAATTGCTAGTAAGGAGGTTGAATCAGTAATCAACCGCCCCCCCCTCCAAAAAACAAAAGTTCAGGACTTTACTTCAACATAAATTGCTAGCATCCAAAATAGAGAATATGATTACAGCTTAGCTAAAGTCTTTTCAATGTTCTCGTTAGATCCCCAACTGTCTCCATATAAGGGACTCTTAGGGTCAGTTTACTTTAAAGTCCCAGTCTCATTAAGGATGCTTTGAACATGCACATCTACCTTAATTTTCTCAATCATTTTTAATGAGTTATTTATGAAAGCAAACAACCAATGTATTTACTTGCTCTTACTGCTCACCATAGGTACCAGAATATCAAGAGAGCAATAAAATGCTGAAAAATTGAAGATGGATAATTTGGGGTAGGCATAAGCTCCATGCTTAACATTTAAACATAAATTTAATGTTTCCTTCAAGTTTTTAAGAGATTTAAGTTGTTGTCTTCAGGCAATCTAAGCACATGGTAACTAGCGTGAATGTCCACATAAAAATGTGATAATAAAAATGGTCACATATGAAACTTGCTCAGTCGTGTCTGACTTTTTGTGACCTCATGGACTATACAGTCCATGGAATTCTCCAGGTCAGAATCCTAGAGTGGGTATCCATTCCCTTCTCCAGGGGATCTTCCCAACCCAGGATCATACCCAGGTCTCCCGCATTGCAGGCGAATTCTCTACCATCTGAGCCACCAGGGAAGCCCAAGAATACTAGAATGGGTAGACTATCCCTTCTCCAGCAGATCTTCCTGACCCAGGAATCAACCTGGGATTTCCTGCATTGCAGGCAGATTCTTTACCAGCTGAGCTCCCAGGGAACCCCCTAAACATATCTTTAATGTTTCCTTCAAATTTTTAAGAGATTGAGGTTTTTGTTTTCAGGCAATCAGAGCATGTGATAACTAGCACGAATGTCCACATAAAGTTGTGATAATAAAAAGGGTCACGTAGCATTCCTGTAAATTTGGTAAATGAGTCCTGTCAAGACTCAACCCTGGCAGTAGCTTCTTTGTGGGCATAACTCACCCTTGCTTGCAGGTTCGTGTTTGGAACATCATGACCTTACTGAGCAGTAATAAGAACCACTCTCCTGTGGCACAGTAGCGCTGGTAATCTCTGGGAGTTATGTAAAAAAGAAGGGCAGGCGACAGTATGCTGTTCATTCGTTGAGTCGTGTCTGACTCTTTACAACCCCATGGACTATTGCCCGCCAGGCTCCTCTGACCATGAAATTCTCCAGGCAAGAATACTGGAGTGGGTTGTCATGCCCTTTTCCAGGCATCAACATGGAGATTTGCCTAATTTTCTCTGATTTAATCTTTCTTTCTTGGCTCCTTTTCCTTCTCTCAGGAAAATTTCATGGAGAGTATGTCTTGGATCCTTTCCAACTAAGGCAGGTTTTTAGACCCACTGAGTAGAAAATATTTCAACAAATCATGTACTGTATGCTTTTTTTATTTGTACAATTATTATGTATAATTTTTTGTACATAATAAAAAACAGTGTAGAATGAAATCAAATGCTTAAATGTGGAGGAAGAGAGGGACCCATCTTGGTCTCTGGAACAAAGCCTTATCTTTTGACTTATTCATCTATTATGAGTGCTCTGGCCAGGTTCCCTTTTTTAAAATACAGATCCTTCTTGGATTGGGATATATGTTAGCACCTTTCATTCTTCACAGCATCTCTATGAAGAAGACCTTACTTCATTTCACAGTTTAAAAGAGGGAGACCCAAAGCACAATTGAGTGTTGAGATTTAAATTCTATCATCTAACTCCCCAAACTGAATTTTTACCACTAAACTTGCCTTAATGTTTCAAAGGGAATCATTAGAAAATGGGAATTTTAATAGAGAGGTTGACGTAATGAATTTGGAATTTTTATTTTCTTCATCTCCCATAAAAGCCAAAACTATAGTTCAATTCAATTCAATTAAAATTTATAGGGAATATTCTATGCCCAGGGCAGTGCACTCAGTACTGAAAGCTACAGACACATGAGAAGATTCAGTCCCTGTCCTCAAATAATTTATATCCAGCATGAAAAAAGAAAATATGATTAAATTTGACCAATCTTGACAATCTGATGCATAAGACAAGTACTGTATCTTGTCCTGTATATATATTGTTAGAAGAATATGAGATGTTGTAGGGCTGGGAGAAAGGGAAAAATCATTTCCCAATGAGATGGGCCAGCTTCAAAGGAACCTGAGCGACACAGGATGACTCAGAGAGAGAAGTAGGAAGGGGAAGACAGTAGAGAGTCACAAAACAGATTTTTCTTTGCTTCCACAACATTGCTTAAAAGAAACAGAAGTCTTTTTTTTTTTTTTGGTATACCTGTTTCTGGTGTAAGTCAGCTTTGTGTGGAAAAGCCTTCTCCACCCAAAGACCATGTTAACACTTGTTGTTCAGTCGCTCAGTCATGTCCGACTCTTTGCGACCCCATGGGCTGCAGCACGCCTGGCTTCCCTGTCCTTCACCATCTCCCAGAGCTTGCTCAGACTCATGTTTGAGTAAAAAAAACCCTTGAGTCAGTGGTATCAATGTTAACAGTGGTGACAAGCAAAGGAAAGCTCTGGGAGGGTGTGAGAGTGCTGACTCAAGCCCAGAAGATCTTCCAGTCAGAACTGAGGAACCAGGAGCCCATGACTAAGATGCATAATAGCCCTCTCCCTGACCTCAGGCTCTGTGTGCTTCTGAAATCTCCCTGGCCCTTCTTCCCTCTCCCACCCACTCCAGCAAAGCTTGTAACTGTTTGCAATAGAGGCTGGAGTTCATGGAAAACAAAGGTGAATATGGTTTTGGGCTACGTGACCCTTGTGAGTTGTTTTGAAAGGATTCCCTGAGGCGGGAGGAGAAATAAGACAGGACAAGAAAATAACCCAAGGGGGAAAGTGAGAGAACTAAGTTTGGAAAGTCATATATACCCCCAGGGGAAAAGAGTAGGAAAGAACTGGTTTGAGGGAAAAAAAGAAAAGGAAAAGTTGGAAACACAGGGAACAGTAGGAAGTTTCCACTTGTGAGTGAGAGAGAAGACTATTTCCTAATTTGTATTACTCTTCAACATACACAGAAAATGACCTTCAGTTTTCAAATCTGTCCTTGGGATTGCTCCTTTCTAATAGTTTCTTAGTACAGATTTTCTCATTTGAAAATTAGTTCATCTTGGTAATGTTTACCACTTGCTGGCTTTATTGTCTTTTCTTCATTGTGCTTTGAGAAATTGAGAGATTATATTACCTCATGAAGTCACATATGCAGCATCTCACTGTGTTTTTGAAATGTTTGCTTATAGAACTTGGAAATAGTCCCACTACAAGCAGGGAACATAGAAGGCTGTAAATTTGCTGGGGCTGCTGCAACAGAATACCACAGACTGGGGAGCTTATCAACAACAAAAACTTGTTTCTAAAATCCTGAAGGCTGGACCTCTGTGATCAGGGTGTCCACGGGGCTGAGGGTGAGCCCTCCTCTAGGTTGCAGACTTCTTTCTCATTGTGTCCTCATGTGATAGAGGGAAGAGCTCGTGTGTCAGGTCTCTTTAATAAGGGCTCCAATCACCTCCCAAATATCCCACCTCCTAATGCTGTCAACCTTGGGCACTAGGTTTTCAACATAGGGATTTGGGGGGTAGGGACAGAAACACGCAGACCTTAGCATAGGAGAACTCACAAAAGGTGATTCACCTCCAGGATGACTTTCCACTCTTTCAAACAACTCGTGTGTGTGTGTGTGTGTGTGTATTAGTTGCTCAGTTGTGTCCAACTCATTGCGACCCTGTGGACTGTAGCCTGCCAGGCTCCTCTATTCATAGAATTCTCCAGGCAAGAATACTGGAGTGGGTTGCCATTTCCTCCTCCAGGGGATCTTCCTGACCCAGGGATCGAACCCAGGTCTCCTGCATTGCAGGCAGTTTCTTTACTGTCTGAGCCATCAGGGAAGCCCTAAAACAACTCCTAAATTCCTAAAAGTATAAAGTAAGGAATACAATTAAAATAAGAGAAAGGCAGAAAATTTGTGATGGAGAATTAAAATAAGAAGTGAACTATTTGAAGAAATCAAGGGATTATAACTAAATTCTTTTGATTTGATATAGAATTTATTATTAATTATAGTTGCTAATTAAGGACCATTTTGAGATCCCACTAAGTGCAAACATTTTTCACTGATTGGTGATTTTATTAAATTTTCTCAAAATCTACATAAGTTGAACAATATTCTCATATGGCAGTTGAACTTAGTAATTAAAATAGTCAGTCAGTCAGTCAGTTCAGTCGCTCAGTCGTGTCCAACTCTTTGCGACCCCATGAATTGCAGCACGCCAGGCCTGCCTGTCTGTCACCAACTCCCAGAGTTCACCCAAACTCATGTCCATCGAGTTGGTGATGCCACCCAGCCATCTCATCCTCTGTCGTCCCCTTCTCCTCCTGCCTCCAATCCCTCCCAGCATCAGAGTCTTTTCCAGTGAGTCAGCTCTTTGAATGAGGTGGCCAAGCATTGGAGTTTCAGCTTTAGCATCAGTCCTTCCAGTGAACACCCAGGACTGATCTCCTTTAGAATGGACTGGTTGAATCTCCTTGCAGTCCAAGGGACTCTTAAAAGTCTTCTCCAGCATCACAGTTCAAAAGCATCAATTCTTCGGCCCTCAGCTTTCTTCACAGTCCAACTCTCACATCCATACATGACCACTGGAAAAACCATAGCCTTGACTAGATGGACCTTTGTTGGCAAAGTAATGTCTCTGCTTTTGAATATGCTATCTAGGTTGGTCATAACTTTCCTTCCAAGGAGTAAGCGTCTTTTAATTTCACGGCTGCAGTCACCATCTGCAGTGATTTTGGAGCCCAAAAAATAAAGTCTGACCCTGTTTCCACTGTTTCCCCATCTATTTCCCATGAACCGATGGGACCGGATGCCATGATCTTAGTTTTCTGAATGTTGAGCTTTAAGCCAACTTTTTCACTCTCCTCTTTCACTTTCATCAAGAGGCTTTTGAGTTCCTCTTCACTTTCTGCCATAAGGGTGGTGTCATCTGCATATCTGAGGTTATTGATATTTCTCCCAGCAATCTTGATTCCAACTTGTGCTTCTTCCAGCCCAGCGTTTCTCATGATGTACTCTGCATAGAAGTTAAATAAGCAGGGTGACAATATACAATCTTGATGTACTCCTTTTCTTTTTGGAACCAGTCTGTTGTTCCATGTCCAGTTCTAACTGTTGCTTCCTGACTGCATATAGGTTTTTCAAGAGGCAGATCAGGTGGTCTGGTATTCCCATCTCTTTCAGAATTTTCCACAGTTTATTGTGATCCACACAGTCAAAGGCTTTGGCATAGTCAATAAAGCAGAAATAGAGAGTTTTTCTGGAACTCTCTTCCTTTTCCCATGATCCAGTGGATGTTCAACCGGTGTCTAATTCCTAGGTCTCTGCATATCCTCCCAAGGTGGTTAACTCAAAGGTCTACTAGACTCAAGACCTGTGAGGGGTAGTTCAGAATCCTCAGATTAGGAGAGTAGAGCTTGACAGTATTTTACCTATATAATAGAGTACAACAGAATTTATTTTCAGACATTAAGTATGCCTCCCCAAAAGACAGAAAAGAGTGGACTAGCCCTGGAGGTCACCGGTTTGTGACTGCATCCTGGCATGCTATTTCCTTAATGTACATGCTCAGAGACATATTCTTGAAGCAGCTTTCACTTGGATTTAAACTTTTTTCTTTTTCCTAATAGAAGTCTGAGCTTATCTCTTCTCTATAATGAAAAGTAAATGCTTTTATGCTTAGCAGAAAAGTAGCTTTGCAAATAAGCAAATATACCCGTGGTTTTTGGATTATTTTCCCCACTAATATCCTTGCTAATATGTCATAAACAGTGGCTGTGTTTGAGTTTGGCAGGATGCCACAAATAAATACAACTGCCTGGAGTTTAAACTCCAAATGCCTGGAGTTTAAAATTTCCACACGGCATTTCCACTATAACCACCACGTGGAACTATAAGGCTTGATAGACGCTGCCAGATGCCTGTGTTGGAAACCTTATATGTGTGCTGACATTACCATTGCCCTGGGATGCTCTGTGGCTCTCAAGTAGAGAATAAAGAACTACCACTGCGTTAGAAACACCCAAGTGTGAGTTCAAAGGCAGGAGGGCAATAGATAAGGATGAGAAAGCGAATGTGTGATAAGAAAATCACATAGATTCTTTGCACACTAAATCTAGTTTGGAAGAGCAGCTCTTTCTGTAAAACATGCCTCTTACAGGAAGATTAAGACTTTATTTTCGCATTTGGCGAGATTGTTGAATTTTCGTAAAATATCTAATTTGGTGAACACTGGACTAGACAGAAATGTTCCCTAGAATCAGATGTGCTCTTTTGTTAATCTTCTCTCCCCACATTTGATTTGTTCCTAGGTCTAGAATTGAGTATAATTTGGTTGACTGGAGCAAGGTTATATGGAAATGAGACAAGAAAGGAGCATTCCACACAATTTACTTTTTTAATTACACAAAAGAGAAGACAATAAGATTTCTCTGTCAACAGTAGTCTCAGAGTGAAAAGGGAAAGCATACTGAGGAAACTATGCTATATTCTTCATTATTATGATCACAAAACAACATTTTGTCTTTGGCTTTTGGGGGAGGTATTTAAAAAAAAAAATAAAGGATCTTACTAGAATTTAATATCCAAACATATATAAGGAACTCTTACAGCTCAATAGCAAAAAAGACAATATGAATGAAAAAAGATCAAAGAGGACGTGAATAGGCATTTGTCCAAAGAAGACACAGAAGTAGCCAGCAAGTACATAAAAAAGGTACTAAACATCACTAATTACCAGAGAACTACAAGTCGAAACCACGAGATACCACTTCACACCTGTCAGAATGGCTATTATCAAAAAGACCAAAGACAAGAAGTGTTCGCAAAGATAGACAAAAGAGAGCCCTGATGCACTGATGGTAGGAATGTAAATTGGTGCAGCCACTATGGAAAAAGTATGGATTTCTCAAGAAATTAAAAACAGAACTACCTCATGATCCAGCAGTTCCACTCTGGGTATATATCCAAAGGAAATGAAGTCACTGTTTCAAAGAGATATCCGCACTACCTCCATGCTCACTGCAGCATTATTCACAATAATCAAGACACGGAAAGAACTTCAGAGTCCATCGATGGATGAATGGATTAAAAAATGAAGTATATACGTATGGATACAACAGAATGTTATTCAGCCACAGAAAAGAAGGAAATCTTGTCGTTTGTGACAACATGGGTGACCGTGAGGGAATTATGCTAAGTGAAATAAATTAGAGAAAGAAATATCATACAAATACTATATGATATCACTTACACGTAGAATCTAAAGACATCAGAATGGAAACAGAGTAGAATGGTAGTTGCCAGGGGGCTGAGTGGTAAGGGAAATAGATGTAGGTTAAATTTCCAGTTTTATCATGGATGACTTCCAAGGATCTAAAGTACGGCATGCTGACTGTAGTTAACAATACTGTATTTTACACTAAAAAGTTGCCCTGGGAGTAGAGTTTTAACGTTCTCACTATAATAACCACAATGACAGAGTAGTAATTATGTGAGGCAAAGATGGAGGAGCCTGGTGGGCTACAATCCATGGGGTCACAAAGATTCGGACATGACTGAGCGACTGAGCACGCGTGTGCAAGGTTAACTAACTTCTTGTGGTAAACGTTTCACAATATATAGCTGTATCAGATCTTCACATGTATACCTTAAACTTACAATGTTTTATGTCAATTGCATCTCAATAAACAAACAAAAAGCCAAACAATTTTCACAAACATCTCAAACTTAACATTTCCGATCAAGCTTTCATTATTTTTGTCATGGAATACCACAGTAACCTTCTAAGTAGTCTTACCACCACTGTTCTCTCCTCTATGTTGCTTCTAGAGTGTTCTTCCTAAAACAGAAAGCCAGGCATGTCACTCCACTGTTCAAATGGAGGCAGATGCTGAATCCGACCTGATTCCTTAACATGGTGTAAGTGTATTGATAATCAGAAACCTCACAGCCTCCTAATTCCTACTGTATGTTCCCCTTTGTCTCATGGCCCCTCTCCGTCTCTGGTTGGATTATATTATTCCAAATACCATGTCATACTTTATTTACTTTCTTTTCTTTAACATGTACTGCCTCTTTTTTTTTTTTTCAAGATATTCTATCTCCTGATGTGCCACTTTACCTCAACCTAGGAGACCAGGGAATACCTACTCATCCTTCAAGATGCAGTTCAGTTATCACCTCCTTTGTAAAGCCTGTCCTGTTGCACTAAGTCACTTCAGTCACGTCTGGCTTGTTGCAACCCTATGGAAGTAGCCTGCCAGGCTCCTGTGTCCATGGGACTCTGCAGACAAGAATACTGGAGTGGGTTGCCATTTCCTTCTCCAGGAAATCTTCCCTACTCAGGGATCAAACCCATGTCTCCTGCATTGGCAGGTGGGTTCTTTACCACTAGCACCATGTGGGAAGCCAAAAGCCTTCCCTGCTGCTGCTGCTAAGTTGCTTCAGTCATGTCTGACTCTGTGCGACCCCAGAGATGGCAGCCCACCAGACTGCCCCGTCCCTGGGATTCTCCAAGCAAGAACACTGGAGTAGGTTCGCCTAGCCACTCATTACTTCCTGTTGGGTTCCTCCAGAGAACTTTCACCAAAGCAATGATCCCAAAAGATGCTTTCCTGTTTCTCCTTACTAAGGTGAGAAGACTATAACTTAAGTTTTATCTGGTAATTGGCTGTCTAGTACCAGCTTGTTAGAGATGATCATTAGACATTCAGGAATTTTGCAAGATGGCTGTTAAATTGTGGGAAACTTAAAATCAATCATGGTAGGAAAATTTACACCCCCAAATTGCCAAACACTATGCATAAGGATACTTCTAACAGAGTTGCTACATAGTCAGTAGAATTGCTCAAATTATTAATGTGATTTCAATTAGCTAAAAATTATTTGAGCATAAGTAAATAGAGATAATTACACAAACAACGATGGAATTTAATACATGATCACAGTTTGAATTACAATCAAATTATAAGAAACAAGTACAGATTTCAATTTTTTAAATAATTAGAGGTTTATTCTAAGACAGCATGATCTGTAGGTACAGGTAGGGTGGCTCAAATACAGGAATGTTGGCTTATTAATCTTTGTGTAATTATACATCATGCAGAATCTGGCATGTGGTTGATCCTCATTAAATTCTTATTAAGCAAATTTCCACATGAAAAAACATGGAGTATATTTCTGTATCTGAAGGGTTGGTTATTTTTATCCACTCATATAGAATCACTGCTGGAAACTGGCAGTGCCCATATGGTAAAATTTTGTTCAGAAACAAAAAAAATTAAGCTAGTTAAAAGCAAAAGAAAAAATTTTCCAAAAAAAAAAATCTGAAAAACAATTGCTTTTTCCCCCAAGATGTTGATTTTTAGGGATGTTATATGTTGACTATTTTGTGATGTGCTTAATTTTTATTAACTATAGAGATATTTATGTATAGTAGCTATACTATATACAACCATATTTATGTTTATTATCAATATATTAGCTACTTATTATTTATATAATTTTTAGAGTAAACATATATATATAGAGAGAGAGAGAGAGTAACTATAATCTTATAAATAACTGAAGCTACTTATAGTATAGTGGAAAAAATTATTTATGTACACAGTTAACCAAAAAGTTTTCACATGTATTTGTGTTTAGATTTTTATTCATTTCAAAAGTCATATGTAATTTACATCACTGGTTGTCAGTTTATGCGTAAGTATCACTAGAGGAGCTATATAAAACAGCGGCTGTCACTGCATAAGTGATGAAACCCACAGAGCCACATGGGAACCAGCAGGTTTAAGACAATATTTTAGATTACTTTGTCCAGTACACTTATTTTACAGATGAGGAAGCAGTGTCAAGAGACATTGATTTTCTTTGTTTGTCTTTATACACCTTGCTAAGGGCGTAAAGTGAAGTTGCTCAGTTGTGTCCAACTCTTTGTGACCCCGTGGACTGTAGCCTACCACGCTCCTCTGTCCATGGGATTTTCCAGGCAAGAATACTAGAGTGGGTTGCCATTTCATGTCATTGTCTTTTAAATCAGCATATTTAATAGTATATAAACTTTGTTTGTGTGGGTGTGTTTTGCCTATATGGAAGCTAAGAATGCTATTCAGAAATTATCAAAGACTAAAGAGTAAAAGAAACATTTTATTTATTTTTTTAATTTAAATTTATTTATTTTAATTGGAGGCTAATTACTTTACAATATTGTATTGGTTTTGCCATACATCAACATGAATCCGCCATGGGTGTACACATGTTCCCAATCCTGAACCCCTCTCCCACTTCCCTCCCCATACCATCCCTCTGGGTCATCCCAGTGCATCAGCCCCAAGCATCCTATATCCTGCATCGAACCTGGACTGGCGATTTGTTTCTTATATGATATTATACCTGTTTCAATGCCATTCTCCCAAATCATCCCCCGCTCTCCCTGTCCCACAGAGTCCAAAAGACTGTTCTATACACCTGGGTCTCTTTTGCTGTCTCTCATGCAGGGTTATCGTTACCATCTTTCTAAATTCCATATATATGCGTTAGTATACTGTATTGGTGTTTTTCTTTCTGGCTTACTTCACTCTATATAATCTGTTCCAGTTTCATCCACCTCATTAGAACTGATTCAAATGTATTCTTTTTAATGGCTGAGTAATACTCCATTGTGTATATGTACCATAGCTTTCTTATCCATTCATCTTGCTTCCATGTCCTGGCTATTATAAACAGTGCTGCAATGAACACTGGGGTACACATGTCTCTTTCAGTTCTGGTTTCCTCGGTGTGTATGCCCAGCAGTGGGATTGCTGGGTCATAAGGCAGTTCTATTTCCAGTTTTTTAAGGAATCTCCACGATGTTCTCCATAGTGGCTGTACTAGTTTGCATTCCCACCAACAGTGTAAGAGAGTTCCCTTTTCTCCACACCCTCTCCAGCATTTATTGCTTGTAGACTTTTGGATCGCAGCCATTCTGATTGGCGTGAAATGGTACCTCATTGTGGTTTTGATTTGCATTTCTCTGATAATGAGTGATGTTGAGCATCTTTTCATGTGTTTGTTACCCATCTGTAGGTCTTCTTTGGAGAAATGTCTTTTTAGTTCTTTGGCCCATTTTTTGATTGGGTCAATACTCATATCAGATAAAATAGACTTTAAAACTAAGGCTGTGAAAAGAGACAAAGAAGGACACTACATAATGACCAAAGGATCAATCCAAGAAGAAGAGATAACAATTATAAATATATATGCACCCAACATAGGAGCACCACAGTGTGTAAGACAAATGCTAACAAGTATGAAAGGGGAAATTAACAGTAACACAATACTAGTGGGAGACAATACCCCACTCATACCTATGGATAGATCAACTAAACAGAAAATTAACAAGGAAACACAAACTTTAAATGATACAATAGACCAGTTAGACCTAATTGATATCTATAGGACATTTCACCCCAAAACAATGAATTTCACCTTTTTCTCAAGCATACATGGAACCTTCTCCAGGATAGATCACATCCTGGGCCATAAATCTAGCCTTGATAAATTCAAAAAAATTGAAATCATTCCAAGCATCTTTTCTGACCACAATGCAGTAAGATTAGATCTCAATTACAGGAGAAAAACTATTAAAAATTCCAACATGTGGAGGCTGAACAACACGCTGCTGAATAACCAACAAATCACAGAAGAAATAAAAAAAGAAATCAAAATGTACATAAAAATGAATGAAAATGAAAACACAATAACCCAAAACCCGTGGGACACTGTAAAAGCAGAGCTAAGGGGAAAATTCATAGCAATACAGGCATACCTCAAGAAACAAGAAAAAAGTCAAATAAATAACCTAACTCTACATCTAAAGCAACTAGAAAAGGAAGAAATGAAGAACCCCAGGGTTAGTAGAAGGAAAGAAATCTTAAAAATTAGGGCAGAAATAAATGCAAAAGAAACAAAAGAGACCATAGCAAAAATCAACAAAACCAAAAGCTGGTTCTTTGAAAGGATAAATAAAATTGACAAACCATTAGCCAGACTCATCAAGAAACAAAGGGAGAAAAATCAAATCAATAAAATTAGAAATGAAAATGGAGAGATCACAACAGACAACACAGAAATACAAAGGATCACAAGAGACTACTATCAGCAATTATATGCCAATAAAATGGACAACTTGGAAGAAATGGACAAATTCTTAGAAAAGTACAACTTCAAAGAAGAAGCATTTTAAATTTATGGGATCTAAGTAGCAATCCAGTCAATAGCTGAGTGCCCACAGAGGAATTATCACGACAAGCAAGTTACACACACCAACCCACAGCTCATATTCTGGTGAATAAATTTGGAATCTACCAGATTTTTGTGTGTGTTTATTTTTTGTTCTTCATACATTGTGTTCTTTAATCATTAGTTTTATTAATTTTGTGAAAGTGAAGCTAATCAATCATGTCCAGTTCTTTGCAACTCCATGGACTGTAGCCTGCCAGGCTCCTCCATCCATGGGATTTTCCAGGCAAGAATACTGAAGTAGGTGGCCATTTCCTTCTCCAGGGATCTTCCCAACCCAGGGATCAAACCCAGTTCTCCTGCATTGCAGGCAGACTCCTCACCATCTGAGCCAACAGGGTAATCTTTGTTATTTTTAAGTAACTTTGAATGTCCCACTGTAACGTAGCAAGATTAGTTTTATATTGTTTTCTTTTTTCTAATTTCATATTTTTATTGTTTTGAAATGTAGAGGGAGATCATTAATAAACAATTTTATCAAACTCCTTTACCATTGATAGTGAAGATTTGAAAAGTAGTTCTTAATATATAAATTGTCACACTTGATAATTCCTTTCTACCGACTGTCTCATTTCTGTCATCTCTAATAGAAGAAATTTTGGAAATCCATTTCAGCTAAATTTATCTGATCATTGAAAACTCTTACCTGAGTGTGTTTTTCACATATCTTATTTTGGGTGAAATTCGGCCCCCCCCCACCCTCCACAATTTACCCTTGATTAAGGTCAAGATGTTTCTTACAATTTATATTAAATATTCCTCACAGTTTAAATTTTAAATTTATGGCCAAAGAATACAGATTCCCATCAAGCGATAGCATGGTTTATGCCAGTGGATAACCAGCTCCAAGCATTCAGAGTCCCGTGTCATGTAACTATGATCTCAGTGGAATTAATTTCATAATTCAACAGGTAAACTTGTTAGACAAAGAAAAATATCTTTAAGTTCTTGTTAAGGGCAGAGACCATATCATCTTAATTCAGCATGTAACATAATGCTAAGAACAAATAATTTGTCAGTAAATATGTATCGAATTGAACTAGATTTAAAAAAAAAGTCATCCAAAATAAAAAAACCTCAGCTCCCTTACAGGATTCATAGTTTTTCAAAATGTCTTTCAGTTTGTACCTTGTATAATTATATTTAATAAATATTTCTATAGTATCACTTATGGTAAAAACATATATCTTCTTATTACCTTATTAAGTTATTTAAAACTAAAAATAAATGATCTAGGAAAATAAAGTTTTTCTTCTTTCAATACAGAGACAATTTCAGAATCTTCTTCCAACTACTCAAATGTTTATTGACCACTGAAAATATTTTTGTACTAGGTAAAAATGGTCCAGGATGTAAAATGCTTCAGAAAGATAAATTAGGCACAAGTTCTTGCCTGGAGAATCCCAGGGACGGGGGATCCTGGTGGGCTGCCGTCTATGGGGTCGCACAGAGTCAGACATGACTGAAGCGACTTAGCAGCAGCAGCAGCAGCATGCCTTTATTACAAGTCCAAACCTGTAAGAAAGCACCTGTGTATTGTACAATTTTGAGAAACAGGCTTGAGGAGACTCTGAATTGATATACTTCTTCAGTTGCTCTTGTGAGATTTTTGTGATATAATGAAGAAAGGAATTAAGTAGCCAGGAGGTGGATACAATGAAAATCTTGCATTTATTTTAATAGATTGTGAATTATTTCTGTACCTTGGAGACAGCTAAATAAAAATGTAAAAGTTATAGAAGAAAATGGAAAATAAAATCATATTTTAAAAATTATTTAATTCATTAGTTAAGTAAAACAAAATTTTATAAGATACATTGAGCTATTAACATCTTAAATTCTTAAAAAGACTAGGATATTTTATATAATTTTGTTAAATTATCATCCCTTATTAATTATGTAGTTTAATTCTGCAATCAACACATTTAGTGATAATGAACATTTTAAAACTTGACTCAAAATGTTCATAACAAAATGTTTTTAATACCCAATGATATAAATATGATATATATTTTTAATTATATTTATCTTCTAATTTTTCCTTATTGTATTAGATGTATTCCAATATTTGGTATTACTTTGCAGCATATTTTCAAGTTTCAAATATTCAGATAAATGTTTATACAGATTTTCAATGCTAATGAATATTTAATTTCCAGATATTTACATGCATTATAACATCATGCAATTTACATTTTAATAAAGATGATACGGCTACAGCTAAGTCACTTCAGTCGTGTCCAACTCTGTGCGACCCCATAGACAGCAGCCCACCAGGCTCCCCCATCCCTGGGATTCTCCAGGCAAGAACGCTGGAGTGGGTTGCCATTTCCTTCTCCAATGCACGAAAGTGAAAAGTGAAAGTGAAGTCGCTCAGTTGTGTCCGACTCTTAGCAACCCCATGGACTGCAGCCTACCAGGCTCCTCCACCCATGGGATTTTCCAGGCAAGAGTACTGGAGTGTGGCGCAATTAAATTGAACACAAGATCAAATACCTACCTCTATCCCAGACAGATCATAAAATTAAAAAATATATAAAGATGAGAATTTTAAATGTAGTCTAATTAAGCAAAAATTTTCTTACAGAAGTTTTACAAATACCTAAGCAACAATTTATTTCACTACCTAAATAGGTATGCCTATATACAAACTAATACTGCTGTATTTGTTTGCAAAAAAATGATGATAGAGATGTGAGGTGAAAGTCGCTCAGTCATGTCTGACCGTTTGTGACCCCATGGACTATATAGTCCATGGAATTCTCTAGGCCAAAATACTGGGGAAACGGTATTCTGGGGAAGGAAAAGAATAGCCTTTCCCTTCCTCAGGGGATCTTCCAAATCCAGGGATCAAGCCCAGGTCTCCCACATTGCAGGTGGATTCTTTACCAGCTGAGCCACAAGGGAAGCTTGTGATAGAGACGGATATATGCTAAATAGATGATAATTTTGTTAGTCAGCCTTACTGTTTTAAATCAGAGGTAGAAATCTAGACATTTATTCTACTTCCTGCAAATTATTTTTATTTTGTTTTTATTTTTATTTATATAGGAGTACACAAGATATGTGAGGTCAATCTGATAATATCTATTCTATCCATTAGTTGAATTTTTATGCTTAGTTTTTAGCTGAATACATGATACATATTAGGCACTCAAAACTGATGAATCAATTGCTGAGTATATGACTTGTTAGGTAATTTCATATAGATTGTTATATATTGTCAGCCTCCTTAAATACTTCTTGAGAATTAGAGGTAATGTCTGTATTATGCATTTTGAGTTTTAGGCTAAGGAAATTGTTTGAAATAGTTCTATGACTGAAAGTAGGCCAACATTATAAATAATTTTACACCTGAAGTGAATTTTAATAGAATAGTAATCTAGCGGTAAATAGCCAGGTTATAAAGATCTCAGAGCATGGGGGAATTACTGACAGTCTAGATACTTTTTAAATGCTGCCCAAATAAAAAAAAATTTTTTAATAAAAAATAATTAAGTAAATAAAATAAAATTCTGTCCAAGGATTAAAGAGGACTTTAATGAAAAGTGAAAGAGCGGGTTAATCTCTTTAGTATTTATGATAACATATAAGAAAATCACATTTTCAGAAACAAAAATGAAGTAAAATAGAATGGATAATGTTAATAAAAATGTACATCATATTCTCCAGTGGATGTTTTCCTTTTATTTTCTCTTGAATTTACTTATTATGTGAACGTGAAGTCGCTCAGTCGTGTCCGACTCTTTGCGACCTCATGGGCAAGTAGCCTGCAGCAGGCTCCTCCGTCCATGGGATTTTCTAGGCAAGAGTACTGGAGCAGGGTGCCATTTCCTTCTCCAGGGAATCTTCCCGACTTATTACAGATTACTAAATTTGTTTATGTCTTATTTATAAACTCTTTCAGTTTTCTGTCTATAAATTTTTTTCTGTCTGTAATTTATGTCATCTTTGTTCACAGAAATTCTCAAGTCCTTCTGCTCCATCCCTGTTTAACCTAAGGATGGAATGAAAACGTTTATCATACCCTTAAAGGCTTTGAGTAATTTTACCATTGTTCTGTAGGACAGATTCGGGAGTGGTAATCTCTCCAGACCTCACAATATGAAGATCTTCATTCCATTCATAAAGTACTGGGCTCCTTGGAGGGCAGTGTCAGATCCCTGATAGCAGATATTAGAGCTAGTGGAATGATGAGTCAGAGTCTTTATTTTAAGGGTTAGAAATCTTAGTTTCCAGTTGCACCCAGGAATAAAATAGAAGTCCTTGCAGAAAGCTAAGTTACCGCCAGACTTCGCAAATCCCAGGCAGTCATTGCCCCACCGACTGCCAGATGGTTTCTGCTCTGTGGTTGTGCTAACGTATCGCTGGTCCACTGCTCAGCTCTGATTGGCCTGACTCACAGGCATCCTCACAGCATCCCTCTCTGACAGGATACAAGGCAGGGGCACCTTTCCCAGGGAGCTGGAAGAGCCAAGTGTGGTTCTTAGTGCCCTTCATCTCGGCCTTCAGGCTGTTTGTCACTGCTTCTACAGGACTGAACAGACACACAGACACTCTAGGCACAGGAATAACAAAGAGTTTTCACAAGGACAAAAATAAAGTCATGTATCTCCCTGTGAGGGACAGCACACAGCAAAACATTTCATTTGCATAAAATTATTGAGATCTTATAATGTTATTTTACCCAACTCATCTGGAAACCTGTCAACTCTGTTCTTCTCTGCTTCCTTTGGTGGTACTGATTTTTTCTGAAGCTTGAGCCTTTATTATACTGGTGGTGGGGATAGAGGGAAGTAATTGATGAAATACTAGTAATAGAAAGACACAGTTTGTGCGTGTTACTAAACCAAAGTCAGCACAGATCATTTCATGAAGAATTTTTATGCCATTTCTAAGGATGAAAATAAGTGTTGCAGATAAAACTTGAGTGTCAAAAAAGTTGGAATTTCCAGGATAATTTCAACATTAAGGTTTATGGGACCAATAATATAAGAAAATGGTTCAGAAAAGCCAGCATCACACCAGAATATTTAGAGCATATTGTTGCTGTGGATATAGTACATAGTGCAACCACTTAGGTCAGAATTGCTATGGGGTTTATAATACCTGCAGCTTACAAAGAGCAACACTGGACAGAGCCTACAGAGATTGTTTTATACTTACTGAGGCTCCGTGGAAATACCTAGTGTGAATTGCTCCAAAAAAAGTAGTGGTTCAAAAACTGATGGAGTAAACATCCTTTGCATTATGTAGAGTTCATGGAAATAAAATAAGTAAAATCATAGTGTACATTTAATTTACATTTTCTCTGTACACTCAATATTATCCTCAGACTGTGGAGTTTCAACAGCACGGAGCAGCAAACTCCAAAAGCTTTCCAGAACCAAAACAGTGCGCTCAGGAGCCTAAAGCATTCTGGAGTGACTGGACAGCTGATATCCCATCAGATCCAGGGTGCTAAATGACACCTCTTAGGTAATAAATTCCTGTTTTTGATTTTGAGGTCCTACAGTTCCTAGGACAGCACTCTGCACATTTGCACATTTAATCAGTGCTACTTGATAATGAATAAAGGATTTTACAGCACAGGATCAAATTGGTCCTGAGAGAAAAATCTCTCACTCTCAGAAAGAAGCGCTTTCTTCTGAATTGCTGAGTAGCATCTCCCCGAGCTCATCGACATGAAACATCCTCAGGTAAAGAGCCACTCTCACTTCGCTTGAACTTCCCCAAGGTCAGACTCAGGAAGGACCAAGAGTAGAACACAGGTTACACGGTCCACTTCACTTCAGAACCTCCAGAACTAACAGTGGCTCCTGAAGGGTCACCATGCATTTTGCAAGACAGTCAGACTGCTCCCAAAACTGTCACAGATGGAGAAGCAGTCAAGGCCCAGGGGCCTTAACATGTCCCGAGAGACTGCTGACAAGATAATTCACCTCTAACATCGAAGACTTAATCCCCCTTACTACGTGAGAGGATACAGTGCACACTACATATCCACTCATTAGATTCACGTTGCCAGGTGCCATCAAGGGTCCTGACAGAGTTGCTGGGGTCCAAGGTCAGTACGTTCAGTGCCAGTGTGTGTGGAGGAGGTGCGATTCCTAAGGCCAGCTCTCACCTCCTCCTCCTCTTCTTTGGTCCCTGCCTAGACCGCCAGTTTCCAAATTTGACTCATTCTATGCACTACCCAGTATCCTTCCAGTATTTTCCTTTTCTCTGTAAATTAACCAGTTTCTGTTTGCTTACTTTTAAAAAATTCTAGCTCCCTGACTAGCAAACATGGGTGCTTGATGAATGTCTTCATTAACAAGCTGTACAGATAAATAAAGGGGACATCAGAACTATATTTATTATAGAATATCACTTTTGTTTGAAATATGTTAGTATATTCGCAGGAAAATGAAAAAAAAAAAAACTTTAATCAGCGGACATAATGAGAGTCCTCTTCAGCTGTAAACTGTGCCTCGTGCCTGATTGCTTTGAGTTCCTTGTGTTCAGAGACCTGAAGTTAAGAAGAGGGGAAACCAGCCTGGCCAGGTGACTGACTGGACCACTGAGTGGGAGCAGGACTGTGGTCACAGTGGAAGGGGGCAGCGGGGAACAGCTCACTCGGGTCTCTCTCTGTCCCTCGGGGCTGACAGTATATTATCCTCATGCGTAAGCCACGATGGCAAGCAGAGGTGCCTGGGGACATGGGGAATGGAGAACGTGCGGCGGAGGAGGAGTTGATGGGGAGCCGGTGTGGACGCAGGGCCCTAGCCTTCCTGTGCTGCATTGCCTTTAGGCACGGAGTCTGCCAGCAGCCTTGCCCCTTGGATGTATCCAAAGAAAGGGCTTGGGTGGCATCAGGGGTCGACTAGGGCTTCCCAGGTGGCGCTAGTGATAAAGAACCAGACTGCCAGGGCAGGAGACTTAAGCAGTTTCCATCCCTGGGTTGGGAAGCTCCCCTGGAGGAGAACATAGCAACCCACTCCGGTCTTCTTGCCTGGAGAGCCCTGAGGATAGGGGAGCCTGGCAGGCTACAGTCTACAGGGTTGCAAAAGAGTCGGACATGACTGAAGTGAGCGGATTAACTGTAATGGAAAAGGAGAACCACTGCTTAGATACCCCTTGTTGCCCTAGATGCTATGAGTCCTTCCAGTCTGTATTTGTGACCTCTCTCAGGCTTTGCTTCATCTGCATAGAGCCCCTCCCAGAGTGACCCACGTCTTATGACTAATGATGATAATACAAATGTCTGGTCATCTTGCCCCAACAACAGGAGGGTTCTGAGAGGCCATTTTCTCTCCCACTGGCCCCAGCCTGCTTCCTTCCCGCTGCTGTTGATGCCAAAGACAAAAACACCCTGCATCCTAAATTCTGTGTAACGTCTGTTTCCCAGGAAATCTAACCTGCAACGTAGAACTTAGAGCACAGGAGACCTAGTGAGGCCCCTCCTAAAGGAACCTCTTTTTATTTTCTTGGGCTTTCCAGGTGGTGCTAATGGTTAAAAAATCTGCCTGCAATGCAGGAGACAAACGAGATGCAGGTTTGATCCCTGATTGGGGAAGATTCCCTGGAGAAGGAAATGGCAACCTGTATTCTTGCCTGGAGAATCCCATGGACAGAGGGGCCTGGAGGGCTGAAAGTCCATGGGGTCGCAAAGAGTCAACACGACTGGGCAACTGAGCACAGCATGACCTTCAGGAATAGAAGCTGAATAGATATTTGTTGTATGAATAAAGAATAAATACATCATGTTGGTCCAAATTGGCTTGAGCCAATCACTGGCAAGGGAGAGGGAAAGCCATCAGCCGGAGAGGGGCTTCCCTGGTGGCTCAGATGATAAAGAATCTGCAGGAGACTCAGGTTCTATCCCTGGGTCAGGAAGATCCCCTGGAGGAGGAAATGGCAACCCACTCCAGTATTCTTGTCTGGAGAATCCCATGGACAGAGGAGTCTGGTGGGCTATAGTCCATGGGGTCGCAAAGAGTCAGACACGACTGAGTAACTAACACACTTCGTTTTCTTCTAAAGAAAATGTGAAAACTAAGTATCACTATTGGTAATCTAAGGAATGATGCTTGTGGAATGTATAAATATGTGTACTTAGCTCACTTAGTGAAATCACTTTACAGGCTAATCTTACCCGTGTGCTCTGCTCTGTCCAGTGGCAGTAATTGCCTCCAACTAGTCATCTTATACGGAGAAGGCAATGGCACCCCACTCCAGTACTCTTGCCTGGAAAATCCCATGGACGGAGGGGCCTGATAGGCTGCAGTCCATGGGGTTGCGAAGAGTCGGACACGACTGAGTGACTTCACTTTCACTTTCCACTTTCATGCATTGGAGAAGGAAATGGCAACCCACTCCAGTGTTCTTGCCTGGAGAATCCCAGGGACGGGGGAGCCTGGTGGGCTGCCGTCTGTGGGGTCGCACAGAGTCGGACACATCTGAAGTGACTTAGCAGAGCAGAGCAGTCATCTTATAAATGAGTCTGATGGTCATAAGTGGGACTAGACAGGAAGGAAAATGCCCATCATCGTTGAACCTGAAAACAAAACAGTATCACAAAACTCCCAGGTAACATGCCCTGTGAATAATAAGGCTAGTTAATCAACCACTGATTATTACTCTAATATACCTTAGACCAGGCTTCTCCCTAACATGGGAGAATGGCTGCAATATGGAGAAATTCCAGAACTCTGAGCCTGTTTTTCTGTGTGTGGATTTGAAACCCTGTCTGAGCTCCTTATTTCAACCAAACTGGGAGCCCTTCTTTGAAGTTTAGGGGTAACGGGAGAAGTTTATCTAATGTAGAAGAGCATGAAATCTCCCAGGCTAGACGGCCAGGTGGCACTGAGTGAGGAGCCGTGAGTTATTTGAGCTGAAGATGGCAGTGCTTTGGCAGCTTCCAGATCATGTGCTGCTGGCATCTCTCTCCTGCACACCGCGGCCCAGATGTTAGAGGATTTCTCTGTGTTTGATCCCCAAACTAGGTGCTCCTCTATAAATTTCATGTGCAGCCCTTTAGATCCTTAAACGTGTAGACTGATATTAATAGGAAAAAAGCAGTGAACTTGGAGTCAAATATTCTGGTTTTAAACCTTAGTTCTGCTACATAAAAGCTGATGAATTCAGTATAGTTTCTCATTGGCAAAAAAAAGAAAAAGAATTTTTAAGGAAAAGTTAATAATAAAAATGTAAAAACAAAAAGTAAAAAAAAAAAAAAAGTAGCTAAAGCACCATTTGCACAGGACCAGACATTTATTACAGCTCAGTGTTTACTAGTTTTTTTAAGTAAATTTGGATTCTCAGCCATAGCGCCCCTGATCACCACCCCCCTTGGCTTTTTCTCCCATCCTTCCCCACAACCCAGTTATTTATTTTCCAATTTTAAGTCCAGTCCAGACTTAAAATATATAAATCAAGATTTATTTATGATTATGAAAATGAAAGCAGTTCCAGAACCTAGATCATGTCTTTTCAGCATTAATTATGCTACCATTTTATGATAGGAACAATAAACATTTTAAAAGATGTGATTACATTGAATGCCTTGACTTTTCACGTCTCCAAATAGTTTTAATAATTTATATAGCATAATAGCAGGGATAATCTATTAGTTTCCTTCACTGCTTTTCTGTCCTGGTAATTTCATAATTACATATAATATAAATTATTGTCATTAAAGTTATTCTTGTTTTAAAATATTTGCTGCCTCTCCCTAGGTAAGGACTAGAATTAGGCTTGGCCCTGTGGCTTAGTTTGACCAATGGAAAATGAGTAGAAATGATACAGGTCACTTCTTAGAAAGCAAGCCTTAAGGTCCTATGAGTGTTTATTTTTTTATTTTTTTCCCCTCTCTTCCCTGGTGGTTCAGACAGTTGAAGCATCTGCCTACAATGCAGAAGATCCAGGTTCGATCCCTGGGTCGGAAAGATCCCCTGGAGAAGGAAATGGCAATCCATTCCAGTACTCTTGCCTGGAAAATCCCATGGAGAGAGGAGCCTGGTAGGCTACAGTCCATGGGGTCGCAAAGAGTCGGACATGACTGAGCGACTTCACTTTCTTATTTAAGGTCTTTGATTCAAGGTGGATATTGCATTCTAAAGGGATGTGACCCATCCTCAGAAAGTAGCACCACTGAGCTAGCTATCACTTCAGCGGGCCATTCTAATGCTCCATCCTACCTGCAGCATTCTGTAATGACTAGTAGGCCCCATGATATCCTACTTCAAATCTCCTTTGCTGTAGAGTGAGCCCAGTTTATGCCGAATCCCATGCCAGCAGATCAAATACTTTGTAAACTCTTGGAGCAGGAAAGGCAAACCTAAGTCTGGAGTATATGTCTAGTTCTGTGATTTTTTGCTTTTCTGTGGTGGAAGGGTCCAGTGTATTCAACTTGCCACCAAGTGGCCAGTTCATTGTCTTGAGAGATGGTGCCGGTGTTGGCCTCTGTTACTGGCAAGTTGATCATCGGATGGCAGAAACAGCTAATCAGCTTTGGTAAGTATAGAAGCCAGTACGTGTCTATTCCACTATGACCACTCTAAGCTGGCAGTTTTCTGTTATTAAGTACATGGTCTAGATTACTATTTCCAGGTGTGGAATACACGAACTCCAAAACCCAAAGAGGCTAACTAGGCATTGTGTTATCTAATGGTGGGAGGTATTATTCATGGGTTTTATTGTTTTATTGTTTCATTTAATGTGTTATTCATGGTGGGAGGTGTGATGCAGTAATTTATCTTTTATTAATACTTTGGCTGGTGTGTCTTGGCACGTTGACCATGATCTCTGGCTGCTGACGATTTTAATTGATGAGGAAGTATTCTGACCATTCATGAGGTTTATATCCCATCTCATGGAGCCCATATATCTAAACAGAGCTTCCAACATGCTAGCTCCTTCTTGCATATCCGACTTTATTATTAGCGTAATACAGTGACTCAGTGTGATAGTCTGCAAGCTTTCCAGACAGTCCTGAACATGGCAGATTATATAATGGCAGAAGGAAAGAGAGTTCACAAAGCCCCAGGGCTGAGCAGTAAATTTATACTCTTATATATTATAAGTGAATGCAAATTGCTTCTGATTTTCTTTTCCGATAAGGAGAGGGAAAAACTCTCTTGCCAGATCAAACAACACTTGTCATGTACCTCCAGGCCATGTTAAGTAGAGATCCAACACCAGGCATGATCCTACAGCTGAGGCTGCTCCCTGTGGTCTCTGGTCATCCTCTGGACGAGCATATTAAATGGAGAATGATCCTTTAGATCTTAAGGGAGGCACTGATTTCGGCCATTTCCCCCACCCCCTGGGGTGTAGTACTACTTTTGTTCACTATGTTGGCAGTGTCAGGGATGACTTTTAAGGGCTTTCATCTGGCCTTCCCACTATCAGACCTCTTATTCTCTAGACAAAGGACTCAGTGTGCACTGACCCAAATACCAAGCAAATCTATCCTGATTTCTACATGTGAGGGCCAGGAAAATGACCTGTGAGGGCTTAGCAGACTGTACAGACCCACTATGAGCCTCATCTCAGAGAGGACGTTGTGTGTTACCTGACCCCTCATCACCCTGCCCTCATAGAGGAACTGGAATAACACATCAGTGCTCTCGTCAACAGCAGCTCAGGCTTGTTCCTCTTCGGGTTCAGTGCACTCTTCTCTAGTGTGATGTGGCCTGAATAAATGGCCATCAGTCCTACTAGGGAAAGACTGGGAAATCATCGCTGTAAATAGTCGCTGCCTTGTCACAGGGGCCTGACCCATGGAATTCCAGTTCCCTTTCAATCATGTGATATGAAGCCTGAAAACTGACTCAGATCCAGAAATTAGACACAGGAAACTGTACCTGTCCCTGAAGATGGAAAAGAGCTGAAGACCCTTTGATGTCAGCATCCCAGCCAAGGGGGTATCAGCGCGTTCCTTGAAGGTAAATTGCCGTACCCATTCTAGCCTCTCTCCATCATTTCTTTTTTTTTTTTTTTTTAAATTTTATTTTATTTTTAAACTTTACAATATTGTATTGGTTTTGCCAAATATCAAAATGAATCCGCCACAGGTATACCTGTGTTCCCCATCCTGAACCCTCCTCCCTCCTCCCTCCGCATACCCTCCCTCTGGGTCTTCCCAGTGCACCAGCCCCAAGCATCCAGTATCGTGCATCGAACCTGGACTGGCGACTCGTTACATACATGATATTATACATGTTTCAATGCCATTCTCCCAAATCTCCCCACCCTCTCCCTCTCCCACAGAGTCCATAAGACTGATCTATACATCAGTGTCTCTTTTGCTGTCTCGTACACAGGGTTATACTCCATCATTTCTTTTAACAACAAAGTTCTCTTTGGGAGAAACACACGAGCCTGAAGCAACCACAATCAATACTACTTGTAGATAATTATAGGAGGCGCCTGTCAGACAGTGAAAAGGAGCTAGAGACTGAACAGAGACTCAGTGATGATTTTGGAGCCAGTGGTCTTACTTACACAAGATCTTGTTTGATGTCATTATCAAAATTCCCCTAAAGATGGCCATTAAAAGCAACACAAAAAGTGGTTATATTATAGGTGGACAGTATAATCACACAGAAACAAATACAGAAAAGAAAGCTAAAGCAATTTAGTGTTCTAAGCGTTGAAAAGCAAGGATTGTGACCAAACTATCACAAGCAGCTTAAAGAAAACATGATGATGTTGTGTGGTAGAAGAGTGTGAGATGACTCCAGTGGTGAAACTATAATGATGGCCAGCGTCTGGTGGTAAAGACCTGTGGAGAAAACAGCTACTGGCTTCCCCCTCTCTCTGTGCCGAGAGACTTAGCCTATCATTCTCTCCTGACCGTGCATGCTCTTGGTGACCCCCTGGACTATAGCCTGCCAGGCGCCTCTCCAGGCAAGAACACTGGAGTGGGTTGCCATGCCCTCCTCCAGGGGATCTTCCTGAGTCAGAGAGCAAACCCACGTCTCCTGTGTGTCCTGCATTGCAAGTGGATTCTTTACCACTGAGCCGCCTGGGAAGCCCTTCCTGACCACAGGGTAGTGCACGGAAAGGCTTCATGAAATTTCCATGAGTTGCTTTTGCATCCCCAATTTCAGAACCACTTGACAACTGTCCTGGAAATGATCAGTGCAATCCTTCCCTGTAACTAATACCATCTGCACAGATTCACCTTTTAACTCAACACGGCAGGGAAGAACAGGGAAAACTCAGTATAGGAAAAGCACTCGTGGAGGAAGCAGACGGGGGAAGTGGAAGAGCAGAAAACCTGAATTTAGAAACAAAAACTAGAAAATAAAAATTCAGTAAGTGTATATAAAGGTAATGTTGCTCAGAGATGAATGTATCTTGTTACTATAGGCATTTTGTTTTATTATATACTTTGGGCCTCTGTGGACACGTTTAGGAAATCTCATTTGGTGGACAGTGGCCTATTTCCGAAAGTTTATCAGAATCCTATTATACTCTAATCTTCTCTTAAAGCATTTATCCTTGGCTTTGGATTGTCCACAAATCCAATTAGCACACTTTTAACTCAATTTACCAAGTATTTAATAGTAAGACTGAATCGAATGAGGTTGAAAAGGGCTTCTTCTAACATACAAGTTGTCATTAGGCTTCTACAAATAAAGGCAATTCATATTCTAAGGGTTTCCCTTTAAGATTGGGATGAAATCCAGCTATTACCGTAACAGCAATAGCAATAACCATCATGGCCTTACTACATATATTTTTATAAAACTAGTTCACAACCATCATTTTAGTTATTCTTTTCAATAACCCTAGGAGGGCAGCTAAGCATCACCAAATAAATTCTTGATACAATATTGTTCTGACTTTGGAAGATGTGAAAATAGTCATTTATCTTTGTAATACTGATAAGAAAATCTAAAATGGCTTAGACAGTTTGGAATAAGGCCTAAACTTCTGTTCAGTATCTTAGTATTCCCTACTGGCCCTGTCCCATGATATTGAACCATATTTTTCTTGTCTCAAATATTCATCCTTATCTATTTGTCATGGAACAAAAAACTGCCTACTCTTTTAAAAAATATGAAGGGAGATAAAAAAAAAAATCGTCATTTAAATTTTCTGACAACATCTATTCCTGCATATAACAAAACTGCTAAATCACTGCATCCAGCCCAAGACGGCCTTGGCCTTGCTCTGAGTGGGTCTTATGTGTCTTATTATCCTACCACATGGCTTCTCCTCCCTTTTACTTGCCTGAGGAAACGCCACTTCATGGACCTCTGCTGACCATGTGATGGATAACGAAGCTACGAGGAAATTTTCATGAAACTGTCCAGAAGTTGGAGCCCTCAAACAGTTTTCTTTGGGTGATGCAGAGCATCACTGTAATAACTCAGCCTCCTCTGAGCACTTAGCTCTGCTGGGAGCACAGCCTCACAGGGAATTGTTTTCAAAGCAGTTTGTCCAAAGATCCTCTAACCCCAATCAGGTGCTTTAAAGCTACCAGGAGTACAGGACAAATTTCTACTTGCCCTGCCTGCAAAGAACACCTGTGTGTCTATTTTTCTGTCTAAAGACATTGTTAGGATCTTCATACTTCAGGCGTCGTTGACTGAGAAACGCATGGTGGATGCGGTGGTGTCTCTTGTTACCGACGTACGTGACGCTGGGGTGCCTGCTGAAACACTCCAGGTCTTACCAAGCTCTTCCTCGCCTTGCTGCCCCCTCTTCTCTTTAACAGAGGCTCTCAACTGAGGAAGTGAAAGTTTTGCCCTTTCACATGCTTCTGAGACATACCCGGATGTGCCTGCAGCTTTCCTCAAAGTCCCCAAGGCAGGGCAACACCACTAAGGGTTACTCTTCTGCACGTTATCCCCACCTCTATCCTAAATTACCTTCAAGCTATCTGCTCTGAGTCTGTAGAAACAAGTTTATATTTGTAAAGGCGTTCTTACATTTGTTGATATTTTTGATGAGACTGAGTTTTGATGAGAATATTACTTCTCAATCAACCCCTTTTCTTTCCAAATTTCCTGTCATCTTCTATGACTCCCTCAGTACTTTTATTCTCTGCTGCCGCCAAGGGTGGGAGGGCTGCCAGACAAAGGTTATAAATGTCCTCATCTATGTGGGAAGATAGATTCACTTTTTACACGAACCAGATCAGAATCTTTTGAATATGAAAGAGAAGAGTTGACTCATCGCACCAAGCATACTCTACAAAAAATGGTTTGCTTATTTTAAGTCACTTTGGCTATGGACCAAAGTGCAAAATAAATTTGCTATCATTGTTTGGACTTGGGTCCGTATATAGCAAAACAAAACAAAACAAAAACCTAGACAGGGTATTAAAAAGCAGAGACATCACGTTGCTGACAGAGGTCCATATAGTCAAAGCTATGGTTTTTTCCAGTAGTCATGTACAGATGTGAGAGTTGGACCATACAGAAGGCTGAGCACTGAAGAATTGATGCTTTCTCCAATGGTACTGGAGAATGCTCTTGAGAGTCCCTTGGAGAGCAAGAAGATCAAATCAGTCAATCCTAAAGGAAATCAACAGTGAATACTCATTGGAAGGACTGATGCTGAAACTGAAGTTCCAATACTTTGGCCACCTGATGCAAAGAGCTGACTCATTGGAAAAGACCCTGATGCTGGGAAAGATTGAAGGCAGAGGAGAATAGGGCAGCAGAGGATGAGACAGTTAAGATAACATCACTGACTCAATGGACATGAATTTGAGCAAATTCCAGGAGATGGTGAAGGACAGGGAAGCCTGGCGTGCTGTAGTCCATGGGGTTGGACATGACTGAAAAAAAAAAACAGGACATAACTGAACAACAAGTGCTGGCAAATGCTACTCTTTTATTAGGAGTGTGATCCCAGGGATGCAAGAGGGGGTGGAAGACAATGGTGCGTGTGAGCAGAGGTTGAACCGGAAGGAGAGAAGTCCCTTCCTGTCAGTCCCTGATCACTGCTCAGCCTCCCACAGACCTGTTCCCCTCACAGGCCATCAGTATCCAGTCATGACTGTCCACGGAAGATGTGTACATATATTCCAAAATATTGATCTATTCCATTTTGTAAATTATATTCTGAAACCTACTTAATATTCAAGCAATGCAGCCATAATTTTGGAAATAATATGGCATTAAAAAAATTCATCTAGAGCCATGAAATGATGAATTTTTCAGGCTTGATGAAATCAATAGACATGAATTAACACAAGATTTAAGGCCAAATAGATAACCTCTTCTCTCCTTCCTCCACCCTAACCACAATACCCAATGGCCTAGGAAAAACTCTTAGAAAATAGACAGTATTCATGGTTTTAGAAAAAAGTATTTGGGACAGGAAAGGACATGTGCCACGTTTCTAAGGAGAATATAGGATCCCTTGTTTGCAGTGACCCTCCAAACTCTTAAAGAGGAAAAGGACATCTTCTGATGTCTTATATTCGTCCACTGAAGAACTGACTTAACTCATGTGTTCAATACATTTCTGAATATAATACTTAAATTAGAATCAGGTGAATGGTTGTGATGAAATGCAACAGTAATCGCAGGCTTTTCTCACAGTGTTTTTCTCAGCTTAAGAGTTCTGACTTGTTATTTTACTATTCACACATAACATGTGATGTAGAGATTCTATATATAAACTCAGCAGTTAACACATGACCTCTTTTGTCATGTTTGTTTTTCAAATAATGAAGCATCTGTGAGCCATACATCATCACTCTTTTTCTGATTTGCAAAAATCATTTCTACCCTTTCTAAGCTGAGACACCCTCTGGCAAGATCAGCTTTAATGAGATGACCTCTCTTGCATAATTCCCTTCAAAGATGTACAGAGAGATACTCTTACTACGTTTATAATTACAGACAAATTTTATAGAACCCTAAGCAACACTGCCTGGAAGAAAATTCACAGATTGATACGTGTGATGAGAAATTATTCCCCCAATTTTCTGTTCTCTCACTCAATCTGCTCATGGTGATGGAAAGCATTTACAGGGAGGAGTATTCTAAACCAGTAGCAACTGAATGACTGGGTCATTTGCCAGAAATGCACTAAAATAGTATGATTTTTGGTTCCACCATGGTGTCTACAGGAGGGTGATAGGTCAAGGAACTCAAATAATCTGACCCTGGGCTAAGTCTCCTCCAGACCCCACCATGAATTTGCTGTCTTCACACATGGCTCCATCCTCTGCCTGTCGTCCCCCCTCTGTTGACCACTGCGCCACAAGAAGAGGTAGTCCTGGGTGAGGGAACAGGGCTATCTAGGTGAGGACTGGCAACACAGCAGGGCAGTAAGGCGAAGCTCAAGGCAACTACTTTGAAGTCACCACAATAAGGTCCTTGTGGTGAAACAATGGCTCCCACCTTCTGTAATATGTGCTTATTGGTAGATAGCCTCAGGGAATGACCCTTGACATTTATGATAACATAAACAGCATCTCTTCAGACAGTTCAGTTGCTCAGCCGTGTCTGACTCTGCAACCCTGGGGACTGCAGCACATCAGGCCTCCCTGTCCATCATCAACTCCTGGAGCTTGCTCAAATTCATGTCCATCAAGTCAGTGATTCTATCCAACCATTTCATCCTCTATCGTCGCCTTCTCCTCCTGCCTTCAATCTTTCCCAGCATCAAGGTCTTTTCCAGTGAGTCAGTTCTTCACATCAGGTGGCCAAATCATTGGAGCTTCAGCTCCAATGAGTATTCTCACTTCCAATGAATATTCAGGACTGATTTCTTTTAGGATTGACTAGTTTGATCTCCTTACAGTCCAAAGAACTCTCAAGTGTCTTCTCCAACATCACAGTTCAAAAGCATCAGTTCTTCAGCACTCAGCTTCTTTTATAGTCCAACTCTCACATTCGTACATGACTACTGGAAAAACCACAGTCAGCAAAGTAATGTTTGACTAGACGGACCTTTGTTGGCAAAGTAATGTCTCTGCTTTTTAATACGCTGTCTATGTTTGTCATAGCTTTTCTTCCAGGGAGCGAGTGTCTTTTAATTTCACAGCTGCAGTCACCATCTGCAGTGCTTTTGGAGCCCAAGAAAAGAAAGCCTGTCACTCTTTCCCTTGTTTCCATGTCTATGCTGTGCTTTGTTGCTCAGTCGTGTCCAACTCTTTTCAACCCCATGGACTGTAGCCCGCCAGAGTCCTCTGTTCATGCCCTCCAGGCAAGCATACTGGAGTGGGTTCCCATGCCCTCCTCCAGGGGATCTTCCCAACCCAGGGATCGAACTCAGGGCTCCTGCGCTGCAGGCCACCAGGGAAGGCACCAAATTTCCATCTCTACCTGAGAAAATTCCTGAGGGGGTCGCAAGGAGGGGCGGGGGAATGTCACACAAAATCAATGTGCGAACCATATCAAAGAGAACGAGTTATCAGGAATAAGCAGAACGCTTGATGAAGGTGGAGCAGAGTCGGCTGTTAAAAGGCAGCTATAATCTTGTCTCGTCCTATTTCAATGAAATCCTTGCTCAGAGGAACACATAAAAGAAAGTTGACTGGGATTTTGAATGTGGTAAAAACTTTATATTTGATAGCATTAGCATGTTGTTATCCCCAAGTAACTCTCATATATCTACATAGTTGCGGGTCTGTTTCTGAAGACCATCAGAAGTAAAAAGTGAATATTCATTTTTGTGTGAATGTAGATCATCTGAGTTCCTCAGTTCCACTTGGCATGAAAAAGAGTGTCTTCTCCAAGTTCACTAAAATCTAAAATGGATTAGAGGGCTGATTCCTTTGAAGATTTTATTTTAATTTTCTGCTAGTCATTCAAATTTCCCTCCAAAGAAGTTTAATATATAACTAATTTTAGAATTTAAGAGTGATTAAATACCCAATTAAATTGAACAATGAAAGTATATTGTAACAGAAATTAACAGCGTGGAGGATAATATTTTGGAGGTTTTTGATGTTTGATGACTTTTGTTTGCTTCTTTCTTAACACATGAAGCATTCCTCTGTATTATAAATACAGAGTTACTTTTCAACTTTACACTCCCCTGCTGAACAGCACTGTAATGCCAACAATAGTTTCTGTGGATTAAGCTCCCCTAGTCAGAAGACTGGAGAAGGCAATGGCACCCCACTCCAGTACTCTTGCCTGGAAAATCCCATGGATGGAGGAGCCTGGTGGGCTGCAGTCCATGGGGTCGCCAAGAGTCGGGCACGACTGAGCGACTTCACTTTCACTTTTCACTTTCCTGCATTGGAGAAGGAAATGGCAACCCACTCCAGCATTCTTGCCTGGAGAATCCCAGGGATGGGGGAGCCTGGTGGGCTGCCGTCTGTGGGGTCGCACAGAGTCGGACATGACTGAGGCTACTTAGCAGTAGCAGTCAGAAGACCAGGTAGAATAAATACAGATAACTAGAGATAGAGATATAGAGATATAAATGTATGTAGTCACATATGTAATCAGAAGACTGGATAAATTGAATACACACATATATATGACATATACACTGTATTATGTAATTATCACCTGTGTTTTCACAGGTCACACAACTAATGAGAGTAAAAATATCCCCATAAACAATTGTAATAGTTAAATAGTTACAAAATCATTCCTCAATGATGCTTATATCTCGAGTCTGTAACAAAACTCAGAAAGAAGCCAAAGTAGCCAAGTGTGTCTCCTTCAGGGATTGTGTGAATGGCAAACAGAATGGCTTGTCCTCACTTGTGTAGGGTATGGCTGATGTCCCTCACCACTCAGGAGTCCCGTCTTTTCCAGGCATTGGCCTCGTGGTTTCCTTGACCACAGGCTACAGTTTTACCTGATGCAAGCCCTGGACCACATCTGGTTGTGCAGCATGGTGTTGCTCTCCCTGGATGGGTGCCCTGAACTTGGAAGGGTGCACAGAGCTGTAGTGAACTTGCTTTTTCATACATTCTGTGGCTACCTCACCTCTTAAGGGCTAAACACAAGTCTGTGATGTAGGTAGGGCAGGGAAAAAGTGGAGCAAGGAAACCATGGAAGTGAGATCTCTCACCTTGACTCACTGACTTAGGACCTGACTTGTGCACTTAGAAACTCTCCTGCTACTGTGGGTTTTTTTCTGCTTCCTGTCCATGACCAAACACATCTGAATTTTTTGGGAACTGAGCTCAGGCTCAAAACTTGAAATACTCTCCCCTGTTACCTATTTTAAATGTATTTTTTCTAATATATGATGATGAAAAAGGGAAATATGTCTACATTAATGCAGTTTTACTAGGGAGACAATGTATTCTGCTCCAGGGTCACATAGCAACCTTAACGCGATATGCAAAGTCCAGGTGATTAAGAGAATTAATAACCACAATCCAAAACAATCCATTATTTCTCTACATCCAGTCAAAAGTATTGTTGTTCAGTCACTAAGTCATGTCTAACTCTGTAACTCCATGGACTATAGCAGGCCAGACTTCTTGTCCTTCACTGTCTCCTAGAATTTGCTCAAATTCATGTCCATTTAGTCAGTGATGCTATCTAACCATCTCATCCTCTGCCGCCCTCTTCTCTTTTTGCCTTCCATCTTTCCCAGCATCAGGGTCTATTCCATTGAGTCGGCTCTTTGCATCAGGTGGCCAAAGTATTGGAGCTTTATTTTTAGCATCAGTCCTTCCATTGAGTATTCAGGATTAATTTCCTTTAGGATTGACTGGTTTGATCTCCCAGTTGTCCAAGGGACTCTAAAGAGTCTTCTCCAGCACTGCAGTTTGAAAGCATCAGTTCTTCGACGCTCAGCCTTCTTTATGGTCCAGCTCTCACATCCGTACGTAACTACTGGAAAAACCGTAGATTTGACTATATAGACCTTTGTTGGCAAAATGATGGCTTTGCTTTTTAATATGCTGTCTAGGTTTGTCATGGGATTCCCTCATAGCTCAGTCGGTAAAGAATCTGCCTGCAATGCAGGAGACCTGGGTTCGATTCCTGGGTCAGGAAGATCCCCTGGAGAAGGAAATGGCAACCCACTCCAGTATTCTTGCCTGGAAAATCCCATGAATAGAGGAACCTGGTGGGCTACAGTCCACAGGGTCACAAGAGTTGGACGTGACTGAGCAGCTAAACCACCACCAGGTTTGTCACAGCCTTTCTTCCAAGGAGCAGACGTCTTTTAATTTTACAGTCGCAGTCACCATCTTCCATGATTTTGGAACCCAAGAAAATAAAATTGCGACTCTTTTCACTTGTTCCTCATCTATTTTCTATGAAGTGATGGCACTGAATGCCATGATCTTTGATATATATAAAAGTTTTAAGCCAGCCTTTTCACTCTCTTCTTGTACCTTCATCTAAAGGCTCTTTAGTTCTTCTTCACTTTCTGCCATTAGAATGGTATCATATGCATACTAAAGTTTGTTATTTCTCCTGGCAGTCTTGATTCCAGCTAGTGATTGATCCAGCCCGGCATTTTGCGTTGTGTACTCTGCGTATAAGTTAAATAAACAGGGTGACAATAAACAACCTTATCGTACTCCTTTCCCAATTTTGAACCAGTCAGTTGTTCCATGTAAGGTTCTGTTGCTTTTTGACCTGCATACAGGTTTCTCAGGAGACGGGTAAGATGATCTGGTATTCCCATCTCTTTAAGGATTTTCCACAATTCCTTGTGATCCACACAGTCAAAGGCTTTCGCCTAGTCAATGAAGCAGAGTTAGACATTTTTCTGGAATTGCCTTGCTTTCCCAATGATCCAATGAATGTTGACAATTCAGTCTCTAGTTTCTCTTTGTTGTTCTTGTTGTTTAGTCACTCAGTTGTGTCTCTTTGCGACCCCATGGACTGCAGCACGCCAGGCTTCCCTGTCCTTCACCATCTCTCAGAGCTTGCTCAAACTCATGTCCATTGAGTCAGTGATGCCATCCAACCATCTCATCCTCTGTTGTCCCCTTCTTCTCCTGCCTTCAGTCTTTCCCAACATCAGGGTCTTTTCCAGTGTCAGCTCTTCGCATCAGGTGGTCAAAGTATTGGAGCATCAGCTTCAACATCAGTCCTTCCAATGAATATTCAGGGTTGATTTCCTTTAGGATGGACTGGTTTGATCTCCTTGCTGTCTAGGGGACTCTCAAGAGTCTTGTCCAAACCACAGTTTGAGGGATCACTTCTTTGGCACTCAGCCTTTTTTACTGTCCATTAGCCCCACTGTAGAGCCACTGGGCAGGCGACACACAAACTGGAGAACAATTACACCAAAGACATTCTCACACTGCTGTGAGAGTTCAGGACCCACAACAGACTTCGCAACCCGCAAAGATCCAGCAAAGGGACTGACTTGGAAGGTCAGCTCCCGCATGACAACCTAGTTTCTCTGCCTTTTCTAAATCTAGCTTGTACATCTAGAAGTTCTTGGTGCACATACTGCTGAAGCCTAGCTTGAAGGATTTTGAGCATAACCTTACTAGCATGTGAAATGAGCACAAGTGTCCAGTAGTTTGAAAATTCTTTGGCTCTGCCCTTCTTTGGGATTGGAATAAAAACTGACCTTTTCCAGTCCTGTGGCCACTGTTGAGTTTTCCAGATTTGCTGACATATTGAGAACAGCACTTTAACAGCATCATCTTTGAGGATTTTAAATAGCTCAGCTGGAATGTTGTCACCTCCACTAGTTTTGTTCATAGTAATGCTTCCTAAGGTCCATTGACTTCACAGTCCAGGGTGTCTGGCTCTGGGGGAGTGACCATACCATCATGGTTATCCTGGTCATTAAGACTTCTTTTGTCTAGTTCTTCTGTTTATTCTTGCCACCTCTTCTTAATCTCTTCCTGCTCTGTTAGGTCCTTACCATGTGTATCATTTATCATGTCCATCCTTCCATGAAATGTTCCTTTGATGACTTTTCTTGAAGAGATCTCTAGTCTTTCCCATTCTGTTGTTTTCCTCTACTTCTTTGCATCATTCCCTGAAGAAGGCCTTCTGACCTCTCCTTGCTATTCTCTGTAACTCTGCATTCAGTTGGGTATACCTTTCACTTTCTCCCATGCTTTCCACTTCTCTTCTTTCCTCAGCTATTTGTAAAGCCTCCTCAGACAACCACTTTCCCTTCTTGCATTTCCTTCTCTGTGGGATGGTTGTGTTCACTGCCTCCTGTACAGCATTACAAATCTCTGTCCGTAGTTCTTCAGACATTCTGTCTACTAGATCTAATCCCTTGAATCTATTCATCACCTCCACTGATAATCAGTGGACTTGATTTAGACCATACCTGAATACCCTAGTGGTTTTCCCACTTTCTTCCACATTAAGCCTGAATTTTGCAATAAGAAGCTGATGGGTCTCGGTCTAGTTCTGCTGACTGTATAGAGCTTTTCCATCTATGACTGTAAAGAAGAATATAATCAATCTAATTTTGGTATTGACTATTTGGTGATGTCCAAGTGTAGAGTTGTCTCTTGTGTTGTTGGAAGAGAGTGTTTGCTATGACCAGTGCATTCTCTGGGTTGGCCTTTGTCCTGCTTCATTTTCTACTCCAAGTCCAAACTCACCTGTTACTCCATGTGTCTCTTGACTTCCTACTTTTGCATTCCAATACCCTGTGACAAAAAGGACATCTTTTTTTGGTGTGAGTTCTAGAAGGTCTTGCAGGTCCTCATAAAATCATTCAACTTCAGCTTATTTGACATCAGTGGTTGGGGCACAGGAGTGGATTGCTGTGATGTTGAATGGTTTGCCTTGGATACGAACTGAGATCATTCTTTCTTTTTTAAGATTGCACCCAAGTACTGCATTTCAGACTCTTTTGTTGACTATGAGGGCTAATTCATTTCTTCTAAGGGATTCTTGCCCACAGTAGGAGATACAATGGTCATCTGAATTAAATTTGCCCATTCCCGTCTATTTTAGTTCACTGATTGCTAAGATGTTGGTGTTCACTCTTGCCATCTTCTACTTGACCATGTCCAAATTACCTTGATTCATGGACCTAACACTCCAGGTTCCTATGCAGTATTGTTCTTTACAGCATCAGACTTTACTTTCATCATCAGACACATCTACAACTGAGCATCATTTCCACTTTGACCCAGCCTCTTCATTCTTTCTGGAGCTATTAATAATTGCCCTCGGCTCTTATCCAGTAGCATATTGGACACCTTCCAACTTGGGGAGGGGGGGTGGTGCTCATCTTCTGGTGTCATATCTTTTTGCCTTTTCAACACATGGTCCACTGGAGGAGGGAATGGCATCCTTGCCACAAGAACCCTGTGAACAGTGTTAACAGAATAGTATCTTTAGCTAGCACAGTTTAATTTGTCCATTTGTCAACTCAGTGTCACAGAGACTGAGTTCCTACAACAAAGAGTAGGTTTTGATGTGACTGTTGGAAATAGGGCTTTTACTAGACACAGATTGCTTCCTGAGTAGGGTACCACACTGAGGAATTTGGGTTACACAAAGAATTCCAAAGCATATGAGAGATGGTTTGTGTAAGGGAAACGATGGTATGCAGGAAGAAAAGGTGTCAGTAAGTTGATCATGCCAAGCCCATAGCTCAAGAGGCATAAAGTTGAATGCCTCTGAGGCCAGCATAAGATGTCCAGTAAAAACCCTATTTCCAACCATGTACATTTGTCTGGCACTGAAAACGTCCTTGGACATAGGATGTTTAGTGCTAAAACCATGACAGTTTGCTCATCCTAACCCTAAACCAACTGGAAGCTGTGCTAAGTCACTTCAGCCATGTTCAACTCTTTGTGACCCTATGGACTGTAGCCTGTCAGGCTCCTCTATCCATGGGATTCTCTAGGCAAGTATACTAGAGTGGGTTGCCATTCCCATCTCCAAGGGATCTTCCCCACCTAGGGATCAAACCTGCATCTCTTACATCTCCTGCATTGGCAGGCGGGTTTTTTACCTGTAGCCCCACCTGGGAAGCCCCAACTGGAAGCCACCGGATTTTAGTTGGGATTGTAACAATCAGTAAAAAGAAATTATAAGAAATTTATACAAAGCAAGGACTAGACGTTTCTCACAAAGTATCAATTTTATTTCTGCTTTATTAGAATCATTCAAAAAGTCACTTAGGTATTAGAACTTTTTGTACTGCTTGAAAGTAATTCATCACCTAAATTCACTTGATGCCTCAAAAAAAATACTATGGTCCGTTAACTCACAAAATTAGTTAAAAGGGCTCCAAACACCCTTATAATGCAGGGAAATTTACTTTTTTCCTCTTACTCAAAGTATTGCCTTTTAGCTCAAATAAATAAAAGTTTGTACATTATTGTGATTTATAAAAAATCTCATATTCTACTATTTTAATGGAATAAAATATATTCTAAGATCACTCATTTACTTTTGCTTGCTTATCACTTCAAGCATTAAAAAATGTAGTTAACATGTATGTCCGGCCTTGAAGTTAAAAAATGTATTAAGGTATTTCATTTGACTTACATATCAAAAAAGGTTTTTTTGTTTATTCAGGAAAAACTTAATATCATACAAAGAAATCTCAATGTGTCTTTTACAAAGACTTCACAAATCTTTTATTGTCCATATATGGGCTTCAAATTGTTTCATATTTAATTAGAAAACTACCTTTTTCTAAATACAAAGCATCACCTTTTTACAAATTAATTAATTTTAGTAAAGTCATTTAGTGAGTTAAATACTCTTAAGCATTGATATTGTTGACTTAGTTTCAAGATCCTGACAACTGTAAGCAGTGCCTGAAGTTTAAGGAACCAGGGAAGAGAGTTGTTATGTAAATAGCATAGTCACTATATAATAAGGAGTGAAGAGGAATGCTTCCCTGAAACCCTCAGCTGACAAGATTATATCTTAAAGTGAGAAGTCTGCTCAATTTTTATTCTCTCTGCTTATACATTCATTATTATGGAATGAGCCATCCATTCAGCTATGAAATGTCAATTCCTAATAATTGTGATAATTGAGTTTTCACATAAACCAGTGTCTCCCTGGTGGCTCAGATGGTAAAGAATCTGCCTGCAATGTGGGAGACCTGGGTTTGATCCCAGGGTTGGGAAGATCCCCTGGATGAGAGCATGGCAGCCCACTCCAGTATTCTTGCCTGGAGGACCCACATAGACAGAGGCCCCTGGCGGGCTACAGTCCATGGGGTCACAAAGAGTCGGACATGACTGAGCGACCAAGCACAGCACAGCGTCTCCAAATAGAAAGGCAAACTGATGCACTGAATCTGAGAGAAAACTCCTCAAGCTTTCCAAATTTATTTCCCTGTTTTTGTTTGTGCTTGTTATGATTCAGGAGCCGTTTAAACAAATTGTTTTCGGGTTGTCATCATTTAACTTACTGAGTAACGTGGTCCAAAGAAAGGCCAAATTATTTGGTCAAAAGCAAGGCCAAAATAGAAAGGAAGAAACACAGTGACATCATTGTTGCGGTGTATATTCAAGTTGAATTTTTATTGATCACTGGGAGTCAAAACAAGTTCTTAAAAAATAGAAGGGAAACATGTGGAAGAACTTTCTGGACCAGGAAGAGACGAAACCACTCTCTGTCTACTACTAAATAATGTCAGGTCTTTGATTAATTATTGACCATACTCATCATAAAACCACACCATAAGCTTGTGAAAAATGTATTTCCTAGTCCAGCTTTATCTACTCTAGGAGTAAGTTTTTGTTTTTGGTTAACAAACTTTTCTTCAAGAAAGAGAAAACAGAACTATATGTGATATATGTTTTCAAAACCTTCATCTATCCACTGCATGATCATCTTGCTCAGTTTTTTGAATTTTATTCTTTTGTGAATAATATTTATTTTTAACAATTTGTCTCATTTTGCCAACAAAGGTCCATATAGTAAAAGCTATGGTTTTTCCAGTAGTCATATATGGATGTGAGAGTTGGACCATAAAGAAGGCTGAGCACTGAAAAATTGATGCTTTTGAATTATGGTGTTGGAGAAGACTCTTGAGAGTCCCTTGGACTGCAAGGAGATCAAACTAGTCAATCCTAAAGGAAATCAACCCTGAATATTCATTAGAAGGACTGATGCTGAAGCTGAAGCCCCAATACTTTGGCCACCTGATGTGAAGAGCTGACTCACTAGAAGAGACCCTGATGCTGGGAAAACGGAAGGCAAAAGGAAAAGGGGATGACAGAGGATGGATGGTTAGATAGCATCACTGACTCAATGAACATGAATTTAAGCAAACTCTGAGAGAGAACAGAGGAGCCTAGCCTGCTGCAGTCTGTGGCGTCACAAAGAATTGGACACCACTTAGTGACTAAACAACAGAAGCTCAATTTGAGCAAGTTCTCAAATGAGAATATTTTAGGAATGCAATCACAAGCCGGAAAATGACGAAATTGATGCCATGGAGTGTTTACTCATTCATGAACTTCTAAGTATTGACTGAGCATTTACCATATGCCCAAGCACTGCTGAAGGGGGATATAGTGGCAAACAAGAGGAATAAGTCGTTGGTCTCTAAGTAAAGATGAAGGTGGGGGAGTTTGTCAGTGTGCCACAGCAAGCAACAGAGATAAAAACCTTCTTTCTGGTTATCCACAGCCTGAAGGCCGCATCTTTCTACCCCAAACAGCTAAGGCTATCTATAAAATCACTGCTGGTGACACTGAAGAGTGAAGATGCTCTGAGCAGAGACCTAAGTGCAGCAGACTCTTCCCAGGTAAGACAGGAAAGACATCACCTCCAGGGTAACCAGCGGTTGTGGCCCATGTTTGCCAGTGCACAATGGAAAAGGGCTGTTTATAGGATGGATCAGCAGCGGTTACTAGGAAGCAATAGAGACATGATTGAGTGAGGTCATCTGTGTGGATCAGAGAGGGCTTCCTTTTAATACCCAAGTCAAGTAACTCAAAATTCCACCCTCCACAGGCACAGAGTCTTTCTCTCACTGCTTGGTGGATCGTCTTCCTCTAGGACTTGAAAATAGGATTGCTTTCACTCACCTGCCTGAGACCTTCCCTTCCACCCTCTCCTGGGCCGTGACCATTGCCCCACTCAGCCCTGGCGGTCTACTCACTGTGCTGTGGATCACAGCCTGCACGCAAGGAGTCCTGCCTCCTGTCTGAATTCCCCAAAGTTCCAGCAACGCAAAGCAAGTGTATTCCTTCATGTGTTTTATGGAGAATATTTAGAAAAAATAGCAGGTTACTTTTCCTAGAGATGTAGCCACCTTTCTCTGCTAAAGGAACTTTCATTGCCCATGCCCCTCCAGGGGTCCAGGAAGCCTGCCATCTTACGGAGGAATTCCTCTTCCTTTCCCTGGTCTCCCATTCCAAAGTTCTCCTTCCTACATGTGCACCTCCAGGCAGCACTGGCACACTGCAAAATTCCTGTTACTTTTTTAGAGTTAATTTATGTCCTAGTAGAGTGGATAAAGTTCCTATTACTTCATTTGGCAGAACAAGAGCGTGATGGGATCCAACTTACATTGGTTTGATTTATGATTTTTCCACTTTATGACGTTGTGAAAGCAATACCTTGAATTCTGAATTTTGATCTTTTCTCAGACCAGCGAGCAATACCGGGTGCAATCCTCTCCTGTGATCCTGGGCAGTGGCAGCTGCAGCTCCCAGGGACCCACCATCACGAGGGTGAACAACCAGTACCCTTAAAACCATTGTTTTCCACGTTCACTCCAAATGTACATTACAGGAGACATTCAATATTTTACTGCAAAATAGGCTTTGTGTTAGGTAATTATGCCCAACTGTAGGCTAATGCAAGTGTTCTGAGTACGTTTGAAGTAGGCGAAGCTAAGCCATGATGTTCAGTAGGTTTGTTGTTGGTTAGTCACTAAGTTGTGTCTGACTCTTTTGTGATCCTGTGGACTGTAGCCCACTGGGCTCCTCTGTCCATGGGATTTCCCAGGCAAGAATACTGAAGTGGGTTGCCATTTCCTTCTACAGGCAATCTTCCCACTTTCAGTGGGTTAAGTGTATTAAATGCATTTTCAATTGAAGGATTATTTTCAATTTATGATGGATTTCTGAGATGTAACCCCTCAGAAATCAAGGGAGATTGGTAATTCTTACATAAAATATTTCCACTTAGGTCATCCCAGGAGCTGTTACACAAAGCACGTGATCACACTGGGATGTTATCATGATCCATATTTAAGCCATTCAAATAGTAAAGCATGTATCTGTGAAATCTCATTTTAAGAAATACTTCTCATAGGCCATATTTGAAAATCTAGTGCAGACCTTCTGAGACTTAGACCCCATATTTGATAGAATATAAAAGCTAATGCTTGAATAGCATTTGCTTTTGCCAGGTTCTTTGTTTCAAAAGATCCCCAAAAACATACCACATCAACTCTGGGAAGCACACAGAGATTGCTTGAGAATGCCAAAGATCTGGGAAGTTTATAAAACAGTCTAAGTTGTCCCCATAGAGTTAAAGATGAAAAGAAATGAACAAGCTAGAGCATACATCTATACCAGGAGATCATCTAGCTCAGTGAGGGGTGTCTCCTTTCCCCGGGAGAGTCTACTCCCCGAGCAAGCAGACATTTAGGACTATGTGCTGGGGAAAGGGGGGATGCCAAGTGTTTACAGCTGCCCCTCATCTTTAAGAGGAAAAGTTCTTTCCATTGTTCACAGGGCTTTGTGATATTGTGATTTATAGTGTAAAAAAAAAAAGCATATTTAGTCTTAGTTTCTGGCACAGAGCTCTTAAAACCTTAGAAAATTCCAGTGTCGACAGCAGTAAAGATAACCTTTGTTATGGACATGAGGTGACTGGATACTCTAAGGATGGGAGCTGGTTTCCAAGAGACCAGTCTTGTGACTGGAAGGTTGGAACTTTCAGTCTCATCCCCTGAATTCCCAGAGAGAGGAGAGGGGCTGGAGGTTGAGCTGATCAGCAATGGCCAATAATTTAATCAATCCTGTCTGCAATGAAGCCTCCTTAAAAAGATAGTTGGAGTTTGGTGGGCTCTTGGGTCGGGGAAGGCATGGAGGTTTGGGGGCAGTGATGCTGCTGCAGAGAGGACAGGAGCTCCGTGCCTTTTTCCACACTTGCTCTATGTATGTCTTCAGTTTGGCTGTTCCTGAGTTATTTATTATCTATCATCTGGTAGGTAAGATGATTCTCTGGGTTCCATGAGCCCCTCTAACAAATTAATTGAAGCCAATGAGGAGGTTGTTGGAACTTCCCATCTGTAGCCCATCGGTCAGAAGTGCGGGTGACGACTTGGATTTGCCATGGACATCTGGAGTGAAGGGCAGCCTTGTAGGACTGAGCCCTCGACCTGGAGCTTCAACACTGTTGGCTGGTACAGATGGTGTCACAATTGAGTTGAATTTGTAGGACACCTGGTTGGTGTCAAGGAACAGCTAGGTGTGGGGCAAAGACCCACACGTCGGAATTGGGTGTGAAGTCTTAGGCTTCTTTCTGGGCTCTCATTATCAAACTGTGTTCTCAAGAAGATTCTCATCTTCCGCTGAAAATAAGCTGAAAGTTAAGGCTGATTTTTGTCTGGGAGGCAAAATAGAATAGTAATTAAAGGCTTTAGCTTCAGAGTCAAAATGTCCAGGTATGAATTTTGGACCTGACAAAATTCTATGACATTAAGGAACTAAAACCCTCCAAACTTTAGTCCTCTCCTCAGAAAATGGTCGTGCTAATTGTCTTTACCTCATGGGATGGCTCTGAAGATAAAATGAGATGATGCAAGCAAAGAATTTGGCACAGTGCAGGCTGTAGAGTGAGCATAAATATATATTAGAAATTATGTATAAGGACCTTATCTACCACTCTTTAATTTTCTTTGGAAAATCTGAGTTCTTTATGTTCCACTTTGTTAAGAAAGAGATGATCTGAGTCTGACAAACTGAATTAATGACTTTGAACAGAAAAACTCAAATTGATTTGAACTAAAAGTTTCCAACAGTTGGAATATATTTCAGAATATAGACTTTATAAAGACAAATGGAGATGTTTTAGCTACAGGATTCTGAGTCAGCCCACATTTTTCCTCCCAAACACACATTATTGTCCTCTAATATTTTTAAAAATTCCACAGCCAAAGTTGTCAGCTTGAAGAGATAAAGACCTCTCTCTTAGTCTTTTGTGTATTTTTTTTTTACTAAAATGGTTCTAAAGTTAACTCTCATCCTTATGAAAGTAGAATTATTAATGGACTCTTGAGGATACACATAAGGAAAAATAAGTCCATGTACATATTTCTCATCTGGCCTCAAAGGGCGATCATTTGGTCACAGCTTGGAGTCAGCCATCAGCTCCACCATGGAAAGAAATGACCTATTTCACTTCGGTATTTCTCACTGAAGGTTAAAATATATGAAAGTTTAAAGGTGTCTGGATAGATCTAGGCAAAAAAATCTGAGTAAATATAGAGATGAACTCTATGAAACTTTATAAAACGATGATAAATGCATTTCAAAGGCAGGCATTTTATTTACAACTTAATAAATTAAAATTCTATAAACACTGTATTGTAGCCTTTGCTATCCCATTTCCAGGAAGCAAATACAATTGTAAAAAAGTCATCTTAGATTGGTATTTCGTGAATGCTTCCCTTTTTTTTTCTTCCCATCTGGATTGAAAAGTAAGGGCAGACTTAAATTCTTCTGGCTGTATCTTTGAAACAACTCCTGGAGCAATGAGATTATAACAATGGAAAATCCTCCATTGATCAGAGACTCCTGTTCCTCTCTCTGCTTCCTCAGCCTGGATTTCTCAGGACCCAGCCAGAGCAGAAAGCTACTTCCTTGGTAGGATAGCTGCCTGCTTGCTAAGTCGCTTCAGTTGTCTGTGTCCAACTCTTTGCAACCCGTCAGTCCTAAGTTTTAAAAAATCTAAAGCTTTTCTTGTTTTTATTTTCAATCTTGTGAAAGTGTTAGTTGCTTAGTCATGATCAACTCTTTGCGACCCCATGGACTGTACCCCACTAGGCTCCTCTGTCTGTAGGATTCTCCAGGGAAGAATACTGGAGTGGGTTGCATGCCCTCCTCCAGGGGATCTTCCTGACCCAGGGATTGAACTCACCTCTCTTATGTCTCCTGCACTGCAGATGGATTCTTTACTGCTGAGCCACCAGGGAAGCCCCTTGGTAGGGTGAGGGTCTACATATGTGTAGGATGGGACTGCTGCTAAGAGAGGAAGTTACTATTGATTTCCTTGCCAGAAACCAGCACGCTCTGGAGTCGCCTTCTACCTTCAAGCATCCTAACCCATTCGGTATCCAAGCCAGGAAATGGCACCGCAAACACTTTGTTTTTGAACTTCACACTTACTCTTCATGATTTAATTGTTTATGCTTCCAAAAGAGTTGAGGGAAATAAACTGACACATCGAAAATAATTAAAAGACAGCATCGCATTACACATTGATGCAGTGTATCGCTAAATACCAGAATAAGCGCTGAATTAGACAGTTGAGTGTGTGAGGAACAATGTGTTTGAGAGAATGCTTGATCTTTGATTTGAGAGAGTTGCCTGGAGATTGGTGAAGGTGAACACAGGTGAAGAGGAGCGTGCACACTGAGAACTCAAAGACTGTGCAGTTTGATGGGGAGGAGGAGCCAGATTGGAGAAAGTATGGATCGATAACCAGACAGAGGCATTTGGGTTTGATAATGCAGAAAATATGAAAAACTCAGATGTTTTTGAGTGGGAAGAGCCTGACAAAGAGCCGAATGGCAGTGTTAACTCTCAGAATCTCAGTTTTCCAATGTGTAAACATTGATGTGTTTGTGCACTCATATATTACAAATATATCATGCAAGGAAAAATGTGTTTGAGGGAGGAAATAAACAAATGTGTTATTGACATTCTTAAGTGAGAATCTCAATCGGCATTAACATTAAAAGCATAAATCCTTCTTTTCAGAGTTTGCTTATAATCCTTCCATCTGCGCGTTAGTCCTGGCAGCAGCAATGACAGCTCCATCTACAGCATGAAAACAACGAAGGTAAACAGCCCAGGAGCTGCTGTAACCGAGAATACAGGTAACATAGACGCTGGCACGACTTGGCTTTTGGTTTAGAATTCTGTTCTTAATTCTGAAGTCCTAAAATGCACAGTCTAAAGAAATAGAAAGGAGCCTACCATCTAGTGGGATTCACTAGGCAGTGTAGGATAACTTCCTACCCACGGAAGCTGTGGCAGATGCTGGCTTCCCAGAGGGGAGGCTGGATAGCACATTCATGGATGCTGAACCGGATTCAGGACTATGCCAAGCAGAGGATTATGAGGCACCAAGTTATGTGCAGGCCAGCAACAAAAGGCACCATTATCACATCGTGAGGTCTGGCTCACCATTATGTCGATGAACGAGGACTCTGGCCCAAAATACAAAAATGGAAGTGATTTTCTAGAATCTTGCTTTATTTTCACATTACTGCGTCTCTCAGGGTTTCTAAAATGCTCAGTAAATTTTTTATGTACAAATACATTTTAAAAGTTACAGTTGGATGGCATCTTATAAAAACATCATGCATACTATGTATATGTTTTTAAATTAATTTCTTATACAGTTGTTAAAACACAAATTTTTGTAGCTTACTTGCTTAATACGCCTGAGATTAAAATGCTTAGAATGCTTTCTGTTTTCCCTGTATTAGAGAGGACAACCAGAATTCGTGTTCTCAAATCAAGGCAAAAATATCTTTGAGACAGTATGATTATTATGTGAGTTTTCCCTTTTATTTTTTTATTTTTATTTTTTTTTGAGTTTTCCCTTTTAGTGCTCCTTTTAAAAGTTGCAGTTCACCTTTAAAAATTAAAGTCCACTGACATGCAGAATGATCATAAAATAGATGTTTCATTGTTAGGGTGGAAAGTTTCTATAACTGGGTTTTAATTAAGTTATTTTAAATGGATATTTCAAAACCTGAGTGGGTGTGTTAATAACGTGCTAATATATGCAGCTGGTAATGTCTTTTCTCCTATTGATTGTGAGTGAATCACGCTTTTATCGAGATTTGCCCCTGTCATTTCTTCCCCCACACCCTCCTTTTTTTCTCTTCCCTGCATAGGCGTTCAGGTGGCAACCTTGAAAATACTCCTAACTAGGAGACAAAGCTGTGAAGCCCCATTCCCAGGCTTCAGATAAAAACTTCCACTGTTTACATCTTTACATATTCTGTCCACATTAAACTTTGGATGTCAGATGGCATAGATGCTTCCAAAGGAAGCTGTGGTGTGTCCTCCAAAGGGCGGGCACAGGAGACATTGCTTTGAACACTGATCCTCTAGCTTTCCTGACTCGCTGGAGGAGAGCAGCGAGCAGGCAGATACAGGGAAGTCTGCATGCTTCTGAAAAGCCAAGTCCGTCAATCGTTTCATCCTGTTTTCATTACTGGGAACTCGGGATTCTAACTCAGGGTAGCACACAGGCTCTCTGGAGCATAGCTGGAGATGAGATTTGGATTAACTAAGAAGACTGCCCTCTCGCAAGAGTGCCCCATGGCTGGCCCACACAGCCCACCTTCTGACTCCAAAGTATGTTTGGAGTAACAGGCTCATGTAACAGGCTGCAGTTCCTCTAACAGGCTCAGCAGACTTCAGTTCTGACACACAGTTGCCATCTGCTTGTCTCTAGGTGCTGTGATGAGCTCCCATCCCAGACGCCCACTGTGGCCCAGCCTCCTTGTTCCCGGTGCCCAGCTCCCATACACATAGCCCTCTCACACTCCAGCCGTCTTCTTATGATTTGTCTTCAGCATCATGTGGCTTCTATGTGTTTAAGCTTGAGGCGCCGGAGAGCTTTCAAGGAAAGGTAAGACATCTATGAGTTGGATATATGTCATCATGGATATTTTCTTATACTTTATATAGGGTCAGGAGGACAGGAAGTAGCCATAGTACTCTTTAATCCACTGGCCCAATTTGGGTGGTTCGAGGTAATATCAATATATTCCATTTTCATGCCTAGATGCTACGTTGGCATCAGTATATTTATGATAGAAATATACTGATCTGTAGAAATGAATTAGATGACTACAGCCTCAGAATATAAGGGGAGAAAAGTGTTATTTTGGATTTAAGTTGCAAACGTTAGACTATCATGTGTAGTTTCAGTAGAACATTGTATTATACTAGTTGGTTTGCTAAAGTGGCACCAGGAGCTAATGGTAGAGGCATGTGGAGCTAATCAGATTCACATCCTTGCTCTGTTACTTTTTACGACGTGTGTGCAGTTTGGACAAGTTCCTGAGCTTCTCCAAGCCTCAGTGTCCCTAGATGCGAAATGCTACTGTTGACTGTCTCCTGTGATTGTTGTGAGGATTTGGTGAATTATTATGTGATTAGACAAGACTCAACTTGTTACTGTTGAGTTACTGTTACTGTTACTGTTATTGGATCAGGCAGTAACATTTGAATGGATCCCTGTTTGCCAGAGAACTTTGACTCAATAAAAGGCAAGTGAAACACATGCTCAAAGAAAAGCACATCCACTCCGCCTTCATAACAGATAAGGAGCTGGCAAATATGGCTAATGTACAGATCGAAAATGCAAATTCAACACAATTGTGTTCTACCCAGCTTTCTAGTATCTGAGCAATTTAAACAGTCCCTTCTAAGTTGGCTTCCTTGTTAAACATCTTCTAAATGTTTAACCACTGAAGGGTTTTTTAAAAATATAATTTTATTTATTTACTTACCTATGTTACTTTTGGCTGTGCTGGGTCTTCATTGCTGTGCGGTCTTTTCTCTGGTTGTGGCAAGTGGGGCTACTCTGTAGTTGCAGTGTGCGAGCTGCTCATTGCAGTGGCTTCTCTTGATGCAGCGCATGGGCTCTCAGATGGTTGGGCTTCAGTGTTGCGGCTCCTGGGCTCTAGAGCACAGGCTCAGTAGTTGCGGCAAACAGGCTTAGTTGTCCATGGCATGTGGGATCTGCCCAGATCAGGGATCAAACCCGTGTCTCCTACGTTGGCGAGTGGATTCTTTACCTCTGAGCCACCAGGGAAGCCCCTGAAGCTGCTTTTGCAAAATTGGTTTTTGGTCTCTTATCCTCAAACTTCCCATACATACCAAGTCTATAGTACCTGCCACCCTTCTTTGATCTGTAATTGCTGTCCCCGCTTTCTTCTTACATCTTTGCTAAGAGAAGGGTTTGGGAATGAGTATCTCCCAAAACTTCAAATATTTCAGAATCCTCAGAAAAATCCCCATATGATCTGTATTGAAACAGCACTCACTTGGCCCCAGTGCAGAACCCATCATGGACAAAGGAATTGGAAAGTGTGTTTAAGGTGGGCTAGAGTTCAGCTGTAAGAAACCACACGTAAGCAACCACTGCAAAATGAGGTGAAGTCCCTGATATTTAGCTACAGATGTAGGCGTGGTTCTCACCAGGTGGGGTCTTGCTTGGACAGAGTATCTCAGTTTCCTGGTGTTTCACAGCTTTTTTAATATCCATTCAGGAGAGACATGCCAAAAATTTACACAGATATGGGCAGATGTCAGTGCCCCTCTGGATTCTTAATGGAAACCAACAATCAACAAGGCTACACATTCAGTTAGGAGAAGAGCCAAGAGCTGCTAGCGTGTCACTGCTCATCTGTATCTCTAACCACAGAGCAGCTCCGTCTCCACCCCCCAGCCTTTGTGACTTACCCTGCTATCGTGCTGGCAATTTGATTCTGAATTTTGTCAACCGAAATCCAGTTACCCACAAAATGCTACATTCATCCAAAAAAGAAAATAACAGTAGGTAATCTTTTTACTCCAAATATGAGCCTTATGTGAGAGTAACTTGATAACATAAAGAAAAAATATGTAAACATATATATGTATACAAATATGATGTTTATGGCTGTATGCATTGGTCTTTATTAGCTGCTACAATAAAATTCAATGGACTGGGTGGGCTAAACAACAGAAATTTATTTCCTCATACTTCTAGAGGCTATAAGTTCCTGATCAAAGTCCCACAGGGTCAGGAGAGCCGTCTTGCTGGCCTGTACAACTCTGGCCTAATGTGACCTTTCCTTGGTGAATGGAGAGAGAGAAAGAGTGAGAGAGACTCTTCTTATAAAGCCACCAATCCTATCAGATTAGGGCCACACATTCATGGTCTCATTTAACCTGTGTGTGCGTACATGCTCAGTTGCTCAGTTGTGTCCGACTCTTTGCAACCCCGTCGCCTGTAGCCCACCAGACTCCTTTGTTTATGGGATTGTCCAGGCGAGAATACTGGAGTGGGTTGCCATTTTCTCCTCCAGGAGATCCTCCCAACCCGAAGGATCGAACCCATATCTCCTGAGGCTCCTGCATTGGCAGGTGGATTCTTCACCACTGAGAAGCCCCTAATAACCCCCTGAAACTCAGTCTCCAAATACAGTCACATCAGAGGTTAAGGCTGGGCTTAATTATAGAAATTGGGGGAGGGTGGTGGTGAACAGTTCAGTCCATACTATGTAACCACTATAGTAAACCACTGTTATACAGATTTATTCAGAAAAGTAACATAATCTTTTATAATTAATTGTCAGGTCATCTAACATCAAAGGTCTACTCTGTAGACCTTACCAAACGCCATGTCTTTCCTTTCTGGGCCTATCTCAGTAACAGGATAGCTTTTCTCATCACGTTTTCTCCTGGTAAGTTCAGTCAACACACACAGCATTATTCCAGCACTTGGTACATGAAATCAACAAGCCCTCTTTTCCCATGCCAGCCGGTTTCCTACCTCATACATGCCAGTTCTAGTTTATGAGATCTGAACTTGTAGTGCTTTTATTCTTCAGATTTCTCCAGTACCTAAATTTCATGCTAAGATTCCTAAAGTTGTTTATCCTCCCAGCCTTCTGAGATCTGGAAGCTGTACTCAAGTGCCAGCCCCTCACGCTCGTAAGTGTTTGCATTTCATGTCTGAAACTCAAGTTTCACACTGCTCTGAAGGCTCACTGATTCGTCAAAGGAAAGGAGAACTTACTCACTTGCGATCATCATATTTAACTCTGTCTCCATGAGATTTTTCAGTTTCCAACCAGTTTATCACTTCCAGTTTTCCTCTCTCACCAGTTTTCTGAGTAACCCCCGTCCTGCCACGGCAATTAGCACATGCACCCCTGGCCACCACACCTCCAGGCACATGTACACCCTCTTTCTCAGGGTATGTTCTCCCATTACTGCCAAGTAGAAACCTCTTTTCAAAAGAAAGAGCTTGCCTCTCATTGGCCCCTTAGCCTCCTACTCAAATATATACCCAGGAATTTTCATGGAACTCAAAAAAACCTTTAGATCAAAGTTTAATGTGTTTCCTAGTTGGCTGGCAATACAGCTTGGGATTTTCTTTTTTTTAATTAATTTTTTATTGAAATATATCTGATTTGCAGTATTGTGTTAATTTCTGCTATAAAGCAAAGTGACTCAGTTATACACATATATACATTCTTTTTTATATTCTTTTTCATTATGGTTTATTCCAGGAGATTGTATATAGTTACCTGTTCTATACAGTAGGACTAGCTGTTTATCCATTCTAAATGTAATAGTTTGTATCTAACTCCCAGCCTGGGGTTTTCTTAAAGATTTTTATGAAAAGTCACTGCAACTACCTTGACAGTCCTTGCAGGCCCAAACTGATAATAGAACACTCAAGTCTATAGTTAGATTACGATGTAGGTTTTATGTGTCTTGGAAGTCTAAATCTAGAAACCATTTTAGATGGCTTTGAATTATTTGGGGAATAGTTTTTAAAACTTAAATGGTTTCTCAGTCACATCGAAGAGAGTATAAAAACTTATTTATTATTAATCTCCAGGCCATTGTGACTTGATTTAATGCCTTTCCCTTCCCGAACTTCGCTCACCTGACCACGCCCCTAGCTATAGCTGAAGGGACCCATGAGAGGTGCTTGATCTACACTGGCCCGTGACACCATTTTGTTTTAGAAAAGTAGGATTGAGACAGGCCAGTCACTCTACAGGCCTCTTGAGCTCAAGGCATGTAAAACTAAGATCTGCAGGGTCCTCTTCTGCCATGCAGAGAAGGCAATGGCACCCCACTCCAGTACTTTTGCCTGGCAAATCCCATGGACTGAGGAGCCTGGTAGGCTGCAGTCCATTGGGTCGCTAAGAGTTGGACACAACTGAGCGACTTCACTTTCACTTTTCACTTTCATGCATTGGAGAAGGAAATGGCAACCCACTCCAGTGTTCTTGCCTGGAGAATCCCAGGGACAGCGGAGCCTGGTGGGCTGCCGTCTATGGGGTTGCACAGAGTCGGACATGACTGAAGCAACTTAGCAGCTTCTGCCATGAAGAGAAAAATGATGGAAGCTGATGGGCAGAGAGAAACAGAGGAAGGACCCAGGCAGCCCCAGAGGGAGATGGAGGATGACTGAGAGCTGAATTTGGTTTCCAAGGGAATTGCCAGCTGCTCTTTCCCGTGGTTTCTGAGGCCCAGCTGCTAGTTCTTCATCTGAGTTCCATGACCTTCCCTTATATAGTGAGTTGAATGGTGTTATGGTCTGAATGTTCATGTCTGCCCCCCCTAAACTTATGTGTTGAAAGCTTAATCTCCAATGTGATCGTATTTGGGGGAGGGTGGGGGGATAATTAAGTCATGAGGCTGGAGCCTCATGAATGGGATTGGTGCCCTTATAAGCAGGGACATTACAGCACTTGCCTCCTGTCTTGGCTCCTCACCATGTGTGGACACGGCAGGAAGAGGCTGTCAGCAAACCAGGAAGCAGTCCTGGATCTGCTGACACCTTGACTTTGGGCTTCCCAGCCTCTAGAACTGTGAGAGAGAAATGTGCGTTGTTTAAGCCACCCAGTCTATTGGAATTTGTTATATCAGCCCAAACCAAAGTATATGGTAACCTCCCAAGAGACATGTCAACCTAAAACCTCAGAATTGAATCTGTGTGTAATAAGGGTCTATGTAGATATAAGTCAAGATCTTGAGACGAAATCATTTCTAGACTAGGGTGAGGCCTAAATTCAGTGAGGGATGTCCTTTTAAGAGACTGAAAAGGAGAAGACAGGGACATAGAGGAGATGATGATGTAAAAGCAGTGATAAAGGATGGAGACACAGCTTGGAATGATGCTTAGGCAAGCCAAGGAATGGGCAGGACGGCTGGGCAGCCACGGGAGGCTACATGAGAGCTGGGTGAGGATTCTCCCCGAGAGTCTTCAGGGCCAGTGGTCCTGCCCCTGCCTCATCCTGGACTTCCAGACTCCAGAACCACGAGAGAATAAATTTCTATTGTTTTAGGTCAACTGGTTTGTGGCAATTTGTTGCAGCAGCCTTAGGAAACGGACACACCTCTTAAATCTTTTACTTCGTTCTATTTAAACTAACAGGGACAATGTTTAGCTTTAGTAATAAACAAAAGTTATTTCACTAAGACAGAGGTTTATTTATAAATAACAATTCCTTGACAAACACAATTTAAAATTATACTTATTGTACGACAGCAAAATATTATTTTAGATAATGTTAACATATTTAACAAACTGCCCTGCAGTCCATGCTGTACTTAGTCGCTCAGTCATGTCCAGCTCTTTGTGACCCCATGGACTGTTCCCCCAGGTTCTTCTGTCCATGGGGATTCTCCGGACAAGAATACTGGAGTGGGCTGCCATGCCTTTCTCCAGGGAATCTTCCCAACCCAGCGATCGAACTCAGGTCTCCCACAGAGCAGGCAGATTCTTCACCATCTGAGCCACCAGGGAAGCCCAAGAATATGGAAGTGGGTAGCTTATCCCTTCTCCAGGGGATCTTTCCAACCCAGGAATTGAACCAGGGTTTCCTGCATTGCAGATGGATTCTTTACTTGTTAGATTATGTTAGATTATGATGTAGGTTTTATGTGTCTGGGAAGTCTAAATCTAGAAACCATTTTAGATGGCTTTGAGTTATTTTGGGAATAGTTTTAAAAACTTGAGTGGTTTCTCAGTCACATTGAAGAGAGTATAAAAACAGCTGTAGTCCATGGGGGTCTCAAAGAGTCAGACACAACTTAATGACTGAACATCAACAGTCTAACAAACTACTGAATCAAAACAAGGAGATAGTGTATAGCGAGGACAATGACTACCCTGTAGTCGCTGTTTGGTCGCTGTTTGTTCACTTGACATGGGCTCAACATCCAATGTAAATATTTTCCCTGCTGTTCTAAGATGGGACGATCCGGGCATGCATTTAATTTTTCAGTTTGTTTTCTAATTATTCATGGAAATGATAATGCCTTTTTCATTAGTTACTGGTCACAGTGAAGTACAGATCTGCAGAGCACTAAACTGCAAACAACAAAAAACCATCTAATGGGAAAAGGGGGAAAAGAGCCATTAGATTCCAAGGACTCTAGACCAGATTCACCACCCTCAGCCTCTTTCACAAATCGACAGGACTGTTCTCTTCAGCTATGACCCATTAATTAGCTGATCCTCTAGTATTTGGGGCCGTAGTAAGAGATTCCATCTTCCCACACGGAGACATGCAAACCTACAAAGACCTAGAAAATAGACCAGACACTGGAACAGGACATGATTTAGTGAAACTCACTGAGTTTAAAGAAAAAATGTAAGGCCCAGAGAGGTGTTGTGAATTCCCTGTAGTTGCACAATCCAGTTAATGCATTCTGACTGCTACTAAGTGCAGGACAAGGAGGCTGCAAGACTGGGCTGCTTAGAAATGCACACGACTACCAAGCTAAAGAAGAAAAAAAATCAAAACGAGCAAATACAAAACACTACAAGATTTTTAAATGCTATTTTGTGGTCACTGGAGGAAACTGAATTCTGCCTTCAATTCCATCCCTCTGTCCCTGAAGTGAATAAGAAAGAGAAGTTCATGTTTCTTTTGAAAGCTATGTTGTCTGTTCAGTAAAGTCTGAATAGTAAGAAAATTAGGTTCTGCCCTGCCCTTGTCTGTATTTCTCAGCTTGTCACACATCTGCAAGTAAATTAATCCAAGAGAAAAGAAAATGGTGTTTATTTAAAGTTCAAGGCATTTCTTAAACATAAGCATTTAGTCCAATGGGTCACTGATTTCATTTTCAGAGTACTGATAACAAAATCCATATATTTAAACATTAAGAAAATAATAATAAGGAAAACCTTTTTACTTGTTTTGCTTCTTCTCCATGGCATTTCTTGAGGGTTTAGGCATTTGGCCCCTAATTTTATTTTTCACTTCACTGCTCTGACAGCTGAGCTGCAAAGCTTGGCATTCAAAAAAAAAAAAAAAAAATCAGTATGAGTGGTTGAAATGTATTATTTCCTTGGTTTGAGAAGGCTTGGGATGTCTGGAGACTTACTTCCCAGCCATCTTTGTTGGTCACACAGCTTTTTGATGAAAGATGAATTGGAAAGAAAAGAAGGAATGTAATGATCCAGTGGCATGGAGATGTGCTGGATAGCTTAGTATGTACCTGAGTCCCCGTCCTCTTCTCTGCACCAGGACGAGAATGTCAACTGAAGCTCCTGGTTTCGTATTCTTGTCATTACTCAGACAAGAAAGCAGTGTTTTGTTCTCTGTAATCTTTATCATCATTTACTTCTAATCGCCTCTCAATCCTGACAGTTCCACCTTCAGATTTACCAATCAGATCATCATCCTTATCAGACAGGGCTTGTCTTAGGCTTCCCAACTGTGTGTTGTCACCTCGGCAGTCTTGCTTCTTAAATCAATCCTCATCTGGGTTCCAGCCCTTTGGTAAACAACCTTCAGGTAAGATTTTAGATTACAAGGAAATCAGAGGCTCCATTGCTGCCTTACTTTAGCTTTATCTAAGATGCTGGCTATTATTTCTCACAGGGAAACAGTAACTTGCCCAGAAATCACTCACTTCATGGAATAAGAGTAGTGAATCGTCTCAGAATCTTTAGTTACACTGTCTGGGAACCAGAGACAAGACTCCGCTGCCCTTCAAGCTCCGACAGAAACCATCCAGAGCCATTTTCTTAACCAGATTTGAAAACAAACAAGCAGGCAATGCCCAGAAGTGCCTACATTTGCTGAGTTTATAAATTGTGAATGAGTTGCGAATGTTTTGCATTGTCGTGAAAGAGGAAAATCTAAATTTTAAATGTCTGCTCCTCAAAAATAAACACTAGAAAGGATAATCAAGAGAAAATAAAATGAGAACAAGTGGAAATCTTTTTTCCTTTTTCTTTTTACCAGGTTTAATGCGGGACTGCAGTGGGCTGTGTGGGCTGGAGGGGGACAGAGTGGGTCGTAGAGCAAAGGCAGAGGTGAGGGTTGTTCGTTGTGCAAGCTGTTCCTGCAGTTGTTCCATGCTGTGGCCCCAGCTTTAGGATAGTAGGCAGGCCAGGGACAGGCCCCTCATCACCGTAAGCTTGCCTGGATGGCATTCGTTGTCATTTAATGCAAAAGTCTGGGAGAACACCCTCAAGACTAGGAAGGACCCACCCTTCTATTGAATTGAGGGCTAGAGACTGTCCATGTATTTTTTTCCCAGTCTCTCAAGTGTGTTCTGCTTGGAATTGGGTTCGCCCAATGTTTAATGCCCCCTTGCCCTTTGAATATAAGAACAAACATATGTTATTTATCTCTCTTCTCCAGTCTTGTATATTCCAACCTTTCTGGGTTATTGCCATTATTTATGACTCTACTAAAATGTTAAAACTGGCTTCAGAAATGTCAAACAGAATAATGGGAATGGAGAAATCAGAGACAGAAGTCAGCTATAACCAGTCCCATCGCTCCTGCTTCTACACGGCAAGTGTGACTTATTTTCTTATTCAGAGTGCTTTTGTGGCAAAGTAAACCTTCCATTCGTTAAAATGCAAAGATATGCACTCACACATGTGCACCAAAATGTCCACAGAGGTAAAAAGAGAGTTTGCCAAGATGTCAGTTTACTGAATTAAGTCTATGTTTAGTACTGTGTCAATTTTATATTAAAGGGCTTGCATGCTCTTTTTGGAGACAATATTCAGTACAGTCCTAGGTAAGCTCATTTTGATAGGCTGTATTTCAATAAGAAGGGAAAGATGGAAATGGAAAAGAAAACAAAACTGAAAATTATTCAAAATGGAAAGAATGGAATAATGTTTACAAAGCAGTAAATACTGGTAGGTAAGGATGACAAGTCAAACATAATTGCCAAATTTCTGTGATCATTGTAAGTTAAAAAAGTAGCTACAAAGAAGTAGGGAAATGGGGACCCCCCCCCATGTCTAGTTGTGAACCTTTTTCTAACTAATCATATAACAATAGGCCTTTGTGTTACCTCCATTTCATCTGTGAGAAAGAGAATTTGAATGGACGATCTCTAAAGTCTTTCATCGGAAAAGCCCCTGATGCTGGGAAAGATTGAAGGCAGAAGGAGAAGGGGACAGCAGAGGATGAGATGGCTGGATGGCATCACTGACTCGATGGACATGAGTTTGAGCAAGCTTCAGGAGCTGGTGATGGACAGGGAGGCCTGGCGTGCTGCAGTCCATGGGGTTGCAAAGAGTCGGACATGACTGAGCAACTGAACTGTATTGAAAGTCTTCTAACACTCGATTTTTATACTTTTAACTCATATACAAATTCGGATTGAGAAAAATCAGAAAAGGTTCATTTAAAAATGCATGATTGTGAAAAATTCACCTATTAATTTTAATAATTGGCATTTTCTTTTAAAAATATTATCATGTTTATAAGTGATAACCTATTTCTAATTTATTGGTTTATTTTTATATCTAATCTCATTTGGAATATCATCAGAAATCCACAGGGTAGATAGCACTAAGCTGACTTGTAAGTGTAAACACTGAGACATGGAAAAGTTAAGAGTAAAAAGTATAATGTATAAAATATAATCCTGAGTTTTCTGAGTCCTTGCTTATTCTTTTAAGCCAAGCTACTGCTCCAGAAGTACAAAAGGCATAAATAACTTTTTAGAGAACTATTGAATACATCCCTAAAATACTGAGATTAATTTCCATAAATTCGAGGCAGATAGCAGAAAACAGAAAAGAAACTGAGCTCCGAGAGGCTCACAGTCTCACGCGTACGAATCTCTCCAGCACGCAGAGGCGAGAGTGAGAGCCGACTGGTATTCGTGTCGGTTATGAATGTGTGCTGTCTTAGCTTGGTTCCCTGGAAACAGACTCTAAATTGGAGATTTGTGTGCTTGAGATTTATTGGGGATTGGTCCTGGGAATTACACATGAGGGGAGTAAAAGAGCAGGATTGAGCACAGGGCAAGGCTGAACCATGATGCGGTTGCAGCACGGACCTCAAGTTGATCCTCTGGGAGTTCTTGAAAGGAGATTCCTACAGAGCTGTCCCTTACTGAGGCAAGGGGAACAGTCCTGTATATTCCCTCTTTGATCAGCACTGGACTTCCCTTGAGGTGGAGACATAACATTGAACCAAGTGATTCCCTTCGCCAAGGGTGGTTTTCACATAAGGATTCAGCTATGAAATGTCAGTACCCAGTAGTCCGAGCAGCGAAGGTATTCAGTTCTCTCCATCCTGAAGGGAGGATCAGATCAGATCAGATCAGTCACTGAGTCATGTCCGACTCTTTGCGACCCCATGAATCGCAGCAGGCCAGGCCTCCCTGTCCATCACCAACTCCCGGAGTTCACGTAGACTCATGTACATCGAGTCAGTGATGCCATCCAGCCATCTCATCCTCTGTCGTCCCCTTCTCCTCCTGCCCCCAATCCCTCCCAGCATCAGAGTCTTTTCCAATGAGTCAACTCTTTGCATGAGGTGGCCAAAGTACTGGAGTTTCAGCTTCAGCATCATTCCTTCCAAAGAAATCCCAGGGCTGATCTCCTTTAAAATGGACTGGTTGGATCTCCTTGCAGTCCAAGGGACTCTCAAGAGTCTTCTCCAACACCACAGTTGAAAAGCATCAATTCTTCGGTGCTCAGCCTTCTTCACAGTCCAACTCTCACATCCATACATGACCACAGGAAAAACCATAGCCTTGACTAGACGAACCTTTGTTGGCAAAGTAATGTCTCTGCTTTTGAATATGCTATCTAGGTTGGTCATAACTTTCCTTCCAAGGAGTAAGCATCTTTTAATTTCATGGCTGCAGTCACCATCTGCAGTGATTTTGGAGCCCAAAAAATAAAGTCTGACACTGTTTTTTCCATGAAGTGATGGGACTGGATGCCATGATCTTCGTTTTCTGAATGTTGAGCTTTAAGCCAACTTTTTCACTCTCCACTTTCACCTTCATCAAGAGGCTTTTTAGTTCCTCTTCACTTTCTGCCATAAGGGTGGTGTCATCTGCATATCTGAGGTTATTGATATTTCTCCTGGCAATCTTGATTCCAGCTTGCGTTTCTTCCAGTCCAGCGTTTCTCATGATGTACTCTGCATATAAGTTAAATAAACAGGGTAACAATATACAGCCTTGACGAACTCCTTTTCCTATTTGGAACCAGTCTGTTGTTCCATGTCCAGTTCTAACTGTTGCTTCCTGACCTGCATACAGATTTCTCAAGAGGCAGATCAGGTGGTCTGGTATTCCCATCTCTTTCAGAATTTTCCACAGTTTATTGTGATCCACACAGTCAAAGGCTTTGGCATAGTCAATAAAGCAGAAATAGATGTTTTTCTGGAACTCTCTTGCTTTTTCCATGATCCAGCAGATGTTGGCAATTTGATCTCTGGTTCCTGTGCCTTTTCTAAAACCAGCTTGAACATCAGGAAGTTCACAGTTCACATATTGCTGAAGCCTGGCTTGGAGAATTTTAAGCATTACTTTACTAGCGTGTGAGATGAGTGCAATTGTGCGGTAGTTTGAACATTCTTTAGCACTGCCCTTCTTGGGAATTGGGATGAATATTGACCTTTTCCAGTCCTGTGGCCACTGCTGGGGTTTTCCAAATTTGTGACATAATGAGTGCAGCACTTCAGTAGCATCATCTTGTAGCTCTGCTGGAATTCCATCACCTCCACTAGCTTTATTGGCAGCAGTGCTTCCTAAGACCCACTAGACTTCACACTCCACAATGTCTGGCTCTGGGTGACATACCATCATGGTCATCTAGGTCATTAAGATCTTTTCTGTATAGTTCTTCTGTGTATTCTTACCATCTCTTCTTGATCTCTTCTGCTTCTATCAGGTCTTCACCATTTCTGCCCTTTGTTGTGCCCATCTTTGCATGAAGTGTTCCTTTGATACCTCCACTTTTCTTGGAGATCTCTAGTCTTTCCCTATGTGTTGTTTTCCTCTCTTTCTTTGCATTGTTCATTGAAGAACGCCATCTTGTCTCTCCTTGATATTATCTGGAACTCTACATTCAGTTGGATATATCTTGCCCTTTCTCCCTTGCTTTTCACTTCTCTTCTTTCCTCAGCTATTTGTAAAGCCTCCTCAGATAATCACTTTGCCTCCTTGGATTTCTTTTTCTTTGGGATGGTTTTGTTCACTGCCTCCTGTACAGTGTTATAAACCTCTGTCCATAGTTCTTCAGGCATTCTATTTACTAGATCTAATCCCTTGAGTCTATTTGTAACCTCCACTGCATAAGGAGAAGGCAGTGGCAACCCACTCCAGTACTCTTGCCTGGAAAATCCCATGGGCGGAGGAGCCTGGTAGGCTACAGTCCATGGGGTTGCTAAGAGTCAGACACAACTGAGCGACTTCGCTTTCACTTTTCACTTTCATGCATTGGAGAAAGAAATGGCAACCCACTCCAGTGTTCTTGCCTGGAGAATCCCAGGGGAGGCTGGTGGGCTGCCGTCTATCGGGTCTCACAGAGTCAGACACGACTGAAGTGACTTAGCAGCAGCAGCCACTGTATAATCATAGGGGATTTGATGGAGCTAGTATCTAACTGCCCTAGTGGTTTTACTACTTCCTTTAGTTTTAAGCCTGAATTTTGCTGTAAGGAGCTGATGATCTGAGCCACAGTCAGCTGCAGGTCTTGCTTTTGCTGATTGTATATAGTTTATCCATTCTCGGGTACAAAGATGTAATCAGTTTGATTTCAATATTGGTCATTTGGTGATGTCCATGTATAAAGTGGTCTCTTGTGTTGTTTAACAAGGGTGTTTGCTATGACCAGTGTGTTCTCTTGGCAGAATTTTGTTAGCCTTCACCCTGCTTCGTTTTGTATTCCAAGGCCAAACTTGCCTGTTACTCCAGGTATCTCTTGAGTTCCTACTTTTGCATTCCCATCTCGTATAATGAATACGACATCAGTTTTTGATGTTAGTTCTAGGAGGTCTTGTAGGTCTTCATAGAACTGATCAACTTAAGCTTCTTTGACATCAGTGGTAGGGGCATAGACTTGGGTTACTGTGATGTTGAATGGTTTCCCTTGGAAATGAACTGAGATCATTCTGTCATTTTTGAGGTTGCACCCGAGTACTGCATTTCACACTCTTTTGTTGATTACAAGGGCTACTCCATTTCTTCTATGGGATTCTTTCCCATATCTGCTACTACTTACAGTAGTAGATATAATGGTCATCTGAATTAAACCCACCCATTCCCGTCCATTTTAGTTCACTGATTCCTAAGATGTCCATGTTTATTCTTGCCATCTCCTGCTTGACCACAGCCGATTTACCTTGATTCATGGACCTAACATAGGAATGGACCTAGATTCCTATGCAATACTATTCTTTACAGCATCGGATTTTACTTTCATCACCAGACACATCCACAATTGAGCATCATTTCCACTTTGGCCCAGCTGCTTCATTCTTTCTGGAGGTATTAGTAATTGTCCTCCACTCTTACCCAGTAAAATATTGACACCTTCTAACCTGGGGGGCTCAACTTTCGGTGTTATATCTTTTTGCCTTTTTTATACAGTTCATGGGGTTCTTGTGGCCAGAATACTGGAGTGGTTTGCCATTCCCTCCTCCAGTGGATCATATTTTGTGAGAACTCTCCACCATGACCCATCCATCGTGCATGGCCCTACAAGGCATGACTCATAGCTTCATTGAGTTATGCAAGCCCCTTCGCCAAAACAAGGCAGTGATCCATGAAGGGGATTCTGTATATAAATTATCTAATTAACCAAGAAACATTTACAGATAACCTACTGTCTACAATATGGCACCAGTTCAGGCAATGTGAAGAAGACAAAGAATTGTAAAACCCAACTTACCCTTTTCTTATGTAAAAGAAGGAAGCACATGCCACTGATTCAAGGGCACAGTGATTGCAAAAGAGGTAGAGATGCATGGAAAATATTTGAAGTAGGAATTACATGAAATGAAAAACTATGAATGAATATTATATTGGGTTGGCCAAAAATTAGTTTGGAGTTTCTGTGTTACAAAAAGCCAGAAAAACTTTTTGGCCAACCCAATAATATAGAGATTCCTTTGGGAATCGTGGGTAGTAAGCAAAATAGATCTAAAGTGAGATATAGCAAGATTGTAGATGGCCTTGAATCCTGAGCTAGTAAATAGGCTTTAAGGAAGGAATATAAGCCAATTGGCCTTCTAAAAGGCATGTAAGGAGCATGCAAAACAGATTGGATTAATGGGACAGCTCAAGGATCTGAAAATAGTCTTTGGCATTCAAGGGCAAGTTGACTTTCTCGCCTGTCAGCTTGACAGCTATGGAAAATCAGTTTTTATGAAAATGGCATATGAGATAAAAATTATCAAATTTAAACACCTGTATACATTTCATCCCTGTATTATATTTCTATTGTATTACTGTTCAAAAAATTTCAATATGTGTTTTCTAAAAAATAGAGTACTGAGCCATCGTTTTATGTCTCACCCCACAAAATACATTAATTTTCCCCAAAGCTAACCTTTTTTTCTCTAACACTTTGAGTGCATTTGTCTAGACTATTTGAAAGTTTTCCTAATATTTTACAAAATGTGTTACCTTTGTTTCTCTATATGTTTAACTTCTATTCTGACAATCTTACATCTAGCTAGAAATCTAAACATTTCTTTCCAGTCAAGAAATATATTAAACTGCAAAAATATGAGATCCAGTGTTTGAACAAGACAAAACAAACCAACCTTGAGATATTCATGAACTTCAAATCATTCAAAATTCACAAATCTGTATACATTATGCTGCAGGGATTTTAACAATATGTGTAATGTGACGTACTGCCTGCTTTACATCTAGACAAAATAAATACAAACGGTAATGGTTTTGTTGAAATCTTTATACACATGAACATTATAAAATATGTTAGATAGGAAATCTGTTATGAACATTAAAACAGCATCTTATATATGACTTCTGCAATAAGAAGCTGACCCAAATATCTGGGTATGCATGATCACATCTCTTCTATTTTCTCAAGCATCTACAGTTTAGACAGTTCCTAGTGAAGAGAATATTTGATTGATTTTAATGCCATTTTCTTTCCATCACTGCCATCTGGATATAGACTCTGCATGATTGTCTTCTTCTCCCTAGCTTTTAAATATTGATGTTTCTCACGGCCAGGTGCTAAGCATTCTTTCCTTACTCATATACAGTCTGTCCCAGTTAATCTCAACCATCCCCATGAATGTAAAATACTAAATATAAGCTGAGAAATACAAATTATATTAATATCTTTAACCTCAAATGCCCTCTAGATCTAGGCTTATATCCATTTGAAATCTATAATAAATGCCTCTTGGGCATGTCAGCTAGCTAGATTGCCCCAGATATGTTGTCTGGCCTTCCCAGACATGTTCCTAGCATGGTCATCCACATTTCAGTGAATGGTGTCATCATTCCTTTAGTTTAAGCCAAGAACCTAAGATTCACCTTTGACTCCTCCTTCCTCTCATCCTTCACATCCACTCATCAGCCTGTCTTGTTGCTTCTTTCCATATAGATCTTTCAAAAGAATTTTTTTTATTGGCATATAGTTGGTTTACAGTGTTGTGTTAGTTTCAGGTCTACAGCAAAGAGAATCAGTTATACATATACATCTATCCATTTTTAGACTCTTTTTCCATATAGGCCATTACAGGGTATTGAGTAGGGTTCCCTGTGATATACAGTGGGTCCTTCTTAGTTCAGTTCAGTTCAGTTCAATTCAGTCGCTCAGTACTGTCCGACTCTTTGCGACCCCATGAATCACAGCAGGCCAGGCCTCCCTGTCCATCACCAACTCCCGGAGTTCACTCAGACTCATGTCCATCAAGTTGGTGATGCCATCCAGCCATCTCATCCTCTGTCGTCCCCTTCTCCTCCTGCCCCCAATCCCTCCCAGCATCAGAGTCTTTTCCAATGAGTCAACTCTTTGCATGAGGTGGCCAAAGTACTGGAGTTTCAGCTTTAGTATCATTCCTTCCAAAGAACACCCAGGAATGATCTCCTTCAGAATTGACTGGTTGGATCTCCTTGCAGTCCAAGGGACTCACAAGAGTCTTCTCCAACACCACAGTTCAAAAGCATCAATTCTTCGGCGCTCAGCTTTCTTCACAGTCCAACTCTCACATCCATACATGACCACAGGAAAAACCATAGCCTTGACTAGATGGACCTTTGTTGGCAAAGTAATGCCTGCTTTTGAATATGCTATCTAGGTTGGTCATAACTTTCCTTCCAAAGAGTAACCATCTTTTAATTTCATGGCTGCAATCACCATCTGCAGTGATTTTGGAGCCCCCCAAAAATAAAGTCTGACACTGTTTCCACGGTTTACCTACCTGTTTCCCATGAAGTGATGGGACTGGATGCCATGGTCTTAGTTTTCTGAATGTTGAGCTTTAAGCCAACTTTTTCACTGTCCTCTTTGACTTTCATCAAGAGGCTTTTTAATTCGTCTTCACTTTCTGCCATAAGGGTGGCGTCATCTGCATATCTGAGGTTATTGATATTTCTCCCGGCAGTCTTGATTCCAGCTTGTGCTTCCTCCAGTCCAGCGTTTCTCATGATGTACTCTGCATATAAGTTAAATAAGCAGGGTGACAGTATACAGCCTTGACGTACTCCTTTTCCTATTTGGAACCAGTCTGTTGTTCCATGTCCAGTTCTAACTGTTGCTTCCTGACCTGCATATAGGTTTCTCAAGAGGTAGGTCAGGTGGTCTGGTATTCCCATCTCTTTCAGAATTTTCCACAGTTTATTGTGATCCACACAGTCAAAGGCTTTGGCATAGTCAAGAAAGCAGAAATAGATATTTTTCTGGAACTCTCTTACTTTTTCCATGATCCAATGGATGTTGGAAATTTGATCTCTGATTCCTCTGCCTTTTCTAAAACCAGCTTGAACATCTGGAAGTTCACGGTTCATGTATTGCTGAAGCCTGGCTTGGATTTTATATACAATAGTATATGTCAGTCCCAGTCTCCCAATTTGTCCCTCCCGCATCCTTATCCCTTGGTAACTAACTATAAGTTTGTCTTCAACATCCGTGACTCTGTTTCTGCTTTGTTGTTGTTGCTCAGTTGCTAAATCATGTCTGACTCTTTGCGATCCCATGGACTACAGCATGCCAGGCTTCCCTGTCCTTCACTATATCCCAGAGTTTGCTCAAACTCATGGGCGTTGAGCCGGTCGTGCTATCCAACCATCTCATCTTCTGTCATCCCCTTCTCTTGCCCTCAATCTTTCCCATCACTAGAGTCTTTTCCAGTGCATTGGCTCTTCACATCAGGTGGCCAAAGTATTGGAGCTTCAGCTTCAGCATCAGTCCTTTCAATGAATATTCAGGGTTGATTCCCTTTAGGATGGACTGGTTTGCTCTCCTTACTGTCCAAAGGACTCTCAAGAGTCTTCTCCAGCACCACAGTTCAAAAGCATCTGTTCTTCAGTGCTCTGCCTTCTTCATGATCCAACTTTCACATCCGTGCATGACTACTGGAAAAACCATAGCCTTGACTATACAGACTTTTGTTGGCAAAGTGACGTCTTTGCTTTTCAATACACTGTCTAGGTTTGTCATTGCCTTCCTGCCCAGTAGCAATCATCTAATTTCATGGCAGCATCACCATCTTCAGTGATTTTAGAATCCAAGAAAAGGAAATCTGGCATTGCCTCTACTTTTTCCCCTTCTATTTGCCATGAAGTGATGGGTCTGGATGCCATGATCTTAGTTTTTTTAATATTGAGTTTTAAGCTGGCTTTTTTCACTCTCCTCTTTCACCCTCATTAAGAGGCTGTTTATTTCCTCTTCGCTTTCTGCCTTTAGAGTTTTATCATCTGCATATCTGAGGTTGTTGATATTTCTCCCAGCAATCTTGATTCCAGCTTGATTTTATCTAGCCTAGAATTTCACATGATATACTCTGCATATAAGTTAAATAAACAGGGGGACAAAATACAGCCTTGATGTACTGCTTTTCCAATTTGGAACCAGTCCATTGTTCCATGTCTGGTTCTAACTGTTGCTTCTTGACCTGCATACCGGTTTCTCAGGAGACAGGTAAGGTGGTCTGGTATTCCCATCTCTTGAAGAATTTTCCACAGTTTTCTTGTGATCCTCACAGTCAAAGACTTTCACATAGTCAATGAAGCAGAAGTAGATGTTTTTCTGGAATTCCCTTGATTTTCTATGATCCAGTGAATGCTGGTGATTTGATCTCTGGTTTCTCTTTTCTAAACCCAGCTTGTACATCTGGAAGTTTTCGGTTCACATACTGCTGAAGCCTGGCTTCAAGGATTTTGAGCATTATCTTGCTAGCATGTGAAACGAGTGCAATTATGCGGTCGTTTGAACATTCTTTGGCACTGTTCTTTGGGATTGGAATGAAAACTGACCAGATTATGCATAATGTTTGTAACCAGTTTTTTCACGTAATAATATATCATGTACATATTAACAGTTGCTTTGTAAATAAGTTTATTTGTACCATTTTTTTAGAGTCTGCCCATAAGCAATGTCATCTGATGTTTGTCTCTGTGTCTGACTGCCTTCACTCAGCATGATGCTCTCTCGGTCTAGCTAGCTCCATTCCTCCACCTCTCCTCTCATCACCCTGATCCAAACCACAGTTATGTTTTGCCTGGATTATTCATTCACTTCTCTTCTGTTGTCCACTTTTCCCCTTTTTAACCTTCTCAACCATGAAGGCACAAAAATAATTTTTTTAATGTAAATCCTACCTTAGGAGCAAGACACTCCCCACTAAAGTCTTTCAGTGGCTTTCGGTGACTGAGAGAGCCCTGCATGGCTTGGACCCTGCTTTCCTTTCTGGCCACCCCATTTCCCCAGCCACTGAACTCTGTTCTACCCATACACCACACTTTCCGATCTTAGGACCTTCGTAGTTCCTATTGTCTTTTCATATGACTGGATCTTCCTCATCCAGTGTCTGAGTGGAACCCTAATCTCTATACAGGGCTCTCCACATCATCTGAAATGTAATCTTTTTTAAAAAAATAATTTTATTTATTTATTTATGGCAACCCACTCCAGTGTTCTTGCCTGGAGAATCCCATGGACAGAGGACCCTGGTGGGCTACAGTTCATGGGGTCGCAAGAGTCGGACATGACTTAGCGACTTCACCACCACCACCACCATTATGGCTGTGCTGGGGTTTTATTATGCACGGGCTTTTCTGCAGTTGCAACAAGTGGGGCTACTCTAGTCACGGTGCTTGGGCTTCTCGTTGCGGTGGCTTCTCTTACTGTGGGGCACAGGCTCTATGGCATGCGGGCTTCAGCAGTGCAGCAGATGGGCTCAGTAGTTGTGGCTTACAGGTCTAGAGTGTGGGTTCAATAGTTGTGCCGCATGGGCTCAGTTGCTCCTCAGTATGTGGGATCTTCCCAGACCAGGGATCGAACCCATGTCTCCTGCCTTGGCAGGCAGATTCTTATCCACTGAGCCACCACAGAAGCCATCCAAATCATCTTAAAGTAACTCCTTTAATTTTTTTTTTCCCTGTATTTTTAAAGCTATGATTATTATAAAATAAGGACCCAGAAATACCATTTTGTTCTTTGTAGTGCTTTTCACAGTCTGGATTTTATTTTACTTATGTGATTACTTGCTTGTCTTCCCCATGAGTATGTGAATCAAGAGTGAGGACCTGTTCAAATTGGATTCCTAATACTAAACACACTGCCTGTCATCTAGATGATAAGCCAGAAATATTCTGGAGTGAATCAATAAATGCATGGAAGAATGAAATTTGGAATTGAACTAAAATATCAACAGTACTAAAATCACAAATTTCCTTTTAGAAATTATTTTCTCGGTGCTTAGTACATTAAGTGTAATGGTGGAACTTTCAACAGCCACAATCTTCTCAAAGTATGGAAAAATATAGGGAGTAAAATATTTCCATGGGAAAAAAAAATAGACCATGTGTAACAAGGTTGCCACAAATTTCTGGCTGTTTCAGAAGGAATTGGCAGTCTCCAGTTGAAGCCAAGCCAAGGATAGTAAATAGGGTGTGGTGATATATCTCAGAAATTGTGTACATTGGCAGAGTTGGAGGAAGACAGTTTTTCATATGCTGCTTCTACTGTATTTGGGCTCATGATAGTATCATTAGTCTTTTTATTCCTTTCAAGAATGACACAATTTACAAGAAAACTTGTTTTTTATTTCTAAAAATAAGCTCTAATTTTATAATCTTCACAGTTTAATAAGGTGTGAATTAATAGTCCCTTAAAATGATGTCGTAATTTGGACGTTTATTAAACACACCAGTTTTAATATTTAAATTTACAACAAAATCACTATTATAATTAAAACACCCAGGCTTAGCTTACCCTGGCATTGTAAAAGAGGACAAACTAGTAAGATGTATTTTTAATGTTAAATAAGTGAATAATTTAATATTAAAAATACATCTTACTAGTTTGGGTAAACTCTGGGAGTTGGTGATGGACAGGGAGGCCTGGCGTGCTGCGATTCACGGGGTCGCAAAGAGCTGGACACAACTGAGCGACTGAACTGAACTGAAAGTGAATAACCTTTGGTAGCTCATTTTGGAGACAAGTCTAGGTTTCTTCTTAAAGGGAGGAATTTTATTCTCACCTCCGACTATTCCTTTTCACTGGGGTTTCAATTTCATTTCCAAAAGTTCATCTTGACCCTGCTGATTGGACTATGACAGATGCAAGAATTAAACCTTTATTTCATTAAATAACTGAGATTTTTGACTCAGTGTCTTTATAAAAGTTAGCCTTTCCTAACTAACACATCTGTAAACCCCCAATTTTCTAACTATTGGTTAAAAGTTGTGGCCACCTGTTGTTTTAATTATATGATTATATTAGGTACAGGCATACCTTATTGTCCTTTGCTTTATTGTGCTTCAAAAATATGCTTTTTGTTCCCCTTACAAACTGAAGATTTATAACCTTGCATCAAGCAGTCTAATCGTGCAATTTTTCCAGCAGCATTTGCTCACTTCATGTCTGTCTCTTTGTCAAATTTTGACTGTTCTTGAGATACTTCAAACTTTTTTATTTTCATTGTTAGTATGATCTGTGAATGGTGATCTTTGATGTTACTGTGGCAAAAAGATTATAGTTTGATGAAGGCTTAGATGATGGTAGCATTTTTTAGCAATGAAGTATTTTTTTAAAATTATTATTACTTTTTTTACTTTACAATATTGTATTGGTTTTGCCATACATCAACATGCATCCGCCACGGGTGTATACGTGTTCCCATCCTGAACCCCTCTCCTACCTCCCTCCCCATGCCATCCCTCTGGGTCATCCCAACACCAGCCCCATTTTATATGGAGTGTAGCCGATTAGCAATGTTGTGACAGTTTCAGGTGAACAGCAAAGGGACTCAGCCATACATATACATGTATCCATTCTCCCCCAAACTCACCGCCCATCCAGGCTGCCGCATAACATAGAGTTCCCTGTGCTATACAGTAGGTCCCCGTTAGTTACCCATTTTAAATGTAGCAGTGTGTACAATTCCATCCCAAACTCCTCCCTATCCCTGCCCCTCATCTTTCCCCTACTGGCAACCATATGTTCATTCTCTTAAGTCTGTGGGTCTGTTTCTGTTTTCCAAACAAGTTCATTTGTATCTCTTCTTTTTAGAGTCTGCATATAAGGGATGTCATAGGATATTTCTCCTCTGACTTAAGCAAAGTGAGTATATTTAAATTAAGCTTGTTGTTCTTTTTAAGACTTAATGCTATCGTATACTTGATAGACTATAGTATACTGTAAACATAACTTTTATATGAACTGGGAAACCAAAACATGTGTGTGACTCACTTTATTTTGATATTCACGTTAGTTTGGTGATCTGGAACTTAACCCACAGTATCTCTGAGGTACTCCTGTACTATCCTCTGCACGTTATATAAATTTTCTTATTTAAATAGATAAGAATATTTAAGTACTTTTCATATTTGCCAGTTTGGGGTATCATTCTATTATTAACTGCTTTATTTGAAGGAATACACTTTCTGAACTCAGGCCAACATAGGTTTAAATTCTGGTTCTATCATCACCTCTGGCTTTGTTGAGATGCAGGCAATTAAAATGCCTTTCTGAGCCTGTGTCTGTTTCTACACAAAGGGCCTGTTAATGCCTAACATACTTGGTTCTGGTAGGAATTAATTGAATATTCTATGTAGTACCCTTAATATATTAAGGACCTGACAATAAAGAATGACTTAAAAGTATTCCCTGTGGCTCAGATGGTAAAGAATCTGCCTGCAAGGGGAGAGACCCGGGTTTGATCCCTGGCTTGGGAAGATCCCCTGGAGAAGGGACTGGCAACTCACTCCAGTATTCTTGCCTGGATAATCCCATGAGCAGAGGAGCCTGGTGGACTACAGTCCATGGGGTCGCAAAGAGTTGGACACGACTAAGTGACTGTGCCTTTAAAAAAAAATGTGATAGCATATAGATGGTAAAGCAATACCTGTACTTCTTTACTTCTTAGAATATCTATCAATCATCATGAGAAGAAAATGAATAAGGAAAAAATATGCCAGAAGGTTTTGCTTTTAACTTATTTTTTATTGGCAGTTCTGTGTCTTTGTTACTGCTTGGGCTTTTCCCTAGTTGGGACGAGCAGGGGCTACTCTAGTTGCAGTGTGTGAGCTTCTCATTGAGGTGGCTTCTCAGTAGTCGTGGGGCACACACGCTTAGCTGCTCCTCAGCATGTGGGATCTTCCTGGATCAGGGATGGAACCCATGTCTCCTGCATTGGCAGGCAGATTCTTATCTGCCAGGCCACCAGGGAAACCCCAGAAGGCTTTTATTAAAACATATTTTGATCAGTTTATAAGTAGAATCTGTTGTATCAAAAGAGCTTACCAGATCAATTAACATGAAAATGCTGATATGTCAATAAGCTTTACAAAGTTAAGATTGTGCTATATAGTCTACCATGATGCTGGGCAAGATGAAGGCGGGAGGAGAAGGGGACGACAGAGGCTGAGATGGTTGGATGGCATCACCAACTCAATGGACATGAGTTTACTCAAGCTCCAGGAATTGGTGATGGACAGGGAGGCCTGGCGTGCTACAGTCTGTGGCGTTGCAAAGGGTCGGACACGACTGAGCAGCTGAACTAAACTGATACAGTCTACAGTTGTGAACGTATCAGAACCAGCAATAAAATAATAGTCAAGGGCATCCTTTTGATTTTAGGGAGAATTCCCTTATTTACAATTATACAGCTTAAAGAGGAATTCCAATATTTAATGACAAATTAGAGGACAAACAAGGAAATTCACAAATTATAAGAATGAAATAGTTAAATGTCAACATTTAGGAAAAAATATTTTCCACTATTATTTATAAATCATAGATACAATTTTTGTGTTTCAGTTCATTTTTTAGTGATTAAAACAATAAAATTATTTTTAAAATCCTGTAAACATTTTTAAAGCATAAAATATTACAAAATCTCATGACATAAAAATCAAACATTCTTCTATAGTAATTATTCATATTTTAAATGCATGCAGAGCACTGAATATTTGCTTTTAAGTGCAGAATACCTTTTAAGACTCTGGAGAAGCATGCTGTTGCACATATTTTATTTTATCCAATTAGTCCAGAGCATTCATCTTATACCTCTTCATTGACTTCTTCTTTGAGAAACTTACCTGATGGGCACTGAAGTTTTCCTTTCATCTTAAAAAAAAGCACATGTAGATTTTAAAATTAAATGTTAATATTATCATTAGTTCTATAATAATCAGAGATCAAAAGTAACCCCTCTCTCTTTTTCTCTCTCTCCTCTTCCTTCTTTCTCTTCTCTTGATACAGTTAAAATCATCTTGAGGGTATCTTATTAAATACCCTCTTATAGATGTACACAGTTAGATACTCACAATAAGATTGATTTTAATTGTATTTATAAACAAGAATAATTTTGTTTCTCATGAAGTTCTCACTAGGTACTTTAGGAATTCTAAATCTGAAGAATAGTTATCCTGATCGTTACTTATACTCTTGGACTAGACCTAAAAGTCCCCATTTTGTCATAGTGGAAGGAGGCAAGGAGGCGGGCAAGGAGCCTTTAAACAGCAGCAGAAACAGAAGCAGAGCCTTAAATCAGCATTTTAGCAGGAGGTGACCCTCACTCATCCATAATGACTCTGAACAGCCACTCTAAGACTCAAGGGAAAAGGCGCAGGGAGGGATTTAGGAATTATGATGTGGACAGTACAAGCTCTTCCATATAGTGACAGAATCTCAAAGGAGCTCATATCAACTCCTATCTCTCTACCTCCTTATGGGACATTCTAGACACTGTGTGAAAAACTCTTCCCAAAACAGTACTATTTATTTAAAAAGTAGACACTTTATGCAGTCACCCAAACCCCTACAAATGAAATTTCCATTGACAGTTTTTCCAAGTGGTATGATGGATTCATGTGTATTACACAATTACTCAGAACTGTTTTTTTTTTTTAACTTATAATTATTGATGCATCTAGAACAAAGTTAGCAACTACATGGTTAGTCAGTGTCAGATTTATTATAAGAAATTCTGGGAGATACACATTGCATATACAGATTAAAAAGGCATCAAAATAAGTAACATCAAAACGAAGTATATTTCAGAATGTTTTTCACTGCAGTGGCTCTTCTAGTACAATCGAGATTTTTAACAGTCTCTTCACTAAAAGAATTAAAGATTTTTGATTTGTGCTTAGCAATGAAAAGGGCTTCCCTGGTAGCTCAGCTGGTAAAGAATCCACCTGTAATGCAGGAGACCCTGGTTCAATTCCTGGGCCAGGAAGATCTGCTAGAGCAGGGATAGGCTACCCACTCCAGTATTCTTGGGCTTTCCTGGTGGCTCAGCTGGTAAAAAATCCGCCTACAATGCAGGAGACCTGGATTCGATCCCTGAGTTGGGAAGATCCCCTGGAGAAAGGGAAAGGCTACCCACTCGAGTATTCTAGCCTGGAGGATTCCATGGACTATATAGTTCATGGGGTCACAAAGAGTCGGACACAACTCAGAGACTTTCACTAGCAATGAAAAGCTTCTCAGAAACCTTTATTACCGAAAATACAAAACCAACTGAAAAAAAAATTTTTTTTAATCTTTAGATGACTTTTAGCCACCCACCCCAAAGCCACTGAGCTTAATTTTAATGACTTGAAGGGATGAAAGATTATGTATATCATACAAGTTTCTTGGTTCATTTTGGATTGCTGTGGCAAAAATGCCATACACACTTTCTCACAGTTCTGTAAGCTGGTAAGTGCACAATGAAAACACTGATGAATTTGGTATCTAGTGAGGACCCTTCCCAGATTGTGGATGGCCGTCTTCACGCTGTAACCTTCCATGGTGGAAAGGTGGTGGAGCTCTCGTTTTTGTTTTTCTTATAAGGGCACTAATCCCATTTATGGAGACTCTACCCTCATGACCTCACCACCTCCCAATGCCCCCACCTCCTAATACCTTAACGTCGGGAGGTTAGGATTTCAGCATGTACATTTCTGATAGACAAACATTCAGTACATTGTAGCAAGGTTGTAGACTGGGTCAGATACAGAATTTTAAATTTACCCTGAATGAGATATAGGGGAATCTGAATGTATCGAAATTGGAATAAACCATAAAAGAAGCAGGCTCAGAAAAAAAATTTGTTTCTAACAACATGAGGTTTTAGGAGACTCAGAGGTTTCTCTCCTTCCTAGCCCATAGGAATTGCATGACGTAACTTTCCACCCAGCACAAACCCTGCATCTGTGAACCATCGCCACCACCACAACTTCCTTGGGGGAGATGGCTGCAGACCTAAAAGAAGGAAGCAAGGCACGCACTCAGGGCGTAAGTGTGGAGCACGTAGTAGCACAGTGTGTTTAAGGAGCTGGGAGGGTTTATCATTCATTCATTCAGCAGGGATTTATGAAGGTCTTATGTATGCCATGCTGGATGCTGGGTATAATGGTGAACCAATTGGACACGGGCTCTATATGCAAGAAAGTACTGTGTGTGTGTGTGCTCTGGTGGGGAAGAAAGATACATTGCTAATCACATGGTAGATCTGAAAAACTCCAGATATGAACAATGGTATGACAAAAAGATAAAGGTACTCAAGAGTATGTATCAGCGAGACTGATGTAGCCAGAGTGGTCAGGGAAAAGACCTTGGAGTCAAAGAGAGCTCAACTGAGAGCTAAAGAATGAGCAGGAACTAAGTATGTGAGAACAGGAGAGTAGTACCTTCCAGACAGATAAAACATTGTGTGCAGACCCCGGGGCAAGTCTTGGTCAAACGGAGTCTGGACAGCTAGAGCGAGGAGGGAGAGCACATGTGGTCTGGGATGTAGCTACGGTGGTAAATCCATGGATCATGCTTAGATCTGTTTGTATCCCACTGTCAGTACAGATCCATGAACGCATTTTAATGGGGGAGTGGGCAGAGTCAAATGTTTTTGTTCCGAAATTATCACACTGGATACTGAATAGAGATTGCCTAGAAGCTTTGATAAATATGAACTACCAAACACTGATATATAGATATATATTTACATATATATACACATATATTTTAAATTATATATACACATATATTTCAAATTATATATACACATATATTTCAAATTATATATATATATATCAATGTTTAGTAGAAAATGGATTGCCTAGTCATTACATGTTGCCTTTCAAATTATATATTTCAAATTCAACTTCTTTGGCCTAGAAGAGTCAGATTTTACTTCTTGATAGATATACCCACATACCTAAAACTCGACAGTTTATTCAGTTTTTTTTTTTTAGTGACTAAATATGACACACATTTTTATTCATGATATTTAAGAATAAAAGATCCCAGAAAGTATATGTATATATACCATTATCAAAAATGACAATCATTGTTTTAACTTTCAGACCTAAGGTGTTGACGAAACCAAACATAAACTCTATATGAGCAAAATTAGTCTTTTAAGGATAAATTCAAGAAAGAATTTGGTCTAATACCAACTGGTCTGATACCTTGAACTTTCCTCTAATACCCAGGCCTTGTCCTTCCCCAGGGCCTCGGAACATGCTATTCACTCTTCCTAGAAGAGACATATCAACAGTATAATATTTGCTGAGTGAATGAATGAGTCAAGGATTTCCCTGGTGGTCCAATAGCCAAGGCTCTATGCTCCCAGTGCAGGGGGCCTGGGTTCGATCCATGGTCAGGGAACTAGATCCCACATGCTGTCACAAAGACTTCACATGCTGTAGCTAAAGATCCCACATGCCACATCTAAAACCCAGCACAGCCAAATACATAGACATTTTTTTTTTTTTAATGAATGAGTCAGGATCTTCTTAAGGATGTGGACTATACTAAGTATTCACTTCCCCAAAGTAGCTATAATACATGGTATCAGCGTATAGATTTGAATTCCTAGTGCAGTGATGCTCCACTGGGAGCACTGTCCCCAGAGGGGACAGTTTGCAGTGTCTGCAGATCTCTTTGGTCGTTGTAACTGATGGTGTGCCATCAGCAGCTGTGGGGTAGAGGCCAGGGATGCTGATAAACATCCCATAATGCACAAGACAGAACCCACAACAAACAACTTCTGGTCCCAAATGTCAGTAGTGCTGGGGTTGAACAACCTTGCTTTAAACTAATACATTTTCATTAGGAGAAGTCAGTTTTAGTAGCTCTACTGGGCCTTTGAGTCTGTCACATTACATAAAAAGCCTATTTAAATAATACTAGGACAGTGAATCCTCTTGATGAAAGACTACTGTCATATCCTCAGGGATTGTGTGTTATTTCCATCAGAGTCAATGCCCCTAGTCCACAGCTTAGGAACCCAGATTCCCCTGTAGATGAGTATCTTGCTTACTTCCTCACAATGCTGAGATGAAGCCTGCCTTTCCATTTGTTTTTCCAATGGTAAAATGACCAGTGATCTCCAAAGCTGAAGGCAGCTCTCTGCACCAAAGTGAGACCCTCTTCCTCCTCTACCACTTGACTAGACTCCTTTTTCATGATAGCTAAGATTCAGCCAGTTATGGAGACATAGTTCATTCTACTGAACTTCACCATAAATTTCAAGAGGATTAGGAGTATACTGCCTGTTTGTGAAAATCAGGAATCTGTGGAATTTTCAATATATGCACACACACACACATATTAACACACTTTTTACACAAAACTACAAGACCACAAGGCCTTGCTGTATAAAATATCCAAATATCCATTTTATGAGACTAATATACACCTGAAAGATGCATTGATTCATTAAAAAAAAAAAAAGTGTAAGTGAAATGGTCATATTCACCCAGGAAATGACCTGAGTGGAAGGTGAAGTATTTGTTACCTGATTTGGGTCATTTAGGAAATACTTAGAAAAATAAGAAAATATGCTTCCTTAGCTTATTTCTTAATTACCTTCTCTCCCCTAAATATTTGTAACTCTCTGCAGACATGCAGTCAGGCTAATACTGACATGTCCCTTAAGTGGCCCCACACTTTCCTTTTCAGGCTGTAGGAGGTTAGTAAGTACTTTCTGACCTCGTGAGTTTTCTAAGGCCTAATACATCCTACCTTAGAAGAGTACTTTGATTTAGTGCTTCAGGTAACAGCCATGCACTAGATGTTTTATGTTTTAGAGAACGGAAATGTCTAAACTATTATGTTCCAACTTTAGTAAGATAAAAAGAATTTCCTTACTAGTGAAAAACATGTTTCTGCATAAAATAATTGGCTGTCACGGAAATTACCATTCAAAGACCTAGGAAGCAGAGAATCAGTCATAAGACTGGAATAGTTAAAAAGAGGCTGTTGAAAGGACAATTAATTTATAATGCTTGGACTTGAGGTGGAAGTTTATGGACAGGACCCTTTCTGTCCTGTATTTTCCCAGTGACGGGGCATTTGCAGACTAGCCAAGTGTTACTGAGTTGAAGAATCTGACTGACCTGACATTCCAGGAATTCTGATTTGGGGGCACTGGGTGGCCTGGCGATGACATCTTTGGGACCTCTCCTCCAGCTCTCCTGGAAGCAAAAGCAAATTCTGAAACTGTTAGTTCATTTCCCTTGGTTTAGGAGTATCTGGATTGGAGCTGGGATCTCAGACATGTACTGGCCTGGAGGACTTGCACCGGGACAGCTTGGCTCCAGAAAGGCTCAGGGAGTGGGTACAGGCCCATTTGGGGCCATGCCACTCTTAAACTACACCCAGAGAACCTCCAGGGTCAAGAATTCTCCAGGCAGTGTTGAAACAGTTACACACTATCCATTTTAGAGGTATGCATTCCAGTGTTTCCAATAGCAGAGCTCCCTTTATTTTTTTAAACTTTTACATTGGAGCCTTGGACTGCAAGGAGATCCAACCGGTCCATTTTGAAGGAGATCAGCCCTGGGATTTCTTTGGAAGGAATGATGCTAAAGCTGAAACTCCAGTACTTTGGCCACCTCATGCAAAGAGTTGACTCATTAGAAAAGACTCTGATGCTGGGAGGGATTGGGGGCAGGAGGAGAAGGGGACGACAGAGGATGAGATGGCTGGATGGCATCACTGACTCAATGGACGTGAGTCTGAGTGAACTCCGGGAATTGGTGATAGACAGGGAGGCCTGGCGTGCTGCGATTCATGGGGTCTCGAAGAGTCGGACACGACTGAGCGACTGATCTGATCTGATCTGATAGCTGACTAACAGTGTCGAGATAGTTTCAGGTGGTCAGCAAAGGGACTCAGCCATACATACACATGTATCCAAACTCCCCTTTGACCCAGGCTGCCACATAACATCGAGCAGAGTTCCCTGTGCTATATAGTAGGTCCTTGTTGGTTATCCACTTTAAATATAGCAGTGTGTACATGTCGATCCCAAACTCCCTATCTCTTCTTCCCTGATGACCATAAGTTCATTCTCTAAGTCTGTGAGTGCATTTCTGTTTTGTAAATAAGTTCATTTGAGTCATTTCTTTTTAGACTCTTCATATCAGGATATCATACGATTTTTCTCCTTCAGAGCTCCCTTTAAAGCTATTGATTTCCCCATAGCTTTATCTAGAATCCTAGAAGCAGGCTATTTGAATCTCTAATGCAAGGGCTTTAAGAGAATGGAGGTACTGTACCTTTTATTGTAACTTCCAGGGCTTTATAAGTATACATATTCTTTAAATATGGCGTCATTGACTCAATGGATATGAGTTTGAGCAAACTCTGGAGATACAGAAGGACAGGGAAGCCTGGCATCCTACAGTCCAGGGGGTTGTAAAGAGTTGGACATGACAGAGACGGAACAACAAATATTCTTTAAAAATAAAAACTATTTTATTGTGACAGTTTTAAAATATAAAGAAAAATAGAAAGAATACCACAAAGAAGACTTATATACTTACCATCCAGATTTAACAACTGTAAACATTTTGCCTTTTCTGTTAACCTATAGGTTTTATTTGTATTGTTTTAGTCACTAAGTCATGTCCGACTCTCTTGCAACCCCAGGGACTGTAGCCCACCAGGCTCCTCAGTCCATGAAGATTCTCCTAGCAAGAATACTGCAGTGGGTTGCCATTTCCTTCTCCAGATCATCTTCCCAAACCAGGCATGGAACCTGCATCTCCTGCATTGCAGGCAGATTCTTGTCTACTGAGCCACCTGGGAAGCCCAATCTATACGTTCTATATAAATTTATACTTGTATCATTGCTTACACTTACCTTTTTGACTATAACACTTAAAATAATTTATATATATATCATTATTCTTTCCCCCAAATTCTTTAGTGTGAGAAGAAATGCTCTCCATATGATCACAGTAGCATGATTATATCTAACATCAACAATAATTCCCTAATAAAATCAGATACCCAGTCTTGGTCTACATTCCAATTCGCCCACATATCTATTCATGAGGATTCAATCATAAGGCACTCAATACATTTGTTGTGTCTCTAAGTCTTCCTAAGTCAAGTAGTTTTTACCACTTTTTATTTCTGCCCCTGCTATTAACTTCTTTAAGATATCAGACCAGATGTCCTATAGAATGTTTTACATTCTGCATTTGTCTGGGTGTGTTATCATCACATAATTTATATTTCTCTATCACCTATATTTTCTATAAGCTGAAATTTAAAACGAATGTCATGGTTAGTCACAAGTTAAACACTTTTGTGAAAAACAGTTCATGGAAAAATCAGTATTTCTTGTTGCATTTAATTTACAGAATGTCTGTGTTGTTCGCAAAGTAAGTAGTGCCACTAGATTAATTCCATTAATCAGATCTTTCACCACAAAGGTATGTTTTCTCTTTTTCAATTAACAAATAATCTGTGGGGAGATACTCAACATTATGTGAATATTTTGTTTACCAGCATTTCCTCAAAAATGTTTACAGCCATTGAAGTTTCTTCCCTTAGCTGTTTCATTAAAGATTAGCAGTGATTTTCTACTTTTTTTATTATTATCCTATAAATAAGTAAAAAAAAAAAAAAAAAGTTTATCAACTAGGGCCACTTTTTAAAAACCCTCGAATCTATAGTTCTTGTTGAAAAAACAAGATGTTATATCTTGTTCTCATCTTTTTTTGGACTGTCCTGGATCTTCATTGTTTTGAGGGCTTTTCTCTAGTTGTGATTAGTAGGGGCTATTCTCTTAGTCGTAGTCTTCAGGCTTTGAAGTGCGATAGCTTCTTTTGTTGTGGAGCACAGGCCCTGGAGCATTCAGACTTCAGTAGCTGTGGCACGTGGGTTCAGGAGTTGTGGCTCCCGGGCTCTAGAGCTCAGGCTCAGTAGTTCACTGCTCCGTGGCATGTAGGATCTTCCTGGGCCAGGCAAACATAGTCTCCTGAATTGTTCTCATCTTTTAATTACCAGTTTTCAAAAGTAAGGAATTTGTATATTCGTCATCTCCACAGGTGATCAATGAGTTTGTTTGATTTATAGTCTCTTTCCTTAGCCTTACTATTAACTCAATGATGTATATTTATGTAATGGATTCCAGTGAATTATAGTTACTATTATTGGTGTTTGAACGCTCCCAATTTGGATCAGGAGGAGTCACTCTAGGCTGGCAACTGTGTCCTTTTAACACAATCTGTTCATCCTTGAATACCTTCCTTCTCAGAATATGGAGGGCACTCATGGTGTTAAAGCTTTGGCAATCACCATTCCCTTCCACTTCTTTGCTTCTTCCTTTAGAATTGGCCATTTCCTAAGTGTCTCTGATTCCTTCAGTGTGAATAATAATTAGAAGATGAAAACTGGGTGTGAGGAGTGCTGATTTCCACAAGGAATATTATTGTTTTTGGATGGAGAGAGCTAGAAAATATATCTTGTAAAATTACATTTTTATTTGATATTTTCAACTCTTTAACATTACATGGTTTTAAATTTGTATGCATTTTTAAAATTTTGTATGCATATATCTCTTTTTCTATATTATTTCAACTCTTGGATCTTAAACAGTACAATAATTAAATTACTACGAAGGCAAAGAAACTGAGATAATTTTAAGGTTCCTCAGCATTTTTAACCTTAGAATATATCTCTTAAGAGTAAACAGAGTATGCAGTATGTTCTAACATCATTCTGACGTGAATACGTATATTTCAAAAAACTTCTCAGTGCTCCATATTTTTCATTTGTCCTATAAAAACCATCTTTTTATACTTCCTTTCTCTTGTTTTAGTGTAGACCTTTTAGTAGCTTCCAGTTAACCTCTAGTATGAAATCTGATTGAATTTGGTTCTTCTCACCTTTTTCCCTCCATTTCTGTCATCTCTCTCATTACCTGTAAAGCAAGAGTCCTCCCTTCAACAAAAGAAAACTTTTGTTCTCTGACACTCCAATCCAGATGCCAGTTCCTTTGATTACTTCCTCACTTTCAGAACTAATCCATCATCTTCCTCTAAAATTAACAGGGTCTTCTCTAGTAATACCAGAAATTATATAGTTTGAAAGACACTTGATCATACTTTTATGCTGTTTAAAAATAGTTCTACAGTAGAGAAAGTGGGAGGACTTTGGCTAAAACTATGCCAACTGAGTGTCTAGTTTGATCAAACACTCAAAATAATGGCTGGGCTCTCTGTTTCTTTCTTCCTGGCACTGTGGGCTCTTTTTTGCAATCTTTGAGCATTGTGGGAAATAATTTCATAATGCATTTTTGCCCATTAGAAGATCTGCAGTGTTTTTCACCATGACTTTGGGTATTTTCTTTCTGCAATAACTTTGACCCTCTCCCAATATTTATCATTTACTTAATAACTGGTCTATTTCTCACACAATGATTTAGGGGGAAATTTTGTGAAGCAGAAATTTTGCAGTGCTCCATGTAAAGTTCTTCTGTTTCCATAAACTCCACCTGTAGTCTGCCCTGATTCTTGTGACAAATCGACTTTTTACTTCAAAGACTCAGTAACAAGATAAAATGATATTAAAAATGATTTTACTTTACCTGAGAATGTTACCAAAGTATGCTACATATCCAAGAGTCACATTTTTAAAATAATGAGAGCAGAGTTGATTACATACATTGGACAAGAAATCTGTACTGATTTTGTAGATCCTCTAGCACTTGAACAAAATACTGTAAAATACTGACTTAATGTCTCCTATGTGATTCTTTGCATTCCATTTTATCTAATCTCGAGGTGTATACCTTTGACAAGAACCCTAGACAGAATAAATAATATTAATTGAAGAGAAATTGAATTGCAGTAAGTTTGCAAGGAAATATAAGTATACAGAATTCAACAGCATGCAAAATCTTTAACCCTACTGGCTTTCAAATGGATACTGTTGTGCTTTATCCTATGCAATATTTCACTTCCTATGTGCATTTTAAGGGCATCTCACTTTAAAGAAAGCAAACAGAATAGCGTGGAGAAGAACATATAGAAATGTTGTTTAATTCTGGGTATTATGAAACTCTTCACACTGACCTTGAAGATTTATTACTAATGAAAAGGATCAGCATTATTTGTAGGTTCACCTTAGGAATGCTGAAATCTAAGAGCAAGATGTAAAGCTCAGACTCAAAGATTCTTTTTAAAAATCTGGAATTGAGTTTCTCTCTGGGATAAATATTAACTGTAGACAGAGGAACCTATGGAGGAGACTAAAGATCACAGAGAGAACTAGACATTAAAAGTGTAGTAAAGCAAAAGAGAAGAAATGAATTAAATTCACAAAATACTATCATAATGTTCTTCAGCTACTGAAGAACAGAAGCAGTAATGTTTCCAGATACAGACATCTTAAATAAGAGCATGTGGATATGTGACAGCTGTGGCAGTCAGATAAGAAAAGCATCGTGAAACAGGAGAGAAGTCATTTTCCTGCAACTTATTTATAGTCACCAGGGCTATAAAGGTACCGGGATAAGGGGGGTGGGAAAATCAATCCCAGCCTGTGAGAGGAAAACTCAGTACTGATTTTGTAAACATTATACATTGAAACAGAGATACCATTATTCCCCTTCATTTCCCACTGTTCTTAGATATAAATCGGCCTAGTGAAGAATTCTCATCGATGCCAAGATGCATTTCTTGGTAGTTGTCAAATGTTTTGAGACAGCTGTAAAGCTGCTAAGAGTAATTCAATTTTAGCAGATTCTAATGACGTTTGTGTTGACAGAATAATATTCATGGCATGTAGCCGGACGGAGCCTCATGGAGATCTAATAACCTTCTGGCCTAATGTGAATGCCTATTATATCTCCCTAAAGAAGCAAGGAGAGTTATTTGAAACAACGTACAGAGACACACTGTCCTCTGTTTCTGAAATTTCCACTGGGCAACCAGCCCAGATATCAGTCCGGTTACAAAGTACTGTACACTTTAAATAGGAAAAACAAAATCTAACTATAGACCAGCAAATTGTTGGAGCATCTTTAAACTCTTTTCTCTCCTTAAGAATTCTGAGAACAGTTACAAGAGCAAGAGAAGGAGGAGAAAAAGAAACATTTTTTTTTTCCCCTTCCATGAAGGAGAGGCTATGAAATCATAGGGAAAAAATGTTCTGACAAAATACAGTGTATCATCTTTTCAAAATACCCTGGATGGCCCTTTACCCTGAGTGCTTCAACTGTGAAAATAATATGACTTAAAAATTGTAAAATGCATCTTTTAAGAATTCAACTTTTAAAGCAGATTAGTTACAACACTGTGGCTCTTATTCCCACAGCATCCCTGAGGGGCTTAGCTTACTTTCTCACGGAAAAAGCAATGCTGTGTATTACAACTCCTAGAAAGAACTTGGCCTGCTCTTGAAATAGCTACGTAGTATTCCCCAAATAAGAATTTTATGACTCTGGGAATCCCAGGGTCACAAATCTCACCCCCAGGGTCCGTAGTCCCACGCCAGCTTGCTGCTTCTCCTTTGAGGGAAGTCAGTGACTTGATGCTGCCGTGAACGCCAGTCTTTCAGTGAGGTGACCCAGAGGCCTTGTGAATCAGAACGAAGCAGTGTTTGAAGAGTCAGCAGGAGTGAAAAGAATAGACAAGAAAATCAAAGTGAAAGTCAAAAGAAAACTCATCAATTCTGGAGCATACAAAATCAAATATAGAAAAACTAGGAAAACTTAATTTCTCTATACAGCTATTGCTGTGAACCAAAATGCATTTTCTGCTAATTCTTTTAAAGGGTCTGTTAAATCATCCAGCCTTAGAGATCTTCCTTGATCATGTATTTTCTCCCCATGTTATACAGCTAGAGTGCTTGGAGTATAACTTAAGTGAAAATAAATTCAGTAAGACTCTGTCTCCCCTGCCTGAGGCATATACCTCATTTGCTCTGTTCACCTGGCACTTGTCACACTGCCTTATTCCCGAAGTTTATAGATTTGTCTGTGTCTGTCTTATTTCCCTTAATGAGGCATAAAATTCTTGAGCACAAGGACCCCATCTTATTCAGCTCGTCTCCTTTAAAGGTGATAGATCCTGAAGACGGACCTGAGGTGGTAAGGTAAACTGGAGCCACAATAGCACAGCTCGAAGAAAACAAAATTACATCTCCTTCTCAGACACTGATGACTATTTCTACAGAAGAGCAGGAATATCCTAACAGAAAACTGGATGGATGTGGCCATAGTAATGGATTTCATTTTTAGGAAAAAAAAAACACGTTAAAATTTTTAATGTACCTTTGCTCTTCTTTCCCAAAATAAATTGTATATTTAGCCTCAGGGCTGCAGGGGGACAACCATAGTTATGCATGTTTGGAAGTAAAGATAAATTTCTTCTATAATAGGTCTACGGAGAAGGCAATGGCACCCCACTCCAGTACTCTTGCCTGGAAAATCCCAGGGATGGAGGAGCCTGGTGGGCTGTAGTCCACGGGGTCGCTAAGAGTCGGACACGACTGAGCGACTTCACTTTCACTTTTCACTTTCACGCATTGGAGAAGGAAATGGCAACCCACTCCAGTGTTCTTGCCTGGAGAATCCCAGGGACGGGGGAGTCTGGTGGGCTGCCGTCTATGGGGTCACACTGAGTCGGACACGACCGAAGTGACCTAGCATTGCATAGCATAGCATAATAGGTCTAATATTTCTTCCCCACCATTCAACTGGGAAGTAGAAGAAAAGGATACTTGCGCTTGTTTGTGAAGAATGCGTGTCATTCTTCCAGTATTTCTAGAGTAACTGCACTAACTGCATCTCTTCTAGGTAAAGGCTTGGTCTTTTCAATTACAACTCACGCCACCCTCTCATAGCATACATGTGGTTCACCTTATAGGTAAAAAAAAGTTTTACCTGTTTATGCATTTCTATTCCACTTTGTTCTAGAAAGGAATTCTGGCGACTGAGTAATTTGCAATAGAATGACCCCATAGATTTTTCCATAAGTCTGTTGAATGGGCTCCCCAACAACACTACCATATGCAGTTTCTTTGGTGGAATGTGAAAGCCTAGAAAATAAAAAGCAAACAAAGTTATTAGATGTAATTTTAAAAGGATTCAATTTGGAAAAATATGTAATGAGAAGCAAAATAGAAATATTGAAAATAGAACTTAACTAGGGAATCCTAGATAGACATGAATATTGAAAAAGGAAAGTGATATCACATACGTTACTCTTTGTGTTGCCAGGCCAAACAATAAGAAAAAAGTCTGTAGACAGTAATTTGGCTTGAGTCAGAGGAAAGTCTCCATCATCCACGAAGATTTTTCCAATTCTAATTTATCTAATTCTGTGAATATTGACAGATTTGTTTAAAGAAACACAATAATACAGGAAAGAAGCTAGAGGGAACTTGCCAATAAGCAAAATATGTCAACTTCTGTGCCAAGTTATGTTGCCAATGTTCTTTAAAAGTGAGGCCCAGAATTACTATTAAGTGATAATTAAAAGGAAAACCATATGCTCAGGGCCAGCTTGGTTTACTGGGGGAGGGTAAATTTTGCCTTGTACTATATACACTTATCAGTGATTTCTATTATATAGTGGACTAACCGAGGTTAATATATAAGCTTTAATTGATGTTTTTTAAAGTCAATCTATGCTGATTAACTTACTATTTCTCTTGCCAAAAATTTAATCATTAATTCATCATGAGTCACTACATAACATTATAAAAACATTTTATTTGATTATTATAAATCTGTATGTTGAAAGAAAATTAAATCTAGCAATTTTTCAGCAAACAAAAGAAGAAAAGCAATAGAACCTTTAAAATGATCTCTCTGAAAAGGTGTAACCAGATTGGAATAATTGTAGACTTCTTTCCCTAGAGTTAATGTCAATCTACACAACAAATTATCTCATACACTAGCTTTGGCTCATACAGTTATGATAAACCCAGAAGATAGTGGGGAAGTCACCATGTTAGCCCATTCTCTCTAGAAATATTTGGCTTCTACAATACTTTATCCACTTATGAATCAGTTCAGTCACTCCAGGCTTCCCTATCCATCACCAACTCCCGGAGCTTGCTCAAACTCATGTTCATCGAGTCAGTGACGCTATCCAACCATCTTATCCTCTGTTGTCCCCTTCTCCTCCTGCCTTCAATCTTTCCCAGCATCAGGGACTTTTCAAATGAGTCAGTTCTTCACATCAAGTGGCCAAAGTATTGGAGTTTCAGCTCCAGCCTCAGTCCTTCCAATGAATATTCAAGGTTGATTTCCTTTATGATTGGCTGATTTGATCTCCTTGCCATCCAAGGGACTCTCAAGAGTCTTCTCCAACACCACAGTTCAAAAGCATCAATTCTTTGGTGGTTAGCTGTCTTTTATAACCAATTTATATGCCATTTTGCCATATGCTATTTTCATAGATGCACTTAAAAATCTTTTTTAAAAAGTATCATGGTATTTTTAATGTGGACCATTTTTAAAGTCTTTATTGAGTTTGTCACAATATTTCTTCTGTTTTATGCTTTTTTTGGCCATGAGGCATGTGGGATCTTAGCTCCCCGACCAGGGATCGAACCCTCACCCCCTGCATTGGAATGTGGAGTCTTAACCACTGGACCACCAGGGGAGTCCGTTACCCTGATACTTTTGATCCAAAAGTTATTTGACCTATATTTCAAGGCCCAGTTCACTGTCCCATGAGTCCAGCGCACAGGAGTAGACAGACTAAAGAGGCCCTAATTACTCTCCTTTAATTCTCCAAGCACATTAGAGTAACTCCAGGACCTAGTGTCAGAAAGGAAAGTCAACGGTTGCTTTCTGTTTCAGGTGGGTGTGTGAACACAACCCTGGAAAGCTCTCCATTATGGGGGGAAAGTTGGAAGGCTGTGATCTGGGTGTTCTGCAAACTCCACACTTCTAAGATTTATATTTTGTTTTACAAATGAAAGTTTATTTTATTAAAGAAAAAAAAAAAAAAAAGGCAGCGCAGCTCTGCTTGGGCTTGTTAAAAGCTGTGTGCATTCCACAGTGGCTACAGAGAATGAATGCAGAAATCAGAGCCCTGGGGTTATTTGCCTGAAAGGATCTGGAGAAATACAAAACCGCTTTCATAAAAGTCTTTCTAGAGATCAGACTGCTGTGATTAGGATGTGAAAATTGAGGGGTTTGCTTTCTAATATTTCCCTTTCCATGCTCCCTTCTGGGTCATGACAATTAATTGGCCTACTTGGGGCCGAGTGCAGCTAGCTCTGTGATAATTGCTAAAAAATAAATAAATAAATAACTATCGTGGAGTCAAAATAACTCCTTGGGAATTTCACTTTTCTGTCAATGAGAGACTCCAGGACAAATACTTAATCTGTATCTGATACATTCTTCCCAGTTACCTTTACAGAATGACTGAAGGGTCCACATGTTAGCAGTGGCTTTTTTCAAAGTTTGTACATTAAAAAAAAAAAAAATGTATGCAGTCTGAGTTTGTATTATTAAACACTGGAGTGGCAAAATCTTTTTAGAGCTATAGTACTGAGTCTCGCTGACTTTCATCTAGTTTGCCCATGACTAAAGTGATCCATGTGGATTAAGGCAATAATTCAATCTGAATGTTTGCTTTGTATTTTAAAAACAAATGAAATGTTGAACAGTTGTCAGGTGTTAGCTTGATCTTTATTGTAACTCTTTGCTAAGATTACGAGGATTACACTGAGTACTTGAGGTAAGATTTGAATAGTGGCAAATACCAGGATACTGTTATCTGGTTTCAGCATCAGTCAAAGAAGTATTAAATAATCAGATAATGTCTCTGCTGCTCTCAAAACATGAAATCCCTTTATGCTAATCCGCACATGCTACCAATCAGAAAGCGACCACAGAAACTACACAGAAAGCAGTATATGTGCTTCTATTCACAGATCGTATATTCAATACAAATTAGGAATTAAGATACTCTGTTCTGATTCATCCACGCGTCTTACCTTTAGGCAAGAAAAAATACCCACGGGTTGCAGGCTCTCCCCTGGTCTCCAAAACTCACTGTGAGATCTCCATTCTTGCTTCCAGTGATTCCTTCCTGTTTTTCACCTATCTTTAAATCCAACTTAAAAAAGGAAAATATAGTTATTAGTGTCATGATATTTTGAATCTAAATTATACCTTCAAAATGATTTTATCTAATCCATTCACTTTATAGATAAGAGAACTGAACCTAATAGAATTATACTTCATTTTTAGTAGAATTCAAAACTTTTGATCCACAGCTCACTTATATTTTCATTACACCAAATTAGTTTTGGAAATTTATTGTCTGCTCTCTAAATCATTGTCTTTGGAGAGGAAAACACTTAGAATTTTTTAACAAAGCTCTAGAACATTGCTTTCCATTTTCATTTGATGATACGGGTGTCATTATGCACATTTCTGGGCTTCCCTGGTGGCTCAGATAGTAAAAAACCTGCCTGCAGTGCAGGAGATCAGGGTTCTATCCCTGGGTCCAGAAGATCCCCTGGAGAAGGAAGTCTGAGAAGCAAGGATTCTAAGCATACCAAGAAGCCAACATGTTTAATATACAGTTGACCCTTGGACAACACAGTTTGAACTGTGCAGGTCCACTTATATTACAGATTTTTTCAAGAAGTATATTGGAAAAATTTTTGATTTGTGACAATTTGAAAAAACTCTCAGATGAGCCTTGTGGCTTAGAAATATCAAAAAATTTAAGAATGATATGAATGCATAAAATAAATGTAAATAGTAGGCTGTCCTTTCATAGATAGGTGAGTAATATTTAATATGAAGTGATGAAATTACCAGACAAAAATTTTAAAACTATAATAAATATCTTTAAGAATTTAAAGGAAAAGGTGACCTAATAAGTAAATATATGAGGAGTCTCAGCATAGCAATTAAATCTATTATAAAGAATCAAATGGAAAAGTCTGGAATTGAAAAGTATGCAATCTGAAATAAAAATTCATCAGATGAACTTCACAGCAGATTGGCAATTCATCAGATGAACTTCACAGCAGATTGGCAACCACAGAAAAAAGGACAATGAAATTAAAGATAAAAAATTAGAAATTATCCAACCTGAAGAACAGAGAATAAAATATTTTTTTTAATGCAGTTACTTGTGGAATGACATTAAGCAGTATAACATTTCATGTATGTTTTTTTGCCAGAGAGAGCATTTCTTCATATTTGTTAAAAACCATCAACCCAAGATCCAAGAATTTCAGCAAACCCAGAACAAGATGAATGCAAAGACAACCACAACTAGGCACATCTAATCAAGCTGCTACATATCAAAAATAAACAAAGTATCTTAAAAGTAGTCAGAAGAAAAGAGAAGTTTTATACAGAGAAAAAACGATTTAATTGAGAGCTTCTCATCGAAAACAATCAAGTCCGGAAGACAATGAAATGGCGTTTTTAAAGGGTTTTAAGAAGAAGAAGAAAAAAAAAAAAAAAACTACCAGCCAGAATTATAATACTCTTTTTTTCTAGCAGAAGTATCCTTCAAAATATGAGTTAAATCAATTCAGATAAAAACCAGAGAGAACTTAGAGCTAGTGACTCTTCACTATAAGAAGTAGTAAAGGGATTTTTCAGAATAAAGAGAAATAACACCCAAGGAAAACTAGGAAGGAAACAATAGCAAACACATGAAATGATAAATATATGGGTAAATATAAAAGATTTAAGATAAATTTGTGTTCTAATTCAGGGACTCCTGTCATGGCGTTGTCTCTGCCCCTCAAATTTTGATAATTCTGGTTACCTACCCTCATCTTCAGAGTACCATGAAGCTCTCACTGTCTGCCTTGGCTGTTTCCTTGAGGGAATAAACCAAGGTAATGCCCAATTTCTTTTTCTCAAGTACTTTCTGTGTCCTTGTTCTCTGATATATTCAAAGAGTTGTTTTTTATATTTTCTCAAGGTTTCATATAGTTATCAGCAGGAGGGTCAACCTTATAAGCTACTCAGTCATGGCTGAAACAATGTCAGCCAAGCAATCTTTAAGGAGAAAACCAAAGCTAACAACCTTAACTCTGTATTTCAAGACATGAAGTTATAGCAATTCATACAATGTGACTTAATCAAGGAGAAAAAATACACAAGTGGGACATAAGAGTCCAGAATAGACACACGTAGATGGGATTAAATTGACGACAAAGATGGCACTTCATCTCAGAGGAAATGTACAGACCTTTCGAAAACTGATATAGGGGAAATTGGAAATATATATATATAATATGTTTAAATCTCTCTACCTAATTCACATTATATGCAAGAAGCAGCTTAGGTAAATTGTAGATCTAAATGTTAACTGTAAAATAATAAGGTTTCTTGAAGTAAACATGGGAGCATATTTGAATTATCTTGGTTTAGGCGAAGACCACTTAAACTAAACATGAAATGCATTAAACAGACAGGAAGATATTTTAGAATTACACTATTCTGTTCGACGCCAATAAAAGTGAAGGTACAGAGTAAAAATTGTCTTTGGTTTTTGTTTTGTTTTGTTTTTGCCACAGTTAAGGATAGAGATAGGACTTAACACTTACCAGAATAAATATAATGTATTGAAATTTAATATAAGAAACTGCAGTAGTAAGTGTTGTCAAGGTTATGTAGCAACAATATCTCCGTATTTTTGATAAGGAGAGTAAATTAGTGTTGTGGAAACCATCCACAATGCTAATCACAACCCACAGTGCTCCAGAGTCTTAAAAACACAAAAGCAGCAAACAACCTCCTCCATATAAAATAAACAGAAGTCATAAGAGAGGCTGAGGGGCTGCTTGCAAGAGTTAGCTGGTGGCTCTGCTTCACTTCTCCTAACCAGAATGATCCAGAGTTAAATGGCATGGAAGTGTCTGAGAGCCAAGGAGCAACGCTGCTTTCAGAGAGAGGACGGCAGTTGGGTGGGAGAACTCAGAGGGATAAGATACGAAGGAACAAATAAATAGAAAGCAAATATTAGTGAAAGCCATAAAACTCAGAAATGCTATTTCTAATATATGCCTTAAAAAAGTATACTTACGTTTATTAAAAGGTATGTACAAGAATATATATAGTTGGACTTGCCTGGCTGTCCAGAGGTGACAACTTCATCTTCCAACGCTGGGGCTGCAGGTTCAGTCTCTGGTAGGGGTGCTTGCCTCATAGCCAAAAACTAAAACATAAAACAGAAGCAGTATTGTAATAAGACTTTAAAAATGGTCCACATCAATCTTCAAAAAGAGTATTTATATTATTTGTACTAGCCAAAAGTATAATCAACCAGAGGCACATCAATCATCTAACAGATAATTAGATTTTCAGAGAGTTATACAAAAGAATACCATCCAACAAAGAAAATGAGCAAAATTATGCCATTCACTATAACATGGATGGATCTCATAAACATAATATTGAGCAAAAGATGACAGAGAAAATCGAGAAAAAAGAGCATTTATTTATATTAATTTATATGCAGATCAAAACAGAAAAAAGTAATGATGTTAGAGGTCAGGAGAGTGGTTATTTGGGAAGAGAATCAGAGACTGGGGAAAAGCATAAAGGAGACATGTAAAGTTCTGACATTTTTGACCTGAATAAAGGGTACAGAAGCATTTCACACGAACAGTCTTTGAGCCCTACTTTGTGGTTTGTATGTTTGTATATAAGCATACTGCGCTTTGATATGAGCAGCAGCATATTAAACCTGCAGTTTGGTAGAACAGAAGGTATAGGTACAATGATGAATTGGCAAGAAAGAGCAACAACAGCAAGGTTATAAAGAGAATTGTTTTGAATTGGGTTTTTCTAGGGCAACAGCTTTCAAACAGTTTTAAAGCCCCAAACTCACATTGTGTGTGTGGGTATTTATACTTATTTAGGTATATGTAAAAAGTGAAAGAGAACTTTTACAAAACAGTACCATACCAATAGCAATATACTCTGGTGCCTTCTATTCTAGTTACTTTTTTAGTTTTCTTCCTCAGTCTGAAAAAGGACATCTACAAAAAACTATGGTTAACATCATATTTATTGGAGAAAGCTTAAATGTGTTCTCCATGAATTTGGGAGTAAGACTAAGATGCTCACTAACACCACTACCAGTTAGCATAGTACCAGAGGCGTTATCCAGTTCACTTAAGCAAGAAAAATAAAGTTAAAAGACTGGAAAGAAAGTAAACTTAAATCACGGCAGGATTATAGAAAATCCAATGTTTGGTGGAGATCGTCTTCAAAGCCAAGATTGTCCAATTTTCTAGTTATCATTTTAATTATTAATTGATTATACATTTTCAATTAATGAGAAAACAGCATGTGTTTAATACACATTTATGGAGATAGGTACAGATATTGCGTGAGAATGAGATTCAAAATTCTAAGCACAGGTAAGCTTTGAACCAAAATTGTAAATTATTATAACATGCTTTTAACATCTGAAATCATTAGTTTAAAATCTCTTTATCAAATTTCCATACAAACTACTTCTTTGAATAAGTTTCTTATTATGCAGACTTAGTATACTGTTACAGAACTATTAAATGTAATAATTTAAATGCCCAATGAATGCTGAACAAAGTTAGCTTAACTATGCTAGGAATAAATATGTAAGTTATCAAAGGCCAGGTACAGACTTAAGTACTATGAAGAAGGCAAATACTTTCTAAAGCTTGTCTTTCCATCTTTAGCTCTATTCTGCCTTTTATTGTCATGTTATCAAGAAATTAGGTGTGTATGGGTATTTGTGTGAGTGTGTGTGTGTGTGTGTTCTGTAATGCTGGATAACACGACAAGTGCTCTATAGTAGCCAATACATTTCTAGGGCAAAGGAGCTGGAACTTTAGTACCTGGTTGCCTCTGGGAAAACTACCTTAGTTAACAGGAATCGATCCAACAGTCTTTGGCTAGCATCCAACTCAATAGGAGGTCACATTTTTCAAAATTGAGTTTTGTATGTGTGTTTATTTTGGAACTCCATTGGGATTTTCAGGATGTAAGCTTGTATTACGTTTTAAATATCTTTTCATAAAGATATTTAGATGTTCTCTTTCATGTATAGTTTGAAATTAAGTTCAGGAACTCAAGACACGGATATTCAGTGTGTCTTAACCCTTAAAGTTAATGACTTCTAATTAACCCAGCAAGAAGCTAATGACTTGTAATCACTTGCCAATTGATTCTGAGGTTTGGTTTTGTTTTTGTAAAATTAGTCTAGATAAAACAGAGAGCTATAGCTGGTGGGGGAAAGGCAGAGGAAGATCCAGGTTCAAGAAGTCACTCACAAGGTGAGTTCTAGAAGATACTCAGGGTGATAGAAAGCATATTTCTGGTCTTTTGCCAATTATTATGAGACCCATGAATGTTGTTGTAAATAAAGGTGCATGTACTGGAGACTATATAACTGAAACATTGAGAAAATCATTATCTAGTATCACTTAACTGATCTCGGAGAAGGCAATGGCAACCCACTCCAGTACTCTTGTCTGGAAAATCCCACGGATGGAGGAGCCTGGTGGGCTGCAGTCCATGGGGTCGCTAAGAGTTGGACACGACTGAGCGACTTCACTTTCACTTTTCACTTTCATGCATTGGAGAAGGAAATGGCAACCCACTCCAGTGTTCTTGCCTGGAGAATCCCAGGGACAGGGGAGCCTGGTGGGGTTGCACAGAGTCCGAGACGACTGAAGCGACTTAGCAACAGCAGTGCTTAGCACTTGCAACAATTCAGCTAAAAAAGAGGAATATACACATAAAATTGTGTATCAGATAACTGATTTTATATTTCACTTACAAAGATATATATACTTTGGTTGATGAAACTTGTTCCATAAGATGATAAAACATGAATGATTCTGAATCACATAAACATTTATTAAAATCTGCCCTTAGGCCAGGATCTGGGCGATCCATTGGGCATTGAAAGATGAATAACCCACAGCCCCTTTCTCCAGGAGTTTATACTGATTAATAAATAATCACCTAGAGTACAGAACTCTATAACAAAGAAATACTTTAGAGGATATGAGATTTGAAAATGCATGTGTAATCCTCTCAGGTCCTTCATACACAGCACATATATTTTTTTGTACCGCTTAGAATTTGCCAGTTACTACCCCCTAGAGGAGGGCTTCCCTGGTGGCTCAGACAGTAAAGAAACCGCCTGCAATGTGGGAGACCTGGGTTTGATCCCTGGGTTGGGACGATCCCCTGGAGGAGGGCATGGCTACCCACTCCAGTATTCTTGCCTGGAGAATCCTCATGGACGGAGGAGCCTGGCGGGCTACAGTCCATGGGGTCGAAAAGAGTCGGACGTGATCGAGCACGCGCATGCACGCGCGCACGTACATAGAGATATTGAAGTTCAGGAGGCTGACAAAGGAATTTTGTCAGGAATAAGGAAGATTTGGTATAACAATGATGTTGGCTAATCTTATTTGACTTGTAAAAAATGTTTCAGAGAATATTCAAAAACGGTCCCTACAGCTGTAGCTATAGAACAAATATCTAGCTTAAGACGAACACTATTCAAAAATACTATGTATTAAAAACAGTGGTTTGTGATTAGGTATAATTGGTTGTACTAGAGTGATAAGAAACTGGAAAAAAACAGTCATTATTTGTTACTATTTTTCAAGATAAGAAAACACAGAGTAGCCTGACATTATGGAACAATTTTCACAACCATGATGTTAAAAAAAAAGCTGTACTGATAAGGAAGATTTTTAAAATAAAGCAAAAAAATAAAAGTGCAGTGCTTCAAACACAATCTTTTTTTCCCCTTTGATCATGGTTAAGGGCAATTCAGCCCTGTAATTATTTTCCAACAGAGAAACAAGAAAGTTGGAGTTATCAGCAAATCAGCAACACTGGACACTCCTGAAGCCATGGCCCTTTCTGCCTCTATAAACATGATCAATACTTCTTCCTCAGTCCTGCAGCAGAATCACCCACTGACTCCCGCATTTTTAGCTGGCACCCCTCTTTTTAAGTGCCTGCCAAAGTATCCTACTTAACTATTATGGCAAGAAAAAAATATCAAATTAGGAAAGTAAAGAAAGAATAAGGCCATTGTCTGTGCAGTTGCCTTCCAGGCTGGCCTGTCATTTTCTCTGGGAGGGACCTCTGAACTGAATTGACTGCCCGAAGTCTTAGGTTCTGTTCTCACACCAACCACTATGATTCCATGTGAGCTCAGCCAAGCTCTTTGATGTCACCAGCCTTTCCTTTTTCAGAGAGGAGCCTGGTTGTGTGTGATTGCTTGTTTTGAGTGCAAGCGTCTGGGTACAGCTAATTAGACACCTGATGGGTTTGACTTCTTTGGGGTGTATCATTTTAATTTTGTTTTTCTGTTTTAATCAGTGGTGTTAGATGATTTCAGTAATGCTGATATACATATATCTATGCCTATGTATTATGTGTGTATATATTACACATAATGTGTGTGAAACTTTATAAAAGGTAGCTTTATAATAAGCACATTGTTTATTGTACTCTGACCAAGTGCAGAGGCTAATTTGAAAATCCTTGGAACAATAGTCAGAAATTCCTATTTTTAAAGAATTCATTCACGCATCCGCATGCCTCTAAGGACAGAAATGAACATGCCAGTTCAGCATGAGAACGATGACAGTTCGGAAAATAAACTCCTTGATTTTCCTTACAAAACAAAAACTAAAACATTACAGAGCTTTGTTGTTGTTTTAGACCAGAAGCTAACATTTCTTCTGCTTTCTTCTCTCATCTCCCAAAGCCATCTTCCCCTACGACTATCTCAAGGGAGGATCTAGTCTGAAAATTCAGGCAAGTTCTACCCGAACTGCTACTTGCACCAGTAAAACAGTATGCTATCCTTGCAAGTAAAGGTAAAGATCATCAATCAATCTTTCCTCCAAATTACACAATCCTCTGAGTAAAATTAATAATTACAGACGCAATTATGCTCTATTAGCATGAGTAAAATGTTTATGCAAAGAACCTTAGCTAAGTGAATGCAAATGATGGTAGATCACAGGCACACACACTTTACTCTGCCGTTTCCTCTGCCAGGAAGGAAACGTTCTAAGATCTTTGCCTGCTTTCTTGCTTCTCATTATGGAGGGTTCGGCTCTGATGCCATCTACTGAGAATGGTCATTCTTAACTATCCCATTTCATGAAGTACCCCAAACTCCCTGTTCCATATTACCTTGTTTGATTTGTATAGCACTTTGATCTTTAGTTACTGTTCTTTTGTTAACTGGCTGGCTGTCTCTCCCATTAGCCTGTAAGCACCATGAGAGTTGGGGACTTCTCTGATTCACCACGCCGTTTCCAATGCCCAGAATCATGCTCGGTGTACAGTAGGAATGCACGAATATCCAATTGGTGAACAGATGAACAAATGAAATGCTCTTGTTTTTGTTGGAAAAGATTACATAGGAAAGGATGAACAATTGCAAACCAAGCTCAAGACTGGTTTTACTTAGAAGTACTTGTAGTTTACCAGACAGTATTTATTATACACTTGAATTTTTAGACCTTTATTAATCTACCTGAAATTATACATAAAATAGCCATCATATGTAAGTGTAGAGAATATGCCAAAAAAAAAACAACCCACAATAATGGCAAATGCACAGTATTACAGTGAAGTAAAATGGCTTCTCCATGTGACAACTGACTCAAAGTTAAATTTCTAAGTACTTAGAATCATTATGTTTCTCTTTAATCAATTTCTAGATTGAGACACACTAACTCTATCCACACTGTAAACTCATGAAACATAGCAGTTATTAATTACAGTAGCAATAAAAGTTCATAATCTAGCTCCCTCATAGGTAGGTCCCCTATCAAAGAATGTAATACAAAACAGGAATTATTCTTTTTCATCTGTGTTCTTATTGTGTTAAATGCTGTTGCACAATTTGATTTTTGAGTTTTCATTGAAAAGAAGACCTTAAAAATATGGACAGTATTTTCTTGCCATGAAAATGAAAATCTGAGTTGCATGAGTCTTAAAGTACTTTTCCTGGCTAATCTTCTTTTTGCTGTTAAAAAATGTGATAAATTATTATATGATTCAAAACCATAATATAACTGAAGGAAATGATCATTTGAAAGGATTTTAATTAAATTATGTTTCAAGAGTACTTTCCTATGACAGTTTATTTTTCTTCGTATTTTTAAGTGTCAAATCTGCTATAAGCCAGAACTTTAGGGTAGTAAACTAGAAAAATTAAGTTATAGTTCACAGTAGGCATCTTCTTACACTTTGAATAGAACAGACCCGTCTGAATTCATTCCATATTGTATTAAGAGAAAAACTGTATGTAAACATTGTGTTTTGTAAACTATATACCTTTCCTTGGTCTTGCCACTAGAAAGATTTTTGTTTTTCATTAATAAAACCCAGTAATAAAGAGTTATATGATCCATTTCAATATCTGTATTCATAGAAAAGTTACATAAAAATATAAGAAAATTTCAGAATTAGGGTTTATTTTACTGTTAATATATGTGGGGAAATGTGGATTTGCTAACCTAGAATCTTATTTTTTCTTTGTAAGGATAATTGATTCTCTTTCTGTATGTAATATCTTTCAAATCAGACCACCAAGAAAAATTGATTCTAAAAAGTTAACATACCTGTGCTGGAATCCTTTACTATCAAGAGCATGCTCTTATATAGCTGATGGTCTTGGAAAATATTAAACCTGTAAGAGTTAAAAGTCAAAAAAATCAATAACACAAATTAGAAGAATTTATTGTGAAACAATATGGAGTCTCATAGATATACATCTAGTACAGCCAAATATCCTGTCATATAATGTTAAATCATTTTGAAATAGTTTTAAAATCCAAATTTGTAGCCAGAACAATTTCTGAGCCTCTTTTTTCGCTGCACTAATATTTTGTTTTAGTCATTAACCCAAAGATGCCTATAAAAGAACAGTGATACTATGGGATGTGATCAATAAACGCTGACGGTTCATTGATTGATGTCTTGGTCCTAGACAGAAGAGTTTCTAAGTCAGCCATGCCTACTTGTGAGATGAAGGTTGCAGTATGGAATTGTACGTGTTATAAAGTCACCCCTCTGAACTTCTGCGTAATTCATATCATCTATGTACATTTTGAAATTGTTCTGTAAAATAGGCAAGGCCATGGGTAAGTTCAATGTACATTGTGCAAAAGTATATTGTTTAATAGCTTTTATTTGAGAAAAAAATCATTTTTTACTTTAAATGACTTTGAGTTTAAACTGTAGTTTCTAAATTCTCCTTTGTTTCTTGCTCACAACCATTGCTGAACATAAATTTGCCTTTCCCTTCATGAAATCACTGCTAAGGACATAATCATTTGAATATGACTTATTTTTTTTAAAAAGTCCAGAAATTATATTGCTACTTCATGTTCTTATGGCACTTTGGTCATAATCCTGAGAAAATATTGACAAAGTTATTACTTTAAAATGTTAAGTACCAGTAGTAATAAATGTGGCAATCTGGCTAAAAAGCACATTAAAACCTACCTGTTAAGAATGTCAGAAAAAATTAGTTTATGGAAAACAAAAAAATCTTAATTTTTAATTATAAATTTATATACAAACTCAATCTTTCTTCTCTTCTCAAATTTTTACATAATTTTAGAGAATGCTGATTATATAAAGATGAATGAAAACCAACTCATAATAGAGCCCATTCTTCAGTCTATTGGAAGAGATATATATGTGAATAATAATTAAGATACAAGTCATGATGTATAGAAATTATAGCCCTTATACATTGCTGGTGGAAGTATAAGATGGTAGAGCCACAGTGGAAAAGATTTTGGCAGTTCCTCAAAATATGAAACACAGAATTACCACACCAGGGACTTCTCTGGTCCAGTGGTTAAGATTCCACATTTCCAATGCAGGGGGCAGGAGTCTGATCCCTGATCTGAGAACTAAGATCTCACATGCTGCACGGTGAGGCCAAAAAAAAAAAAAAAAAAAAGGCAGAATTACCACACTATCCAGCAATTCCACTCCTGGGTACCACCCAAGAGAAATAAAAACTTCTATCTACACAAAAACATGTACACAAATATTCATAGCAGCTTTATTCATAATAGCTGAAAATATAAACAATCCATATGTCCATCTATTAGGAAATGAATAAGTTACATGTATTATATTCATACAATTGAATATTACATCAGTTCCCTCTGAACCACAAAATTAAAAGAAAATCTTTCCCAGAAAGTGGGAGAGTTCTGCTCCTCGTACTGAATCAGGAAAAAATGAATTACTGATAACATGCTACAACACAGATAAACCTCAAAAACATTCTAACTGAAAAAAGCCAGTGAGCGACAGGAGATCACATATCTGTTTACACGAAATGCCCAGAATAGACAAATCTGTAGAGAAAGTAGACGAGTGGTAGTCTAGAGGGAGGAAGAGGTATGTGGAGCTAGACAGGAGGACGCAGAGTAACTGATAATGAGCACTAGGGTTTCAGGGTAAAAATAATGTTCTCAAACTAGATGATGCAGTTGTACAAGTCTGTGAATATACTAAAATGATGTTACGGCATATAGATCATATATCAGTAAAGCTATTAAGATACAAGGCAGTACATGATAAAACAAAAAAGTATTCCTGAAGGTTGGAAAAGAAAAGAAGTAATTCCTTGTGTGGTAGGGCAAGTGAGAAAATGGAATGTTAGCAGTTTCCTAGAAGAGGAAACTTTTAAGCTAGATCTTGAAAAATAAGTAGAAATTTCTCTAAGTTGAGAAACTTCATCATGTTTGACAGAGAGGCCAAAGCACAGATCTAGGGAAAGTCACAGTTAATTTGATAAACAATTCAGCAGTGGGAGGATGGATAGACTTAAGAAAGGTGCTTGGAAGTGACAGAGAATGGTAGGAAACAAGACTAAGACAACAGGTAGAAAACAAGAGCGGTTAAAACCCTTTAGGCTTTGCTGAAAAACAATGGTACACTCCTCTGAATTTGACAGAAACTATTAAAGTTTTTCTTAAGAAAATTAGCATGCTGCTTTTTGTTTTATAGAAATGAGACATACCTCTTTAAGATAAGATTTACATCTCTGATCAAAATTGTCCAGGAATCCAGGAATCAGTAAGATACTTAGCTGGTTCTGACTGGTCAGGAGTTGAATCAGTAGGAGGAGCAGAACTCTCCCACTTTCTGGGAAAGATTTTCTTTTGATTTTGTGGTTCAGAGGGAACTGATGTAATCTTGCAGACAGACCTCCCTGGCCTCAGGTACATCCAGGGACATTCTTGATCCAAATAAACTCAATAGTAACTGCGACACTGTCCGAAGTCTTTGGTCCTTTATCACTGTTTATCTTTTTCTCTAGTTGGGACTAAGAAACGAGATCCCCTTTCTGTTTGATGGTAAAACCAAAGTCACTGACTTTGTTGGTGCCAGTGTCATAGAGGATGTCTGTTTATGAAAAGTGGCAGCAGTGATAAACTGAGGGCATCCTGATGGCATTCAAAACCACAGTTCTAGCACTCTCCCAGGCCACAACCCAGCCCTTGGTAATGGGAGCCATTGATTTCCTCTTTGCGGTTAAGCTGGTTAAAGTTGAATTTCTGTCACTTGTAGCAAAATGTTTCTAACAGCATTAGAGCTAGGAAGTTTAATCAGTCACCAATAGATTCTTGCTGGCCTATTGGATGCACCATGATGTATCCATTACCTGATATCTGCCTGCAGTTCAGAAGATCCTGGTTCAGTTCCTGGGTTGGGAAGATCCACTGGAGCAGGGATAGGCTACCCACTCTAGTATTCTTGGGCTTCCCTTGTGGCTCAGCTGGTAAAGAATCCACCTGCAATGCAAGAGACCTAGATTCAATCCCTGGGTTGGGAAGATCCCCTGGAGAAGGGAAAGGCTACCCACTCAAGTATTCTGGCCTGGAGAATTCCATGGACTGTATAGTCCATGGGGTTGCAAAGAGTCGGACACAACTGAGCAACTTTGACTTCACCTGATATCTGTGACCTAAGAGCAGTATGTGTGCTGTGGTAGGGGAACTTAAAAATGAAGACTTTTCATCAATTTTTAACATCAGTTCCTGACTGATAGATGTTATTATATCCTAAATGGACACATTTTCTCTTGGAAAGCCATTTGCAGCTAAAAATGTAGGTCAGAGATACCAAAAATCCAGCAGGTGTGCCAGGTCTCCTGCCATACTTTTGGTCACCATGACTAGCTGACAACAGAATTTTACTAAACCTGGCTGTGCCCTTGAGTTCCTCATGAGCAGCCCACCAGGAAGCCACTGACAGTTAAGTAGAGTTTGCATGCAAGATCAAATCTACTTGCCAGCCTGGATAAGGTTACTGATAATGATCTTAATAAAATCATTATGACCCCTTTCTCTCTTCTCTATAAAGTTAAGCCCTTCTACCAGTTTAAGACAGAAAGCCTGCTTTAAGGAAATCTATTATTCATGTATGCCACAGCGGAGTCACCTTTCCCCGTATGGGTGCGTTTTAATCCTTTACTACAAACACTGGATGAAAGGATTTCCTTTTGGTGATAAAGAATTTCAGGCATCTGAGAGCAAATGGAAGAGTTATTTCAGGAGGACTTTTTCACAGAGCTTCTGGGAGCCCAGCGTGTGTTTGGGGCTAATCCCCCCTTTTTGGAAGTCATATCGCCTATATTGCACCCACCAGGCTCACTCTAGACAAAGAGAATTTGAGAGAGTCTGACCTCGTTCATGAAATAAACTGCCTTCAATTCATTTTATAGATTAGTTCAGAGATCTGTCAAATTTTATTTCAAAACCCTCAATATTCTATAGACCTTAAGTTAAAAATGATATATATTCTTTCCACCTGGCAGATTCTCTGCATTTTCTTAGCCAAGGTAGTGGAGGGGGGACATTAACCAACTGTCTTTAAAAGCTAAGCTCCTGAATCCTTACAACAACTGTCAGAGCCTGTTATCTTATAAAACACACACACACACACACACACATACTAAGGAAATTAAGACCAACTAAGGAGATCATATTAATTTATTGCATGTACCCACATTTATGGGCTTCCCTGGTGGCTTAGCTGGTAAAGAATCCACCTGCAATGCAGGAGACCTGAGTTCTATCCCTGGGTTGAGAAGAGCCCCTGGAGAGGGAACGGCTACACACTCCAATATTCTGGCCTGGAGAATCCCATGGACTGTATAGTCTATGGGGTCGCAAAGAGTCAGACACGACTGAGCAACTTCCACTTTCCCTTTCACCCACATTTATATCCCTGGTGGCTCAGATGGTAAAGAATCTGTCTGCAATGTAGGAGACCCAGGTTGGATCCCTGGGTAGGGAAGATCCCCTGGAGAAGGTAATGGCAACCTACTCCTGTATTCTTGCTTGGAGAATTCCATGAACAGAGAAGCCTGGTGAGCTATAGTCCATGGGGCTGCAAAAAGTCGGATGTGACTGAGTAACTAACACACATATTTATATCACAGGTGGAAATCCACAAAGTGTGCATAGAGCAAAAGTGTCCTAAAGAAGTCCCATTCTTCTTTGTCTTTTTCATGATGTTGTCAAGAACAACGAAGGGTCTGAGATTTTATCCTGACTAGAAGCAAATTAAGTAGCTCATCGAGGTTTCATGGATTCTGTCAAAAGTCAGTGACAAACAACATTGTTATTCAAGAAATAGCAGTGGCGGAATATCAGCATTTTCCTGCTCCACAAGCCTAATTCCCCAAAGGGCGATTCAAACAGGGTCAGGTGACCCTTGTACCTGTATTAAAGGGCTGCAGTAAAGGAGAGGAACTCTGGGCTTAGGAATTCAAGTCTTTTATAATGGGCAGTAAATACGCCTGACCATTTGTTCTAGAGGAACATAATATAGTATAGTATGGTATGCTGCTGCTGCTAAGTCGCTGCAGTCGTGTCCGACTCTGTGCGACCCCATGGACGGCAGCCCACCAGGCTCCCCCGTCCCTGGGATTCTCCAGGCAAGAACACTGGAGTGGGTTGCCATTTCCTTCTCCAGTGCATGAAAGTGAAAAGTGAAAGTGAAGTCACTCAGTTGTGTCCGACTCTTAGTGACCTCATGGACTGCAGCCTACCAGGCTCCTCCGTCCATGGCATTTTCCAGGCAAGAGTACTGGAGCGGGGTGCTGTTGCCTTCTCCGTATGGTATAGTATAATGTAATATGATATAATATTAGTATGGTATAGTATAATAAATTTGGTAGAATTATTATTATAAGCACATCTGCCTTTTGTTTTAGTGACACTATTTCTATCTTCTAAGGCTGTTTGCTATTAAAAAAAAAAATCCTTGAAAACATAGTACAAGAACCACAAAAGACAGTGCCTCTGCTCATAAGACATGTAAAAATGAAAGACACACAGAAAATTATCTTTCAACAGATATGTACAACAGATTCTTTTTTGTTAGTCAATATGGGTTGGTTATATTGAAAGTCATAGAATTCCAATTAATAATGATCAATAGATTTCATGATAAATGTTCTCATTAAGAATTTTTGAATGTAATATTAACTGATTACTGTCATGTGATGCTTGGAGAAGGAAATGGCAACCCACTCCAGTACTCTTGCCTAGAAAATTCCATGGATGGAGGAGCCTGGTGGGCTACAGTCCATGGGGTCACAAAGAGTCAGACACGACTGAGCGACTAGGAGATGCTAGGAGAAATAATGGCAATGTACAAATTCAAAAAATGCCAAATTTCAAAAGGAAATAATGGCCATTTTATCCCTACCTTAATCCAAGAGTGAAAACACATTGAAAACAGTTGTGGGAGAATTTTATAATTAGAGAAACAGCTTCATCAATCTAAAATCAACCATTTAAAGATGATACAGTACATATTGGGGCATCCCTGGTGGCTCAGAGAGTAAAGAATCTGCCTGCAAGGTGGGAGACCTGGGTTCAATCCCTGGGTTGGGAAGATCCCCTGGAGAAGGGAATGACAACCCGCTCCAGTATTCTTGCCTGGAGAATCCCATAGACAGAAGAGCTTGGTGGGCTATAGTCCATGGGGTCGCAGAGTCGGACACGACTGAGCGACTCTCACGCTGCACTTTGACGCACAGTACATATTGGGTACTGGTTTCCTTTTATGACCTGTGTAAGGAGTAATGGAAATTAATTGTGTTTGATCCAGAACGCCAGCTTTATTTTAGATAAAACATGTAACTGAGTAAAATAACATATATGCCCTCAAATGATGGTCCACTTCAGATTTTATCAACTAAATCTATATTAAATAGTAGTTTAAAAGTATGGTATTGCTAACTAGAAATAAAATTTGATACATACTACCCTGTAATACTTAATCAAATGATTGAATAATCCCAGTATTTTTCCTGTAAACTTGTCAGGTTTGTAAAATGCCGTGACTATGCATATAACACATAGGAGCTGAGCTCGTGACTATGGAACAGGCAGTGACCCCACTTCCAAGCTTTTTGTGCTCACCTTTCACTTCAGGCACAAATTGAGCCCTATCTTTCCTGATAACTTCAAGGTCTTTTTTTGCCTGCATTGGTGTCTCACATAGGCAGTAATCCGGCATGAACTTGTTCCAAGACCACATCTGGTGGGTTTCAGACCGGAGTGAACCTTTTGGGCCACCTGGGCTCCTTGCTATTATCCATGACTGTATCCATGGTTCCAAGGCTCTAAAACCTTCAAACTCTAATAGCTGCCTTTGGCTCCTTTGCTCCCGATTTGTCTATCCTTTCCAAGCATATGTTTCAGGGACCATACACCAGGTCATTACAGTTCAACTGGAAGTCTTTGGAGAGGCAAAGCTGCCCTTCTTCAGAGTGAACCAGCGTAAGTAGATGTTCAAAGCTTTCCTCTCCATTATGCTCCTTGTTTGCATGTGGGGCCGTGCACCCGAGTGTTAACACACTACTGTCTCACTTGGCATCAGGTTGGCCCGTACCTTGTGCTGACGAGTCCTTCATTCTCCTCTCACTGCACATCCACCTTCGCCCAGTTAAAACTGGCCCATTTCAAGTTATTCTCCTTGCCTGTGGCTCTCTGGTCCACATGTTGCTGCCAGTTTCTAATGTAGAAGAATATCACCATGCCTTCCACATTCCACGAGGGTTGGTTCAGTTTTAAGAACGCTGTTATAGCAAGCAGCATAATGACCACTCTTTCCCTCCTCTGCTTCCTGCCCATCTAAGCAGCAGAGTGTACTAGGCTGAATGAACCCAGTAAATGTGGCACCAGTTTGTACTTTTCTTGAATGAAAAGCCATAATTAGTTTCCTTTAAACAGTGTAAAATGAACAAGATGGATTAGAGTGGTTGCTTCAAATAATTATGTAATTAAGATTTGTGTGCACTGCTAAGTGAATTCATAATCTTTGGGAAATTCTTTTCAATTATGACTAGGGCATCATAAGCCATGTTTTAAATTTTAAAATCTCAAAAAATGTTTTTTTGTTTTTTCCCTTTACACGTCCGGCTAGACGTTATTGACATACTGGCCTACAAATCTCCCTGTTTAAATTTTAGTTGGCCTAGAAATGCTCTAGAAGGGTTCATAATCAAGCCTGAAAATCTGATTTACCTAAAGAGCACTTGTTGGGCTCCCCTGGTGGCTCAACAGCAAAGAATCCACCTGCCAATTGAGAAGACACACGCCGCAGAGCAGCTAAGCCCAGGCAGCACAGCTATTGAGTCTGTGCTCTGCAGCCTGACAGCTACGACCATGGAGCCCACAAGCCGCAACGACTGAAGCCCGCATGCCCTAAGCCCATGCTCTGCGACACATCAGCTAGAGAGGAGCCCCTGCTCACTGCAACTACAGAAAGCCTGTGCGGCAACAAAGATCCAGGACAGCAAAATAAATAAATAAAGAGCACTTGTTAAAAATTGCCCTAATGCACTTACCGAAACTAACAGTCAACAGCTTGGATTTTATGTACTTCGCGCTCTACGAGCTCGCTATGAATTAAATCTGCATGGCCTGACAATAACATTATCTGAACGTTCAAAACTAATTACAGTGCTGCAAATATTCTGCAGGAAGGTAAATCAATATGAAATTCAAAAGTGCACAGCAAGCTTATTTGCTTCATAATATACCTGTGTACCTTTTTTAAATTATAGCATTGTGATTTTTTAAATTAGCCATCATTCCATCCTGATTTGTCTTACATTACTACCAAAACATAATCAATCAGAAATGAACAGAGAACTTGTTCATTCAACATTTATAACCACCATTCAATAATTCATATCTAATGAACCAGAAAATATTCTCCCTTGTGTTATAATTATCTTTGTATATGTCTTATATTACTCTATCTGTCATCAGCCAATACACCTAGTGTAATACACTGAACACAGATATGCACCTATTTGTTGATGGAAAGGTTGGAAGGAGAAGGAAGAAGGGAGAGAAGGAAAAAGGGATACCTACTTTTGGATGTGTTTATTAATTATACATTCTCAAAAATATAAGCTTAACTGTAACTGGGCAGGGATATTATAAAAGATTCTGATTTTTGCAGTTAGATCATTAAAATTATTTCAGTGCTTCTGGATAAAATGTGCTTTTAGAAAAGTTGAGACTATGAGGATAAATACTTTATCTCAGGGATAAGTTAATGTTATAGAAATATTTTCTGGTTTTCACATTCTAATATTTTACAAAGATGTTTTATTACCTCTAAATTAGATATGTTTAAGTATAGTTACTGTTTATGAACAATTAGCAATTTTTCCTGGGATGTGAAACCATTCCATCACTATTCAAATACTTTTAATTTTAACTTAAAAAGAAATAATATAAAGACCAATATTTGTGCTAATGATGATCAAGTTCTTACTTGATCGATCATAATTAATGCATTTTCACAAGATTTTTTGGGAGGGGTTCCTAAGATTTCAGGTCATCAAAATAAAGAAAGTTTTCTTTTCCTTAACTTTGAGGTTTTCTATCTTTGTTTTGTCTCACAACTCCAGCTTTGGCAATGGCATCTTGTGGTTAACCTCAAAGTGAGCATCTTTCTTATAGTTTCAACCCAAATTACATTTATGTTGACCAATCCCAAATCTTAATTTCAAACACAGTTGTTTTCTCCAAGCTCCAAATACCTCCAACTGCCTAGTCAACATTACAATTCAAAAGTACTGTTATTTTCACTTAAAAATGAATTTAAATGCCAGTATACTTTTTATTCCTTATCTTCCTGTTTAAATCAGTGATACCCCATGTGACACATGCTTCAAATAATTTTCGACCCACCTACATGGTGACAATCACCTTTTCTCTAATTTTTGATGGAACTGGAGACTTTTCGGGGAAGAATTGCAATCACAGACTGGAAGACTTGTGATGCTTAAGATGTGAAACTTCTTCCTGATTTAATGATGTGAAATGCAGAGTCAGTAAAAAGAAGCATGCTATTTAAAAGCAGAGCTCATTCAATTAAAAAATAAATAAATTTAAAAAATAAAAGCAGAGCTCAAGAACTATAATATGACCTGTTACCTTGTGTATCGAGTGACCCTGAATATCCAGGTAACTATCACTGAGAAGTTGTACCATATTTAAGAGTCAGCAGCAAGGTGCCACAAAATCCTTTTGTGTCTCCATCAGGATTTACCTGTTTCTGACAAAAGGTGAAAGATGACATCATTTGAGATACCGCATAAGCTAGTGAAGATTCAACCCTCACGATATACTTTTTCTAACTTTCCTAGCTTTACTTATCTGCTGTTGACTGTTGACCAATGTACTCCAGCTGATCAAATACTTATCCCTGAACATAAACTATTCCAAATGGTTTGGATTTTCTATACTTTCCCAGTATTTCCTGGAAAGACTAGATTTCTAGGATTCTTGGCATCTCCAAATTCCCTGATGTAACTGGAGATGTAACTCGTTCAGTGAACAAACCCGATAAGTGTGAGATGCTTATAACAAAGCAAACATTCAAATTCTTATTTTCATTAGGTTTTCTAGGGTCCTATTTTATCCTACTTTTGGATTAACCAAAAAAAAAAAAGCAGTCTCATTATTTTCTGAACATTCTTAGGTAATACAGTATCCAGTGGTGACTTTTAAGACACAAAATACAAACTAAATTTTTTAACAAATGTATAGTTACGTGAAATAATCAACACTTTGATCTTCATTCAAAGATAGTCCTTTTCCTCTGCCATATAGCCAAGGGAAGGGAAATGACCAGCGTCTCCCCTTTATCCCTGCCCCTCCCTTTCTACTTGCTACTTCTGCTACTTCCTACTTCCCTTGCTACTTCTGCTACTTCCTACTTCCCTTGCTACTTCTGCTCTTCCAGGTTTGGGGCAGGAAGGATTGGAGGGTAGGAAGAGGGATCTGGAAAATCTTTTTTGCTTTGGTGGGCAGGTTTCATTCTCTGAGCCTGGATGTTTGAAGAAAGCTGCGCCCTCTTTGCATGTGATTAGGTTTTTCCGGAGCCTCCCTTCCGTACTCCACCCCGCCCTCTGTTCATTAGAAGGGCTCTCTGACTTGTAATTTCCTCTATTCTGGCCCCTTAATCTTTCTATAGTTTTTCAGATTTCAGAGGTTGAACTCCAGCAATTCTCTTCGTGTTCCTCAGGGCTATGGGGAATGGGGACAGGGCAGGAAGAAAAGTAATTAAACCCTCTATAATCTTATTCCCACCTTGTCCTAGTCAACAGTCAATTCAGCCTTTGAGCAGGGGGGAAAGAACTGTAGAAAGATATTTTGAGATGAGACATTGAGGAAGCAAGAATTATAAGGGAAGTTTCGATTGCCCCTATAGAGTTACTTCCACTCAACGTATTAAGAAGGAAATACTGTGATTCAGTTTTTAAACTCAAGTGCATGCATGCTCGGTCACCCAGTCATGTCTGACTCTTTGAGATTCCATGGACTGCAGCCCTCCAGGCTCCTCTGTCCATGGGATTTTCCAGGCAAGAATACTGGAGTGGTTTGCCATATCCTACTCCAGGGGATCTTCCCCACCCAGGGATTGAACCTTCATCTCCTGCATTAGCAGGCAAATTCTTTACCACTGGGCCACCTGGGAAGCCCCCACAAATTAATTAAACATCCACTGTATTTCCTAAAAACTCTGAGGATCTGTGAAGCTGTTAAAAAATTCTAGAATAATTTTTCTCCCAGCAATAGGAAGACAGATTCTGCCTTTTTTGCAGACTTAGAAAGTAATAGTTAAGTGGAAAAACCCAAAGGTTTCAGTTTTATCCGTATTCACCCATAGCTGTGCAGATCTGACCTAACTTGCTCACTGGCAGAATTCAGCCTCAACCTCCATTCTATCTGTTACATGGCATTGTAAAGCTGAAATTGCCTAAGACCTTTAATTTAAATTCCAAGCAATAGTTTGGAAAATCCCACAATGGTCAAAAATTTTGGCAGCAAGAATGGAAAAGTGAGCTTTGTCAGGACAAAAGGACAGCTCTAACCCCTGAAAGTAATCAAACACTCTTCAAAGAAGGTTTCTGAAAGTCCAAGCATGTCCTGGCTGGTTAGAGACTCCACTCCAACCAGTTCTCTCAGAAGATTAAAATTACACCAATTCAAGATCGGAGCTTTCAGTGCAGGGTTGATATTGAAGTGTGATATTTAATTCAGTGGGATAGGATTTTCAGTACAATTAAATCCAAAGCTATGGTTAACGTGACTATAAAAAGGACATTTGGTTATCCAAGTACTGTGATTGAGAGAATATGTTTGTTCATTTAAGACATTCAAAATACTGATAAGTAAATTTGATAAGTGATTTGTTAACTGCAGAGGGGAGGGGAAGAGCAGGAAGAGGACTAGCGAAAGGCAAGAAGATTAGAGGAAAATTAAAGTGGACTTTTAATCTCTTTCTATAATTTTTCTTTGCTTTTTCATTTAAAAAGCCTTAAAATGTGCCTATTCATGGCCTTACCAGAAACAAATGCATGAAGAGAAAGAAATCCAATTGATTTTTAATTGTTGACACCAAATTGAAAATTCAGAACAGTTTCTAGGAGAAATGTAAAACTAGTCAGATAATAATGTGAGCGCATTTGTCCTCTAGAGCTTGAGAAGCAACAACATAGCCCAGGGAAGTGGAGCACATTAACCAGGGCCAGGATGTAGCCAACCAAGACCCCTAAGCAGCATGAAGTGGGTCTAGAAGACTACAGGTCTGGCTGAAGGCTGCATATGCGTCTGCCAGTGGTCTTCTGACTACTGCTGTGAATTTGAATTTGCATTTCCTTTCCACTGTCTTCACATTATCAAAGTATTTATATCCATGCTATACATACTGTGGAGTTGGTGAGGACAGGGAGGCCTGGCATGCTGTGATTCATGGGGTCGCAAAGAGTCAGGCACGACTGACTGACTGAACTGATACATACTGTCAGCCTATGGCTGTCTACAGTACTTCTCGCAAAGTAAGCCATGTTATAAGTAACTTAATGAGTTATTTAATAATGATGATAGGCAAGTATTTATTTCAGGATGCTCACAATAAAAACGGAAATCCTCATTTTTCACATGGAAAACTAGGAAGCTTAGTTTGTTCAATGAACTCCCCCACGGCCATTTACCCAACTAGAAAATGTCAAAGTCAGAAATTGAATATATACATGTCTTACTTCACTCAGGATGCATGCTCAAAACACCATGGCTCTTTATTTTCTCTTCCTTTGGAGCTGGCTTCTCATCCTCAATGCTTCCATAGCTGTACCTGTCCAAAGGGGAGTGTTCTTTTAAACCAATACTCACTACACTTTCTGTTCTTAGTTTGGCCAACTTCTGCTGCCCAGCTAGTGAACTGCATTTTTAAAGAAGCTTCTAAATTTTTAGAAGGGCAAAGCCTAATTCTATCAAATAACTTTCTATCTGGATGCATTAGAGCCAATGGGCAGGTGAAATATTGGGAACTAGATCACCAAAGTGGGAGGAAAGACCAGCTTCTCTTGGGGTCCCTCTCCTGTCTCACAACTGCAATATGCACAAAGATATATATTCTGGAGGGATAGTGATGACGTGATGACAATGATAGGCAACGACACTGAAGAGAAAACTCTTCCTACATAATTGTTGAACATTTTCATTTAACATCCTTATTAGTGCATGCTGCTGCTGCTGCTATATCACTTTAGTCGTGTCCGACTCTGTGCGACCCCAGGGACCCCTGTCCCTGGGATTCTCCAGGCAAGAACACTGGAGTGGGTTGCCATTTCCTTCTCCAATGCATAAAAGTGAAAAGTGAAAGTGAAGTCGCTTAGTCGTGCCCGACTCTTAGCTACCCCATGGACTGCAGCCTACTAGGCTCCTCCGTCCATGGGATTTTCCAGGCAAGAGTACTGGAGTGGGGTGCCATTGCCTTCTCCTCTATTAGTATGTAAAACTCAACTAAAATCTTTTTTTAAATTATATAGAGAATAGCGTATATATATATTTCAAGCCAGGCAAATCTCCTATTAACAAATTTAATTTCCAGTAATCAAATAAACCATCTTTCTCAAAGCATCACCAAAAAAATCCAGTTGTCTTGTCTCAGCCATTTCATTAGCTGATATCCAGAAATGAACTGACACCTTTAGAACTCTTATAAATATTGTTTGCAAAATATATTTTACTTGAGTGATTTTTCCTCATGACCTCAAATAACTTAATGAATCAACTGTTTTTCTTCATATAATACTGACTGCCTTTCTGCCAAAGTCAGAAATCCTTTCACCCTGTGACATGCTGCCTTCTACCCCTTGCTACCAAAACCTCCAGGTTCCTAAAACATCAATGTATCTTTTACCTAAACTTGCCCTTTGAGGTAATGCATGCTTTTGAGTCATCTGTCTTTAATTTCCTTTGTCAGTTTTTCTCCCACTCTAGTTTCAGTTAAATATCACCTGGCATTCATGACATTACTGTGATCGCGATATTGTGAATGCCATCTAAAGAGTTTCCATATTCTGCACCTCCCCTGGAGATTACCTCCCATCTCCGGGAAACACTTTGGCCTCTGAGTTCTAGTTTCTTATGTCACTAATAGCTGACACTCATCCTGATTGAGGGAGTCCTGCCTGCCAGAAGTAAATGATTCCATTTAGGATGGAATAAAATAACTGTGTTGCTAATTATACCCACTACTTATTGAGTACTTGGTACATGCAAAGCAACCTGCTGAGTTCATTTCTTCCTCATGGTGATCTAATGAGAATGTATTCTTGGGACTTTCCTGATGGTGCAGTGGCTAAGATTTCATGCTCCCAATCCAGGGAGCCAGGGTTCGATCCCTGGTTTGAAAACTAGATCCCACACGCTGCAACACCTGGGACGGCCAAATAAATAATTTTTTTTTTAAGAATATATTCTTTTCCTTAGAAATTGTCAAGGTGAGGAATTAGGCACCAAGACACAAAGTCATTTGCCTACCATCACCAGCAGATATCAAAGTGGAGATTTCAACCCAGGCAGCCTCACTCCGGAGCCTGCTCGCCCAGCAATATTAGAGTGTCCGTGGTCGTTTGCGGGGACAGTACTGAGAAGGCAGAGTGGTGGGCAGCAAGCAAACAAGAATGGATGGGCTTCCCGGACGAGCAGTGTCCACTGTGTCCCAGACCCCACGGTTGTTTGAAAAGGATAAAAATCAGTGTGAAGGGGATATCAAGGATGAATGCTTTCAAGACTGTCAATTCATTTTACTCAATCTCAGTGCGTAAGAATACAGATGGCTACATAATTTCAGCTGGTCTGTGTAAATGATTAGCAAAACAACTCAAACCCATGGCCTATGGGGAAATTGCCATTGTGGTTCCAGATGTTCAGAAGATGTGCTCCCTGGACTAAGCCAGGCAGGGTCCCTTAGATGAGTTAGTGCCATTCTGTGAATCACCCCCCAAATGTGTAGGCTATGTACTGTATTTTTATTTATTAAGCAACCATGAAAGACAAAGCTGCAGAGGATTCCCAGAGCGCCAATAAACAATAAAAGAAAGCCCAACTGTTGTTTTGTTCACATTTCAGTTTTCCCACATGCCCCTGTCCTCAAACTGCAAAACTGCTGTTCATCCCCACGTTGACTTAAATGAAAAGCAGTAATCTGTTGGCATCAGTTTCTTTTAGGAGCAAATAGCAATGAAGCTTGCTATTTAAATCTTCCTTCCATTGACGCACATGAGTATTTAAATTGCACAGTTAAAAGTAATGAGCACTTAGTACGATTTTCTGCCGGCATCAAACTGCTCTCTCCCATTATCTAAGAGAAGGTATTCCATTCCGAGCTTCTCAGATGAAATAGGAGAGACTTCCTACCTGTTTTTCTTTTTTATTCTCGTAATTCCTTGGTTCTCCCAAGTCTTAGCCCAACTGCTATTAATTCTTGCATGCTTTCTTTACATGCTAAAGACCTCCTTGAAGCTGTCTCAGCAATAATGCTTTCTTCTTGCTTTTAAAAGAGCGGTCAAGATAAGTCAATCCACAACATATGTGTTTTCTCTGTCATTCTTCCTCCAAATCAGTGATAGTAATTTCTTCTGCTGTGAAATCCTTTATAAAACAGTAAAAAAAAAAAACAAAAAAATAGCATATTTTACTTGTAGCTTAATATGTGACTTGCTGTTTTGCCAAGCAGTGATTTCCAGTCAGATGTGTCACAGTGAAAAAAAAAAGTAATGATGACTTAAAAATAAGCTTGCTGATGTTTGATGACCCAGGCTTTGCAGGGTGGCTTCACCCAACCACTAATTCTCCACATTAAGAAGGACTGAGCCTCAAAGATCTCAGTGTCTGTTCTTCAGTTACTGTGCTTTGTCTTCCCTCTTTGAACCAGTGAAGTCGCTCAGTTGTGTCCAACTCTTTGCAACCCCATGGACTGTAGCATCCAGGCCTCTCCATCCATGGGATTTTCTAGGCAAGAGTACTGGAGTGGGTTGCCATTTCCTTCTCCAGGGGATCTTCCCGACTCAGGGATTGAACCCAGGTCTCCCGCATATTACAGGCAGTTGCTTTACCAACTGAGTTACCAAGGAACCCTTGGTCTTTGGGCTGGATACATTGTAACACGAGGTGGGATAATGGCCCATCCAGACTGGTGCCTGGAGTCAGTGGTTCCTTTTATACTGAACAGTGTCCATCTGGCTGACAGTCTGCTCTCTGTCCTACCTCCCACCACCCCAGGCCGTCCGGAGCAGGTCTTCCTCACTGTTTCAAGGAGTAACAGGGAACCCACACATCTCACAAGTTTCTTCTGTGAACAGATCTTCACCTAACATATGCTAGGATCTGCTCATTCCCAGGAAGTCCAGCCACTAACCCACCACACACCTCTCACCTGCCCGAAATGACTTGGTATTACACTACAGTATGCTTTTTTTTAAATAAGAAAATATTTTTTTAAAACAGGAAAACCAAGTGTGAGTCCAACATTAACTCACTGTTTTTTGGAATATGCTAATATATAGCATTGAAATGACATAAAAATAGATATTTGTGAGTTTTTAACAAGCAGTCAAGGAAGCTTGAAAATGCAATATTTAAGTAATTTAACCAAGCATTAGTCTGTGTGTGTGTGTGTGTGTGTGTGTGTGTGTGTGTGTGTGTGAGAGAGAGAGAGTCACTTAGTCGTGTTCAACTCTTTGCGATACCATGGACTGCAGCCCACCAGGCTCCTCTGTCCATAGAATTTCCCAGGCTAGAATACTGGAGTGGGTAGCCGTTCCCTTCTCTAGGGGATCTTCCCACCCAGGGACCAAACCCATGTCTCCCGCATTGCAGGCAGATTCTTTACCAGCTGAGCCACCAGGGAGGCCCTCATGAGTCTATATTTAACATTAAACATTAAATACAGAGAGGAGAAAACTTCTCAACTCTCTCAGTGTAACTTGCCAACAAAAGAATTCATGTTGTAGTTTCATTAATTTTTTAACATTATTTCATATTATTTTTAAATATATGTCAAAAATATATATGATATTTAAAGCATGGTAAGACACATATCTACTTAGCTACCATTGTACATGATCAATAGCCCTGCTATTCTGTTGATTTTTTATAGTTATGTAAAATATGAATGTTACTAAACAGTATGCTATTCTGAAAGAGATGGGAATACCAGACCACCTGACCTGCCTCTTGAGAAATCTGTATGCAGGTCAGGAAGCAACAGTTAGAACTGGATATGGAACAACAGACGGGTTCCAAATAGGAAAAGGAGTACGTCAAGGCTGTATATTGTCACCCTGTTTATTTAACTTCTATGCAGAGTACATCATGAGAAACGCTGGACTGGAAGAAGCACAAGCTGGAATCAAGATTGCCGGGAGAAATATCAATAACCTCAGATATGCAGATGACACCACCCTTATGGCAGAAAGTGAAGAGGAACTCAAAAGCCTCTTGATGAAAGTGAAAGTGGAGAGTGAAAAAGTTGGCTTAAAGCTCAACACTCAGAAAACGAAGATCATGGCATCCGGTCCCATCACTTCATGGGAAATAGATGGGGAAACAGTGGAAACAGTGTCAGACTTCATTTTTTTGGGCTCCAAAATCACTGCAGATGGTGACTGCAGCCATGAAATTAAAAGACGCTTACTCCTTGGAAGAAAAGTTATGACCAACCTAGATAGCATATTCAAAAGCAGAGACATTACTTTGCCAACAAAGGTCCGCCTAGTCAAGGCTGTGGTTTTTCCAGTGGTCATGTATGGATGTGAGAGTTGGACTGTGAAGAAGGCTGAGTGCCAAAGAATTGACGCTTTTGAACTGTGGTGTTGGAGAAGACTCTTGAGAGTCCCTTGGACTGTAAGGAGATCCAACCAGTCCATTCTGAAGGAGATCAGCCCTGGGATTTCTTTGGAAGGAATGATGCTAAAGCTGAAACTCCAGTACTTTGGCCACCTCACGCGAAGAGTTGACTCATTGGAAAAGACTCTGATGCTGGGAGGGATTGGGGGCAGGAGGAGAAGGGGACGACAGAGGATGATATGGCTGGATGGCATCACTGACTCGATGGAGGTGAGTCTGAGTGAACTCGGGGAGTTGGTGATGGACAGGGAGGCCTGGAGTGCTGCGATTCATGGGGTCATAAAGAGTCGGACACGACTGAGCAACTGAACTGAACTGAACTGAATTCCCCTTTTATAATGATTGAATCACACTACAATATATGTGGAGATTTGTGTGATTTTCTTTTATTTCTCAATATTAACCTTTTGAGCTGCATGCATAAATTTGGGAATCTAATTTTTTTATTCTGTTCTTAGAAGGCAAAGAGTTGCTTCCAGGTTATTGCTTTTGTGCAAACGCAGCCATGACCATTATTGTACATATCTTCTGGTACATATAGCAAAAAAGTTTCTTTAAAGTATATTCCAAAGAGTGGAATTGCTGTTTTTAGGTAATATACATATATACTTTAACTAGGTAAAGTCAAAATTTTTCCCAAAGAACTACTGGTTAATGAGATTAATAAGATTAATGAGAACCTAATCTTCTGAACACCTATAATCTTAGATTTAAAAATGATTCCAGAAAGTTGGATGTCAAATGTCAACGAATTGTGATTTTATCATTATTCATCTGATTCCTAAGTAACAGTTTTTTGTATCCTCCGGGAGTTGGTGATGAAGAGGGAGGCCTGGTGTGCTGCAATTCATGGGGTTGCAAAGAGTCAGACACGACTGAGCGACTGAACTGAACTGAGCCATTAATGAGTCCTCTATCCTGAACTGCCTGTTCGCACTTTTACATATTGTTCTATTGGGTTGTTTGCTTATATATTCAATTTTATATGTTCTTTACACTTTTATTAGCTACAGTTTAATGTGTGGCTGATATTGTGTCCCGTTTGCGAGTTTTCTTGCTCTGTTTTAATCTTACATTTAAGTCATATTGGTTCCAAAGAACCATTTTGAAAATTTTACTGGCAATACCAAGAATCTGTGGACCAATCTGGGGGAAAACTGACAGATTTATGATACTGAGCTCTCCCTATCAATATACATGGTCTAGTTTTTCATTTATTTAGGTCTTCTTTGATTTCATTCAGCTAATATCATTCTATTCTTCATAAGAGACTCATATATTGCTTTTAATTTTATTCTTATGACACATTTTTGCTGCATTTGTATGTGCTATCTTTTATTTAGCAAATCCTAAGCATTATTTGCTAATATATAAAAATAAAATTGACTTTAATACCTTGAATCTTCTATTCAGCAATGCTGTTAAATCTCTTATGAATCCCATTGATTTTGGGAAGACTTTGGGTTTTCTCTTCCCTTTAAGATAAGGATGGTATAGTGGTACACCCTGGAAAAGGCTGGGAGAAAAGAATAACCCCTTCAGATCTGAGATACATGTGATTAGCTGTATAACCCTGATAGAGAGGAAAATGTGAACAACGCAAAAGCCAGTCAGGTACCCTCAAACTGCAGAATCTCTGAGGAGCTTGTGTAGAAGATGCCTAGGGATTTTTGTCATTGTTGTCCATTCATTGTTCAACTTTGAATCAAACCATTCAAGAACCTCCTCCACAGATTTGTTGTTCTCTGCTATCTTCTGGTTCAAAAATTGTTGACTAATTCATTAAAAATGTATTTTTTTACCTTTTAAAGAGTAAATTAAATATAGTAGTACATAAAATAGACAAAATGATAGCATTTTAGGTGAATACAGCATGTTTTGAAAACATCTCTATGTCAAGTTCAATTTTGTGCAACAAGTATTGATTGAGGGCTTTCTATAGGCAAGACTCTGACCCATTAAGAAAAGTATTTGTTTGGTTATCCTGTGCCAGGAAAAATTAAGAAGACAGTAAATTTTACTAATATAAGCCATCAATCTCAGAAATAGAAATAACGCTCACCCCCATCTTTACTCTGTAATAGGTTTATCACCCTGATTTATTGGATAATTGACTAATCCATCTTGCATATGTAGACAAGAATTCATCAACCTGAGATACTTAAATGTATTCATCATTGAAAGAAAACTCCAACTAGCTAGGCATTACGTCCTAATTCATTAGCAGTGGTCATCACTCAACACTTTCAAGAGAAAAGTCATATAAAAGAAATGCTTATGAGAATTCTTTTTCTGACTCAATGAAAATTCTAACATTTTTCAATTCATGTCTAAAACGTGGAAATACTATGGTAATATTTAGCCTGAAAAGTGTTAGTTGCTCAGTTGTGTCCAACTCTCTGTTGACCCCATGAACTGTAGCCCACCAGGCTCCTCTGTCCATGGGATTCTCCAGGCAAGAATACTAGAGTGAGTAACCATTCCCTTTTCCAGGGGATCTTCCCAGCTCAGGGATTGAACCTGGGTTTCTTAAATTGCAGGCAGATTCTTTACCATCCGAGCCACCAGAGAAGCCTAATATTTAGCCTGTGTGTGTGTGTGCTAAGTAGCTTCAGTTGTGTCCAACTCTTTGCAACACCGTACGGACCTAGCCTGCCAGACTCCTCTGTCCATGAGATTCTCCAGGCATCAATATTGGAGCGGGTTGCCATAACCTCCTCCAGGGGATCTTCCCAACTCAGGGATCGAATCCACATCTCTTACATCTCCTGCAGTGGTAGGCAGGTTCCTTAATAGTTTTAGGGACATAATTTCTAGTAGCAAGGAAACAAATCTTTGTAAGCCTAAGAAATTTCTGAACATGTTGTAGATTTTCAATAAATGTTATTTTCTCCTTTTCCTCCTTGTGGTGTGTGTTTTGGGGGAGTAGGGAAGTTATATCTTTCAGAGGAGGTACCACTTCGAAGACTCAATTAGATGTTAAGTATTTAAAATATTTAAAAGATTTAATGCTCTTCCATTTAGTTCATTTATTTGAGCTACTCAAGTCTTCTATACCTGCTACATCTGCTAGCAATACAAAAATATATTTATTTAGAATCAATGCAAACAATACTGAAATATATTTGATAAAATTCCAAACCCTCCACTATTGCTACCAATCTTATTTCCCTCCCCAGAAGGAATAAAAGCAGTGTACTTTGTGACTTTAGAATGTTTCTTTATGCATTTACATAGATGGATTCATTGGAAGGACTGTTGTTGAAGCTCCGATACTTTGGCCACCTGATGCAAAGAGCCAACTCACCGGAAATGACTGTGATCCTGGGAAAGATTGAAGGCAAAAGAAAGGAGTGGCAAAGGATGAGATGGTTAGATAGTATCACCAACTCAACGGATATGAATCTGAGCCAACTCCAGGAGAAAGTGGAGGACAGAGGAGCCTGGAGTGCTGCAGTCCATGGGGTTGCAAAGAGTTGGACAGGACTTAGCCACTGAACAACAACAGATTCATTCATAAATGGATAAAATGTTACATAATTTAGAATAACTGTGTTTCAGTATAAATGGAATCAAATATTTATGCAAAATTTAGGTCTTAAAATGTTTCCATGTTTTATTTGAAAAATATAAATATGGAAATATTGCTTTCTCAGCTGCCACAGAGTAGTTTAATATAGTTTAGGATATTGTCTAACCATTCACTTACTGATGAAAAGTTATAATATTTACATCAATCTCTGAATATGTTTTAGATCATCCTGGTGTGAATATCCTTATAGATGCCTCCTGTAACAGAAGTGAGCAAGTGTGTACTAAAGATACTTGGACATTATATTTTCCCTAAGGGAAAGAAAGGCCTAGAAATTACATACGCTGTCCTTCAATCTACAGAACGCATCCAGAAGATTCCTTTAAATTCAGTTATGTGTTTCTCAATATGTCTGTCTAGTAAGTTCCTATGCCCGTGCACTCCGTCTCTTGCCAGTTCAGTTAGCTCTATCAGATTGTGGAAGATTTGTTTCCTAGATTAAAACTTTAGCCATGATTTCTAGTATCCCAGGACTGCCTGATGCCTGATACAAGCAATAATGTAGCTGATAGGAAAAAACTGCTTAAATTTGGCTGAATTCAGATTAGCTGAAAATAAGCTATTTAACTCAACAATTTGTGCAAAAATGAATACATATAAGAACTGTTATTTTGTTAAATATTGTGCAACCACCTATTGACCTTTGTAATATTGTACAGATAATTTTCTAAAATGCAATGTGTATTATATCATATATAAACATTGATGTTTTGTCAGTAAAATTTATACAGCATTGTTTTTTTACCTTACCATATTTTATTTAGGCTATTTTGTTTCATGTTGCTAGACATTTGAATTTTTCCTGTATGTTAGTTTCTAAGCAAAATTTTCCTCTAATTTTGCAATAGCAATTATTAGGCATTCTCTGCTTATTTCATTATTTTTTACCTATACTTCTAATCCATTCTTAGATAATGCCCACTCTTTCAGCTTTCATGGAGAAACGTTGTTGTTCAGTCACTCAGCCATCTCTGAATCTTTTGAGACCCCATGGACTGTAGCCCACCAGGCTCCTCTGTCCATGGGATATCCCAAGCAAAAATACTGGAATGGGCTGCCATTTCCTCCTCCAGGGGATCTTCCCAACCCAGGGATTGAACTCATGTCTCCTGCACTGGCAGGCAGATTCTTTACTGACATTGCTATGCTAAGTCACTTCAGTCGTGTCCCACTCTGTGTGACCCCATAGACGGCAGCCCACCAGGCTCCCCTGTCCCAGGGATTCTCCAGGCAAGAACACTGGAGTGGGTTGCCATTTCCTTCTCCATGCATGAAGGTGAAAAGAGAAAGTGAAGTCGCTCAGTTTTGTCCGACTCTTAGTGACCCCATGGACTGCAGCCTACCAGGCTCCTCCGTCCATGGGATTTTCCAGGCAAGAGTGCTGGAGTGGGGTGCCATTGCCTGACATTAGATTAACTCATATAGCAAACAAAAGTGGCTTACATTAAAAAAAACGAAACTGCTGAATTTTTTTTCCACTTGTACAAAAAGGAAAATAGAGTCAGATAAACAGAATAGGCATTCAGTTCAGTCGCTCAGTCGTGTCCAACTCTTTGCGACCCCATGAATTGCCACATGCCAGGCCTCCCTGTCCATCACCAACTCCCGGAGTTTACTCAGACTCACATCCATCGAGTCAGTGATGCCATCCAGCCATCTCATCCTCTGTCATCCCCTTCTCCTCCTGCCCCCAATCCCTCCCAGCATCAGAGTCTTTTCCAATGAGTCAACTCTTTGCATGAGGTGGCCAAAGTACTGGAGTTTCAGCTTTAGCATCATTCCTTCCAAAGAAATCCCAGGGCTGATCTCTTTCAGAATGGACTGGTGGGATCTCCTTGCAGTCCAAGGGACTCTCAAGAGTCTTCTCCAACACCACAGTTCAAAAGCATCAGTTCTTCGGCGCTCAGCCTTCTTCACAGTCCAACTCTCACATCCATACATGACCACTGGAAAAACCATAGCCTTGACTAGACGGACCTTTGTTGGCAAAGTAATGTCTCTGCTTTTCAATATGCTATCTAGGTTGGTCATAATTCCTTCCAAGGAGTAAGCGTCTTTTAATTTCATGGCTGCAGTCACCATCTGCAGTGATTTTGGGGCCCAAAAAATTAAAGTCTGACACACTGGTCATAACAAACACCCTCTTCCAACAACACAAGAGAAGACTCTACACATGGACATCACCAGATGGTCTACACCAAAATCAGATTGATTATATTCTTTGCAGCCAAAGATGGAGAAGCTCTATACAGTCAACAAAAACAAGACCAGGAGCTGACTGTGGCTCAGATCATAACTCCTTATTGCCAAATTCAGACTTAAATTGAAGAAAGTAGGGAAAACCACTAGACCATTCAGGTATGACCTAAATCAAATCCCTTATGATTATACAGTGGAAGTGAGAAATAGATTTAAGGGACTAGATCTGATAGATAGAGTACCTGATGAACTATGGACTGAGGTTCGTGACATTGTACAGGAGACAGGGATCAAGACCATCACCATGGAAAAGAAATGCAAAAAAAGCAAAATGGCTGTCTGGGGAGGCCTTACAAATATCTGTGAAAAGAAGAATAGGCATAACTGCCTTTAAATTGTTATTTTCAAAGTAGAAAAATTCTATCCTTCAAATTTCAGTTTTTTTAAATTAATGATTCATTATTGGCTTATTTTCCTATTTTTCCATATTTAAAGAGAAATGTATATTTTATTTAAAATGGAAAAACATAATTTTCTATTTCAAAAATACAAGTTTTTAAGCATTTTAAAATAGAAAAATATAAAAGGGAGCACAAAGCTGTATAATCTTACCTATGCAAACTATCTATTAACCTTTTAATTATCTGTACAAATTGCTTTCTAAATACAAAGTACGTTTATTATATATTATTTAAATATTTGTATCTCAGTTGTTAGCAAAATGGGGATCGTACCATTATTTTGTAACCTACCATAATTTATTCAGGCAATTTACCAAATGATATTTACTTTATTCCAACATCTTCATAACTTAAACAGAGTGTGCAGAAATAATTTTATTATGAATTTGAAATGTGAAAACAAAAAGACTGAGACTAAGGTGAATTGATTGGTTAAATATGAGAGAACATGACTGAAATGATATTAAATATTAAAAGACAAAAAAGTAGAAAAATACCTATCAATGGAAAAGAACATGTAATGATTTATTAAGGTCTGCAAAATGTCCCAAGGTGCACCAAATATAACTAATACTAAAAAAAAATAAAAGCAGTGTCTAGGAATTCTCATTTAAAGCCCATCATCATTTCAGCCAAAATGACCTGCTGACCAACTTGCTTTTAACTAAATTGCTTTCAGCGAAATTATGTTCTATAAAATTGCATTTGTCCACACTGCTTTTCCTAAGCTTTTTTTTAAATTATTTTTTAATGGTCAAATTATATGTTGCTGTTGGGACAGATTTGGGAATCTAGAAGCCACTTTTCCCCCATGCTTAGTTCTTTTCTCTATCTCTGCATCTCTCTGTCTCTCTGATCATCTTTATCCTCAGATTTCATCATTGATCAATTTCTATCCCTGGACCATGAGATTCTTCCTGTGAATATAAATGTCATTTGAAAGATTACCTTCTTCATACCAGACCTTCAGAAATAACTCTTTTGAGTTATGGCTATTTAACCACAGAATATCTTAACTCACCTAGTTTTAGGATGTTCCCTTCAGTCCTTTTTCAAACGAAATTTCATGCCTCATGTTGTTATCTCTCCTTATAAGATAAAGACCAGGGCTTCCCTTGTGGTACAGTGGATGAGACTCTGCCTGCCAATGCAGGGGACACAGGTTTGATCCCTGGTCCAGGAAGACCCCTCGTGCCGCAGAGCAACTAAGCTTGTGCATCACCACTGCTGAAGCCCATGTGCTGCAGCTGCTGAAACCTGTGCACCGAGAGCCTGTGCTCTGCAACGACAAGCCACTTCCCTGTGAAGCCAGGCACCTCCATGAAGAGAAGCCCCGCTGGCTGCAACTAGAGAAAGCCCACATGCAGCTACAAAGACCCGGTGCATCCATAAACAAATACATATTTTAAAAATCCTTTAAAAAAAAAAAAAAAAAGGATGAAGACTAAATATTTTAAGTGAACTCCTGAATAAAACGTGGTGCTGTATAACCAACGAACAAATCAACTAGGCTACTCCGTCACTCACTGGAGCATTTTACAATAGCACACGCTTTCCACATATACCAGGAACACTCTATTCCCCCCACCTTCTGGCTTCATCCTCCAGTTCCCAAAGCTGTCTGCACAATGTTACTGCCATAATAACAATGCAATAGGAAAAAAAAAATTATCACTGTGCCAGTATTCACAGCCTTTCTCTCCTGAATTCCAAAGATTCTTGTTTGAAAGGCCATCTCTTGACTTCTTCTCTGTAGCTCCAATCCAAACAGCAGGCCGCCTGTGATACTGCGCTTTCCCAGTAGCTGTACCAAGAGCAAGAGAATGCTGAAGAGTCACAGGGCAGAGGGTCTGGTGACTGAGGTGTGGTGGACACGGTGCATGAGAGTGTGAGTGAGGCTTATGAGGTGGGGGGAACAAGTGAAACAGAGGAGCAAAGTGGCATGAAGGAACAGGACATTTTTACTTTTGTGATGTGTGGTTTTCATGAATGTATAATATTGAAAGAGGAGATTATATTTGAAAGCATTTGTGATAAAACCTCCTATGTCATAGACAGAGTGAAATGGCCTGGCTGGATTTGTTAAGAAGGTGAAAAGCAAAAATGATGCCTCAGAGCTTCTGGAGTCAGATTAGTGTTTCCTTTCAACATGATTTTGAGAGACTGGATCATGTGTAGACATGGCTTATAAATATCATCACCTGGTCAAGAGCACAATAACATGTCCTGACCACTCTCACACAGGTAAAATTAGAATTAAAAACCATCCTCCACTTGATGACAAATTCCCAGGGATCACTTTAATGCCAAGGGGCAAATCTGGCTCCCTTGCCATGTTTTTTGCTTCAACCATCGAACAGAAATTTGCACAACAATCACCAACTACATTCCAACTCAAATTTCTCTCAGCTCTATAACCAACCCATACCCTATTTTGTATTAATCCCTTTCAGCCTAACCACATCACACTCAGCATCTCACTTAAGAAGGGAACACAAATCTGTCATCTGAGCAATACTGAAGTCTTGCTGGAACATGACAAGCTGCAGTGTTTAGGAAATTGCATTGTTCTGGAGAGAGGAATCTGAGAAATCTACAAATCTCTCCATACCTTACAGCATCCTTTCATCACTCCCACGCCAAAGGGGACCAGAGCTCACACTGGCAGTATCAGGAGGAGAATAGCCCTGTAAATATATTAGATGTTAGGTTCAAGTGCTGCAACAGTGGCAGCAAGATTTTTGCACATATTTTCAAAAGAAATCTACCATAGTATAAGGCTACCCTCGAGAACTCATCTGGACCTACTTTGTAAACTCCCCGTATCTCTCACTTTTCCTTGTTACTGCTGTCTGTTATGACTCCTCAGAAGCATATCTTTATGTTTGCCCTTATTATTTCATTTTCAATATCCTGTCATATGAAAGTTGTCCTTAAGTTCATGTTTCCCCTAAAAATGCCTGTTTTGTTCACGGCTACATTCCTGGCACATAGGACAATGTTGGTACATAGTACATGTGCCCATTTGAGAGTGCCTGTATCCTATCTCTTCTTTACTCCAAAAGCTCAAACAATACCTGCTATGGTAGTATAAAGGATCTGCACTGATTTTAATTATCAGAGGAAAAAATTCATAAAAATTCATAGTAGTTAAGTTAAAGATAGGAAAAAGTGCAGAAAAATCCTCTGTTAAGATAAAGAACTAGGACCAAATGATGTTTTGCAGTTGTTTACAATGCTCTAGGAGCTGAAGTTTGTAAAGAAACCATAACTAGTAATTTTGAAGAATGCAGTTACCTGCGTTAGGGTGGTCAGGAAAGGACCCTCTGAGGATCTTATTTTCATTAAGAAAACCAAGTAACAAGAGCAGAGAGCCATGTGCAAACTTGAGAGAAGATCATTCCAGGTACAAAAAGAGCAAGTTCAAAGGTCCTGAGGCAGGGGGAAGCTCAGCAAATTCTAATAATAGGGCTGGCGAATCAAGTGAAGATAGATCTGTGGGGAGAAGAAGCATCATTAGTGTTTGCCAGTCTGAAGATTATTTTCCAAAGATTTGCATAATAATGTCTGCTGATCTCAGCATCTCTAATTTTTTTTAAGTTTGTTACTTTCTTCCTTTAAAAAATTGTTTAAAAAGACTTACAAAGTTGCTTAACATACTCCAAGTTATCTGAAAAAATTTTTTCAACTTGAGTAGCAAGAGGAGATAAACACAATCTGTGAATTATCTGCTTGGGAAGGGCACTTAGAGAAAAAATGTAAAGAACATCTATAAATAACATTTATATGAAGAAGTTTTAAAAATTATCATTTTCCCCAAACCATTATATCACTCAACTACACAATTTTTGTTGGAACATAAGGAAGTGGACAAGAACAGGGAAGCTTGGAGCTTGAAAGGTAAGTTATGACTTCTCATTGATTGTTTCTAGGAGGAAATTAATTATGTCTTTCTTAATAGAGGGATAATAAGGGAAGTGGAGGTCTACGGAAGAGAGAGAAAAAGGCTATAAAATGTTTGATACTTAAATAAAGTATTTTAATTCCCAGCTGAGAGTCCAGTGACAACTACCATAAAATCAGGAGGACCCAGTAAAGACTTGGAATGAGCTAATTTTACTCAAGAATGAGAAAAAAAAATCAGCATGAATAATAATTGAAGATTAGAGGGAAATGTATTTAATACACTTAACTTTGTAAAAAAAAAATTCTGACCTAAATTATATATTATTCATTTAAATTCACTGTATTTAAGTGCACTAGATAGTAATTCTCATAGACACTAAATATAGCTCTGTTAAGCACTCTTCGTGTTTTAAAAGAGTGGAAAAGGGACTTTGGTTTAAATCTCTCAGTTAATCGCCCTTATAGGAAGTCTAGAGGTTAATATGAGGACTTAGCTATCTCCACACACCAGGTGGATAAATATGGACATTTGAAGTGTAATGTCCAGAAGATAAAAAATTTTTAAATCCTTGCATTGTAGCCTACAAAATAAAAATATTTTTAAAGTATTAGTGTAAATATATCCAAAGTCTTTATAAATTTTCAGCTAGATCAGTTTTGCCAGCTGGTAACTTCAGAAAACGTTGGGAAACCCATCTGATAGAGGAGAAGGAAACAGCCCACTCGAGCATTCTTGTCTGGAGAATCCCATGAACAGAGGAGCCTGGTGGGCTACAGTCTATGGGATCACAGAGTCGGACACAGCTAAGCGACTAACACACACACACACACATCTAATATAGGCTTTTATGACTATGATTCCTCATCTTTGAAGCATTCTTTCAGTGAAGAATATTCTAAGCTCTATATTAGGTTGGAGGAGAAAGTTAATTAAATGTGTGAACTTTCCCTAGATGGACTCAGATGTCACAGTCTATTTTTTTCATTGTTGGGGCCAGAGAGAAAGTCAAAAATGTGCTCACCGTGATAGGAAAAAGATCTACTCCCTCGAATTAATATTTTTAATACTGTTTATTACTTCCACATAGTATCAGTAACTGGTCTCCCAGTTTGCTTCCACATATTGACATGAAATACATCCCCATTTTACAGCCATTCTTCTTTTACAATGTTTCTACCAAAAAGTGATATTTCTAAAAGGGCTGTATCTGGATTCTAGTGTTGGCAACAATTTAATTCGCCTTGCGATGTTCCATCTTCTACAGAAGAATCAGTCCCCTCAGAAAGCATATTGCATACATCCAACACTAAACCTGTGCTAATTTTGAAGAAGAGAATCTTCTACTCAGATAACCAGTACTTTTACTCTCACGTCTCATTTCAATTTCTGTATTCTCATCCTGCTCTTGAGTGCTCTCATATTTACTGTTAGCTGTCTGGTTTATAAATTGTAATGTCAGGCACAAAAATACCAGACATTTCTCATGCACTTTGGGCTCCATTTAGGATCTTAGGACGCTCTTTGTAGCTGAACTGTGAAAATACTATTTGTAGATTTATAATGAATTTTGAGTTTTGTGGAATCCTAAAAATCAAAAGTATTTACTCCATGGCCTGACGATAAAATTTAGTGGGTATTAATTTTTATATTTTAACTCTATATTTGACAAAAGTATACATTTATTAACAAGTTTCCAACAGTAACAGTGATACAGTGCATTTAGAATCTTTTTTCTGGATTTTTTTTCTAGTAATGTTTTTTTTCTAGCTGTAAAACAAAATTCTAATCCAATCCCCATTTCTTCTATTTACTAACAGTCAAATTTTCAACATTACTTAAACCTGGCTTCCTTGATCTGAATAGTAAGCATCACTGTCATAGGCCATTATAAAGATGCAATAACTGAATATAAAATAGTTAACTAGTAAAGACCTACTGTGTAGTACAGGAAACTCTACTTAATACTCTGTAATGACCTATATGGAAAAAGGATCTTAAAAAGAATGAATATATGTATAAGTATAACTGATTCACTTTGCTGTATAGCAGAAACCAATACAACATTGTAAATTAACTATACTCCAATAAAAAATTGTTTTAAATTTTTAAAAAATCTTGAGAAAATAAATAAGATACAAAGATGTAATGAACAGCACATGGAATATAGTCAGTATTTTATAATACTTTTAAATGGAATATAACTGGTAAAGATATTGTATGTTGTATACCTAAAACTAATATAATATTGTAAAGTCAATAAAAAATAAAGATTAAAAAGATTCAATGAGACATTATGCTCAGTAAACATTATTTTCCTTAATCTAACTTGCTGAAACTTTTTTATAATTATAAAAATTTGAGATAATAGGGGATTCACATGGAGTTGTAAAAAATGATACAGAAGTTTCTTCTTACTTTTAAACCCATTTCCCTCAGTAGAAGCATTTTTCAAAGCTGCAGTACAGTATCGCAGCCAGGATGTAACACTGATGGAATCTACACACAGGTCTTGTGTAGATTCCCCCAGTTTATTTCTACTGCTATGTGTGGGTAGTGTGTATACATGTTTAAATTTTTATTTTAAAGTAACTTTAAACTTAAAAAAAACTAAAAGAATAATAGCAGGAACATTTTTTCTTTTTCCTAAATAAAGTTGCCAACCTGACGCCCCAAATATATTAAGTATGAATTTCCAACAAACAAGGACAGTTTCACATATACAGAATTACCATCAAAATCAGGAATTTAACATGGATACATTATTACCATCTAATCTCCAGACTTGATTCACATTTCATCATTTTCCAATAATTTCCTTTCTAGGAAAGGATCCAGTTCGGTTTAGTTGGCATATCTGTTAAGTTCCGTTCACATTGGATCTGTTCCTCCATCTTGACTTACATGACTTGACACTTTTAGAAATTGTAGGTAAGTTATTTTATAGTATGTCCCTCAATTTGAGCTTGTGTGATTTTTCTTCATGACTAGATTCAAATTACGTATTTTGGGTAGAAGTATCAGAAAAGTAATACTGAATTATTCTCATTGCATTCTATCAACTTATAAGTAAGTTCAGTGCATGCCATTACTGGGGATATTAAACATAAGTGCTTGTCAAAAGGTATTTTCTTTCAGTTTCCCCAGTTGTAAAGATTTTCTCTTTTACCTTTGTAATTGATCAGTATTTCATGCAGAAGTGCTTTGAATCTAATATTGAATAGTAATATTTTGTGCATCATTTAACTCTCACCAAAATATTTTACATGCATTGATGTTTTGGGCTGAGTTACTTATTACTCTGATGATGGACAAATCATCATCTTATTCTGCAGTTCTCTGTTACTTGGCATTCCTCTGTTTTCAAAACCTTTCAGCCCTTCCATTCATTTGTTCATGCATTCATATCTGCATGACCTTGTAGATTTCCATTTTATTCCATCGATTCTAATATTCTAATATATTGCTAGGATTTCTTATTTTAATGCTCAGGTTGTTCCAGATTTGACTAGTGGGGATCTCAAAGTAGTTTGTGTGTCCTTTTGACATGGTTCCGTCACTAGGGGAACATTTATTTTCTGGCACATCAAGCTGTTCCTGACTCACTTGTTTCTTCCCTTTTTCAGCCCAGGAAATCAGAAATTCCTCCAAGGAGCTCTGGTTCCTTTTAGTGGAGAATGGTGTTTACAAAGGAAGATCTGAGTGAACGATATGCTCACTATTGCTATTGGGGTATCTCTGCTCCCAAGCTCTCTCAGACAGACCTAGGGTATATAAGAACTATACTATATAGAATTACATCATTTATCCCCACATTCTCCCTTCCTTCCTTTGTTCCTTCCTTCATTTTTTTCCTTCTAATCTATTGAAAATTAAATTCACATGAATATTTCCATATTTAACACATTAATATTTCTATATTTCCAGCATTCCAGGGTTTGTTCTCATTTTCTCTTTTTCCATACTGTAACTCCCTTTTCCAACAGCAATAAATCAGACTCAGCTTTTCTCAATATAAATAACTATTTGATTATTTACCTGCTTAAGTACTCAACTCATATCAGAGCCACCATCACCCTCCTCTTTATCCTCCCCATCTCCTCACCACTGATGCAGACAAACTCCCCAAGTTGCTTGGTTTCTGAATACCAAGCAGTGGTCTCCTGCCAGTGCAGGAGACACAGGTTCCATTCCTGACCCAGGAAGATCCCACATGCTGTGGAGCAACTAAGCTGGGGCGCCCCAGCTGTTGAGCCTGTGCTCTAGAGTCTCGCGGCCCAGACTACCGAGCCGTGCGCCACAAGTACTGAAGCCTGTGCCCTGAGCCTGTGCCCTGCAACGAGAGAAGCCCCGCAGTGAGAAGCCTGCTCACCGCAACTAAGGAGGAGCCCTCACTCACCACAATACATATATATTTTAAAGCCATCTATCAGGTATTTCCCACCCGAAAGAGGAAAGGTGGGACCCTGAGACCTTCTTCCCAAACTCTTTCTTTGAAGCTGTCCCTGAGGTTTTGGGGTTGGGGTGTGTGGATGTGTGTGTGTGTGTGTGTGTGTGTATGCAGTCAGTTGCTCAGTCATGTCCAACTCTGCCAACCCCATGGTCTGTAACCCACCCAGGCTCCTCTGTCCATGGAATTCTCCAGGCAAGAATACTGGAGGGGGTTGCCATTTCCTTCTCTAGGGGACCTTCCCAACCCAGCGATCAAAACCATGTGTCTTGCATCTCCAGCATTGACAGGCGGATTCTTTACCACTGCGCCACCTGGGAAGGCCTAAGGTTTTGGTGGTGGTGACAGAGTATGGTGCCTTGGGTAGCAGCCAGAGAGGGTGGCTGGAGACCTGGGCCTGCTTTGTCTCTAACCCCAGCTCCTGGCAGTTTCTGGCCCCACAGCAAGTGTTCAGTAATATTCGTGTTCAGCGTTAGGCTGACTGGACTCCATAAGTAAGAATTGTTAACTTACCCAAATACACAGAAAGAGAAACTTTGTCTCACTTTGTGAGATTTGAGGCTTTGAGGTTATTTAGCCTCAAGGACTGAGAAGGCAATGGCACCCCACTCCAGTACTTTTGCCTGGAAAATCCCATGGATGAAGGGGCCTGAGAGGCTGCAGTCCATGGGGTCGCCAAGAGTCGGACACAACTGACCCACTTCACTTTCACTTTAATTAAAATAGAGTCAGGAAGCCAGAAGGGGGCGCCCTCTGGCCTAAAAGATTGCAGATCTCAACAGGAAGAAGAAAGACTTCCTCTTCTTGCCTGGCAAGAGCTCAGCCAATGAGAGACCATGGCAGCTCAGCAGGTGAAAAGCCATTATACTTTAGAACTCGGAATTCCTCCAACAGACTCTGTTTAGTACAGCTCTCTCAACTGGAGAATCCCATGGACAGAGGAGCCTGATGGGCTGCAGTACACGGGGTTGCAAAGAGTCAGACACAACTGAGCGACTTCACTTCACTTCACTTCTGGTTGCTCTGAGTAGACTTGAGTGGCTTACCATTGCAATTCCTTGCTGATTCTGATAAAAACCCATTTTTGTTTTTTTGGAGAAGTAATTGGCAGTCGAAGGTCAACACTCCCCATTTTGTGCTTTTCTGTCTCACATGTTGTGGACACCTCGCACCCTCATGGACTCTCCCAACCTATTCGACAAGGATCTGAAACTCATTCACATATTGTAAATAAACAAAAGCCAGGTTTTTTTTTCTCCCTTAGATAATGAAGACACAGAGACTAGGTGCTAAGTATTCTTTACCTACTTGACATCTTTTTTATAAACAGATGGCTTTCCTAGGCACTACGTTTGCCCAGCTTCTCCATCATGCTTCAAGTTGAGGTCATGGCTCCGTTTTTGACCTGTTTATCTCATATCTGGTTCTACCCTGTCCACGCTAGACCATACTCTTGCTCTAGATTGTATTTGTAGCTGGTTCTTGCTTGTTAATAAACAAGAAGATAGAAAGAAATGACTTCTCAACTGCCCCGGGGGAAAACTGATTGTGGACTGGATGGCTGAAGTTTGGAAAACTGAATAGACAATACAGCCTTTTGTGGTTTTTCTGATACGAGCTCCAGGAGGACAGTGCACCCGTTCGTCTGGCGGTGGAGCAGAGCGCACAGGTCAGCAGCGTTGATGCACACAGACCAAGGCGAGACCCCAGGGAAGCAGTGCTTGGAAGCCGGAACGCAGGCTCCTGTTGCCTGTGCTCGCGGTTGAGGTGATCTCACCCTCAGATCTTCCGTCAGATTTTCTTTAGATTTTCCTTCCCCTATGGTTTCTCGGCGGCGAAGTGTTTTATTGAACGTCTGGAGTAGCAGCATAGGAAAATGTCATAAAAACGGAGGAAATTAAACGAAACATGCCCGGTAGGAGCTGAGCATGAACGTGCCAGTTCCTGTTCTTCATTGCTGTTCTTTCCAGATGTGGAGAGTTTTCTTGAAATGGAAGAAATAAAAAAAGAATGTTTAGTGGTGTCTAAAAATATATAATTGGATTCGATGACTATTGTGCTGGAAAGGTGTTTTTCAGAAGTACTTCCTGGAGAGAAAAGACATACGAGAAATTATATTTTGGCTGGCCTGGCAACATGATTTTCCACCCTGAGGACTGCGACTGTTTTATCTGGCTGTCACCTTTTTGGCTTTGCTGACAGTTAACCCTCTGAATGGATATTAAGAACTGAGTGCCAAGGTAGCTGTTCAGTGTCTCCACCTCACCAGTTGGCTGGTGTTGCTGCATTAAAAAAAAATAAGATATATTGCTGTGGAATACAGGGGAATATTTTCCTTATGGGTAGAACCTTCATGGAAATGTGGAAAAGAGTCACTAATATCTTTAAAGATTTTTTTTCTTTTTCTTTAAGTTGCCTGAAATCTTCTTACCCTTCACTCAGTGCTGTTGACTGGGTTTTACCTCCTGCTGTTGACAGGGTTTACCCTTTTGGAAAGAAAGTCTTTGTCTCAATAATCTTCTCAGTGGTTCTATTTTAATACCATTCATGATGAGTGATGATATTTCACTTGGTCTTTTTCCTCTTTCTAATTCCACTCACCACACACTTTTTTCCTTACCTGAAGGGGGAAAAAGTTTTACCTTGATCTTTGAAACTGCTATTTCATGGAGTTGCACATGCTCTCAACAAACCTCCCAACTTTGTATCCCTACTGTTTTCTTGATCCTGTCATTTTCCAGCCCAAAGTCTGAAATGAAAGAAAGAAGTTCGATCAAAGGGAAGGGAGACAGAAGCACCCTGCTGCCAAGAAACCACTTGGACATTTTCCTCCTCTTCAGAATGTTCTATTCATTCTCCCAGTCTATTGAAATGTACTGGCTACAAGGTAGAGAGTTACACAATGAAGTGTCATTACACATTTGAGGTGTAAGGATCTACTAGACACATTCTCTGTCTTCAAAAATTTAAATTTCAGTAGGTGAGAAAAGATACTTTTAGAATAAGCTACAGGCTGCAAGAGAAGTCCCTGTTAAGTGCTAAAACTGAACAAATGAAAAGATCTATGGGTCGCCTGCATCAGGGAATTACTATATTAATTTTATGAATCAGGGAGTTATTTTATGGGGAAGTTCCATTTGATTTGGGACAGGAACACTGGATGAATTTTCACAGGTGGAGATGGGGTCAGAGGAGAGGGACTCAACAATAAATGGTATGAACATGACTGTGTTCATGTAGAGAAAACAAAAGTTTCCCATACCTGTATTGCTCCCCTTGATGGTTACACCTTTCATTTCTCATGTTGTTCCTTCTAGTTCTCCACCTTGACAGGGTCCTATGGAGCCAAGGAGAATGTGGAAGCTTCCATGTGCCCACCGCTACCCCCAGCCCAAAGCTGTCTGCTTAAACTGAAGTTTACACCCAATCCACTGATGCTTTGGGAAAGCAGTCGGGCCCTCTGAAAGCTTTTACAGTTTTTCTTTTCTTTTCTGATTACTCTAGTTGCATGAGACTCACTACTTTTAAAGAGAGTCTGTTTTTCCTTCTGAAAACTCTATTACAAATTTACTTGTTACATGTTCATTAGAAACCTGATCTTCTTCTGCCCTACAATTCTGTTCCCAAAAGCAGTCACGCAGTGAGAACATCCTCTTTTGCTAGAGATAAACTCTGTTCTCCTTATGTAAATTAACAGCAGCTTTCTCTCTGCAGGGTGACACACACACAGAATGCTTCCTACCCTCTGACACATGATTTGGAACATTGGATGGATTATATTATGTACTTACTCCTAAATTCCAAAGACTTGAAAAATACTTACTACAATAAAGCTCTTACCATTAAGAACGAATACATGAACAGAAAGGAATACTATCAATTCCCTTGGCAAAACAAACAATAATGGCTTTATGAACGTCTTTTCTTTATGATCCCTTCTCTTATAGAACCAGATATCTTGGGTTTGTAGAGCCTTCCCTCTAGGATGTTTAAAAGATAACATTGTAGTAATCGAGGAGGCAAGAGTGGCATGAATATTGTGTTTTCAGGAATTATTTACCACAGCCTGGCTTTGAGAGCCTATTTTGTGAAAGGAGATAATGTCAGTTAGGACACTGGGAAAAACCAGTGATTGTCAAAAGTACCGTCAAATCTTTCATAAAAACAAAAGAGTGAATCTCAACTCAGAGACCAAAATCCAAAGTGGATCCAAGTTTTGCTTTGGCTGCAGGAGTTTGTCTGCATCTCTAAATAAAACAAAAATAAACTCAACAGTTGTGTATTTCTCAAGGCTTGCTGAGTAATGCTTGTTTGTTGCCAGATACTTAGTCAAGCTGAGCCCTCCTATAGAACATCCAAAATGCTTTGGGTTCCTTTTTTTTTGGGGGGGAGTATAATTGCTTTACAATGTTGTGTTAGTTTATGCTGTACAATGAAATGTATCAGCTATATGTATACATATATCCCCTCCCTCCTGAATCTCCTTCCCACCTACCCCCATCCCACCCACCTAGGTCATAATGGAGCACTGAGCTGAACTCCCTGTAAGGCTATGTCCTCAGCTGGCTAAAGTTTCAGACAAGTTCCTGAATACCAAATCTACTGGCCTCTTCTAAACCAATTCTCCCTATTTTTACAGAGTTGGACACCCTCTCTTAGAAAATCTAACCTCCTGAATATAAACATTATCAAGAAATAATAGGTAGAAAAACCTAGAAAAACAGGTAGAAAAACAGAGAGCTTCAATTCACAGCTTGGATGCTTTTGAAATTAGTTGACTGATGATTTTTAGAAATCTTTTTACAAAAACTGATAAAGAGTCATATCTCTCATTAAAATTATAAATTTGCTCTTCAAATTTAGCTCTATAGACCATTTGGAGTTTATTTTGTAATATGCTTTGAGGTAGTCTCAAAGTCATTTTTCTCTACGTAGTTTTTCCAATGTGATTTAACAAATATTCTTTCCTTTACCACTGAGTTTTCATGCCAGCTTAAGTGTATACCAAATCCTCACATATATAAGGATTTGCTGAACAAATCTATTCTTAATTCAATATCTATTTCTATGCCCGTGCCATATTCTTTTAATATACTTTTGTGATGTCTTAATAGCTTTGTTGTTGTTTAGTCACTACATTGTGTCCAACTCTTTGCAACCCCATGGATGGAAGCCTGCCAGGCTCCTTCTGTCCATGGGATTTCCCAGGCGAGAATATTGAAGTGGATTCCCGTTTCCTTCTCTGGGGATCTTCCCTCAGGGAATCAAACCCATGCCTCCTGCACTGCAGGCAGATTCTTTACCTCTGAGCCACCAGGGAAGCCTTATACAATAGCTTTCTATTATTAAAACTGCCTAATTGTGAGCCATTGATCTTCAATATAATTTTTAGAATCAGCTTTTCAAATTCCCCAGTAAAATCTTATTAGAATTTTGTAGCAATATTGACTAATCAATATCTACATTAATTTGGAGAGAACTGACACAAAACAATGCTGTTTTCCACTTATTTAGGTCTTCTTTAAAGTTCTTTAGTAGAGCTTTTAAAGCATGTATGTGTGCATATAAGTCTTATGCATTCTCTGTTAAAATCAAGATATTCACATGAATGCTGTTTAATTTTCTATGTGTTTTAACTTGTTTTTACTGATGTAAAGAGGTGCTAAAGATTTTTAGCTTGCTTTAATTCTTGGAAATTTGCTGAATTCTTATTAACATGAATTATTTTGTGTCGATTTTCTATGTGAGTGACCAGAGCATCTTCTGACAAGGGTTTGTACCTCTTCACTTCTACCCTTAAGTCTCTTGGTCCCTTTTTAAAAGTTATTTTTTGCATTGGCCAGAATCTCCAGCATCACCTTACCTATTTCAACTCCTAGTTCAAATATTACCTTTTTTATCCATTTATTTAAGCTTGTGACTCCCACCCAAGATTCTTTTACCCCCTTCTTGGGTTTTCTTCATAATGCCATTACTTGGACTTCCCAGGTAGAACAGTGGTAAAGAATCTACCTGCCAATGCAGGAGAAGCAGGCTTGACCCCTAGGTCGGGAAGATCCCCTGGAGGAGGAAATGGCAACCCCCTCCAGTATTCTTACCTGGGAAATCCCATGGACACAGGAGCCTGGAGGGCTACAGTCCATCGACTCGCAGAGAGTCAGATACAACTGAGCGACTAAGCATGCACACACTATTACCCACTGTTAGACTCAAATATAGACAATTATTTGATTTTCTACTTCTTGTTAGAATGTAAGTTCTGTGAGGACTGGATTGTGTTGTCTGTTTTCGTTCCAATGGAATCCTCAGTGTCTAGGAGAGTGCTGGGAGGACGGTGGGTGACAGACAGGGATCTGTTGAGGAATAAATGCTGGACAATTGGAATGGTAGGGGGTATTTCTTATTCCTTAAATCTAAAAAAAAAGTATAACATATGAAAATTTCTAGTGAACGTAGCTTTTTATGTAAAAAAATATTTTATTCTAGTCCTAGTGATCTATTAGTATGTTTATACTAAACATTTAACTTTATCTAATAATTTTGTGCATAAATTACAAAAGAGGCAGCATAAATTAAAAGATATTCTTAGGATCCAGTGAAATGAATATGATAATAGGAAATGTAGGTAATTCTGCAAATTGCTCATCCAAAATGAAAATGAAGTTAATTCTATCCTAGGTGGACCTCAAAATTAGAAGGCAGAGAGGGCTACTTATGCAAAAAGAAGGCTCTTGATCACTGGTATTTGATAAAAGCCACTTAAATCCATATAACAGAGTCTGATGTAACAGTTAATACTGAGGAGTGGGCTGGGGAATGGTTTTACTGAGACTTTCTCATGAAAAGTCAAAAAGTTGTAAATTATAAAATAAGTTAATTTTACTTTTAATAAAAATAAGATTATAATATGTTAGTTCTAAGAATCAAATTAATCAAATGTTAGTTAGATGAATTGGGCTTTTATTTTTTCTCATAATATTATGTTATAGAGATATAAGATTTCATACTTCATTTATTATTTAAAAGCAAAATTAAACCATTTATTATTTTTTAAAAGAATTCTTAGTTTTCATCAATTTTTCCCATGATCTTTTAAAATTATTTGATGATTAAGTCATTCTGTTTTACTTACCTATTATGCATCAACTTTGTTTCCTTTCCTGTTCTTCAGTTATTAGCTGGAATAGACGGATGGGCTTTCATTTGTCGTTGGGTCTGTTGTGATCTGCTCAGTTCTTTCATATCACTTTTATTGACTGCACAAAATATTGCATCTTTTACTATGGTAACCCTTTCACTTTGCAAAAGCTTTCTGTTATTTTCCATTGTATTACTGAATATCTAACAACTTGCAAAACTACTCCCTGTCTCATGGCAAAGTCAGATTGTAATATTAAACCTCAAATGTAAAATCTTCCAGAGCAAGGATTTTGTCTGCTTTGTCTATAAGAGTCTCTTCCAAGACCTTAATGTGAAAACCTCACTTCCTACTTTGAAATCTACCCTACCTTCTATTTCTAGCCTCATTTAACCACAATTTCCTATCCCTTCTAATTCTAGTTCTCTGGAAAAATATACATAAGTTAAGTCCACGGGCTAGAGTTTCTTGTAGTACTTACGGTTGGGGAGGGATTAGTTGGTACTTTGTCACAGTTTCAATCCATCTCACAGAGTGGTCTCTATGAACCAAGAGAGAAGGAAAAGCTTCAATACTTTATTAAGGGCTAACTAATAAAACCAAGGAATATACGTTTATATCTATTTGTTGTCTTCTGAGGGTAATAGCTTTACCACATCCATAACTCTATCTACAATATAAATTGATATAATATAAATGTTGAGTATGAAGTTATTCTCCTTTCCTCTGCAATCATCCCCTTTGTCCATTTCCACATTCCCTGTCTTCTGGTATATGACACGATGCCTGGCACAAAATAGCTTCTTAACGAAGAGCTGTTGAGTTTGTTGTTTTTTTAGTCACTCAGTCGTGTCCAACTCTTTGTGACCCATGGACTTTAACCCACCAGGCTCCTCTATCCATGGAGTTCTCCAGGCAAGAATACTGGAGTGGGTAGCCATTCCCTTCTCCAGGAGATCTTCCCAACCCAGGGATCGAACCTCCTGCATTGTAGGCAGATTCTTTACCATTTGAGCCACCAGGGAAAGTCAAATACTCTCAAGCCAGAAAACTAGTAATAGTTTGTATGTTTTTACAGAATTATATATAAATATTAGCTGTAATCAATTTCTTCATGCCACCATGAACAAATGCAAGTTTAGGTGTAAAAAAATGTCACTGAAGACAGGAAGGATTCCAGGGAAAGTTTTGCACTTTATGTGTTGAAGGAGGTTAATATTGTATAACTCTGTGGGGTCCATTTACATCAAGCAAGTAAATGACAGGCATATATATACATGGAATCAGTGATTTTTTTTTTAATATGGGCATGAATAGACTTGATTTTCTTATAATCAAATATGAACAATAGTGACAAACTTGAGTACCACTGGCTCTGGGAAAATCCAAGTCTTCCTAATAGACAAATGTATGGTGTATATAGTTCATTAGTTTGGTTCATTAGAACACAGCAAAGGCCCCAATCAGAAGCTGAATTCCTGTGGTGATCAAATTATCTCCACTTTATACCATGGCCAACTCTTAACTCTGAACAACAAATCTGAGTTGGTGGTCTCAAGATGATCTGAATGAAAACAGTGTGCAGTTTTAAACTTGTCAAATCGATCACAGCTGTAATGATTGTCATTCTGGGCTATAAAGACTTTTCTGCAATCATCGTTAATCCAAAAGAACAAAACAAAAAACATTAAATAACCTTTAAATAAGGTACTATGGTAGGATTTTTCTTCGTTACCACTGATCTGAAAATAATCTATCAGAGCAGAATGACATCTTTGTTAAACTCTAATTTCTAACCCATTAAATTTGCTGTTAGGGTAAGTAAAATTGAGTCAGTTTTCATATGCAAAATGAAAATGGCAGCTACATTATTGACTAGAAAACAAAGAATAATTTAGATGAATAAACTGAACCCCAAGCCCAATGTATACAGAAAATTTCAATCCAAGAAAAGAGTTACAATATAATGAGTCTTTTTCTCTTTTGCCTTCATGTAACACTGGAAAAGGTCAGTTTTCATTCCAATCCTAAAGAAAGGCAATGCCAAAGAATGCTCAAACTACCGCACAATTGCACTCATCTCACACGCTAGTAAAGTAATGCTCAAAATTCTCCAAGCCAGGCTTCAGCAATATGTGAACCGTGAACTTCCTGATGTTCAAGCTGGTTTTAGAAAAGGCAGAGGAACCAGAGATCAAATTGCCAACGTCCGCTGGATCATGGAAAAAGCGAGAGAGTTCCAGAAAAGCATCTATTTCTGCTTTATTGACTATGCCAAAGCCTTTGACTGTGTGGATCACAATAAACTGTGGAAAATTCTTCAAGAGATGGGAATACCAGACCACCTGACCTGCCTCTTGAGAAATTTGTATGCAGGTCAGGAAGCAAAAGTTAGAACTGGACATGGAACAACAGACTGGTTCCAAATAGGAAAAGGAGGACGTCAAGGCTGTATATTGTCACCCTGCTTATTTAACTTATATGCAGAGTACATCATGAGAAACGCTGGACTGGAAGAAACACAAGCTGGAATCAAGATTGCCAGGAGAAATATCAATAACCTCAGATATGCAGATGACACCATCCTTATGGCAGAAAGTGAAGAGGAACTCAAAAGCCTCTTGATGAAAGTGAAAGTGGAAAGTGAAAAAGTTGGCTTAAAGCTCAACATTCAGAAAACAAAGATCATGGCATCCGGCCCCATCACTTCATGGGAAATAGATGGGGAAACAGTGGAAACAGTGTCAGACTTTATTTTCTTGGGCTCCAAAATCACTATAGATGGTGATTGCAGCCATGAAATTAAAAGACGCTTACTCCTTGGAAGGAAAGTTATGACCAACCTAGATAGCATATTCAAAAGCAGAGACATTACTTTGCCAATAAAGGTCCGTCTAGTCAAGGCTATGGTTTTTCCAGTGGTCATGTATGGATGTGAGAGTTGGACTGTGAAGAAGGCTGAGCGCTGAAGAATTGATGCTTTTGAACTGTGGTGTTGGAGAGTCCCTTGGACTGCAAGGAGATCCAACCAGTCTATTCTGAAGGAGATCAGCCCTGGGATTTCTTTGGAAGGAATGATGCTGAAGCTGAAACTCCAGTACTTTGGCCACCTCATGCGAAGAGTTGACTCATTGGAAAAGACTCTGATGCTGGGAGGGATTGGGGGCAGGAGGAGAAGGGGACGACAGAGGATGACATGGCTGGATGGCATCACTGACTCGATGGATGTGAGTCTCAGTGACCTCCGGGAGTTGGTGATGGACAGGGAGGCCTGGCGTGTGGCGATTCATGGGGTCGCAAAGAGTCAGACACGACTGAGCGACTGATCTCATCTGATCTGAACACTGAAATGATAATATCAGTATATTTCCTTTGCTTTTGTTCCTGTTGCTGCTGCTGTTTTTTCTTTTGTTTTTAGCTCAACTGCAACTAGATCATTCTCATTAAGTAGCATGAATATGTTAAATTCTGGTTACTTTACTCAAACGAAGAACATCCTTGCTGCCATTGAAAGTTTAATATGCTACAAATTTAGTATCACTAAGCCAAGAAAAAGCAATAATCTGACCAATTATTTGCCATTGTTATACTACTACTCTTTTTTTCCTGGAATATTGACAGGGGCTATAAAGATTATTAAACTTTCTGAAAAATATAAAGCAATATAGGGTAACTTATTTCAGGCAATTTTGACTGTAAAAAGACCAGAAAGCCCAAAGGAAAAATATAATAAAATCTTAGAATAAAATTAAAATTTTTATAATAGTTAAAAATACTGAAATGTAAAACTTTACCATTATAATCACTATTTACAAATTATACTTAAATACTGAATTTTTATGACAAAATATTTGATCATTAATTATTTTCTACATAAATGTTTTGTTATAAGTGAGTGTGAGCTAAAATTTCAATCATTTCTGTTTAGAAATGAGTTTTCTTTGAAATTAGCCAATGTATACCAGTCCTAGTAGAGTCAGTTATAATTTTTTTTTTTTCTGGTCCAGGATCACACACTGCTTTTAGTTTTTTTTTAATGTCCCTTTAGTCTCTGCAATCTAGAATAGGGCTTCATTCCTTTGTCTTTCATGGCTTTGGTATTTCTGAAGAGTATAGGTCAGCTGTTTTGTATACTGGCCCTCATTTTGAGTGTGTCTAATGTTTTCTCATGATTAGAGTCAGTTTATGCATTTCTTGAGCTTCCCTGGTGGCTTAGAGGATAAAGTGTCTGCCTGCAATGCAGGAGACCCGGGTTCAATCCCTGAGTCGGGAAGATCCCCTGGAGAAGGAAATGGCAACCCACTCCAGTACTCTTGCCTGGGAAATCCCATGGACGGAGAGGCCTGGGAGGCTGCAATCCCCGAGTCTGGAAGATCCCCTGGAGAAGGAAATGGCACCCCACTCCAGTACTCTTGCCTGGAAAATCCCATGGGCCGAGGGGCCTGGGAGGCTGCAATCCCTGAATCTGGAAGATCCCCTGGAGAAGGAAATGGCACCCCACTCCAGTACTCTTGCCTGGAAAATCCCATGGACGGAGGGGCCTGGGAGGCTGCAATCCCCGAGTCTGGAAGATCCCCTGGAGAAGGAAATGGCACCCCACTCCAGTACTCTTGCCTGGAAAATCCCATGGATGGAGGGGCCTGGGAGGCTGCAGTCCATGGGGTCGCAAAGAGTTGGACATGACAGAGTGACTTCATTTGACTTTTGACGCATTTGATGGAAGGGTACTGCCATAAGTGATGTTGTACCCTTCTCAGTCCATTAAATCAGGAGACCCATAAATGGAAATATTTTAAAGAAGAAATTTAATAGCAATTGTGCCATCTCAATGAATAAGCTAGTTTCTCTTTTTCTATGAACATTTCCATAATTTTTCATACCTGTAACACAGAATGATAGAATTTTTTATTCTGCTTCCTTTTCCTACATTGTAGCATTTTTATGTTTCTGTAGAACTTTATAATTTTCACATAATAATTGTATAGTATGCTGCTAAATTCATGTGCCATCATTTAACAGGTAATCCATTCATTGTTGGGCATTCAGGTTGTTTCAGATGCTTCACTATACTCTTTATTAAGTGAACAAAAATGATACATGTTGCACTGCTGATGAAGCTATTAAGTTCAACTGGACAAAAACTTATGACAAAACGTTATGCTAACGTAACTGAAATTCTCTGTTCAAGTCTTCAGCAACATCCCCCGTTTTCTCAACCCACAGACTTACAGAAACAAGAGCTTTGCAACCAGCAGGATTTGGCAGAGAATAAGGGTGGAACCAACTTGCAGTCATTCCCAATCGTAGAAAATAATTTTAAATGTAGACTGTGTCATTTTTCTTGATGGACTACAGAATAGTTTGGTATGTAAATGTGCTTAGGGAAAAATGTAATTTACATTGGCTTAAATATGCTTAAAATTATTCTTTTTTTAAAAAAAAGAACATTAGAAAAAGCTTAGATGGGAATTTTGCTCATGCGTTTTCCAACTTTTATGCTAGAAAAGAAGATATCCAAGAGAAATCTCTGCATACCTATGTAAGTGGAAAGAGAATAATGTTTGACACGGGCCAGTTATTGTGAATTATTGTGAATGCACCTGGAATGCTGCTGGGTGATCAGAAAGAGCATGCTGATGCTCTGTAATGAAGCTCTGCAGATCCTCCATCCAACATGGGTCCTTCGGAAGATCTCAGACATAAAACCTTAAATCAGAATGCCAACCATCTTTATGCCCTGCCAGACTCCCAGGAGAGGAAGTTAGAGGGAAAGGATGAGAGAAGAAGGCTATTGGTGATCCCTCTTTAGGCTGCACTCTTGCCTAGGTTCACAGCAATTAATTGACTAATTAATTTCCAAAACTGGTCCAACCACCAGCTTGCAGAAGAGCCTGTGAGAGAATCATCTGCTGAGTGGGAAGGAAAGAATTCATGTAACTCTTACTGGTTATATCACTGCTTAATTTGACTTCGCTGTATCTAGTCAACTCATTATCTTCTGTAATGGGTCTCAGAGGGAGGGGTGGGAATGGGTAGCTGCGACACAGATAATACTGAATAGCAAAGACAGCAGACTATTTTCTGTTAGGCTTTTGCATATATCATATGCTTAAGAAGGAAGTATGTTTATCTTTCTAATTATGTTTTGCTTAGACTAATTTTCTTTTTAATTCCCATGCCAATGAAAAAGCTATTTCATATTACATGGATAGTAGGGGAAAACAGCCTAGGTTTTAAAATCTTCAAGATAAAATTGACAAAATTGGTAAACTACAAACCTGAAATATATTTTTTCTGAAAATGCGGCCTCTCCAGTGCCTCAGTCTAAGCCTTCAGTAACCAGACTCTTCAACAGATTCCCCAGTATGGCCTTCTTTTCTCTTCCTCCTCTTCAACCCTGCAGCCAAAAGGGAGCCCAGTGGTTGCAGAAGGAAGTGATGCTGGGTTCACACTGTGGTCCTGACTCACCCATAGTTGAGGTGCTGGAGCTGGGGGAGGGCTCACTGCCCTCGCTGCCACTAATTCCTCAAGGTTTTCCTACTCTGCATCCAAGGGCCTCTGAGTGTGTTAACCTACTGAAAGAAAAAGCCCAGACAGCACAGTGCAAGGGGCAAGTTTTGGTCCTGCCCTCCTCCAACACAGCAGTGCATCCACGTCTCCTCTCCCAGGATACCTCATCTTATCAGAAGTGACCCTCACTGTGCGCGCCTGCTCTTTCCCCAGTTTAAAGTGTTTAAATAAACTTCAGTTCTTTCTTTATTAAGGTCCTGCTGTTGATTCTCAGGAATCTTATCTTCTTTCCATAAATCCATCTTTTGCAAAGGAACTTGTTTTGTCTTTCAAAAGTATTGATGGGAAGCTGGGTGAGCTTCAAGAAACTACTTTGGAGAAAACAAAACACCAATACTCACTTTTTTTCTCTTTACATTTCTGGTATAGTGACGCAGCTCTCCTTTGGCAGGCAATTGGTTGTCGTTCATCATCTGGTAGATAGGAGATCACTTACAAGAAAGTTTAGAAAGAAAAGCATCGGTATAAAATGTAATCTGTCATTTCAGTAGAGGGATTGTTTGAAAGCACATCTCTCTATACTAGTCTCCTGTTTAAAACCCTCCAGTGATCTAGCATTCATGGCATTAAAACTCTATGTCTTATAGTTGCAAAATTTCCAGCTGGTCTTTCTAGTTTCATCTGTGTGATGAAACTAGCCTCCCCTGCTAGGCTAATGCAAAAGTCTATTTTCCATTCTCCTAAGGCATCATGTGTTCAAGTCAATATAATTTAGGATAATGTCATTGTTGACAGAACACGGGCTCACAGCCTGAATATAGGCTCCAGTCCCACATCCATCAACACATTTTTTGGGAGTAGGGGGGCAAACCTTATTATCCTTGAAAAAGCAATACTGAATGCTACCACTCACCCTGCCTTTTCGGTCCATTTCTTTGTGAATTCAAAAATAGCATAAAACTAAAATGCTGCCCAAATGCTTCTTGGGTGTGTAGTTCCCTGGGCTTGTGGTCATAATTAACATGGGTGAGAAGACTAACTACATTTCTCCTCTCCATGTCCCTTCCCTATGCCAAAGAGAAGGTGATTTTATTACAGATAAATTCATCTTTTTCCCTTTTTATTAATTTTTAATAAATTAAAATTTATTATTTTTAAAATTAATTGACCTATAATAGTATGTAAGGTTCAAGTGACTACGTAGTGATTCAGTATTTTTATACATTACAAAATGATCACTGTGTTTGTCCTGCTGGTTGCAAATGTCAAGATTTTTTCTTTTTTTAAGGGCTGAGTAGTATTTCTTCCTTTTACTCCTCACATATTAGAAAATCCTGTTGGCTTCTCTCCAAACTATACTCAAAATTAACCACCTCTCCTCCAGTCCCCCAGACCCCACTAAAGCCCCCTAAAGGTGCTGCTTTTCACTCCATTGCTCGTTTAAGGTCTTCCTCACAAACAAGTCAGAGTGATACAGTTAAAATGTGAGTTACATTCCATCCCTCATCATGGAGCACTCTTTAATAGCTTCCTTCCATCAAATCCTATGCTGAAACTCATCCGACAACGTGCAGCCTCATCTTTCCTGCCAACTCTTCCATCTCATCTGCTTCATTTCCTGCTACTTCCCCTGCACATTGCACTCCAGCATCAGACCAACCACTTTATATTTTCTCAAAACACCAAGCCCCGCCATGGGCCATTTTCAATTGTTTAGAATCTTCCTCCAAAACTTCCTATACAATAGGATTTACTTATTTGTCATGCTCGCTGCTCATTTCCCATCTGTAGAATGTAAGCTCCCCAAGGGCAGAATTCTTTGCTTTATTTACTGGTATATGTTAAGTAGCTAGCTAAATAGCTCAACACATTTTTGGAACTTCTTAAGGGTTGGTCATTGAATGAAAAACTATTGGCTATTATTGTTGATACTATCAATAACACAAGCTACACTTGTCTTTTCATACATACACAACAGTCACACAGCTTCATTTCTTTTTAGCATCAAACAAAGGACTCCCGTCACAGATTTAACATTTTTGAATATCAATCTTATAAGAATGAAAGAAAAATAATTATTTTTGTACTGGGTTAGTCAGGCTTACATAATTAAGGTTTCTCAAAAAATTTCTCCTTTTCTAATAAATGATAAAGCCTAACATTTATGTTTCAGGCTTTGTTTCTACTATAATCCAAATGGATATTTATCATCAGTATTCAGGGCATGTTTTATAGAAAAGTAATAAAAAATGCCTACTTAGACATTTCAGAAAGCCATTTCTGTATGACGAAAATTGCAGGCTCTTGGGGACTCAGTGAAATGAATGTCATTTTATCTATTACTGCTCCAAAGAGGGCTGGTTTGGTATGTGGAATCTTTGCACACACTCCTGAGGCATTCTGGTTTGGCATTTTTCATTCCGAATATTCAGATGAGCCCATTCGAGACCATGGAGGCTATATGTTTGATTATTCAACTGTAGGCCAGGTGAGCACAGGTGTTGACAGTACGGGAATCCTATCGTGATAATTCCTGCCCATGTTAGCCATGGTTTTCCCATCATTGCGATGATGTTCAACTGTGTAATCAGTTAGAATTTAATTCAGTTCAGAATTAATCTAGAAGTCTGAGCATTTCTCTAGTGTACCACTGCTGAAGATTAGCCAAAGCTGGATTCTAAGTTCAGAGATCAGGACCAGCAGAGGAGAGAGGGGGAGCATAAGGAAGGACTGCCAAAATAAAGGTTGGCTTGCATGAGTATGTCTGCTTTATCCCCTTCACAGCTATAAAAATCTGGAAGACCAGTTTATTTTGGAAAATCAATCTTTAGTATACATCACATTTTGGGAAAAAATGGTTTATATAAAAATGTCTATACCAAAGTTGCCATGGTATACATTACAAGTGCATATATATTATGTATAAGGAGAAAAATAAAATCTGCTTTGTATTTCTACCTTTGGGACGACTCCAAAAACCATTCCCCCAAGCAATAGGCTATTTGATCTCCACTTTGTTTTGCTCCTTTTGGAAGCAGTGAAATTTGTACGATTAAGATTTAGAGAAGTCCTCAGGTGGTCATGGGCTAGAGTACTTTAAGGACCACTGTTCTACGTTAGTTAGCTATTCCTCTGGGTTTTGTTTCTTTAAGTGGGGAGCCATCCTAAATACAAAACAGAGAAGAGCCTCAGCGTGGCCAGCTCACTTTGGTTGAAAGAACCTAAGCCCTGGATTACATTGCTTGGGTTCAAATCCCACCCCTGCCACTGACTGACTAGTCAAGACTGAAAGGTTACTTAACCTTTCTCTGTAAGGATAACAATAACACCTTCCTTCAGGGATATCTTAGGATTTAACTTATTTTAAATAATGCTGTATTCGTCTGCTTAGGCAGCCACAATAAAGTACTGCAGACCATGTAGCTTAAACAACAGACACTTATTTTCTTACAATTCTGGAGGCTGGAAATCCAAGATCCATGTGTTAGCATAGTTGGTTTCCAGGGAGGACTTTCTTCCTGGCTTGCAGACAGCAGCCTTCTCGTTGCAATCTCATCCAGCCTCTTCTTTGTGTACATACACTCCTGGGGTACCTTCTTCTTAGAAGGACCCCAGTCTTAATGAACTAGAGCTCCATTCTTGTGAGCCCGTTGTAACCTTATTACTTTCCTGGTAGCTCAGATAGTAAAGAATCTGCCTACAATGCAGGAGACCCAGGTTCGATCCCTGGAATAGTGAATCCCTAGAATGGCTACCCATTCCTCTATTCTTGCCTTGAGAATTCCATGGACAGAAAAGCCTGTCAGGCTACAGTCCATGGGGTCACAAAGAGTCGGACACGACTGAGCGACTAACATTCTCTTAAATATTTCTAGTCAGTAAGGATCTATTTATAAAAATACAGGACTCCTAGGTGGCCCTGCTCCAAATACAGTCATAGAAGGGTTTAGGGCTTCGGCATATGAATTTTAGGAGAAGACAATTCAGTCCAGAGTGACTACGTATACGCTATCTGGCACATAGTAACTTCACAATAAATACCAGCTCTTATTTTGTGACATGCTTTTACTTTTCTCTCAGGTGTGTATGAGTCCTACTTTCCACACTTACCACTTTGGTTCATGAGAAATCCAGTTTATAAGTAGAGGCACATTTACATGAATCATCCCCAATGATTGCATTATTTAAAATGACAGGGAGTGTAGTTCTGAGATGACTTGAAATGCAGACATATACACCTGTCCCATTAATTTATGTAAATTTATGTAATTTTGTAAAAGACACCTGACTGTCATCTCCTACAGTACGCCATTGCTCAAAGTCAGCAGACTGTGGTCCGTGGGCCAAGACTTGCTTTTGGGTGTCCGTGAGCTAAGAATGTTTTCTACATTTTTAAAAGTGTGGCAAAACACACACACAAAAGAAAAACATGTGACTAAAACTTCATGTGGTTCACAAAGTTGAAAATATTTACTATCTGGCCCTGTACTGAAAGAGATTGCTGGCTCTGATACATGGAAGGAGTTTAATTTGAGCCCTTCAAATACATTCATTTCTTGTCATGTGAACACCTTGGCTTTTCTCTAACCTGAGCCAAGTCTTACTAGTTACTCCAACATATTCTCCTCATCTTCTTTATTTTGGGGAGGTGTGTTCTACAGTCTCTAGCATGTCTGACCAACTTGGGAGAAATGTACCAGGCATTCACGTTCTCCCGGTTCTGGGACCCACTGAAAGCCTCAGCAGTGAGCAAGGACCGCTAGAGCTGCTTTTTCTGTTTGTGCCTCTTCTGATCAGACTGGAGCTCTTATTTCTGGCTGCTGTTGTCCTGCGCATCTTTGAAAACTCCTTCCCTTCTGCTGTGGGCTGGGAAAAGAAGAAAACAGAAATCACGACTGAAGAACACTTTGTATCTATCGGGTTTCATCAGATTCTGTTCATATGTTAGGGTCCTTGATTCTCATAACTTTATGACTATACATAAGAACAGGAAAAGCTAGAAAAAAATTTTGTGAATTTAGAGTTAAGGTTGCAAATTGAAATACCTCACTGGCTCGTGGAATCCAAAGAATACATTTATGAAAAGTTAGAAGAAGGGACAGGATAAAATTAGGCCAGAATATCCCTTACCTGTTGCTTCTGCTTCAGTCTCTTTCACATGACAATAGCTTATTTTCTTATAGACACTTGGCCTTATGATCATTAACATCTCCTAAACTCTATGTGTCATAGCTTCCCAAACTAAAAGGGGACTGGATCATTCAGTTTCAGTAAAATACACACACACACACCCCCCAAAATCCAAGCAAACAAAAAACCCAGAAAGGATTTTTAATTGGCTTGATTTGGATCACATATCCATTCATATACCAGTGAAGAGGAAAAAGAATTTTAATTGGCCAGTTTGGATCCTGTAAGAACATGGAATCTCCCAGTTTAGCACATGGAAGTATTTCCTAGGAAAAGAAGAGTTCCTAGCAGATAATAGCAATAGTAATATTTTGGCGTATCTAGTAAGCCAGACACTAGAATAGATACTTGCATGTGTTTTTAAAAGGATCAGGAAAAGAAATTTTTGTTTGTGTGAAGTAAGTGAAGTGAGGAGATATCCTATGATATCACTTATATGTGCAATCTAAAATATGATACAAATAAACTTGTTTACAAAACAGAAACAGACTCAGACACAGAGAACAAACTTATGGTTACCAAACAGGAAAAGGGGATGGGGAGATAAATTAGGAGTTTTGGATTAGCAGATATAAACTATTATATACAAAATAGATAAAAACCAAGGTGCTGCTTTATAGCTCAAGGAACAATATTCAATATCCTTTAATGATGAAAGGAATATGAAATATATATGTAACTGAATCACTTTGCTTTACACCAGAAACTAACACAACATTGTAAATCAACTCTACTCAGTTGAAAACTTTTTTAGAAATACCTTTTTTCCTACAATCCCAAAGGAATTGAGAATTACATTCTTTATCATTATTGCCATATCATTGGTACATACAATTTTTGCCTTTAGAAAAATGTACAATTACAAAATCAAGATTTATGAAATTATAAACCTTTGGTAGACGTTTTGTCTTTTGCTCATTTTCTGTAAGTCTGTTTGTCCAAGTCAGAGTTTTTTTTTTAAATGGAACACTTTCTCAGAGTTCTAGGCAGCCTGCTGCTGCTGCTAAGTCGCTTCAGTCGTGTCCGACTCTGTGCGACCCCATAGACGGCAGCCCACCAGGCTCCCCCGTCCCTGGGATTCTCCAGGCAAGAACACTGTGGGTTGCCATTTCCTTCTCCGATGCATGAAAGTGAAAAGTGAAAGTGAAGTCACTCAGTCGTGTCCGACTCTTAGCGACCCCATGGACTATAGCCCACCAGGCCCTCTGTCCCTGGGATTCTCCAGGCAAGTGTACTGGAGTGGGGTGCCACTGCCTTCTCCGCTAGGCAGCCTATTACCCCATTTTACATAAAATGAAAAAACAGAAATGCCAAAGTAATCAGAGTCTCATGGATGGATGCTCTCTAGACAAAGAGTTGTGGTTTTACAATCTTGGCTGCCCACTATAATCACCTGGGAAATTTTAAAAGGTGCTCATGACCGGACCACGCCCCCCAGAGATGGTAATTTAATTGGTCTGATTTAATTACCTGGTACAGGGAGTGTTAAGAGCTCCCTAGGTGATTCGAATGTGCAAGCAAGACTGAGAATCATGGCGTAGGTGGGTACTGATTAATTCAGGGTCAGTTGGGTGTGTCTGTGGGGCTGGGCACTGAGAGAAAGACTTTCATAATCAGTTGACTCTCCAAGCCAACTGAGTCACTTGCCACCAAGTAAACTGGCTACAGAGCCTCTGAAGACTGGAACCAAAGCATCCAATTCAGCTAGACTTTGCAATATCTTGAGATTTTTTTGCTCTGGACAGTTACTTTCACTTTCAAAATTTTCTTTTTCTTAAAAATCAACCCAAATGTTACCTTTGCATTTTCCTAGTGGCAAAGATCATACCATAACAGATATTTTATGTTATTGACTATATTTCTTCTGTATTTTGCTGCTACTGATGAAGCAAATGATCACAGAAAGATTAAACACACATGAAATGACCTGGATAACATGCATTGTAGGCACAATGGCTTTGCTCTTTTGTCTGATTTGAGTTTGTCTCGAGATTCAGTATTATAGGGAAAGAATATTTCACTTGAACTACAAACTATAAACTGAAATTGTCCTTCAACTGGAAATAGTCAACCACAATGGGATTTCAAGGGGAAGATTTAAGAGCAGCTTCAAAGAAGTCAGAAATTTAAGGACAAGAAGATGCTGATGTGTTAGGAAAGTCTACAATATTTGCTTCTGTGGTTTTGAAGATGTAAATAGAAACAGCCATAGCAAAGAACTTCTATAATTAGCTTTCATCCTGATTCCAAAAGTTGCTTATTATAGAGCTTTTAATAGTATGTGAAAACCACGGCTTAAAACTCTTGGTTTGAATTTTCTGGCGCTTTAATGAAAAAATTAGTATTTTCAAGCTTGGGGGGGTGTTTCTCTAAAGTCATGTGCTAAGCAAGTAAAAGTCTTCTGTTGCCGAAAGGTTTTGGGGGGAGGGTGGATGCCCTGGTAATTTTCTCCTCCCCGGACATAGTTTTCCTAAGAGTCAGAGAATGCATTTAAATCAGAAATGAAATGAATTACTAATCTAAGCTGTGGGTGTAGTTATGGACAGACACTGGTATTTAGACCAAACAAATGTGCTCTTTAAACACAGTGATCATACCCAGTTGTTCTTCCAAAACCACAACAGAGAACGATCTTGCTCAGTTAATCATACCTCCCTGAAGAGCCACCACCTCCAAGGGTGTCTGTGTTCAGCAGCAAGATGGAGCGACCACATCCTACCTTGAAAAGCGAACCCTCCTCACTGTCCCTCAATCCAGACTGCCAGGCAATATCAGGTCCATCTTGTGAGCTCACCAGATGTGCTGTCTCTTGTTTCTCCACCCTGCTGAATTCCTTGTAGGTCTAAACCCTATAGGATTTAAGTCAAATCTGGAGAAAGACTTTGAATAAGCCTCCACCACCTCCAGATTTTATCCACATGCAAAGTAAACCAGGTGGGAATTTGTGTAGTCGCTAAGTTGTGTCTGACTCTTTTGCAACCCCATGGGCTGTAGCCTGCCAAGCTCCTCCGTCCATGGGATTTCCCAGGCAACCGTACTGGAGTGGGTTGCCATTTCCTCCTCCAGGAGATCTTCCAGACAGAGGGATTGAACTCGTGTCTCCTGCATTGCAGGCGTACTCTTTACTAAATTCTGTCTGTAACTGAAAGAACACAGTGTTATTGGTGAGTGGTCAAGGAATATTTATGGCATTCTTGAGTTCTATTCAACATTTTGCTGAGAAGTTTCAGGAAAAAAAGAAAAGCAATGGTGACTGATGGAATCAAATAAGTGAATCACGTAAAACTACAATACTTTTTACAAACCAGGGAAAAAATTAGTTCTGGATTAGTCTCTCGGATACCACATAGGGAAAATCTAGCCTGGCACACCCCCTAATTTGCAGAAATGGCAGTGAATCTTGGCATATACCCTATAGAAATTTGTCAAATAAGATTAGTTCTGGGTTCCGCCAAGAATTCAGGATGCTGCTTGATGATCACTGTGGGATTCTCTTGGACGGCCTTGAATCCATCCAATACAAACTGAAAAACTTGCAGCAATGGTGAAATAAAGAACCTTTATTTCTCAAACTTGTCTGTTGAGAATTTTTAAAAATTATCCATACTTATAGCCCTTCCCAGAATGTCTGAATCAGAATCTCTGGTGGTACATATTTTGAAAAAATATTCATAAAAGTTTCAGATGAACAGCAAAGTTGAGCATCTCTGAATTTAGGTGAACAGAAGGGATTAAATTTCCCACAGGAAACTAACTAGCTCTTCTAAGGGTAGACGGACTAAAGATTTGAGGGGATTGTTCCAGATCATCTCAGCAGTCCTTTCAGGGGAACTCAAATCATTCAAGATGTTCTAATGAACAAGACTGGTTACAGAAAGGACACTCTTTAATGGTAAGAAGTCTTTGAACATCAAAGAACTGTACACTTGAAAGCATTATTCCAATCAACTTTGTTCTGCAAGAATTAAGTTTGGAGATGACTTTTATTTTTGCTGTTTGCAAATTTTACAAAAAAAGAATAACACTTTCAGTTAGACAAACTTCTATTCTCTGTAATATACCCTTCATGTAAATATTTTCCTGTTTTTATATTTGTCATATCTCATTCTCAAGAATGCTTCCCTTAGAAAATGTTTACCAAAATATGATCCTACAGTTCATAATTAAATTTTGTACAATTTCTTTGATGAAAAGGAGTATATATGAGAGAAGTTTGGACTAACACTTATTGATCTCCTCATATGCATCCATTTAATTATGGACTCATTAGTATTCTTCTCATTTTACTGTTGAAAAAAATTGAAGTTCAGATCAAGAGTCATCTCCAACACTGTACAGCTGTTAAGTTATAGTATCAGTATTTAAAACTCAAGTCTGGCTGATTCTATAGTTCCTATTTGCCAAATTGCATTAAACCAGGACAATCCATAGAGAATTAGGCATCTTTCTTATTCCTTAAAAGCATGTCATTTAATAATTCATTTGGAGGATTAGTCTGTATTCACAGCATGGCCATAAAGATTAGACAATTGGGAATCTAATAAGACTTTTTCATCTTTTCTATTTTCCAATTTTTCACGAAGGAGTATATAGATACTTTAAGGAATCATTAAGAGGATCCAATTTTTAAAAATATACTGTCTTCCTAGCCAACTAAGAAACAATACAATAGATTAAAGCAGGTGGAGACCAAATTTTTGCCTTTATTGTGGACAAAGTTTAGGCTGAAGGATATGACTTAACTCAGGAGGAAAGTGGGCCTCCTATAATTGAATTCCAGTTTGAAACACTTATTCAGGTACAGGCAACCCTCAGAACACTGCAAGTTTGAAGGAACAGAGTTAAATGTATACTTTCTATAGCCAGGCTTCCTTTTAAGAGAAAATTCTAGATTTCTCCAAACTCACCAATCAGATAAGTTGTTCCACTGGCAGTTGAGAAAGTCCAGCACAGCTACAACTACGGATCTCCCTTCAAATGGGGTGGGGGTGGGGGTGGGGGTGGGGGTTGTGTGTGTGGGAAATCAGAATTGAAAAAAAGTACTTCTCCTGGTCAGAAAACTGTAACAGGAAGTTTTTCACATGCTTGATAAAAATATGTAAGGACACACCCCAGGTTAAACTTTATTTGCTGAGTTAAAGGAAGAAGCAAAAGGCTAGCAAAACAGCTCCCATGTTTTTTTACAGACCAGTTCACTGAAGAGGAAAACAAAAAGCCTCAGGTGGAAAATCATTTAATATCACTGTTTTGGTAGGTACTAGTCAAGCACATATGAAAATCAAGGGTTTGAGGTGACATAAATACTATCAGTATCAGAGAAGTTAATCATTAGGATATTTCTATTATACTTTAAAAAAAAGCCTTGCTTTGTGTTTCCTCCATCTCTGTGGTAAAAATGTGCCCTAAATTTAGGTATCTTTGAGGACACATTCCTCACCATAAGTCCTTGGTTGTGTACTAAGAGACTGCAGAAAGACAGCCGTATCCACATAGCTTTGGATGGTCTTTCGATTCTTCTTTAGTCTATTTGAAGAAATATCCCCATCAATTAATATTCATAAAATGTGGGGTACTTGTTCCACTGGTACAATGGTTCCACATTCATACCAGCACACAACAAATGAATTCATAATTAATGTAAATTAAATGAGTTAAATAATTTCTAACAATTTCTTTCTCTTCATGAGTTTTTAATTTATCCTTCAAAATGATGTGTAATATGAAGTCAGATTTCTGAATAATTTAGGCCAACCTTCCTACCCCCTTCTCATAAAAAGTTCTATGAGATTCCTTAAATTTGAGCCAATATTTGTTTGATATAACATCTCAAAAATCAGGAAAATACTAGTGCCAGAAGGCACTGGGTCTTAATACCCTAATTTTGTAGATAGGGAACCTTGGACTTGAAAAGATTAAGTGATATAATGAAGATCGAAGAATAACTTCTTTAGTAGAGCAGAAACTGGAGTTAAGTTCCTCCAACCCCTGAAAGAGCTTTTCAACACCAGACGACTTTATTTTTCAATTTACTTTCATACTACTAATGTCTAGCTTAAAAATTCTATTTCCTAGGGCTTCCCAGGTGGCTCAGTGGTAAAGAATCCACCCGCCAATACAGGAGATACAAGAAGCGGGGATTTGATCTCTGGGTCAGAAAGATCCCCTGCAGGAGGAAATGGCAACTCATTCCAGTATTCTTGCCTGGAGAATCCCATGGAGTCTCAGAGAGTCAGACATGGCTGAACATGCACGTCTGACCAGGATGGTATTTCTCAATCCTGTTTGCTTTGTTTTGAAGTTTAATTTGATAGTACCTTTTTTTGCTTTAAAATCTGGTGTGATTCTACAGAAGGAGGGAAATGTTCTTTTATTGCTTTTATTGTTGCTTTTTATACTGTAATATAAAAAAACTTAAAAATATTTAAATCGCATGATATCAAAGTTCTTAGAAAACCATTTGGTTTATCTCCATTCAGCTCTAATTGTAACAGTGAGTTCTAACCTCATGAAGGGTCTGCATGTGCACTTTCCATTGATTAAACATTTCGGTGCTTGGCTTCGGTTTCCCAGACTTGGTATTTCATTTGGATTTGACTCCCGTCACCTGCATTTTGCAGGGGTTCCCTTTGCAGTTTCCAATGGTACATGTCAAATTGGGAGAAATGTCCCTGCCTGTTTATTACATTAGAAGATATTTAAGTGCATTTCCCAAATAAGATGTCCTGTTTCCACCTGACTGCTGCCAGTAACTTCAAAATCTCTGGGGATGACCAAGTCTGTTCTCAGAGGTTCTCCTTGGAGTCTGATTGTGTAAAACAAATCTGCTTCTTTTCCGGACGCACTTGGAAATCTCTCTTTTGTTCCCACTTCATTTAAAAACATGTTCAGCTGCTCCACACCAGAGGAAAACATTTCTGTTTTACCCAAAGATTTTTGCATCCACCAAGGTTAATTAGATAGATTTGTTGTCCAAAATTTGAAATCGGGTTTTGTGCCTCTTAGCAATGATTTCCATCAGCGTAATGCAGCCATCATACTTTTCCAACACAAAACATATGAATCAGGGCATCGAAATTTCTTGATGTAAAGTAAACTGTAAAATGTAATATCATGTACCATATGTCTGCGCAGTGGGAAACAACTGATTCCAAAAGAAATAAGCCTAATTTTCTGACCCACTGGTGTGAGAGGGACTGGACTTGGATGAGGCACAAAAGAAGCCATCTGAAGATGTAGCGTGCCAGAGGAAAGGGACATTTTGATAATGCTGCCCTGCTCAGGAGCACATCCACTTTGATAGGAGACCCACTCTGATGTGAGCACAGAAGACAGAGTGTTGGAAACGGACCTGTTCTCTGGTCAGTTTCCTCCGGCTCCTTTCACGGCTGCAGCAGCAATATCCCATGTACTCCAGTGGAGCCTTCACCAACAACTTCTCTCAGGACAGGGAAAGTTGGAGTCCTCATCTAGGAGCCAGATTTCCTCTGGATTAAAAAAAAAAAAATCATATAATTGAAATAGGATTACATGTTTAGTGTTGAAGTATTGATGGATTGCTTTCTTCCTTCTGCATGTATGGACAATCTGAACTGCAGTTTATACATGGTCTAAATGTCTCTCCCCAGCCCATTTTGGTCTTTTCACAACCTTCAGCCAAAAAAAAAAAAAAAAAAAAGAACAGGATTTCTCAGGAACTGTGAAGGAGCCAAAAAATATGCTAGACGCATTAGATTTATGCCGGATGTAGGATCTAAGAGAAACAAGAAATCCAGGAAAAGTTTAAAAATCAGATTGAGTCTAAGAGGAAGCAGTCTCTGGCGTGGCGCCTGCATGGATAGGAGGAATGATGCAAGGAGGGCTATAAGTCACTCATTTCCCAATTAGACCTGATTTTCCCTGATGGCACCATAAACCCATGTCTCCACACAGCAGTAAAATTCATATTCCACTGATCAGTCAGGTTCTTTATTGCTGATGAGGTTTCCTGAGTAAGTTCAGTAGTAGCCCTAATGAAATAGCTTCAGATTTGATGGATGGAGAGAGTTGGAGCCTTGTTTAATAGTACTGTTTCAGTTAAGACCTTCACAATTCTTGCCAAATGGAAACTGAAATAAAATTTCAGTATATCGAACCTGGCCCTTTTCGTGACAGACAGGTTATTGGTTCTGAAGCACCACCAAAATAGCAGCATCATATGGGAATGACCAGCACGTCTGGACTGTGGCCCCAATCTGTCCAGAACTGTTCACTTCATTCCATGGTGAAGAGTTTCCTTTCCTGTAAAACAGGAACCAGAGGTCTCCTCCAGGTGTAACCACTGTGGTCCTGAGAACAGGACAAAACAAATGTTCTAATCACATTGAGTCTGGTTTCCTTCATGAGAATGCTTCAGCCAAAACAACCACAATTAAAATAGTGTGTGAGAAATGAGGTTTGGGGTACCACTATTTATCAGGCAAAGCTATGGTTTTTCCAGAAGTCATCTACAGATGTGAGAGCTGGACCATAAAGAAGGCTGAGCATTGAACTTTGGTGCTAGAGAAGACTCTTGAGAGTCCCTTGGTCAGCAAGGAGATCAAACCTGTCAATCCTAAAGGAAATCAACCCTGAATTGTCACCAGAAGGACTGATGCCAAAGCTCCAAAACTTTGGCCACATGATTCAAAGACTCATTGGAATGACTCATTCCAATGACTCCTTGGAAAAACCCTGATGCTGGGAAAGATTGAAGGCAGGAGGAGAAGGGACGACAGAGGATGAGATGGTGGGGTGGCATCACTGACTCGATGGACATGAGTTTGAGCAAGCTCCAGAAGAGAGTGAAGGACAGGGAAGTCTGGCATGCTGCAGTCCATGGGGTTGCAGAGTTGGACATGACTGAGTAACTAAACAACAACAAATTTATCAGGTAAATGGATCAAATGTCTTAGGGGCATTTTGGATAGCACCATCATACATACTGGCATGAACTAAGCATCTAGAGGTGTTCAGGCCAAGACCAAATATTCTACAAGGGGAAAGGAGAGGAGACAGGCAAACACTGACTTGAAGTGGGGAGGCTGGACAGCAGGCCCCTAGACCAGTTTGCACAGAGGACATGATTGAGAGAAAGCCCTGTGTCCTTTCCACCGCCGTTACAACCAGGAGGTCACTGCTGTGCAGAGAGGGGGGTTAAGGGCAGCATGCACAGCTCTGAGGGTACCGGCCCCCCACAGGCCTTCACAAATGCAATGTAGGCACAGCTCTGTTCTGGCCGTGTTCATCTTCCTCCATGAAATCCTCTTTTTATGTTCTCTTCTCTCCACGATCAACAACACAAAACACCCAGACATTAGTCCCAAGGAAATCAGTCATCCCCACCCCAACCAGGAACCCAGACTCCTATCCACTTCTACTTATTTACTATAAAACATTCCATTCAGAGATCCTATGCCAGTATGTATATTCATGTGATTTTAATAATTTGCCCATGAGAATATGAAAAATGATCTTTAACCTTCCAACTGGTGGATGTTTACATCCTGAAGTACTTCCTGTGTTCCCAGGAGGAATTCTAATTTGTAATATATGGAGATGGTACGTCTGAGTGGTGGCTTTTATGGTACCAGAGTGCCATTCATCCAAACTCCCACAGAGAATGAAACAAAGAAATTAACTTTATTTATCTCATTTCATCTTCACAAATTAGTGAAGCAAGCTTTATATATATATACACACACACATATATATATATACTTTTAACTTTTTATAATAGACTGAAATTCAGAAAAGTTTAAATGACTTGCCCAGAGCTTAGTAACTCCATGTTCTAAACACTCAACATGTTTTTGTACTTTATTTCAGAATTCTTAATATGAATATTCAGAAGTATTAATTTTGAAGGCAAATTAAGAGTATTTTCTGTGTATGATAGTAGAACATGGGACTGTTATTCCTAAAGAGCAAGTGCTTTTAGTCTGGGAAGACCTGAGTTTGAATCCCCTGAGTTTGATCTGAGATTAAGGGAAGGGTCTTCAGATGTTCTGAGAATCACTTTTGTCTCTAGAGAAGGGAAACGGAAGTTTAAATAAATTGGTGTATTTAAAGACCTTGTACCGGTAGACACAATCCCTTTTTAATGTTTCAAATTTTTGAAAAGTAAAAAAAAAAAAATCCTGTCTTTGGAAAATTATACTTAGATTTCTAAAAATTATAAAAAGCTGTTCACAATTGTTATCATAAGGGCCTACTCATTATATCTTCATTTTTAAAATGTACCAGTTAGAGCAATTTTTAAAATTATTTCTTGGAAACCTACCACATAAACAACTGGCGTTAAAAACAAAAAAAATACATTGCTCTATAATTGAGAAAGTGCTCCTGAATAAGAGAAAAAGATGTTATAGTAATAATACAGGACACTGAATTAGTGCTACAGAATTAGAGTGTCATAGATCTAGAGGCAGAAGTTATAGCTTGGTAGCCAATTCAATGGCTGGTTTAGACCAATCTCACAGCTCAGAAACTGAATTAAAGGAAGTGATTAGTCTACTTTTTCAGGTTTTATTATTTACAGCCTTCAGATAATAGTTTTTATTCATTTATTACCATTTTATTTTATTTATCCCCAAAAGGAAAAATAATGCTGAAGGCCAAGTTAAGAAAAGATTTTATAACAAGGCAGTTTTCTGTGACTGAGCCCCTCAGTAGAAAAAAATCACAAAAGTGAACTGGATTCAGGCAAAGAAAGAAAGAGTGAAACAACGCAGCATTTGGAAAGTAGGAAATACTGCGCATGCTTCCTGGGGAATATAACAAATCCCTCCTTTCTCTCTCTCAATATATGTAAAAACATATACAGAAAAATAAACAATGCTCTTTTCCCTCTACTGCTGACTCCGTTCTGAGAAACAAAACCAGTAAGATACATACACATATATGTATGTATTCAGAGTGGAAGGGGAAAAAGTATTTGTTCAACTTTACTGAGGTTTAATTGTCACAAAAAATTGTAAGATATTTAAAGGATACATCATGAAAGCATTGCTCCCATCTAGTTAATTAGCACACTCATCACCACACTCATCACCACACCTATTTACATATTTACCTGTTTCCAAATGTTTTATTTCTCTTATAGCTGAACCTCTGTTCCCTCCTTTTACCAACCAGTAGAAAAGCAACCACTTTCCTACTCTCTGTTTCTACGAATTTGACTTTTTTAATCTTTTTCAGATTCTACATGTAAGTGATCGCATGTAGTATTTGTCTTTTTCTATCTGGCTTATTTCACTTAGCCTTCAAGGCCCACCTGCTGCTGCTGCTAAATCACTTCAGTCATGTCCGACTCTGTGTGACCCCATAGATGGCAGCCCACCAGGCTCCCCCATCCCTGGGATTCTCCAGGCAAGAACACTGGAGTGGGTTGCCATTTCCTTCTCCAAGGCATGAAAGTGAAAAGTGAAAGTGAAGTCGCTCAGTCGTGTCCGACTCTTCGCAACATGGACTGCAGCCTCCCAGGCTCCTCCATCCATGGGATTTTCCAGGCCTATGTTGTTACAAATATCAAGATTTCCTTCTTGCCTCCTGCTGAATAATATTCCACTCTGATATACATCACACAATGGAATATATTTACATATTCCACATCTTCTTTATCTACTCACCCATTGACAAACACTCAGGTTGCTTCCATACCTTAGCTGTTGTGAGTAATTCTGCAATGAACGTGGGAGTGCAGATATCTTTTGGTATCCTGTTTTCATTTTCTTTGGATGTGTACCCAGGAATGACTTACTGGATCATAAGGTAGTTCTATTTTTCATCTTTTGAGGACCCTCCATACTGTGTTCCATAGCGGCTGCAGCAGTTTACATTCCCATCAACAGTGCTCAAGGATTCCCTGGAGAAAAGGCATTTTTGATGATAATTTTTAATCAGATCATACCATATCTGAAGCTAGTCATCCCTGGAATGTCCCAATTGAAGAGCCTATCGATTTCTATATAGAAAAATAGCACAAGTGATCTTCTGAACCCAGATCTCTCGCACTGCAGGCAGATTATTTACTGTCTGAGTCACGAGGGAAGTCTAAGAATTCTGGAGTGGGTAGCCTATTCCTTCTCTGGGGCATCTTCCCAACACAGGAATCGAACTGGGGTCTCCTGCATTGCAGGCAGATTCTTTACCAGCTGAGCTATCAGGGAACATAAATATTCCTTAAAACACTGAAGGTGTCTAAGTGAGAAAACCATTCATAAAGGCAAAAATAGCATTCAATACACATACCCCTATATAAATACTATCTCTATATCTGAAGCTGCCGAAAATTCCAACCAACAGGATAGGTACCCCTAGGCTTTAATGCACCAGAATTGTTTCAATTCCTTGCTTTCCATAAGAAAGATTTTATTTCCCCGGTTGATCAGAGAGCATTCTTGGAGAAAAATCTGTTGATATTCCCCTTGCTGAGTTTTAAATAGCCTGAGTATGTGTGATATATCTTTTGTAGTGAGTACTTTAGAGAAAAAGCATTGCTTTTAAATCTCATGCATGCCCCAAATGTAATGTGAAATAAATTCCACTGTGAATGAGCTCCTGCCATGTCTAAAAACTGAATTGTAATATGCAAGTTTCTCCGAGACAGGTCATTTTTTTGTGGTCTTAAAAGCAGCAAAGCTAAGAGGACTGATAAATTTTAAATCTCTCTAGCAGATTTCATGTAAAGCAGTAAGTTTACATCTCTATGCAACTCTAGTAGCAAAAACATGAGTAATTCATTCTGAGTCTTCCCTGGGAATTCAAGCCTGTTCAATTAACAGGGTATATTTTACTCAACATAGGAAAGAAAGTTGTGAATAAAAAATAATAATGATACCAACAGCCTTGAGTCTGCCCTCCAGGAATTTCTGTTTCATCTTTGAGATGAACCTAGGGTCAGAGAGTGTAGTCTCTCAAATTTTCCATCTTATTTTTGGCATTCTTCTGAAACTATCAGATTGTAAATAAAAGCTCCAAATCAGGGCTTCCCTGGTAGCTCAGTGGTAAAGAGTCTGTCTGCCAATGCAGGAGACATGGGTTTGATCCCTGATCCAGGAAGATTCCACATGCTGTGCAACACCTAAGCCTGTGTACCCCACAGGATTAGTTGTTAAGCCTGTCCTCCAGAGCCCAGGAACTGCAACTACGGAGTCTGCTTGTAACTACTGAAGCCCATGCTCGCTAGAGCCCATGCTCAGCAACTAGGGAAGCCCCAGCAACCAGAAGCTGGCACATGGCAACAAAGGGTAGCCCCCACTTGCCACAACTAGAGAAAAGCCCAAGCAACAGCAAAGACCCAGCAAAGCCAAAAATCAAGCAGTGGAAAATGTTTATTCAATTAACATTTATGGAGATAATGTTTTTAAAAATCTGGGAATCAATCAAATCACTATTTGGGGGTTCACTGCCATAGGAAGTAAAGAGCTGAAGTTCCCTTCGTGATTCTCTCATCCCTCAAGGATGAGGGGTCTTTTTTGAACTCTCAAAGAACATCTTACCTTCCCTGGAAACCCTTCTCAAACGCAATAGGAACCTAACTAAACGGCAATATCAGCCATCGTTTATTGAGCAGATACTACATACCAAACACTTCACTCGCTTTTCATATAGTATCTCTCTTTATACATCATTATCATCTTTCATGTATCATGTTCCTTTCATATATTGTCTTACCACACCATAATCTTTCACATACAGGTCTTGTTATTTCCAGCTTAAAGAGCCTGAAGATCAGTATGTATGTATGTATGTTAGTTGCTCAGTCGTGTCCCACGCTTTGCGACCTCGTGGACTATAACCCACCAGGCTCCTCTGTCCATGGGATTTCCCAGGCAAGAATACTAGAGTGGGTAGTCATTTTCAGGGGATCTTCCTGACCCAGGGATTGAACCCGTGTCTCACACATTGGAAGCAGATTTTTTTTTTTTTTTTTTTTTAACCATCTGAGCCACCAGGGAAGCCCAGTGAGGTTAATTAACTGAACTAAGGTCACGGGGTCTTTAAAGGAGCCAGATTCAAACCCCGAGCTATCTGTCATCAAAGCCCGGGTTCTTTCCACTGCACTGTGCGTTCCTGAAAACGTGCCTCCAGGGCCTCATACTGAAGCTGTGAAGTAATACATTAACACAAATACAGTCATAGCGGCCCTGACTGGCTTTTTTCTCCCTCACCTCAGATCATTCCGCAAACTACTAAAGTGTAGTCTGTAACCTGAGAAAATGCCTTCCCAGAGGCATTTCACCTGCAATCACCGAAGATAAGAAAGCATTCCATATGCCACGCCACTTTTAACTCAGTCCACAGAGGTCAGCCCTTCACTGTTACCAGAGTTTCACGACTGAGCAGAGGGGAAACCAGTGGACCAAAGGGACGTTCATCTAACAGATAAGACTTGCAAAATTCAGCTCCTGAGTAACAGTCATGTACCATGCACTGACTGCTATGCATGTCCTGTACCAGTTGAAATATGCAAAATAAATAGTTGAGCACACAAACTGTTTTTCCAAAAACAAGTCTTTTGCAAATGCAAATTGAGGTCACACAGGCATGAACTGTAAAATAAGCGTTAGGACATTCATGTTTTATCTCTTCAGCTCCAAGAACTTCACAGCTGCTCTTAATGGGTACGTGAATATTTTACGTGTGTGTTTTGAAAGTAATGTATTACCTTTCTTAAAATTCTCTATAAATGGCAGATTGTGGCAGAAATGTTTTTCTCAAACACCTAAGCTTTCCTAAAACACTGAACCTTATTCTCAGAACCCAGTGTGCTAGAAGTGAGGTAAGAAAGTGTCATTTCTTCTTAAAAAGAAATGTATCATTTCTTTCAAACATAAGTGTTTCCCTTTAATTTTATTGGCCTCTGGAAAACATTTGTATAAAACATTACATTTTATAGATTTTTAAAAATTTGCTTTCCATACTCTTATCAGTTATATGCCATTGAAACTGACTGAGCAGCTGTATTGGTTAAAATGATAGAATAAGAATGTATCAATACCCTGTAATGACCTATATGGGAAATGAATATTTTAAAAAGTAGATATATATATATATATCTGACTCACTTTGCTGTATAGCAGAAAGTAAAACAAGTGTAAATCAACTCTGCTCCAATAAAAATTTTTTAAAAAGAATGTATTATAGCGTTAAATTCCTCTATAGTAAGCTATGTGTTTTTTAATTGTGGCAAAATACCTGTGACATAAAATTCGCCCTGTTAACCATTTTTGAGTGTACAGTTAAGTAGCACTAATTACGTTCACATTGTACTTAATCACCACTACCTATCTCTAGAACCTTTTATTTTTCAAAACTGAAACTGTACGTATTAAATAATAATGCCCCATTTCCCCCTCCCCAGTCCCTAGAAACTACCATTCCATTTGTCTCTATGAATTTGACCTACTCTAGGTACCTCATGTAAGTAGAACTGTACAATATTTATCTTTTTGTGATGGATTATTTCACTTAGCACAATGTCCTCAAGTTTCATTCATGTTGCAGCATGCATCCGACTTTTCTTCCTAAGGCTGAATAATAGTTCGTTGTATGTATACGTCACATTGCATCCACTCGTTTGTGGAGGGACACTTGGGTGGCTTCCTTCAGCTATTGTATGTAATGGTGGTATAATCACGTGTGTGCAGACGTCTCTTTAGGATCCTGCTTTCACTTCTTTAGGTCTACGCCAAGAAGTAGAATCGCTGAATCGTATGATGCATGCTCAGTCGCTTCAGTTGTGTCCAACTCTTTCAAACCCGTGGAATATAGCCCGCTAGGCTCCTCTGTCCAGGGGGTTTCCCAGGCAAGGAAAGCAGGGTGTGTTGCCATTTTTTTCTCCAGGGGATCTTCTCGACTCAGGGATAGAACCCAGGTCTCCTGCATTGCAGATGGATTCTTTACCAATTGAGCCACCAGGGGCTAACCCCTATTAAATACATGACTTGCAAATATTTTCTCCCAATCCATGCATTGTCTTTTTACCCTTTTAATGGTGTCCTTTGATGCAGTTTTAAATTTTTCATACAGCACAATTATCTTTCATTTTGTTACCTGTGCTTTTGGTGCTATATACAAGAAATCACTGCCAAATCCAATGTCATGAAGATTTTCCCCTAAGGTTTATTCCAAGTTTTTTAGTTTCAGCTCTCCCATTTAAGTTTTTAAGCATTTTGAGTTAATTTCTGTATATGATATAAGGTAGGAGCTCAATTTCATTTTTTGCATATGGATATATGTGTGTGTGTGTGTGTGTGTGTGTGTGTGTGTGTGTGTAGGCCATCAATTCTCATTATTCATGGAAGTTTTGTTCTACACAGTCATTACAAACACTGAATTAGGGAATACTGAGCCATTGCTCTAGGAGAAATACAAGATTAGTCTCCTGAGAGCCTGTGGTCACATTTTTGTCAACTAATCAATACATAATCTTGTATTATGTGTGTTTCTGTTTAAAGACACCCTATTCAATGTACATTGTTGATTTATTAATGTTGAACTCAGAGCCAACAGCACTGTGACTCATGGCTGAATGAAGCTTATCTAACATACTGATTTTCTCTATAATATAAGCCCTGCTCTTAGGAACACTAGAATGCACTTCAGCACAATGTTTGGGGTGATTTTAAACAGAAAAATCACCAATGAAAAATATAAAAAATGAGGAAAAGGTGGCACTAATTGGACTGTGAAAAGGACACTTGTGTCCAGTTACAAGAGCAGAAACATGAAGGCAGAGAGTCACCTTGTTCCACTTTACTTGGGCACTCGTGCACAGACTGACTGAAATGTTTTGCTACTCTGCCTGGTTCTGCAAACGACCATGAAATCCCCACATGTATTGATGCGGGATTACAAATACATTTTAGTGGGACTTCCCTATGGTCCAGTGATTAACAATCTGCTATCCAACACAGGACACAGGTTCCACCCCTGATCAGGAACCACATGCCATGGGCAACTAGAGAAAGCCCACACATCACAACAAAGACCCAGCTCAGCCAAAAATAATAATTTAAAAACACACACGTAAATACATTTTAGTGAGTAAGCAAATTTGAAAAAATTGAATCCATGGATAATGAGAACTGTGCAAATATGTATTTCAACTTTGCTTCAGAAATCCTTCTCTCTCTGACATCCACTGAGAGCAAGAACTGGATACACATACGCTCTGAGAATGATATGTATGTGCTTAGTCTTTGTTCCATATCAAGGACTCTGATATAATTTAGTTAGGTTCCTCCTCCCCGCCGAGAACTAACTTACCCTCTCTCACCCACAAGCACCATTTCAGAAAGCATTGAGAAAAAGATGTTCATTCTAATTCTGAAATTATACTCTATGTGGTTATTTGATCCAAATCATTGACTTTTCTGAAGACAGGTCACATTGACTCAAGTAAATAAATACCTGTCTACGGGGGAGATAGATGCACCTTACTAGCAAGACCCAATGTCCTCAAACACTTGAGCAGGTGACTCAGATACTTCATCTGGCTCCAGTGTAGCTTCTGACAGGAGGAGACAACCCTCTCTAAAAAATGTACTAACCAAGCAAGAGAAGATATTGCATAGAAACCAGGAATGTTAGGTCCATGAATCAAGGTAAATTGGAAGTGGTCAAACAGGAGTTGGCAAGCATAAACATCAACATTTTAGGGATCAGTGAACTAAAATGGACTGGAATGGGTGAATTTAATTCAGATAACCATTATATCTACTACTGTGGGCAAGAATCCCTTAGAAGAAATGGAGTAGCCCTCATAGTCAACAAAAGAGTCCAAAATGCAGTACTTGGGTGCAATCTCAAAAACATGAATGATCTTTGGTCATTTCCAAGGCAAACCATTCAATAGCACAATAATCCAAGTCTATGTCCCAATCACTAATGCAGAAGAAGCTGAAGTTAAATGGTTCTATGAAGACCTACAAGAGCTTCTAGAACTAACACCCCAAAAGATGTCCTTTTATCATAGAGGACTGGAATGAAAAAGTAGGAAGTCAAGAGGTACCTGGAGTAACGGGCAAATTTGGCCTTGGAGTACAAAATGAAGCAGGGCAAAGGCTAACAGAGTTTTGCCAAGAGAACGCACTGGTCATAGCAAACACCGTCTTCCAACAACACAAGACATGACTTTACACGTGGACATCACCAGATGGTCAATACCAAAATCAGATTGATTATATTTTTTGCAGCTGAAGATAGAGAAGCTCTATGTAGTCAGCAAAAACAAAACTGGGAGATGACTCTGGCTCAGATCACGAACTTCTTATTGCAAAATTCAAACTTAAATTGAAGAAAGTGGGGAAAACCACTAGACCATTCAGATAGGACCTAAATCAAATCCCTTAGGATTATACAGTGGAAATGACAAAGAGATTCAAGGGATTAGATCTGATAGACAGAGTGCCTGAAGAACTATGGACAGGGGTTCATGACATTGTACAGGAGGAGAGAAGTGAGAGACAAAGGAGAAGAGGAAAGATACACCCATCTGAATGCAGAGTCCTAAAGAATAGCAAGGAGAGATAAGAAAAGTCTTCCTCAGTGATCAGTGCAAAGCAATAGAGGAAAGCAACAGAATGAGAAAGACTAGAGATCTCTTCAAAAAACTTACAGATACCAGGGGAAAATTTCATGCAAAGATGGGCTCAATAAAGGATAGAAATGGTATGGACCTAACAGAAGCAGAAAATATTAAGACAAGATGGCAAGAATACACAGAAGAACGATAGAAGAAAGATTTTTATGACCCAAATAAGCACGATGCTGTGATCACTCACCTAGAGTCAGACATCCTGGAATGCGAAGTCAAGTGGGCCTTAGGAAGCATCACTCCGAACAAAGTTAGTGGAGGTGATAGAATTACAGCTGAGTTATTTCAAATCCTGAAAGATGATGCTGTGAAAGTGCAGCACTCAATATGTCAGCAAATTTGGAAAACTCTGCAGTGGCCACAAGACTGGAGAGGGTCAAGTTTTCATTCTAATCCCAAAGAAAAGCAATGCGAAAGGATGTTCAAACTACCACACAATTGCACTCATCTCACACACTAGCAAAGTAATGCTCAAAATTCTCCAAGCCAGGCTTCAGCAGTACATGAACGAAGAACTTGTTCAAGTGGGTTTAAAAAAGGCAGAGGAACCAGAGATCAAATTGCCAACATCTGTTGGATCATAAGAAAAGCAAGAGTTCCATAAAAACATCTACTTCTGCTTTACTGACTATGCCAAAGCATTTGACTCTGTGGATCACAACAAACTGTGGAAAATTCTTCAAGAGATGGGAATACCAGATCACCTGACCTGCCTCCTGAGTAATCTGCATGCAGGTCAGGAAGCAACAGTTAGAACTGGACATGGAACAACAGATTGGATCCAAATTGAGAATGTCAAGGCTGTATATTGTCACCCTGCTTATTTAACTTATATGCAGAATACAACATGCAAAATGGCAGACTGGATGAAGCACAAGCTGGAATCAAGATTGCCAGGAGAAATATCAATAACCTCAGATATGCAGATGACACCACCCTTATGGCAGAAGTGAAGAAGAACTAAAAAGCCTCTTGATGAAAGTGAAAGAGCATAGTGAAAAAGCTGACTTAAAGCTCAACATTCAGAAAACTAAGATTATGGCATCTGGTCCCATCACTTCATGGGAAATAGATGGGGAAACAGTGGAAACAGTGGCTGACTTTATTTTTTGGGGTTCCAAAATCACTGCAGATGGTGACTGCAGCCATGAAATTAAAAGATGCTTGCTCCTTGGAAGAAAATCTATGACCAACCTAGACAGCATATTAAAAAGCAGAGACATCACTTTGCTGACAAAGGTCCATCTAGTCAAAGCTATGGTTTTTCCAGTAGTCATGTATGGATGTGAAAGTTGGAATATAAAGAAAGCTGAGCACCAAAGAATTGGTGCTTTGGAACTATGGTGTTGGAGAAGACTCTTGAGAGTCCCATGGACTGCAAGGAGATCAAACCAGTCAACCCTAAAGGAAATAAGTCCTGAATAATCATTGGAAGGACTAATGCTGAAGCTGAAGCTCCAACATTTGGCCACCTGATATGAAGAACTGACTCACTGGAGAAGATCCTGATGCTGGGAAAGATTGAAAGCAGGAAGAGAAGGGGACAATAGAAGATGAGATAGTTGGATGGCATCACCGACTTGATGGGACATGAGTTTGGGTAAACTCCAGGAGTTGGTGGTGGACAGGGAGGTCTGGCGTGCTGCAGTCCTTGGGGTTGCAAGGAGTTGGACACAACTGAGTGACTGAACTTTTCTGAATCAAGTACTGTTAGTTTTTTTTCAGCTTGGCTCTAAGGGGTGTTACTGTAAATGGATGGGACACTGCATTGCTATATTCACTTTCCTTGAACCACACTAACCTAAGATTGCACATAGGGAGTCCCAACAATTGGGAAATACTACTAAGATCCCATTCTCCAAGAATTCAAGACTGAGGGCAGTCATGGGCCTGTGGTGAGTCCAAGTTAAAGGTCAGATCATGTAGGCTCAGCTGACTTCTCCCTGCTGCGACCTCCTTCATGTCTTTCCATGGAAATGAGTTGATTTCATTCAAACTAAAATAGGTTTTTTGTTTTACTGCATATTTCTAGCATTCACAATGAAGGTCAGTTTATATCTATGTATGTGTACATACTTTTATACTAATAGATATGAAATATATTCATATCATGTGTCCATTATTCCTCCCTCACTGTGTCTAGATATCAGGATTTAATCACTCCTTTATTTGAGACTTGTGTCTCCTTCAACAGAAATAGACTGTGCCTTCTGGTGTTCCTGTGGGTTCAGCTGTGTCTCCTAAAAGATGCATTCAATTCTTAGACCCCAAGAGCTGTGAAGGCAACTTATTTACAAATAGAGTCTCTGCAGATGTGCTCAAGGTAAGATAAGGTCATATGGGATTAGAATGGTGTCCTTATAAAAAGAGAGAAATGTGGACACAGAGGCATTGACACCCAGGGAGAAGATTACAAGAAGACAGAGACCGAGATGGGAATGACGCAACTATAAGCCAAAGAACAACAAGAATCACCATCAATATCAGCAGTTAGGGTGAGGCGAGAAAGGATCTTCCCCTAAAGCCTTCGGAGTCAGCATGGCCCTGTCAATATCTCTATTTCCAATTCCCAGAACTATTGGGTTGGCCAAGAAGCTCATTTGTATTTATCCATAAAATCTTATGGATAATTTGAATGAACTTTTTGGCCAAGCCAGTATATGCGAGAGGGCTTCCCTGGTGGCTCAGACAGTAGAGTCTGCCTGCAATGCAGGAGACCCAGGTTCGATCCCTGGATCAGGAAGATCTCCTGGAGAAGGAAATGGCTACCCACTCCAGTATTCTTACCTGGGAAATCTCACAGACAGAGGAGCCTGGCAGGCTATATCCATGGGATCACAAAGAGTTGGACACAACTGAACAACGAACACATACAATATATGAGCGAATAAGTTTTTTTGGTTTAAACCATCTAGTTGGTGGTAATTTGTTAGATCAACCCTAGCAAACTAATACAGATGTCTCTTCTGGAAACAGTACTGCTTGTATAATGCTTTGTCTCTTTCATCTCGGGGAATTATTTCTTAATTAAATGCATCATAGAGAACATCTATCTAATTTTCTGAGATCCAAGAACATTATTTGTTGCAGATCACAGAAAGATAAAGGGGAAGAGTCAGAAGAATAACACAATCTCTTGACTACTTGATTTGTGTTTCTTTGTAATGCACACACTTGCAAACAAATTTTAAACAAATGGTAGAAAGAACAAAAACATAATTCTTTATCATCCTGTCAAACTACAGTTATAGATTTAGCAGCAATGAAGAAATATATTCAGAGCTACAGGAGCTAGTGCCTTACTGTGCCAAATGTACATTAAGATTCGGCTTGGTTCAATAAATAATTTTTAAATACAACCTATCACATTGTCTTGGATTTTGCTCCTTATCATAATAGCACATGCAATGGGATTCAGACCTGCATCATTTAACTCGTGACTCTCACAGATTAAACAGTTTCTACCTTCCGGGACTTCCTAGGTAGCTCAGTGGTAAAGAACCCACCTGCCAATGCAAGAGATGCAGGTTGGATTTCTGATCTAGGATGATCCCATGTGCTGCAGAGCGACTAAGCCCATGGCCCACAACTACTGAGCCTGTGCTCCAGAGACAGACCCCCAACTACTAAAATCCACACTCCCTAGAGCCTGTACTTCACAAGAGAAGCCACTGCAGTGAGAAGCCTGCACACCACAACTAGAGAAAACCAGCACAGCAATGAAGCCCTAGCACAGCCAAAAATAAGTAAAAGTATATATATATAAAAACATCTTCTACCTTCCTTTTCCCAAATGTACCCCTCACCCACATAACATGCAAACCTACAGTAATGCTTAGACCTTGACTGAAGCATTAGGTGTATGTGAAAAATCTATACATCTATGTATTTCCCAGTGAATAAGACCTATTTCTCTCCAAATTATTATATATCTACAGAGCAAATACTGACAAGGCAAGGCTCAGCATCAAAGATAAAAGGTGAGGGGGGATATGCTATCCTTGGTGACGGCAAGAAGCACCATGTACCCTCACTCCACAAACACAGATTTCAGAGCTTGTTGGTCATTCTGTTTTCCTAAAACTGAACAGTATATCTTATTTCACAAGACTGATCGGAGATAAAGTTTGAGTGATTTTATTAACAATTTAGATCAGCAAGTTATTACTCTCATTCACCTGTTAGTAGGTATACAATATTTACTTTTCTGAATGCCAGAGCATGACATTGAATTTTCTTCAAAATTACTATTCGATTTATAGTTCACTTCTTCTTGGGGAACTGTCTTCAAGAATTATGGTTACCTTCAGAAGAATTCAATCAAACTTATTTTACAGTGCCTTACATTTTTAGTTATCAAGGTTCATTAAAATTCAGTACCACCTGTCCTTTTTGGTATTGCATGTATGGTGGGATTTATTTTTAAATTAAATTTTTTGTGTTTCATTGCTAGATATGTACCAGTACTCACTGACAACATGTTTTTTTCAGCCATACAACTTCTTCAGTTTTGGGGTAATATTACTACATAACCAAGCTTTGCAAATTTCTTTCTGGTTTATATATAAATATATATGCATGAATATGTATATTCAATACATATTTATATATGCTACTCTATTTTAAAAGTGCTTTAAAATTAGTTCAATATATGCATGACAAAAAGTTCTTAATATCTTTTCAAAAAATTATCCTTGTATAATTAAGAAACATCTTGCACTTCAGCTACTTTTTTTTTAATTGAAGTATAATTGCTTTACAGAATTTTGTTGTTTTCTGTCAAAGCCCAACATGAGTCAGCCATACGTATACATATTCCCCTCCCTTTTGAAACTCCTCCCATCTCCCTCCCCATCCCACCCCTCTAGGTTGATACAGAGCCCCTGTTTGAGTTTCCTGAGCCATACAGCAAATTCCCGTTGGCTATCTATTTTACATATGGTAATGTAAGTTTCCATGTTACTCTCTCCATACATCTCACCCTCTCCTCCCCTCTCCCCAAGTCCATAAGTCTATTCTCTATGTCTGTTTCTCTACTACTGCCCTATAAATAAATTCTTCAGTACCATTTTTCTAGATTCCATATATATGCATTAGAATAAGATATTTATCTTTCTCTTTCTGACTTACTTCACTCTGTATAACAGGTTCTAGGTTCGTCCACCTCATTAGAACTGACTCAGATGCATTCCTTTTTATGGCTGAGTAATACTCCATTGTGTATATGTACCACAACTTCTTTATCCATTCATCTGTTGATGGACATCTAGGTTGCTTCCATGTTCTAGCTATTGTAAGTAGTGCTGCAGTGAACCATGGGATACATGTGTCGTTTCCAATTTTTGTTTCCTCAGGGTATATGCCTAGTAGTGGGATTTCTGGGTCATACAGTGGTTTTATTTCTAATTTTTTAAGGAATCTCCATGCTGTCTTCCATGGTGGCTGTATCAGTTTATACTCCCACCAACAGTGCAAGAGGGTTCCCTTTTCCCCACACCCTCTCCAGCATTTATTGTTTGTAGACTTTTGATGATGGCCATTTTGACTGGTGTGAGGTGATATCTCATTGTAGTTTTTATTTGCATTTCTCTAATAATGAGCAATGTTGAGCATCTTTCATGCAGTCACTCTTAAACACTGAAAAATTGATACTTTCAATAGTCTGGTGGTGGTGGTGGTTTAATGGCTCAGTCATGTCCAACTCTTTGTGACCCCATAGACTGTAGCCCACCAAGCTCCTCTGTCCATGGGATTCTCCAGGCAAGAATACTGGAATGGGTTGCCATTCTCTTCTCCAATAGTCTACAGCTATGCTAATATGGTGGCTACTAAATTTAAATGAATTAAAACTTGATAGAGATGAAAATTCAGTTCCTCAATCACAGAAGTCACGTTTCTGGGGTGTTCACTAACTACATGTGGCTAGTGGTTACCTTATTAGTGTGGCTATACAGGATTTCTATTATTGCAGAAAGTTCCATTGGAGAGTTCTGGCCTATAGCATTAAAACTTAGAATTTAAAGTTAAAAAAATAAATTTGAAAAGAATATGATTATGGCTTACTTACATATTGCAAAGAATAGATTTTTAAGACTCTAAAACAAAGGCCAAAAGAAAAGGGAAAATAAAGGATCTACTTTTTCCACTTATTTCAGTCATTTGCATGCTTCCTATCACAGGGAGTGATAATCCTTAGTTGCTTAGAGTGTTTATTTCAGTTAGGGATTTAGCTGGCTTTCTGAGAATATCCAGGTCTAATTCTAAATCTCCTGGTACATGAGATATATAATATGTGAACATTATATACAGTCACATCATTCATGTTATAGATGAATGTTAGACAGATATAAGGATACAATATACTTATATGGTAGCATTCATGTCTTAAAATTCTATGTATTATTTTTTAAATAATGACTTACCATTATCTGTTAATGCACATTGTACTTTAATTTTTATATAAAGTTTTAATCCACACCTGGAAAGAGGAAGGAAAAACTTAAGAAAATTCACACAAAATAACACCTCTGCTAATGAAAAATATTTAAACAGAGTAAAAAAGCTAAATTTGGGCCCTCATTTAAATTTTCCCTTCTTGTCATTCATTTCTAAGTTTTAGTTTCAATGTGACTATTAGATAAGGAAAATGAATAAAGCACACCTTTAAAGATCATTAAATAATATGTCATAAAAATTGCTCAAGGTCAAAGCTCAAACACCATAGGGAAAGCTGCTGGCTCTTCAGGGAACTTCTGAGTAACAACCAAAATAATCGTGTCAAAGATGCAGGGGTGCCTCCAGCCAAAAACAGGAAGAAGGTTTTCCTACAGAGATTATTGTTGTAATGGTGTGTGCTCCTAGGAAAGAGATGGACTTTAATAATGTAACAAGTCTGTCAAAACCCCACAGCAATGTCATTTGGTGTCTGGCCAGAGAGATGTACTCTCTCTAACACTGGAAATGCTACTCCCAACTCTTTCCCCAGTCATTGAAACAAAAAGTTTCACTTCACTGTTTCTCAATGGACAATTCTTTGTTATAAAAATTAAAAACAGGACACAGAACATGTTCAAGTTGGAAAGCTCACTAAAGTTATGTGAATTTAACAGTACAGGCTATTAAATTGCTTCAGCCTTATAAGAATGCTCATTCAACCACCTTGCACCAAACTGCCATAGGAAAAGGCTAATGCTCATTGTTATACAAAGAAAGATAAACGTAATTTATGAAAGTAATAAGGAAGAGGAGAGGGACTAACTGGGTATCAATTATTAATACCTTTTAAAATTGTTTCCATTTTCTTCTCACTGTCTTCTGATTTCTTTGACATCTTCAGCTATATTCCCTGGGAGATTCATAAAAGAAAAAAAAAGATGAGCAAGATAATTAAAAATAAAGTATGTTTAGGGGAGATATAAGTTGGTTACAGGGTGAATTTAAATTGATCATATGTGTGGGCTTCCCTGGTGGCTCAGTGGTAAAGAATTCGCCTACAACGCAGGAGACATGGGTTTGATTCCTGGGTCAGGAAGGTCTCCTGGAGAAGGAAATGGCTATACACTCCAGTATTCTTGTCTGGAGAATCCCATGGACAGAGGAGCCTGATAGGCTACAGTCTATGGGGTCGCAGAGTCAGACATGATTGAGTGAATGAACACACACATACCCCTTATGTATACTGATATTTTACTGTATCTCCAGCACCATGCTATGCCCTAAAAAAAAGGCACTGATTTCAGCACATTAAATCCAATTATAGTGCAGTTTTATATGGTTTACCCTAAATAAGTTCTGGAATCAACTAGGGCATTACTTAATTAATCAGACTCTATGAATAATTATCGGAGAAGGCAATGGCACCCCACTCCAGTACTCTTGCCTGGAAAATCCCATGGACGGAGGAGCCTGGTAGGCTGCAGTCCATGGGGTCGCTAAGAGTCGGACACGACTGAGCGACTTCACTTTCACTTTTCACTTTCATGCGTTGGAGAAGGAAATGGCAACCCACTCCAGTGTTCTTGCCTGGAGAATCCCAGGGATGGCGGAGCCTGGTGGGCTGCCGTCTCTGGGATCGCACAGAGTCGGACACTACTGAAACGACTTAGCAGCATGAATAATTATATCATAAAAAGTATGTTACATTTAGTGCCACATCATCTTGCATTGAGCTTCACTCATAGCTCAGTTGGTAAAGAATCCACATGCAAAGACGACGACCCCGGTTTGATTCCTGGATCAGGAAGATCCACTGAAGAAGGCATAGGCTACCTACTGCCGTATTTTTGGACTTCCCAGGTGGCTCAGCTGGTAAAGAATCTGCCTGCAATGTTGGAGACCTGGGTTCAACCCTTGAGTTGGGAAGATCCCCTGGAGCAGGGAAAGGTTACCCACTCCAGTATTCTGACCTGGAGAATTCCTGTATAGTCCATGGTGTTGCAAAGAGTCGGACAGGACGGAACGACTTTCACTTTCACTTTTCATCTTGTATAGATGTGGCACTAAATGTAATATAGACACATGTGTCCTGTATACACACACGTCTTTATCATGTAATAATACTCCAATTAAAATTCAAAAAAGGGAGAAAGTTGCAATTAGCTGGATTCACCTTGAGAAAGGAAACTAGATTTCATGTGGCCTTGATGGACTGTTCACATACACAGAAGACAGTGGGGAGGATGGTCTTTGAGGTCTACAAAGAAACAGTCAAAAGTGAGCATCTCAGCTCAGAAGACAATTCGGTTTCTATTGGAGACATGGGACTTCGCATATGCGCTGTATGGCTGTGGAAACCAGGTTACGAATATGAGACAGAGGTCCATATCAAGGAGCCAAATACGCCTTCCAAAGTGGGCAAAACTTATTAAGATAAATGGCAGATTAGGCATTTGCATTTGCCCTCTGTTACTCTAGGGCCTCAATGATATAAAAGTCCAGAAATACAATAAGGAATAAACTTAAACTATGAAAAACAACAATGCAATTGGGCATCAGCCATAAAAAGTGATCACAACAGACTTGTGGAAATTGTTGAGGGGCAGGGTGTGCACAGCCTACTCTACTGCTGTGTGCTGATGAGGCTGAGACCAGGGGAAGGGTTGTCCACCCATGAGGCTCTGAAAGGTCCCAGGCTCGGGTCTGCAGGGACTGCTGAGGGCTTAGGTCGTGGGGTGCAGCCAAAGAGAGAGAAAGAGACGAATCGAATCAGCACTTACCTCCCTCCATCTTTATCCAATATGGAAAGCAGCTGAGAGCTGCTATTACCCCAGTGTCAAACCCTAGTTCTTCTCTGGACAAATAGAAAGTATCTGGGGAAAGCTACTGCTCGCAGCATGGATGCTGACATTCCAGAATAAATCTTTCTTTGTTCTGTTCCTGGGGGATTTGGAGTTTGACAGCTAGCTCCTTATCTATTCACTGCAAAGAGGGTTTACTAATCAGCATGACATCACCTCTGTTCATAGGTCCCCGGTCATGTTTTTCAGTCGGGTGGGAGACCAGGCTAGAAAAGAGCAGCAAGTGAAGTTCTCACCAGATTCCCACCTGCCGATTAGAATGCAAATTCAACAGCAGTTGTGTGAGCTGCTTGTGAGCCTCTCAGAAACGTGTCTGCTTCCCTTTATGCACAGGCAGGAAGCCTGGAAAGTACATTTCCTAGACTGACTCAGAGGCGGCACCTGCACAAGCTCTGGAAGGCAGGGGAGAAGAAGACAGGCATGGCTTCTGCAGACGGCGGAAGTGAGCGTCTGCCAACCTGGCTCACGGGTCCTCCTGCGAGTCACTCAGTGCTCTGGTCCCTAAATGTGCTGATTTTCTAAAGACCAGGACCAACTTCCTGGACCTAAAACACACCTCCAGTGCTTCCTATGGTTTTGTAAGCTTCTAATTTCCTCTGTTCACTTACCTCCTGTCTCACTTTTCTGAATGAAATTTGTCCCATTCACAGAGATATATGAAGAGACTCATAGATTACTCTTACTTTTATACACAAAGGTAAAATAAATTTTAAAAAAACAATGTGAAAAAGAATAGCTCACATTGGAGTAGAGAGACTTAATTTAGACAAGACGACACCAGAAAAAAATAAAAGCTGGATTCCTATTCTTAGACAAATTTTAAAATATAATACATCCTTGAAACAAGATACTATAAAAATGGAGAATAAGAGATGTTTAAATACAATAGCTGAAGAGGACTCAACAGGATTTAAAAAACAAATGGAAGAAATTTAAACTAAAAAGCACAAAGACAGCAAGATTCGGGGATACAAAGAAAACAGAAAAAAATTAAAGCAGTGAATTTATCAAAGAAATTATAAAACGAAAAGTCCGAAATCTAAAGAAGTGCACTAGGAGATCTGGTGGGTGCGGGCGGTGGGTTTATGCTTGATCTTGGTCACCTAAAGGTTATTTTCATTCTTTAAACAAGTAACCGCCTTCCCCCATTGTCGACACCCAGTGGTGGCTCAGACAGTAGAGACTGCCGGCCATGCAGGAGACCCGAGTTCCATCCCTGGGTTGGGAAGAGACCCTGGAGAAAGGAAATGCTACCCACTCCACTACTCTCACCTGGAAAAACCCATGGACAGAGGAGACTGCTGGGCTACAGTCCATGGGGTCGCAAACAGTTGGATACAACTGAGTGACTAACACTTTCACTATTCCTAGTACATTTCTTTCTCAATTTTATTAAAAATTTAGTCTCTAGCACCTCTGCTGTTTTATCCAGTCTAAATTCCCTATAATCAAATGACAGTAAACATTCGCTTTTTAGTAATATTTTACCTTTCTTGTTCCTTTTTCCTTTTGTACCATTCACCGGGACCAAACCACAATCTTGGGCCAACCCAGAAACCTTCCTTCTGTTCCCACATCATGCTGGGGAGGAAGCCATGCAAACAGATGCAGTGTAGTAATAGCACGAGGCAGATCATTCTTCTCCTGAGAGCTAGCGATTAAATTCCCAAAGAAAGGCAATGCCAAAGAATGTTCAAACTACCGCACAATTGCATTCATCTCATACGCTAGTAAAGTAATGCTCAAAATTCTCCAAGCCAGGCTTCAGCAATACGTGAACTGTGAACTTCCAGATATACAAGCTGGATTTAGAAAAGACAGAGGAACGAGAGATCAAATTGCCAACATCCACTGGATCATCAAAAAAGCAAGAGAGTTCCAGAAAAACATCTATTTCTGCTTTATTGACTATGCCAAAGCCTTTGACTGTGTGGATCACAATAAACTGTGGAACATTCTGAAAGAGATGGGAATACCAGACTACCTGACCTGCCTCTTGAGAAATCTGTATGCAGATTAGGAAGCAACAGTTAGAATTGGACATGGAACAACTGGTTCCAAATAGGAAAAGGAGTACGTCAAGGCTGTATATTGTCACCCTGTTTATTTAACTTATATGCAGAGTACATCATGAGAAACACTGGGCTGGATGAAGCACAAGCTGGAATCAAGATTGCTGGGAGAAGTAACAATAACCTCAGATATGCAGATGACACCACCCTTATGGCGGAAAGTGAAGAAGAATTAAAGAGCCTCTTGATGAAAGTGAAAGAGGAGAGTGAAAAAGTTGGCTTAAAGCTCAACATTCAGAAAACTAAGATCATGGCATCTGGTCCCATCACTTCACGGAAGATAGATGAGGAAACAGTGGCTAACTTTATTTTTGAGGGCTCCAAAATCACTGCAGATGGTGACTGCAGCCATGAAATTAAAAGACGCTTGCTCCTTGGAAGAAAAGCTATGACCAACCTAGATAGCATATTAAAAGCAGAGACATTACTTTGTCAACAAAGGTCCATCTAGTCAAAGCTATGGTTTTTCCAGTAGTCATGTATGGAAGTGGGAATTGGACTATAAAGAAATCTGAGCACCGAAGAACTGATGCTTTTGAACTGTGGTGTTGGAGAAGACTCTTGAGAGTCCCTTGGACTGCAAGGAGATCCAAGCAGTTCATCCTAGGGGAAATAAGTCCTGAGTGTTCATTGGAAGGACTGATGCTGAAGCTGAAACTCCAATACTTTGGCCACCTGATGTGAAGAACTGGCTCATTTGAAAAGACCTTGATGCTGGGAAAGATTGAGGGTAGGAGGAGAAGGGGACAACAGAGGATGAGATGGTTGGATGGCATCACTGACTCAATGGACATGAGTTTGGGTAGGCTCCAGGAGTTGATGATGGACAGGGAAGCCTGGTGTGCTGCACTCCAGGGGGTTCCAAAGAGTCAGACACGACTGAGCGAAAAGCAATATTCAGAAATTTTGCAAGTGAACTGTTAAACCATTGACATCACACATGTCGGGAAATTGACAAATACCACAAATCAAGACATTCATTTCTCCCCAAAGAGCCAATGTACCTACACACGACTGCCACTTTTTTGCTCTCCATACCCACCTGGGCTCTCTTCTCTACTAGATAATCCTTTTTAGTTTCATCATCAACCTTCCACTCCATTCTCCATGAATTATTTTCCAAAATATCCATTCTCCTCAAACTTCTTACTCTAGTCCTTCCTTCACTCTGGTCACATTTCATAAAGAAAATAGTTACATCATCTGCCAATTCTCTCACCACCCTGCCATACGTACCCTGTAATTTCCCCACATCCTTCCATTCTAATTTTTCCTTCTTCCTTCCTGGTACAAAATTTTCCCCTTTCACCTGGATCTTACCTTCTTCTGCCTCCTGAGAAACTTCTGTTCGATTATCTCTTTTTTTTTCCTGTGTTGATACTAGCTTCTCATTAGTTTGTAAATATTCTCAAATTTCTCCAATTAGAAAAAAGTATGTCTTAGCCCCCTACATCCCTCCTACTATGATAGTCTTTCTGGAGCTTAGGACCATGCCAGGCTTTCTGAAGGGAACCTCCCACCGACAACAGTAGCTGCAATAGTAGCAGTAATAGTAATAGTGTCTGCAATAGTAGCTCTGGAGCCAGAGAGCTGGGGGTGAGGTTCAGGGTCTGCCTCTCACTATGTCTGCTACCTTAGACAAGTGACTCAACCCCTCTGTGTCTCTGCTTCTTCATCTGAAAGCTGGGGAATACAGTCCTACTTATCTTAATAAAGGGGTTGACACAGCTAAAGCACTTAGATAAGTGCCGGACATAGCAAACAGCAATTATCAGTTATGCACGATGAACTATTGTTACTCTTCACTTCACTGCCCTCCACTGCTCAGGTCATCAGCAGTCCTCAAGTTGCTAAATCTAATGTGCATATTTCAGGCTTGACATTTTCAAACTTTTCTGCAGCATCTGACCCTGCATCCTGGTAATTCCCCCTCCGCTTGAGTTCCCTGCCACACCATCCTCTTTTCCTTGTAACCTCACATACTGTGTTTCCTATTCTAAAAAGCCAGTGTATATACATACTATATACACTACCATGTGTAAAATAGCTAGCTAGTGGGAAGCTTCTGTGTAACACAGGCTGTATTCTGTGATGACCTAGAGAGCTGAGATGGAGGGTGCAGGGAGCAAGGTCCAGGAGAGCGGGGCTGTATGTATACAGATAGCTGATGGATGTTGTTGTACAGCAGAAACTAATGTAACATTGTAGAGCAATTAAATTCCAAAAAAACCCCAAAATAAACAAATAAAAACAAAACAAATAAACAAATGTCATTATCATGACATTATGATAATGATAATGTCATGTTCTTCCTTGACTCCAGGCTTCTTGAAAATGTCCTAAGTCAGCTGGCTCACAAAAAAATATTCTGGGGCTCTTATTATTAATAACAATTATTGTCAATAGATAGAGTTAGGTGAGTGACAGATAACAGGTTCAAAACCATCCTTACTATGTGTTGTATAAGCTAATTCCCAGCTTCCTGTCCTGCTTGGTGTCACTATACTATTCATGAAATGTTCACTGTCAGGAAAGTGACTACTTAAAGGTCACTCTATGTTAGAGGTAAGAGCCAGTTCATATTAAAGTTCATATCCTATTAAATAATAGTCCAACACAGAACCATCAATGAGTCAGGCCACAAGCATCATCCCTAAAGGAACAGGTAAACAGGACTGAATCACAGCTACACTGTGTTCTTACAAGGGTGGGAATGTCTCCAGCACACTTCTGCCCACTCACTCCTTGAATACCACTAATGTTACCCATGTAAGTTTCTAACACCCACTATGTTATCCTGCACATCTCAAATTTTACCAATGAAAACTCATTTCTAAGGTTAATTATACTAAATAATAGTGACTGTAACCATGAAATGAAAAGATGCTTGCTCCTTAGGAGAAAAGCTATGACAAACCTAGACAGTGTATTGAAAAGCAGAGACATCACTTTGCCCACAAATGTCCATATAGTCTTAGCTGTGGTTTCCCCAGTAGTCATGTACAGATGTAAGAGTTGAACCATAAAGAAGGCTGAGTGCTGAAGAATTGATGCTTTCAAATTGTGGTGCTGGAGAAGACCCTTGAGGGTCCCATCCATGGACTGCAAGATCAGCCCTGAATATTCACTGGAAGGGTGGATGCTGAAGTTCCAATACCTTGGCCACTTGATACGAAGAGCTGACTCATTGGAAAAGACCCTGATGCTGGGAAAGATGGAGGGCAGAAGGAGAAGGGGGCGGTAGAGAGTGAGATGGTTGGATGGCATTACCATCACTCAATGGACATCAATTTGAGCAAACTTCAAGAGACAGTGCATTACCGACTCAATGGACATGAGTTTGAGTAAACTCCAGGAATTGGTGATGAACAGGAAAGCCTGGCGTGCTGCAGTCCATGGGGTTGCAAAGAATCAGATGTGACCAAGGGACTGAACTGAACTCAGAAGGTAGTGGAGAACAGAGGAGCCTGGTGTGCTGAAGTTCTTGAGGTGGCAACAAGTCAGACACGACTTAGCGACTGAACAGCAACAACAAGCCCCTTAGCTGTTGATGGGAAATAACCAAGCTGAAACACTTGTAGGAGCTGCTTCTGAAGAATGATCTTCCCCATCAACTGGATACACCCTGAAGTGCGAGCTCCTCATTAAAGCAACTGGCCATTCCCATCTAACATGGATAGTACTTCACCAGCTCCAGGGAGGTTTTGTAAAGTTCATAAGCATCGTAACAGGTCTTGTCATATCCTTTTTCAAAGTGAACCATCCTTCTTCCTGCACCTCCTCCAGCCCCTCTTCTCCTGGAGAAATTCCATAAATATCCCAGATCAAGATTCAGATGTGGCTTTCTCAGGGCCGCCTCCTCAGCTCCAGGGCAGCCTAGTAAGCTCCAGGGAGCCTGGACTGTGAGCTCTGCTCCACTCTGCAGTGGTACAGTTGCATTTAATTGAAACTGTTTATATACTTATCTTTTTTTTTTTTTTTTATCTTTAAGACTGTATGTTCCTTAAGATCAGAGGCTGGGTCATTCATTGATCATCTATTTATTCCCAGGGGACCTCCATACACCTGGTATCATGTAGGTGCCAAGTGAATGATCTTGGAATCGACGAGAGGAAAGAAACCCAATAGCAGTTTACATTGGAAACTGCTAGTTTGTTCACAATGATCAAACCTTTGGAACGTCTATGATGCAAAAGGATGTGAACTACGATCTGGAAATATAAAGAGGAATGAGTCAGGGGCCCTGATCTAATGAATTCACACTCAGTTAGATAGATAGAGACACAAAATGGGCAATGGTCATAGAACACAGATCAAGATACACACCCCTACTTCCAGGGGAACTGACTGATGGGGTCAATCAGGGTAATACCATCACCTTGTTCTTAAAACTGATTCTGTTATCCAGGTTTAAGTCAAAAAGTTCTGACATTACCCTGATCAGACCTTGCTTTAGAAAAGGGCACAGGATATATTATAGGGCCAACAAGACACACGGGGAGTTTGGCTGGGATTTCTGAGACAGAAATCTTACTCTTTTAGAGCTTTCAAGAGAAATGTTTCCTCTTCTAGTCTGTCTGTAATGTACAGAAAAAGCCTGGGACTTCAGCATTTTGCTGTCATGGAGGCAGCCAGTCTTATGCAAGTCTAACATAATAGAAGGCAAAGAGGAGAGGTAGAAAGAACCGGTTCCTTCATACACAGCAGTGTGCTGCTGAATCAATATAGCTGTGTCTCATATAGGCTTTCTATTATAATTGAATTTTTCCTTATCCCAGTCTTCTCCCTACTTTTCATTATTTATATTTGAAAACCATTCATTATAAATGTGAAAATAGGGCACATAATCCAGATTTCAAGATTTATATCTCATATATTCCTCTGTATGCACTGGCTAATAAAGCTGCTGTTTTGACTGATATGGCTAGTCACTGAAATTAATTGTAATAAGAACACTCAGACACTAGAGTGGTCTGGTGGAATTAACCAAACCACCCGTAGTTTTGGCATCAGGTAAACACTCAACCTGCTTTGAACTGCCAGGCATTTGCTTGTAAGACAATTAGTTGCATTAATAGAAGAAAAAAGAATCAGGGTGGGGAGAGAAAAATGGTAGCAAATGGAATAACCAACCCTCAATGGCAGAATGCTGCCTTCTGTAAAAAAGGGGTTTCTGTACAATTCATAGATTAGAACAGAAAAAAAAAAAAATCAAGAATAACTATAAAATCACTGCAAGATGATTAGGAGCCAAACCTTTTTGAGGCAGGATTCAAACATATCTACTACAGAGTGACCTATCCGCCAGCGCACAAGGGTTAGCAGCATTCCTTATACGACTGGAAGTCAAATAAAATATATTTTTCAAGTGCTTTGAGAAGCTCTCCTCATGCTTGTTTGGAAAATTTAGCACAGCAACAGCATTCAGAAGTAAATCCCCACCCTACAGCCTACATAGAAAGAAGGTGTAAACTGAATCTTATTATTTCTGCTGCTTCTGTTTCCTACCCAATCCAAGGTAAGTGAAAAGAATTAATTTAACTCTTACAGAACATCTGTTTATTTCAATCAATTTCAGCAACATTTTGTATGTGATTATTTTAGAATACTCATGTTTAACAGTTACTCCATCCATAAAAAAAAAAGCTTGAATCTATAGCCCAGTTCAAAGTGCATTAGTCTTATGCACTAAATCTCACTGCCAACCACACCTGGCCTGTTACCCTAGCAAGGCTTGTAGGTGCAATGTGAAATAAGGCCAGTGCATGCCATAAAGAGCTGGTGAGTTGTGGCAAAGAAAAAATGATGGGCCCACATTAAAAAGGAAGACTGAAAATAGTCTTAAAGCAGGGTTCCTTAAACTCTACACTATTAACACTTTGGGTCATGATTAACATCTTTTGCTGTGAGCCATTGTCCTATGCATTGTGAGATATTTAATAGCATCCTGGCCTTCACTCACATGATACTAATATCCCCCAATTATGACCATCAGAAACATCTCCAGGCACAGCCAAAAGGCCCCTGTCCTGGTTGAGAACCACTGGTTTAAGTAAAACAATTTCCAAATGAAATGATGACAAGTTGGTGTTTTATGAGCACTATCTAACTCTTACAGGGCCTTCAAAAGTAGATACTATTTGTTTGTTTTAAAGGGAAATGCAGTTAGTGTGAGATGGAACAAACAATCGTCTAAGGCCCGACGACAGTCCTGGATTCAAAGGCTAAATGGTACTGTTCTAGGCCCTGGACATTGAACACGGACTGAGATAATAATTTTGTCCTCAAGAACTTCCTAGTACTTTGACTCCCAGCTAAGGTGGGGGAAGGAAGACAGAGAGCCCTATGGAAAGGCATGGGAGACTCTGCATGCCGCCTTGGATTTGGGAGGAAATGTGGTCAGAGCAGGGGTAAACTGGAGTTAAGCAGATTAATGGAGGGCAAGACGGGTTTCGGAGCAGAGAGGAAGTGATTTCCATGAAGAGCAAAAAGGATTTACAAATACCAAGAATGAAAAGAGAAGGTGGCACAGATCAGCAAGACTGGAGAAGAGGATGGGGAAGGACTGACTGGCTTCTCAGTGTGTCTTTGAGCAAAGTGATGAGCTGGAAACAAGTGCAGTTATCTTCTAGGACCCTCGTTATCTGCTGGAAAAAGTTCTTCCAAGGAAATCCATATCTACACATATGGAACAGCCATGGTGTTTGTTTGATAACAGAATCAGTGCTGTGTTCTTGACTACATTAAAAAACAAAAGCACTGGGATGGCACCATCTCAGCCTGTTAAGCATTAATATTATTTAATTTCACTTGTGTTCTTACCTCCATATAGCTTGGCACTTTTCTCTCCAGAATATTCTTACACACTCATCTAGTAAAAATATACATAATCTCATCAAACTGCTGCTGCTAAGTCGCTTCAGTCGTGTCCGACTCTGTGCGACCCCATAGACGGCAGCCCACCAGGCTCCCCCATCCCTGGGATTCTCCAGGCAAGAACACTGGAGTGGGTTGCCATTTCCTTTTCCCATCAAACTGCAGATGCTGTCTAAACTGTGCTGCTCATTTTACTGAGCAAGATGCATGGTGGGGCACAGAGGTCTATTCAGAGCCAGAGGGTATCAGAATTCCAGAAGCTCTGACATCCAGAGCTGGTTTGTCGTTGTTTAGTCACTCAGTCGTGTCCGACTTTGCAACCCCATGGACTGTAGCACGGCAGGCTTCCCTGTCCCTCACCAACTCCAGGAGTTTGCTCAAACTCATGTCCATCGAGTTGGTGATGCCATCCAACCATCTCATCCTCCGTCATCCCCTTTCCCTCTTGCCTTCAATCTTTCCCAGCATCAGAGTTTTTTCCCGTGAGTTGACTCTTCGTATCAGGTGGCCAAAGTATTGGACTTTCAGCTTCAGCATCAATCCTTCCAATGAATATTCGTGCTGATTTCCTTTAGGTTGACTGGTTTCACCTCCTTGCTATCTAGTGAACTCCATGAACAGAGCTGGTTTAGGGGAACTATACTGAGAAGGCAGACCAGTGAAAAAAAGTTTAAGAGCAGACAGGTATTTACAGTGTTCTTCAATTCACGTAAAAGACATTACAAGTGGACTTTATAAGCATACTTTGTATATTATATTTAATTTCCTTTCCATGACTGTAAAGAAAACATCTGACCGGGCCTCAAGATGTAAGAGAGCCAAACCTTGCCCTTGGTGTATTTTCACTGTCTTCAACCCCTTTTTAAAGCTATGAACTCCATCATTACACCTAGTGGATTTAGGAGACTAGGGAGATATAGTGTGATATTAAAAATGCACTGGCACCATACTCAAGAGATCTGGGTCTCTTGATATTTTCTACATAGCATGATGGCAGAAATCGAAGAAGAGCTAAAGACCCTCTTGATGAAAGTAAAAGAGGAGAGTGAAAAAGTTTGTTTAAAACTCAACATTTAGAAAACTAAGATCATGGCATCCAGTCCCATCACTTCATGGAAAATAGATGGGGAAACAATGAAAACAGTGGCAGACTTTATTTTGGGGGGCTCCAAAATCACTGCAGATGGTGACTGCAGCCATGAAATTAAAAGATGCTTGCTCCTTAGAAGGAAAGCTATGACCAACCTAGACAGCATATTAAAAAGTAGAGACATTACTTTGCCAGCAAAGGTTCATCGAGTCAAAGCTATGGTTTTTCCAGTAGTCATGTATGGATGTGACAGTTGAACTATAAAGAAAGCTGAGCACTGAAGAACTGATGCTTTTGAACTGTGGTGTTGGAGAAGGCTTTTGAGAGTCCCTTGGACTGCAAGGAGATCCAACCAGTCCATCCTAAAGGAAATCAGTCCTGAATATTCACTGGAAGGACTGATGCTGAAACTGAAACTCCAATACTTTGGCCACCTGATGCAAAGAACTGACTCATTTGAAAAGACCCTGATGCTGGGAAAGATTGAGGGCAGGAGGAGAAGGGAATGACAGAGGATGAGATGGTTGGATGGCATCACTGACTCAATGGACATGAGTTTGGGTAAGCTCCGGGGGTTGGTGATGGGCAGGGAAGCCTGGTGTGTTGCAGTCCATGGGGTCGCAAAGAGTCAGATACAACACAGCAACTGAACTGAACTGAATTAGCATGACTGACACTGTGTTTCCATAGATAAAGCACGGGAATTGATTGACGTATGTTCTGACAACCTCACCAGCTTGTCATGGGGATAAAAATAATAAAACCATATAAAAGTGCTTTTAAAACTTAGACCTTCTAGAACTTCAAGACCTTCTAGAACTAACACCCCAAAAAGATGTCCTTTTAATTATAGGGGACTGGAATGCAAAAATAGGAAGTCAAGAAATACCTGGTTCGGCTCAGTTTAGTTGCTCGGTCATGTCCGAATCTTTGTGACCCCATGTACTTCAGCACGCCAGGCTTCCCTGTCCATCACCAACTCCCAGAGCCTACTCAAACTCATGTCCATCAAGTCATCCAACCATCCATCCAACCATCTCATCCTCTGTCATCCCCTTCTCCTCCTGCTTTCAATCTTTCCCAGCACCAGGGTCTTTTCCAATGAGTCGGCTCTTTGCATCAGGTGGCCAAAGTATTGGAGTTTCAATTTCAGCCTCAGTCCTTCCAATGAATATTCAGGACTGATTTCCTTTAGGATTGACAGGTTTGATATCCTTGCAATCCAAGGGACTCTCAAGAGTCTTCTCTAACACCACAGTTCAAAAGCATTAATTCTTCAGCACTCAATTTTTTTATGGTCCAACTCTCAAATCCATACATGACTACTGGAAAAACCACAGCTTTGACTAGGCAGACTTTTGTTGGTAAGGTTTTTAATATGCTTTCAAGGTTGGTCATAGCTTTTCTTCCAAGGAGAAGTGTCTTTTAATTTCATGGCTGCAGTCACCATCTGCAGTGATTTTGGAGTCCCCCCAAATAAAATATCTCACTGTTTCCATTTTTTCCCCATCTATTTGCCATGAAATGATGGGACCAGATACCATGATCTTCATTTTTTTAATGTTGAGTTTTAAGCCAGATTTTTCACTCTCCTCTTTCACCTTCAGCAAGAGGCTCTTCAGTTCCTCTTCGCATCTGCCATAAGGGTGATGTCATTTGCATGTAGGAGGTCTTTTATATTTCTTCCGGAAGTCTTGATTCCAGCTTGCGCTTCATCCAGCCCAGCATTTTGCATTATGTACTCTTCATACAAGTTAAATAAGCAGGGTGACAATATACAGCCTTGACGCACTCCTTCCCCAATCTGGAACCAGTCCATTGCTCCATGTCAGGTTCTAACTGTTGCTTTTAAACCCTCATACAGATTTCTCAGGAGGCAGGTCAGGTGGTCTAGTATTCCCATCTCTTTAAGAATTTGCCACAGTCTGTTGTGATCCACACAGTCAAAAACTTCGGCATAGTCAATAAAACAGAAGTAGATGTTTTTCTGGAACTCTCTTGCCTTCTCTTTGATCCAACAGATGTTGGCAATTTGCTCTCTGGTTCCTCCACCTTTGCTAAAACCAGTTTGAACATCTGGAAGTTCACGGTTCACGTACTGTTGAAGCCTGGCTGGAAGAATTTTGAGCATTACTTTACTAGTGTGTGAGATGAGTGCAACTGTGCAGCAGTTTGAGCATTCTTTGGCATTGCTTTTCTTTGGGATTGGAAAGAAAACTTATCTTTTCTAGTCCTGTGGCCACTGCTGAATTTTCCAAATTTGCTGGCATATTGAGTACAGCACTTTCACAGCATCATCTTTTAGCATTTGAAATAGCTCAACTGGAATTCCATAACCTCCACTAGCTTTGTTTATAGTGATGCTTACTAAGACCCACTTGACATCGCATTCCAGAACCTCTGGCTCTAGGGGAGTGATCGCACCACTGTCATTATCTGGATCATAAAGATCTTCTTTGTACAGTTCTTCTGTATATTCTTGCCACGTCTTCTTAATGTCTTCTGCTTCTGTTAGGTCCATACTGTTTCTGTCCTTTATTGTGCCCATTTTTGCATGAAATGTTCCCTTGGTGTCTCTAATTTTCTTAAAGAGATCTCTAGTCTTTCCCATTCTATCATTTCTCTCTATTTCTTTGTACTGATCACTGAGGAAGGCTTTCTTATCTCTCTTTGCTATTCTTTGGAACTCTGCATTCAGATGGGTATATCTCTCCTTTTCTCCATTGCCTTTTGCTTCTCTTCTTTTCTCAGTTGTTTGTAAAGCCCCCTCAGACAACCATTTCGCCTTTTTGCATTTCTTTTTCTTGGGGATGGTCTTGATCACTGCCTCCTGTACAATGTCACAAACCTCTGTCCATAGTTCATTAGGCACTCTGTCTATCAGATCTAATCCCTTGAATCTTCCACAGTGGAATTTGTCACTTCCAGTATATAATTATAAGGAATTTGATTTAGGTCATACCTGAATGGTCTAGTGATTTTCCCTACTGTCTTCAATTTAAGTCTGAATTTGGCAATAAGGAGTTCATGATTTGAGCCAGGGTTATCTCCCAGTCTTGTTTTTGCTGACTGTATATAGCTTCTGCATCTTTGGCTGCAAAGAATATGATCAATCTGATTTTGGTGTTGACCATCTGGTGATGTCCATGTGTAGAGTCTTTTCTTGTGTTGTTGGAAGAGGGTGTTTGCTATGACTGGTGTATTCTCTTGCAAAACTCTTTTAGCCTTTGCCCTGCTTCATTCTGCACTCCAAGGCCAAAGTTGCCTGTTACTCCAGGTATCTCGTGACTTCCTAGTTTTGCATTCCAGTCCCCTATGATGAAAAGGACATCTTTTTTTTTTTTTTTCGTGTTCATTCATCAGTGTATATTTCTCAGTCACCCACTGATGAACTGTGCTCCCCACTCTATTCCGAAACTAGTGGGTGAAGAAACCATATTTGTTATACTCATTCTTAAACTCCCCTTGTCTAGCAGAGTTCTTGCCACATAGTAAGCACTCCATAAAAATGGATTAACTGAAATGATTAAGGGACTGAGTGTAGAAATGAATGGACGGTAAAATTTCCACAGATTGTAGGACAGCAACATCAATCCTAAAGGAAATCAACCCTGATATTCATTGGAAGGACTGATACTGAAGCTGAAGCTCCAATGCTTTGGCTACCTGATGCAAAGAGCCTACTCATTGGAAGAGACCCCGATGCTGGGAAAGACTGAAGGCAGGAGGAGAAGAGGGTGACAGACAATACGATGGCTGGATGGCATCACCAACTCCATGGACGTGAGTCTGAGCAAAATCCAGGGGATAGCGAAGGACGGGGATGTCTGACGTGGTGCAGTCACAAAGAGCTGGACACGACCTAGTAACTGAACAACAGCCAGTGTTTTCTCTATTTCTCTGATTATAAAAACAATGCTGCTGCTGCTGCTAAATCACTTCAGTCATGTCCGACTCTGTGCGACCCCATAGACGGCAGCCCACCAGGCTCCCCCGTCCCTGGGATTCTCCAGGCAAGAACACTGGAGTGGGTTGCCATTTCCTTCTCCAATGCATGAAAGCGAAAAGTGAAAGTGAAGTCTTTCAGTCATGTCTGACTCTTCGCGACCCCATGGACTGCAGCCCACCAGGCTCCTCCGTCCATGGGATTTTCCAGGCAAGAGTACTGGAGTGGGGTGCCATCATCCCTCAACTTATTCAGGTCTCTATATATTACCTTTGGAGAAGGTCTTCATTGACTGCCTATGCTAAAATGTACCCTTTCCCATTATCTGCTCTCCCCTTTGGCCCTGCTTTATTTTTTGTAAAACTTACCTCTATCTGACTTACTTGTGTGTAACTTAATTGTGTGTTTATTTCTTTATCCCCAGACTAATAAAATGGGTAAGAGGGAAGTGATGGTGGCGGCAGTATGCTCCAGGAAGAAAGAGTATCACTGAAATTGTTCAGAATTGAGTGATATTAAAAATGATTGACTTTTGGTGGTTGGTTTGTTTGTTTTTTAATTCTCTACAGACAGTGCACCCTTTATTACCTGCATTCAGGATGAACGATCCCTCTGCTTCACCCTTAGTGCATCAATGCAAACCCCACTAGAACAGAGATAGCTTTTGGTTTTTTTTCATGGCTTTCCCCCTACATTAGGTAAATTTAAGGGCAGTATAAGCATTGGAAAATAAATATTGACATTTAAAAATAGCCATTCATAATCCCTTCACCCAAAAGTTAAATGGTTTTTTAAAAACATTTTAACATGTTTTCTTCCACCCTTTTCTGTGTATTTTTTTTAACATAAATAAGAGCATGAAATGTAACTCCTATGCCTGCAGTTTGTTTTTCCTTAATAGTTTCTAAGTAGTTAAATGAATACAATCTGAAAGCAGACAGCCACAGTTCCAATCCCTGATCTGCCACTTACTGAAATGTGAGCTCTTAAGTCACATACTTAACATCTTTGAGCCTCAGCTTCCTGATTTTAAAAATAGGCTAATCACATAACTGCCTGTTAAAAAGATTAAGCGAGATAATCTATGCGCTTGGCTGGTGGTATGTGAATGTTAGTTTGGGGCGTGGACAGCCTCTAACATGGTCTGCAGTGATCCTAGCCTCCGGGTATTTGCATCCTGTGTAATCTCCTACCTTTGAGTGTGGACCATGACTCAATGCCAGAGAAGTGACTAGTGACTCACTGCCAGAGAAAAGAATATAGCAAAAAGTAATCGGGATGCTACTTCCAAGAACTGGTTACAAAGAGACTGTGGCTTCTGTGTGGGACCACACTCTTGCTCTCTCCTTAAACTCTGAGCCAAGCCAGCTGCCTGCCACATGTGAGCTGTTAGGTGAGGTTCCTTGTGGCAAGGAGCTGAGGGAGACCTCTTGCCAACAGCCAACAAGATACTGAATTCTGATGACAACATGAATGAGCTTGAAAATGAATTTACCTGTTGAACCATCACGTAAGACCACAGATGCAGTTCAAATGGATTGCAACCTTTTGAGAGACTTTGTCGCATTGGCATTCAGATTAACTGTGCCTGGATTCCTCATCCACAGGGATTCTCTGGTAGCCCAGACGGTAATTTGCCTGCAATGCAGGAGATCTGGGTTCAATCCCTGGGTCGGGAAGATCCCCTGGAGAAGGAAATGGCAACCCACTCCAGTATTCTTGCCTGGAAAATCCCATGGCCAGCGGAACCTGCTGGGCTACAGTCACGAAGAGTTGGACATGACTGAGCTACTTCACTTTCACTTTAAATTTCCTCATCCACAGAAACCATGACATTAAAAAGTGTTTGTGATTTAAAATAATTTCTACATTTTGATGGAAGTCGTTATGAAATTTCAATATAGGAGAGTGTAGAGAGTCCCCTGGAAAGTAACATTTTTCTTCCCCACGAAGTTTTTGAAAAAGATAGGAAACAGGACTGGGAGATGGGAAATCAACATACCTTTTTATTAATAAAAGCTAAGCTTTGGTATGTGGCTTGGTATGATAGCTGCATAATCTTTCAACTGAGTCACAGAGGTAGGCAAACGGAGAATCCTGTCTTGGACAGTACTGGATAAAACAGGCTTTTTCATGTAGCTGGAAAGAACAGGACTCTGGAGAAAGATTCTGTTACTGGGAAGAAACAAGAAAACAGAAGTCTTCCAGCAGCCAGATACCCAAAGGGAAAAAGGATTGAGTAGATCATGCTCAGTTTTATGACTCCAAGTTACTAGGTAACTAGGAGCAGCATGGGTAATGAACAGGGCAAGTAAACCCAGGAGCCAACAACCATGGAGTCCCCTGCACCTAGAGGGAACTTAATCAGTATTGATTAAGTAGCACTCCTGGTCTCATTTCAGCCTTTACAAACTACTTATGAAAATCACCATAATCACTGTACCATATTCATCATGTGGTTGTACTCCAACTTATTAAACTAATCACATCTTGTTAGAAATTTAGATTATTTCAAGTTTTTAGTGTTGTAAGTATTGCTGGTGTGAATATCTTTCTTATTTCCTTAGCATAAGTCCCCAAAAAGAGCACTGTTAATTCACAGGTTAAAGTGAAGTTGCTCAGTCGTGTCCGACTCTTTGCGACCCCATAGACTGTAGCCTACCAGGCTTCTCTGTCCGTGGAATTTTTCAGGCAAGAGTGCTGGAGTGGGTTGCCATTTCTTTCTCCAGGGGATCTTCCCGACCCAGGGATTGAACCCATGTCTCCCACATTGCAAGCAGACACTTTACCCTCTGAGCCACCAGGGAAGTCATTCACAGGTTATGAGCATTTAAATGTTTCCTCTATTCCTAGGGTTAGTTGTTCAGTCCTGTTCAACTCCATGCAACCCCATGGGCTGTAGCCAGCCAGGCTCCTCTGTCCCTGGAATCAGGCAAGAATACTGGAGTGGGTAATCATTCCCTTCTCCAGGGAATCTTCCCAACACAGGGATCGAACCCAAGTCTCCTTCATTGCAGGTGGATTCTTTACCATATGAGCCACCAAGGAAGCCGATTTAGCAGTATATTGCTAAATAGGTCTCAAAGGGCTGATTAACTTTTTCTCTCATCAATGGAGTATAAAAATATGCTTCTGACCCTTGAAACCTTGGATTTTAGATGTTATTTGATAATCTTTGCTAATTTGATAAGTGAATCATATCTTGTCCTTATTTTAATTTGCAGTTCCTTGGTTATTATTAAGGTTGAAGACTTTTCATTGTTAATCGGCCATTTGTATTTCCTTTCCTCTAAGTTATCCGCATGTTTCTGGTGTTCATGGATCCATTGGCATTATCCATCTTCATCCTTAGGGCAAACACTCAATTGCCCTCTCTTCTGGAGCTGTGTGATCCCACAGAGAAGAGGGACTGAGAAAATGCCACAGAATGTTTTCAATTATTCGTAATATTTCCGGAATAACCTTTTTTTGGACTTAGTTTTTCAAGAGTGTTTCATACTCTGTTGTTGTTGTTTAGTCACTAAGTTGTGTCTGACTCTTTTGCAACCCCATGGATTGTAGCCCACCTGGATCCTCTGTTCAGGGATTTCCCAAGCAAGAGTACTGGAATAGGTTGCCGTTCTCTTCTCCAGTGGGTCTTCCTGACCAGGAATTGAACTTGTGTTTCTTGCATTGCATTGGAGAAGGAAATGGCAACCCACTCCAGTATTCTTGCCTGGAAAATCCCATGGATGGAAGAGCCTGGTAGCTACAGTCCATGGGATCACAAAGAGTCGGACACAACTGAGCAACTTTCTTTCTTTCTTTTCTTGCATTGCAGGTGGATTCTTTACCACTGCACCACCAAGAAGCCTCATACTCTATTATGGCGCATCAGTTCAGTTCAGTCGCTTAGTCGTGTCCGACTCTTTGCGAACCCATGAACCGCAGCATGCCAGGCTTCCCTGTCCATCACCAACTCCCGGAGTTCACCCAAACCCACGTCCATCGAGTTGGTGATGCCATCCAACCATCTCATCCTCTGTCGTCCCCTTCTCCTCCTGCCCTCAATCTTTCCCAGCATCAGGGTCTTAATGACATTGAATATAGCATGATACAATGTCAGGTTTTGTTCTATGGGCTTTGCATAGATTAATGCACTGAATCCTCACACCGACTCTACCAAGTAGCTACTATTTTTATAACCATTTACAGAAGAGGAAGCTAAGGAGAAAAAGCACTGAGTATCTGTTTTGCCCCAGGTAAAACAGATAACAGGTGGCAGAGCTTGAGAGTATCCATGCCAGGGCGTGAGAGTTTATCCACTGATCTACCCAGTACAACACTGTGGTTAACCCTAGAGGATAATGGACTTAATCTTCCCTAACAAGTCATCCTCAATGAATAATGTGTCTCCACATTAAAAGGATAAGTGTTCTACATCACTCTGATAAGTTTTAATAATAAAATGATTGTTTTCAAAACCGAAGAAGTTTTTTTCTGATTTTAAAGGATCTATTTATTTTTATGTTTAAAATGTTCAGAGAATTCATAAAAAAAAAAACAAAGAAAAATGATGCAAGTTCATCCTCCAGAAGTAGAAAAAGTACAGTATAAAAAAATTCGAGCAATCTGAAATTCTACTTTTATATTATGGCAACAAAATCTGATGGGATGAGGGAGGGGATTAAAAGCATAAATCTTACTTGCTCTAAAAGACTCTCACACCACCCATTGACTATATATATATATATATATATATATATATGTATGTATGTATATATAAAACACTAACATTTAGATGTTACTAAAGGAACATACAAACTGGGGGAAACTTAATTATTTAGGTACAAGCTTTTTAAATTCAATTACAGAAACGAGATTTCACTTAAACAGAAGAAAAAAAGCATTTAAAAACGGCCCAGATAACCTCAGATATTTGGGTTGCTTCCTCTAATTTTATTTCCCCTTCTATTTAGAACACTAATTTGTTGCATTTACTTTTGCAAAAAGAATGTACCACACACTTAAGTTAATCAAACTTAAATAGTAAATCATGGGTGAATGCAATTTAGATGTACACTGCAGACCTGAAACCATGCTACTGAAAACTTATGACTTCCATTTTATGAAGTCATGAAATGACTGGCTGCTCTAAAAACTATGCCAAATATTTAAAATCAACTGAGATTGATTTTTGGTTATTGGGGCTATTCAAAAATCATATAATCCTAAAACTACAAGCATAAGCACACTGTTCACATTTAATTTAAAAAATTTAAACAATAATTTTTAAAGCCTAAAATAGTCTTTACTCGAAAATCCTTTAAAACTAAACATTGATTATTCTTCTAAAATCATTAATTATCTCATGCCTTAATTGTCAGTGTTACCAAGTGAGAATTGATCCCAAATATATATTTTCTGGTGTTAATATCTATTTCACCTGTTTGAAAATACTGTGAAAAATTATACTTCACAATGTAGGGACATGATATACTCAAGTAAAGGCAAGCACCATATGTTCATCCTCTTGTCTAACAATATACCTGGTTCATAGTAGACATGAAGCCAGTAATTGTTGTCCATATTTTCTATCTAAAGGTAAATATATTAGACCTTGAATATTTTCTATTTTCATGCCAGTATATCACTAAACTTCTCTTTCACTGGGTGTTTAAAATGCACAGGCTTAAGAAGAATAAAAAAATAGGATCAGTTACTTTGGCAGCAATCCAGTGATACCTCTGTTCTTGACCTCTTTTGAATCTCTTTGATTAAAAATCAAATATTTGATTGGATTTAAACTGTAGGGTTTTTTTTCCCCCTTTCTCTGTTTTTACTTTATCTTCCACCCAATGTGGTAAGTACTGATCTATACAGAGTTGCCCATACAGAAAAAAAGAGCAGAACCAAGGTATATCCTAACTTCACTTCTCACTAATCTGTAACTCTGAGCAAATTTCCCATTTGCAAAATAATAGGATCTAATATTGTTCCCTTATAACATCACCTAACAAAATCATAATACTACCCATCATCATCATGTTTAACAACTTCCACAATCCTTGCCTATTCTTAGGTACACTGTAATTTCTTTTCAATGTTATTTTTATTTCTAATTATCCAAGGTAATCAAAGATGTGCTTTTATCAAAAATAGACTTCCACCAAAAAATAGAAAAATTCTAAAAATGTGGATGGGAAAAACCCAAAAAAGATAAACGTTTGGAAAATCTGACAGAGTTGAAATGTTCCCAAATCGATGACATGATTATGACATACTATGTGACAGTGAGTAAGTCCTGTCTTTTCTATTTCTGGTTTTGTTCAGAGCCAGCCAGGGGACAGGATGGAGTCAACAGCTCACGTGATCTTACATTCCCTAGCTCTGTTGCTGGGCCTAAAGGTGCTTGGTGTGTCTCTCATTTCTAAGAGAAACGAGATGCGCCTTAGTCAGTGTGAGGCTAGCCTGTAAGATGGTATGGGCTCATCCTGGCACTGGGGTGCTCTGGATTGTCCCATCAGTCCAGCAGCCACGAGGACTTGTCCGTCACTAGATGGGGGAGCAACCCTAAGTACCGTATTTCCATGCAATAGTGCGCAAAGGTACCCAGCAGGTGACAGCATGGAAGAAAGAGTCTCCTCGCCCCTTCTATCTTTGCAGGGAGGCCCTAGAAGTCTTCCTGTTTTATCTCATTGTCCAGTGGAGGTTATACCTACTTCTTGAACATACCTCTGTACCCTAAGATCAAAGTAACCTGAACCAAATCAGGGTTTTGGTGGGAAAGAAGGGGGTCAGAGGTAGGATATTTTAGATTGGCAATATAGTGTGCCTAATTTAGATGAACATATTTAATACAACAAGGTAGGGGAAGATTTTAATTTTTTTAACAACAGCAACAAAAACCCTGAGCTTCAAATACAATAAGTAACTTGTCATAGACCACAAGACTACATAGGAATGGAGCAGGATTGAAATTCAAGTTTCTCTCGCTAGATATAGTTTTATTCTTAATATCAAGTTCACGGATTAAGTCCCCTTTGACTGTTAAATAATTTAACTGAAATGAGTATGTTTGTTTTAGCTTTGTATGTGTACAAATTTATGGGATAAATAAAAATAATTCCCTCAACTCTATTTGGTAAGATATTAATTTCCATAAAGATACTGAAAGGCTTAAGTAGAATTTACAAAAGAAAGAGGCTAGAACATAAGGAAATAGTAGAGTTGAACACCGAGTAGATAGAGAGCCATGGGACTTACTTTGTTTTAAAAGACAAAACCAGCTACTAGTTATAAGGCAAGAAAATTATTACCATTAATAATGAATGACAGTAATACACCAGCAGATTCCTACAAAGTCTTTTCTGTTAGTTAAATGATGTAGGAAACAAGATACTATTTATTCTAGTTTTGCTATTGACTTCTACATTTACTAGTGATATATTTTAACAGATTTCAGTATCACTTGTGATCATCTAAATGGTGATAAGAGACACCACCATCTACTGGAGACAGTGGGTGACCCACAGACCTTTCACAGGAGAATGTTTTTGAGGCAGACTTGTTTTACTTATGCTAATGTTAAAGCGAGTTTCCTGTTTTAAAGCACATTTCAGCTGGTCTAAATACAGCAGAGTCCCTGAAGGAAGCCATATTTAAATTAACTCTCCTTTGTATGGCTTTAAATTCTCACACTGACTGTTTGATTTTGCAATTTTTCTTACTGCCTGGCAAGGGCAAGTAATTCTGTATGCTAAAATACTATGTTCGAAATTGGCACAGTTATCAGTAACTGCAAGAATTTACCCAACAATTATTTGTGCAATTATTTATATTTCAAAAAATACCTTTCTGTTGAATGAGTACTTGCAATATAGATTTCCATCATTAGAATTAATTAGGCATAAAAAATATCAGTGTGCATTCACAAAGACGCAGTGTGGGTTTGCCTTCCATAAAGTCTCATGTTCAAAGCAAGGATTTATGTAGAATTTCATGTAAAAATGTATCTATAATCACTGTGTTTCTACCTTCAAACTGAGCATAAGGCTTAGGGCGGCAATATCTTACACCTACACACTGCAGCTGTGTTAGTTCTCTCATCTTTTTTATTCTCTTACCTTTAATTAAAATGCATTAAAGAAAGAAAAAAGACACAAATGGTTGTAGAAAGCAGCATTTAAATGGAAACGATTGCTCTAAATGCTGCTGTTTAGGAAATATATGGCGTGGTGTGCAGCTTTGCAAGGCGTCAACAAGTACACACGAGATAACGTTAAGGATTATCGATTATGATACTGGTTAGAGTAAAAGGACTATTCCTGGGATCTGACTTCCAGATGGAATTTTTCAGTCTATAAGCCAAGGCAACTCCTGAATCTTTCACTTTTTGAAATCGTGTGTGTTTTCATAAAATTTACAAATGCATATAGCATTGAGTTACTTTTCCATTGCTGCTATAGAAAGTTACCACAAGCTTGGTGGTTCCCAGCATACAACTAATGTATTAAGAGTTCTGGAGGTCAGAAGTCTGAAATGGTTTTTCTGGGCTAGAGACAAAGTGTTGGAAGCATTTTGCTCCTCTCTGGAGGGTCTGGAGGAGAATCTGTCTCCTTGCCTTTTCTAGCTTCTGCAAGCTGTCCTTATGGCTTGGCTCCCTTCCATCTACAAAGCAAGCAATGGCCAGTCCACTCATAACCTATTCCTCTGACACTGACTCTTCTGCCTTCCTCTGTATTATGGACCTTGGTGATTACACTGGCCCCAAATGGACAATCCAGGATAATCTATCTCAAAACCAGCAGATCAGCAAATATGACTTCATCTGCTACCTTAATTCCCATTTCAGTTCAGTTCAGTCGCTCAGTCATGACTGACTCTTTGCGACCCCATGAACCACAGCACGCCAAGCCTCCCTGTCCATCACCAACTCCCGGAGTCCACCCAAACCCATGTCCATCAAGTCAGTGATGCCATCTAGCCATCTCATCCTCTGTCGTCCCTTTCTCCTCCTGCCCTCAATCCTTCCCAGCATCAGGGTCTTTTCCAATGAGTCAACTCTTTGCATCAGGTGGCTGAAGTATTGGAGTTTCAGCTTCAACATCAGTCCTTCCAATGAACACCCAGGACTGATCTCCTTTAGGATGGACTGGTTGCATCTCCTTGCAGTCCAAGGGACTCTCAAGAGTCTTCTCCAACACCACAATTCAAAACCATCAGTTCTTCGGCACTCAGCTTTCTTTATAGTCCAACTCTCACATCCGGACATGACCACTGGAAAAACCACAGCCTTGACTAGATGGACCTTTGATGACAAAGTAATGTCTCTGCTTTTTAATATGCTGTCTAGGTTGGTCATAACTTTCCTTAAGGAGTAAGATGCTTAAGGAGTAAGCATCTTCTAATTTCATGGCTGAAATCACCATCTGCAGTGATTCTGGAGCCCCCAAAAATAAAGCCAGCCACTGTTTCCCCACCTATTTGACATGGAGTGATGGGACCAGATGCCATGATTCTAGTTTTCTGAATGTTGAGCTTTAAGCCAACTTTTTCACTCTCCTCTTTCACCAAGTAATTTAACATATGCAAAGGTTGCAAGTATTAGGTCAGGGCATTTTTCTAAGAGGCCATTGTTCTGCCAACCACACACAGACACAGATATACCCCACTCTAATACAATTAGAAGTATAAATATTTAGTAGTCCAGTATTTTCACTCAAAGATTTGACATATTTAAATATGTATAAACCACGCATATTTGAGCACTATATAACCTATGTATGCAAGTAATTACCACTTTGTATAATAAATGTACAGGCAAATTCATAAATACTCCTAAACAAAACAAGTCATGTGTTAAATGCACAAAATTAAGTCTAAGCTCTTCTGCTTCACTTCCCTGGTTTTTACCTTGGCTGCTGTGTCATACTTTATCCACCTACTTGTTCTAATAAGGTGTTCACCACACACCTCTGTTTCAAAAAACAAAGGCATATAATCACATATGTACACATACAAACCCACTTATGAGCACACATCCACACACCTAATCAGGTTTCTGAATCAGTCTAAGGGAAGGAAAGCTTTTTCATCCTGATTTCCAAGGATTCACCTTGCAGTTGGCTGTTGCGAAATCCACTCCCATGATGTTTCCAGGACTGAAGCCACTCTAATCCCACGATGACTAATTCTAAGAAGGCTATGGTTACACCTGCATTCAAAGTCTGAGTCCCCCATCTCCTTGCAATGTAGGCATACACCATACATCCTGGTTCACCTCTAAGCGTAGACTCACATTCTGAGGAATTGTATTTTGATTTCTAGGAGGATCCTAGAATCCTGACTGCGTGTTGACGGCATTAGGGTTAGATTGTAAGATCTTGCGCACTCAAATTAATTTCTGGCATGCCTGCTGCTGCTGCTGCTGCTAAGTCGCTTCGGTCGTGTCCAACCCTGTGTGACCCCATAGATGGCAGCCCACCAGGCTCCCCCGTCCCTGGGATTCTCCAGGAAAGAACACTGGAGTGGGTTGCCATTTCCTTCTCCAATGCATGAAAGTGAAAAGTGAAAGTGAAGTCGCTCAGTCGTGTCCGACTCTTAGCGATCTCATGGACTGCAGCCCACCAGGCTCCTCCATCCATAGGATTTTCCAGGCAAAAGTACTGGAGTGGGGTGCCATTGCCATGGCTACTGAGAGGAAAATCATATTTATTACACAATGCATTTTGTTCTATTGAAAATGGAAGAGGAGTTACACTGGCAGAATTCACTCTGTCTTAAGTAACATGCTCAACCTAGAACAGCTTATTAGGCAACTAAATTCCCTAAAACTTTTATTCTTCTAAGACATTAAATCATTGCAATAAATATTTACTAAACACCTATTAACAGCCAGGCTCAGCTCTAGGCACATGGGATACATGAGTATACAAAAGAGAAAAATGACCCACGTCTAACATGTGTCATGTCACAGAGCAGAGCAGCACACTCAGGCCACCTCAGATAAGGGGCTTCCCTGGTGGCTCAGACAGTAAAGAACCCACCTGCAATGCGGGAGACCTGGGTTCGATCCCTGGGTTGGGAAATACAGGACTTTGTCATAAGAAGCCACAACGCAGGAAGGAAACAATGGCAGACTGCCTTTCTCATGGTCTTGTTCTTCCCTAGACCTGCTTCTCTTTCCATTCCTATTGTAATTTACCTTTTGGTGTATTGTTTTACATACTCACTCATCACTAGAACGTAAGCTTCAAGACAGCAGGCAGGGGATATCCTTGATGTTGGTCATAGCAGAATCTTCATGGCTCAGAACAGTGTCTGGCAGATAGTAGATTCTCAAGAATTTATTTGTTGAATGAATGAATAAATAAATAACTGAACTTTGCCTCTTGGTCCATTCCTGATTACTCTCCTCCTCAGCTCCCATGTCATACTTTATGCAGTCCCTATGATCTGTCTGTATTGGCATATACTGAAAAAAGAGAAGTAGCATTTTGTAACTGTAGCTCTCTTAGTTTTCATTTCTTCATCTGTAAATTGAGAGTAAAAAAGCTTTTACTGGCTATCTACTGCTGTATAATAAATGACCCCCCAATTTAGTGGCATATAACCATAAAAAACAATAAAAGTGTATTATTTCATATAATTTTTAGGTGCCAGGAATCTGGAATTGGCTTTGCTGGGTTCGTAGCACCAGGGTCTACTAGCCAAAGGCTCTCATGAGGTTGCACTTAGGAAATTGGCTAGAGCTGCATTCATCGGAGGCTTAACTAGGGTTGAAGCTTTATTTCTGGGCTTATTTCTGCATTGTGGGCAAATAATGCAGGTTGTTGATCGGAAGCCTCAGTTCCTCAGTTTGTGGTCCTTTTCACAGAACTGCCTGGAGTGTCCTAATGACATGGAGCTGGCTTCCTTCAGAGTGACCCAAGAGTGGGCAAGGCAGAAGCCACGTGGCTTGTGTCACCTAGCCTCAAAAGCCACACACCATCCTTTCTGCAGTATCCTACCAGTTACACAGGTCAGCCCTGTTCACTGTAAGACAAGACTGCACAGAGACACCAATACCGGGAGGCGAGGATCACGGGGGAATCATCTTCAAGTCTGGCCACCAGAAGATATTTACCAGGATGGTGGCTGGCATTTAAATAAATCAGACATGTCAAGTACATGGCATGGTGCCAAGTATACAGTTATTAGGAAATATCAGCTCTGTTTGGTTGCTCAGGTTTCGCTGAGCTTTTTTTTTTTTAATATGTATTTAGTGATCGAAGATTCTCTCTCAGTGCTTTCTGTAGACATCTGCCTTTATCTGCGGAATTCACTGTCTTTCTTATCCATTCATTCAACAAGTCTGCCTTCCTCAAATACTGTAGAACGTGTCAACCTTATTCACCTAAAATAAACATTCTTGACACCATCCACAAGGTGAAGTAATGACCCTCGATGGTATGAGAATGCACTATTTCTTGGCATCTGTGCAATGATATTATCTCCTGGATTTCCAGGGTACACCTGAGGTCTGGCAGCCGTAAGTAAGTTGGCCACCTTCTCTAGCTCACCCTGATCACTTTGACCCTTTCAACATTACCTTCTCTGCTTCCAGCCTCTCTGCACACAAAGAGAAGTCTATCACGGCCTCAGTCTAGATGTCATGAAAGCAGACCTCTGTGGCCTCAGTAAACAGAGCTGTGCAGAAATAAAAGGGATAAGGAAGTGGATGAGTACAAGACTTTGACAGAGGACTGAAGACCAAGCTGGGAGCAGAGGAAAAAAAAAAATCTTTCTAAAACAAACTTTTCACCAAATCTGAGATCAAATCATAGGAAAAGGAGAAATCTTGAAAACCTCATTCTCCTTGATTTTGTTTTGGATGATAAGCTGTTGATGAGTGCTCTCCTATATGCATTATTTTTGCACATTTGAAGAAACTAATCATAAGCCTCCCCTGAAGCTGGCACCTGTTTAATTCTGTACTGCCAGCAAGGGTGCCACAGGAGCAGAGGCCTCACTTTGGGTAGTTAGCCCAAGATTAAACTTCAGCTGGAACACTGGGAGAAGCTGGTATGCTGAGTCAAAGCAAGTTCCAGGTTTAATTTGATGTTTTCCATGCACGATCAAAACTGTGGTTTTTCCTAACTGTGGAGCTATTGCCTCCTCTGCTTTCTTTTATGGGTTCCCCGTAGAGTGTGTGTTATGTTCTGATATTTGAAATTGATCATGCCGGTTCTATTTCAAGGGTGATAATAAACCTGGTACCAAAGCTGCGGTTTGTGAAGGTGACTTAACCTTTCTTCTAATACGGTCAATTGATTTTGCCTTGTGGCACAAACTGATTTCCACTATGATCTGCTGATGACTTCAATTTAAATATCACATACAGATGAAGAATTAGAAACGGAAGAGAAATCGTTGTCTGGATTTTTGCACGGAGAGCTGAAAAGAGTTATCCCTCCTTACGTCCAGACTATTATTATAAGTGTTGCCATTAAGGAATTCATAGACAAATTAAAACCTTTTATTATCTGCTATGTGGGGATGAACATGTACAGAATATCAGATTTTTCCATTTACTTAGGAAGGTAAAGATCAACATGCCAAAAATCTTGAAGCAATTTTAAGATCAAAATGATCCTTGCCATTGTGTGGTGAAACAAAGTTAAGTTTTAGAATTAGATAAAACAGACTTACTGTCCTCAGTTTTTTTATCTGCTGAGAAAACAAAGAATTCCTGCTCGTTAGTTCTGTGAAGGTTAAATTATTTAACATCTGCAGCACCTAGAAGAATATTAGGTGAATGTTGAGTAAAATGTGAGTTCTCTTCTTTCTTGGAATGGTTTTTACAATATATGTACAATTGTTGTTATTGTTTCTTCATTTCTGGGTCTAAATAATCTCAGGTATTATTCTCATTTGCTACAACAGATTTCCTTCATATCCCGTATTGGCTGGGTTACAGATGAGTTACCCAGTGACTGATTGAGAAATAGATCTCTGAACATTTTATTGTCATCTTAAAACGTGAATATAGGTTGGATCACAACTGCTTTGGCATTAATCAAAATATATGCAACACTTACAGTTGTTCTTTCTATGGCAGTTTTCACTGGTGCCCTGTGACCTGTTCACTATCGTGGGTGAAAGTCCAGTAAATTTCATTTTTGTGGTTTAAAAAGCTTTATTTCTAAATGATTAGTTGGCTAGAAAAATGATAAACATCCTAACTCAAGACTTGGGTGAGAAAGAGATCTGATACTACTTGTAAATTCTCCACTGCAAACAAAACCAGCATTTATATGACGAAAGAAACATGTCAACCCATTATCAGCCCTTGGCTTCCCTGGTGGCTCCGATGGTAAAGCGTCTGCCTGCAATGCGGAAGACCCGGGTTTTATCCCTGGGTCAGGAAGATCCCCTGGAGAAGGAAATAGCAACCCACTCCAGTATTCTTGCCTGAAAAATTCCATGGACTGAGAAGCCTGGTAGGCTATGGTCCATGGGGTTGCAAAGAGTCAGACACGACTGGGCAACTTCACTTCACTTCACACATGATTTTAAGTTTCCAAAACTAGGATTAAAAAGATATCCAACAAGGACCAAATGGGAACATGATACATGTGTTTCTAGAGTTACTTAGAAATTACTTTGTAAAACAAACTTTGATATTCATGGATTGAGAAATAAAGATGCCTCTAGATAGCTTAAAGCAGCATTATGAAGGTGGACACATGCTATATTAGCATAGTATTTACTCCTATTCAAGTAGAAGCCAAACTTCTATTTCTTTATATTATGCCTTCTGGAGACCGGGAGGAGAAAACCAATTTACTTAAGAATTAAAACAATAATTTTGAAAACAAAGCCCCAGGGAGCTCAAGGACATGGTAATAATTGTACCTCCAGAATGAGGCAGCAAAATCTGTATCTTTTATTGAAAAAGATTGGGGTGGACAACGGCTGTAAAAACAATGAGATTTTAGTGACTTAAAAATGGGAAGACAAATGCTATGAGGTTTTTACTGAAAACCTTGTGCTAAAGAAATTAATACATATCCAGAGCTATGGCATATGCATGTTGTGTTTGGAAATATCCTGATGTGTTTAATGCAAATTCTTAAACACATCAGGATAAGTTTGGTCACTAGGTCATGTCCAGCTCTTTTACAACCCCCATGGACTGTAGCCCACCAGGCTCCTCTGTCCATGGGATATCCAAGGCAAGAATAATGGAGGGGGCTGCCATTTCCTTCTCCAAGGAATCTTCCTGATCCAGGGATCAAACCAGGTCTCCTGCTTGGCAGGCAGATTCTTTACCATTCTTTACCACAATATATTACCTAAAGTAATACACTCAAGGCCCTGTATGCATCTCATCCATGGTTTAAATTTGGATTAAGGGGCAAAACAGAAGGCCTAGTTTGTGTATTATATGAAACATAATTTAATAATCAGTGAGTTAAAACTGCTAATTGACTCAACTCAGTAAAACGTCTTTTTACACTAACTCTCAGTAGTCAGTTTCCCTGAATTTGTTATGCCTGTGAATGTTGGAAAACCATGGCCTTCCTTGGTATGATAGCTGACACGAGTTTGACTTCTCGCTGTATTTGCTTGCTCAGTTGATTTGGTAATATTCATTTCTCCTTAGATTTTCTGTATTCATGTTCTGAAACACTTTTTCTCTTTACATATAGACTTTTATTATCAAAAGGTAAGTGGGCTTCCCTGGTAGCTCAGACAGTAAAGAATCTGCCTGCAATGCAAGAGACCTGGGTTCGATCCCCGGTTTGGGAAGATTCCCTGAGAAGAAAATGGCCAACCACTCCAGTATTCTTGCCTGGAGAATTCCATGGACTAAACGAACCTGGTAGGCTACAGTTCATGGGGTTGCAGAGTCTGACACAACTGAGCAACTAACACAAGAACGACGTTAAAGTACAAAGACAGTATGTTTGTTGAAGGAATTACCTGAGGGGCTGCAGATAGCAAAATGTTTGTGTAAACTAAAAAATGCTTTCTTACAAGAAACTCGTTCAACAACTTAAATCTGTGTGTCTGTAGGCAGATTTTATAAACTCAGGGCTGGGACTACTAGAGAGACCAATTTTGTTGCTTTGGCCTTGATTCTAGAAAGAATTACTTAGTTTTTTGTTTTTTCTTTTTTAATTGCTTGAAATTTTCACAGTCCTCTAGGAGTTAAGAACATAGGCTCGTTGACTTTATATGAGCCGGACCTGACTCTCCTGATCTTGCCATGTTTGTTTGTTTGTTTGTTTGTTTGTTTTACCATACCAGATAGCATGTGAGATCTTAGATCTCTGACCAGGGATGGAACCCATGTCCCCTGTGGTGGAAGTGTGGAGTCTTAACCACCAGGGAAGTCCCTCTGTCACTTCTGATGTGACCTCTGCCTCATTCCCTCTTTAAGCCCCTGTTTCCTCATCTGGAGAAATCACACCTAGTAGTACCTGTTCTTCATGTTGTAAGGATCAGATTGGATTTCCTTATAACAGTACAAAGCACAAGTGATTGGTGCATTTAAGTTTGCAAAACTTTTTACCTTTATTCTCCGTAGAAGTTGGTTTGATTCATTCTTTCCTGAAGAGCTCTGAGCAGTCTTCTTGCCTTTTTTTCATCAATGTCTTCACTCTGTGGAAACTGTTCTTCCAGGTATTGTGGAAACACAGCAAAGGAGATCTTTGACTCTCCAGAGCTCCTTCTCTAGTGGGGGTAAATATGCATAGAAGCAGCTCAGAACAACAGTGTGGATGATAACTGTTAGAGCAGAAACACAGCATTGTTAAATTAACTTCAGGAGTTCAGGAAGAAGGCTGGTTGTATAACTTTCAAGTCCAGAGCAAAATGAGAACGCAGAGGCCCTTGTTCAAATTTCAAGAGCAGAGTATGAAGCTAGCACTGGCCACTTCTGAGCTTGGGGCCATGTGTGACTGTGTGTGTCCCACACCTAAGAGGTGGATCCAGACTGGATGGGCACATTCATTTCAGGCAAGAAAATTAGAGATCTATTTGTTGAGAGATCTAGCGGATCAACTAGACCTTGGAGGATGGAAAGAACTTTGAAGAATGGATAGAACGGTCTGGACAAAAGAAAAAAATTGTGTTGCACCTCCCCTCCCCCACTCCATGGAATTAAAACTAGTTTTTTGTTTGTTTGTTTGTTTGTTTTTAATGAGACTTACTAGGGAAAAGAGATTTTGACAATAGAAAGGGAAGGGAGATGAGATAACAGAACTAAATTTGAATTTTCTAATAAGAAAAAAGCAACCCAAAAGATTTTGAGAATAGATGCAAGATCAGATCAATTTAGGAAGATGTCTCTGGTGGCAGCAAAACAGAAGAACTGACTTGATGAAGGAGGCACAGGCAGCGGGAACTCTGCAGGTGAGAGTGACGTATTCCTTAACTGGGGAGGGGCAAGGTTCTCCGTTTCTATTCTCCGCAATGTGATGTGTGCTTTTTCCTTCCCCCACACAAAGCAACGATCTGTTTCTGTTCTGAAGACATCTCCAATTATAGAGTGCCGGCTAGAGAAAAACATAATGGAATTTTAACGAGATTTCTTTATCTCTGTAGACAGCTTTTCAGGAACATCTCCATTGGGGTTATAGAAGGAGAGGCTGAGAACACCCAAATGTGCCTTGTAAAACCTATCATCTTTTCTTGGCCTTTGAGATAGAATTGCATTCCAGAAACACCGGGTCACTCTGTATGCCAGGTCATGCCTTGAGGACAGCATGGGTAAGCCCTCGCCCTCTCCATCGTCAAACAGAAGAGCAAGTCGCTACATGTTGCTGCGTCTGCCTCTCATCCTGACAAACTCTTCAACACTGGGAAATGCAAACCTTCTTCTTTCCCTTTCTGTTTTTCTTATAATAACTCAGCCTTGAGTCAGAGGTACAGGTTCAGCCTCCCCAAAGTGCTGCTGTCAAATAGAAGGAGTTCCTTTTGTCCCCTAATTTACCATGTCTTGCTGCTGCAGCTGCTAAGTTGCTTCAGTCGTGTCTGGCTCTGTGCGACCCCACAGACGGCAGCCCACCAGGCTCCACCATCCCTGGGATTCTCCAGGCAAGAACACTGGAGTGGTAAGGAAAGCTAAAAAGTTCAGGACTACAAGGATAGGATCAGCTATCCCTGAGAACGGAGAATGAGCACAGGGAGCTGTATTTCAGCACCTACGAGATACAGGGAATGGAATCTTCTCCTGTGTCACATCCCAAAGAAACGGGAGAAAAAGACAAATATAAGTTAATGTCAATGGAGTATTAAAAGTAATTAATAATGTTAAGGAAGAACTCTCCTTAAAGTAATTTCAGAGCTTTTTTTCTTTTCTTTTGCTCCTCCATTAATCTTTTACTATTGCTGCTAAACTTAAGTCTTTTCAAGCCTCAGATTCCTTACCTGGGAAAGGAACAGATACTTGCTAAGATCCCTTCAGCATGAGAACATAGCCTTGACATTCTCTGGCTTGATGAATCTCTGTCTCGGGTGCCTGTGTAGGGGGTGAGAGAAAAGGGTTCACATTCCTGCCTAAATACTTGCCTGCAAAATGCCCATTCCCTTGACTGCAGCACTCACCTCCATAAATGTATTTCTTAAACACGGGTAGTTACCTTGTTATTTTCTCCAGGATAATGTGTAGATTACAGGCAATAATTAACATTCCTCCCACCACGTGCAGCCAGTTGAGGACTGAGTCAGCAGCTGCCCATCCAGCTCAGAGTGTGGGGTGCAGGTAGGGGGCAGAGCAGATGTATTCAGAGGAATCAGAAAACATGTGCATTTCCAGGGCTCTAAGAATGGAGGCTCAGCAGCCCCTTGAAATATAATTTCCTCTGCAGGTCTCTTTCATAATTCCAACCAGACTTAATAAATTGTTTTCATTTTAGTTGCTCTTTTAAAAACTCTGACCATTCACTTTTTGCATTTCTAAGATGCTATACACACATAGAAAGATGTCTGATATTTGCACAGAGATAATTTTGCTATTTGGAATATGCACAGCAATAAGAGCTAAGAGAAATGGCCCTTGGGAAATCTCTATTTTCTGGAATCTGGATTGTAGAAAAAAGCTACATCAGAATCCCATAGTATGCCGAAGAGTGAAGTGAATAATGGGGCAGGGATCTACCATGGTCCAGGAAGCAAAGCCTTCCCAAGGGACCACAGAGGTAGTAAGTGTGGTTGGGAGATTGTGAGTATGAGAAAGCTGTAGGCATTTACTGCTCCCCTAGAAAAGGCTTATGGGGTGAGGATGGGCAGTTTCTTAGAGCGTTTTCCACTCACTGTGGTTCAGTGGCTCGGTTGTGTCTGACTCTTTGCGATCCCATGGACTGCAGCACACCAAGCTTCCCTATCCTTCACTGTCTCTTGACGTTTGCTCAAACTCATGTCCATTGAATCAGTGATGCCATCCAACCATCTCATCCTCTGTCATCCCCTTCTCCTCCCGCTTTCAATCTTTCCCAGCATCAGGGTCTTTTCAAATGAGTAAGCTCTTCACATCAGGTGGCCAAAGTATTGGAGTTTCAGCTTCAACATCACTCCCTCCAATGAACACCCAGGACTGATCTCCTTCAGGATGGACTGGTTGGATCTCCTTGCAGTACAAGGGACTCTCAAGAGTCTTCTCCAAAACCACAGTTCAAAAGCATCAATTCTCCAGTGCTGAGCCTTTATGGTCCAGCTCTCATATCTGTACATAACTACTGGAAAAACCATAGCTTTGATTAGATGGACCTTTGTCAGCAATGTGATATCTCTGCTTTTTAATACTCAGAACTACTTCCAAGAAGGTGCCAGGAATAATTCTGAACTTCTGTCATTGAGCTGCAGAAATAGAGCAAGAAACTGCGATGTTAGAGGGCAAGAATACTATAGCTAGTTGTCTAAAAATACTAATAACCATGATGCCAGTGCTTCAGTGTCTTTAGGTTTTTTAGTCACTGGGATATGGAGTGCAGATATCTATTGATAAACAATAATAATAGAACCACACACCAGTAACCTGCCTCCCAGTCTGTGTACTCGCACGTGTAATATTTCCCGCCTTTTTAATTTATATTGAAAACAAGGTTCAAAGAAGTTTATTTGTATACATAGAGCTGATTCACTTTGCTGGGCAGTTGAAACTAACACAACATTGTAAGACAACTATACTGCAGTAAAAACTAATTTTAAAAAGATTTTAGCGACTTTGCCCCCACGTCACTTAGAAAAGGGCAAAGTTTATAGATCCCAAGGCATAGACAGTCTTTTATTTTTATAACTGGAAATGCAAATCAAACCTACAATGAGGTATTATGTCCCACTGGTCAGAATGGTTATCATCAAAAAACCTACAGACAATAAATGCTGGAGAGGGTGTGGAGAAAACACTACCCTCCTACCCTGTTGGTGGGAATGTAAGTTGGTGTGGCGGCCATATATTGAGCGAAAACCATAATTCAAAAACACACTGCACCCCAATATTCACTGCAGCAGTATTTACAACGCATGGGAAATCTTGTTGACTGCCTGCATTATAACAGCTTTACCTCTCAAGTAAGGATGGTTTTACTTGAGCACAAGTCTTCTCATTTTCTTTAAACCACTCACCGTGTTGTTTCCATCTCATTCTTCTTAAAAATAGTTTGTCAGTTTTAATTTGTTTCAAGTAGAATATTATGCACAGATATGAACACAATGAAGAGGAATTTCTCTTTTGCTTCTATGTTTTGAAATTCCGTTTGATGACGATATTAGTACCTTTGAATTTGTGATTATTTTTGTTTTCTTTCATTTTTGCCTCTATTCTGGTATGCCTACATAGAATCAAAATGCAAGAATTTGCAGCAGAAGGGACAAAATGGTTCAATCCAAAGAGTCACTGATATTTGGTGAACTTGGCAAAATGCACAAAACATAAGTCATGAGTTTTAATTTCTGCTCCATTACCAATTCAGTTATATTTTTTTTTTACTAGAGTCAGTGGGTGAATTTGAATTAAATACCAAAGTTTACGTTGGTTTTGCTTGTTTTTTTCCCCTGTATTGTTGTACACCTGTGCACACCTGTTGTTTTTTTTTTTTAATGCTACTACATACAAGCATCTTCTCATTTGAAAGAAAGTTTGCATTCATTTGAAAGGCATGAGCTGCCTAGAGTACTTCTCTCCTTTTACCTTTACCATCTTGCTGTAGAAGGTCATGCATCTCACAGTATGTATCTCTCTGTTACAATTTGCTTCCAGCTGAGCAGAAAGGCTGAGCCAAGTTCAATGTGTCTAACACACCTCTCATGGGCACGGGAGGCTGCAGATGCTGGCAGAGTCAGAGAAGCACTGGATCCCTCTTTATTGGCATGTTGCAGCTAATTGATGCTCCGTGGATTCCTTGCTCCATGTCTGATACAGCCCTTTATAATCCTTTCAATTTCGTTGAGCTGCTGAAGCTGACTGTCTCTGCTGGAGCTCAGAGACACACAGGTCAGTGGTCAAGGAGAAAGTCTTAAAGAGCTCTGAGTCAATTTGCTTCTTTTGTGGCCACTGTGGCAATGTTACAATGAAAAGAAAGAAAGGACAGTTGTATTCATCAACAAATTCTAAACATGGACTAAGTAAAATATGTCAAAGCCAAAGAGCTCATGATTTCACTATATGTGGAAATCTAAACAAAACAAAACAAATGAACAAAGTAACAAAACGGAAACAGTGTCAGAGAACAAACAAGTGTTGCCAGAGGGGGACAGGGGGTTGGAGAGAAGGTAAAGAAGTGGGCGGAGGTAGGGATGGGGAAATGGAGGAAGGCCATCAAAAGGTACAAACTTCCAGTTATAAGACAAATAAGCTCTAGGGATGTAATGTACAACATGATGAATATACTCGATCTTTAATAAAGATAAATATAAATCATTTCAAATCTTTAAATGTATTATTTAACAACACTGCTGTATGTTATGTTATTGTCCAGTTGCTAAGTCATGTCCAACTCTGCGATCCCATGAACTGCAGCTCACCAGGCTTCCCTATCCTTCACTATCTCCTGGAATTTGCTCAAACTCATGTCCATTGAGTAACTTTCATATGTTACATATATGCTGTAGGTTATATATAAAAGTTAAAGGAGTAAACCCTAAGAGTTCTCATCACGAGGGAATTTTTTTTTCTTTTTCCTCTCTTTTGTATCTATATGAGATGAGGGATGTTCACCAAACTCACTGTGGTCATTGTTCAAGATGTAGATAAGTCATATCATTATGCTATATTCCTTAAACTTATACAGTGATGTATGGCTATTAAATCTCAATAAAACTGTAAGAAAAAAATGTTTGTAATAAAATAAAAAATAAATTCCAAACATACAAAGGAGTTTCAGAGATACGAAGATAACTACCTCAGCCCTGGGCCTACTCTTTACTAAGACTATTAACCAGGACCAAAGGCTAAAACCTCTGTGAGACGTAACTTTCTCTTATATAAAATGGAAACTGACAAGAATTCCCCAGCAAGACAATATATAGTAATTACATAAATGGAGGGACATATTAAAGTATTGGAATTTTACTGAAGCATCAGAATATCCTTGGGCTTTTTAAAAAGTGGTCACATTAGGGAATTTAAAACTTTTATTTAAATACGACAGCTTTGACATAACCTGAACAGTTTCAAAATAATGTTATAAGAAGCCACATGTGCCACAAATATAAAGTTAAGGGTAGGTTGTATGTATATATAGCATTTCTTTCCTTCTTGGACTATTTCTTTTCTCTGTTGCTTTTTTACTTTCTTGATAATTTATTTATTCTTTTGATGACATACACGGAACCAAGTTTATTTTTCTTTGTTTAGCTTAAAATACAAAACCAATGTGCCACACGTATGCATTTTTCTATCAGTCAGGTGTATATTTTTAAAAAAGTCTTAATTTTTTGATTCCCGCTTTTACCAGAAAACTCAGTAACAGAATTATAGCCCCAGGGGTAGATATTCACGTTGATATATTTGTAGAGCTCCGATTAGTGATCTGAAGTATATAAACTATGTTTTAAAAGGTTTTCCTATCCTCCATTCACCCCTTCATGACCTTTGCTCAACCAGGGTGCACCAGCTGACTGCCCTGAGGGCTGGGCAGTCACGCTACATAAAGACAGCATTTTTTGAAAAGGGTAAAGCAAGGTGTTGAACTCAGCCTCTTGGCAACCTGCAACCTTCCTCCACGACTGCAGGACTCGAGAGGCTCATAAAGTGCATTCCTCTTCCTCGCCTCTTAACTCCGCAGGCACCGGTGATAAGAACCTAACAAGAACCGCCTTTTCACCACTAGAAAATGCTAGAGTGGATCCAGAGAAATCAGAAGTCAGAGAGTCAAGCTGCGCACGGGAATGTTTCCTTTCGTTACAGGAATTATTCTGTGTGTTTTGACCCAGAGTTGGCTGTGTTTCAGTTTTCATGTTGATGGCATCTGAGGGAAGGCTAACGGGGCGGTCAGGTGAAGCAAACCCAAGGTTCATTTTACTGTGGTGGCCTGTTACTGATTGCTGCAAAAGAACTTTTGAAACTATCATCCTGATGTGCAAGGAAAAAAAAAAAACCTCAATCAGAAAGCCCAGCAAATAGGCTGAACTCTATAAAGCCATTTTCTACACACACACACATCTGAACGGAATTAATTAGCACTCTCATTTTCACATGTTTTAAAGGCTCAGCCTTAGCTCTGTCTAACCCTTAGAAGTTCATTTATTTCCCAAGCATAACATCAGAAAATGTGAATTCTTTATACAGACATGAGAGCTTGATTTCTACTCCTGTGAACATTAAAATAAACAGAAGATAAAGGGGAAAAGAGAAAAGGAGGGAGGAAGGGAAGGAAGGAGCCAGGGAAGGAGGAAAGGGAGGAAAGAAAAAAAGAGGAAAGGTATTCTTGGAACAAAATGAAAACCTTAATGTCAATTTTCTCTCCTTTGGGTATGTTTCAAGTTGATGGAAGGTGGGAATTAGAAAGAAACAAAGGAAAAAGCCAAGCTACAAGGATGTTAGACTGTAACTTTTCAATCAAAATATAATATTTGAAAGTAAAAATATGTTATCATATGACATCACAGTCAAAATCTTTGTAGAATTCTCCATATATCTCCATCTAAAAACTCATGAAACTTTACTATGCAGAGAAAAATAGGGTAGAAAAAGGAAGATGATTCCTCAAAACTGTCTTTCTTATTAAAACCTCACTTTTGGAGAGATTGACATGACCGCAAATAAGCACCTGGAATTTGTCAATTGAATATTTCTTATTTCAATCCAAATACACGATATTTGTACAGTTACCTAAAAGTATATTTTGAGAAAAACTCTGCAGCACAAAAACCATGCTTCCTCTTCAGAAAATATGTTATCTCATAGTTTACTTTTAGAGACCCAGGCTGAAGAACTGGTTTAACATCATTATGTGGTCATAAGAGACAGTCTTGCTACTACTGTAAAGATACAGAGCACAAAGTCGAGACTATACCCAAGACTACTAAGATTCTCCCAGCACTGCGGAACTAGAAAGTGGAGAGACCCCATCACTGAGTATATTCAAAAGCGTGGCTATGGCAGCTCTTCCGGTTGGGTAGACATATCCAAGATGTCTGTGAAGCCCCAGAGAGCAGCAAAGCAGAGTAAAACACCCCCGCCCAGGGCCTGGGGTTCTTTCCGGGGTTCTAAACACTATATGCATCTTCCTAAGTGTCTCCTTTACTACTGAAGAATGATTTGACTTCTGGAAGTAATTTAGTTAGTAAATAAGAGATGATGATCAGGATAAAGATGGTCTGTAATTTGGGGTTAGACGCCATGACCCAACATAGCAATTTCCCCGTAGTTTATAATTTTTGCTTCCAATCTTGAACTGGATAGAGTACAAGTGTAAGAAAACAAATGACTGTTTTTCCTTCCAACATTCTAAATACTTGATTTTGATTTGGGTACATGTTTGAATCTTTAGTGTGTTAGCATAGATATTATCTGAAATCATTTTTCTCTCTATGCCTACTCATCAGATGGGCACCAAAAATCTTCATATTTTTAATATTGTTTTGTAAGTTTATCATATGTATACATATAAATGCATACACATGAATTACTTATATTTATTTATCAGTCATATCAGTTGTAATACAACATTTGAAGCTTAAAAACTTTATATTTGGGCAAATATTACATTAAGTAAAAGTATACTTTCAATGAATAGTGTTTTAGTTTTTGCAAAAGAAAGTTGGAAAAAGTCAAGTGAATCTTTGATAGGCACTATAGTGTTTTACTTATGAACACCAAAGGACCTCATAAAATCAGCAGAGGTTCAGAGAGCAACTTGTTGTGTTAACGTTATTTATATTCTTATCTAACTTACTGAAAATGTTTTATCATAGTATGTACCCAAATAGTTGTTAAGCAGCAACTCTTTAGAAAATGCTAAGTTGCCCAATAATAATAACCCAAGAAATTATGTATCATTTGAGGTTTGGAACTGAAATAAAGTACACAATTTGTAATAACCACCTGCAAATTTGCAAAGCCACCACACAATCGTACCATGTGATCAACTATCTGAAAAAAAAGGGATTTCAAAGATGAAAGGAAAATTAAGGTAGGCATATTCTTTTCCAAGAAAATAAAGATAAAACAGAAGTGTGTGTTTTGTATATTTTTATTACAGAAACAAACTGACCTCTTATTTTTGAAACAGTAAAAATTATTTGTAGAAGTTAGTGACTGTCATCCTTTTGTGCCCTTCTTCTCCCCCTTCCCTCAAACACACACACACACACACACACACACACACGCACACAGAGTTTTTTCTCAGGAAATGTATGGGGCTCTGAGGATTTTTCTTAATTGAGGTAAAGAGGCTAAAACATCTAGAAACCATAGTCTCTTTCCATTTATGTACAAACCTTTACATTTTGTGAAGCTAGCAGTTTAGTTGATCGAGTAATGAGTATAATGAAACAGTTGGTTTATTGAGCATTTCGGGTAATGGTGTCATCATTAACTCTACTAGGAACGGAATACATAGGTTACAAACTCCCATCACTGTATGTATTGGAGAAAAACAGGTTTTTAAAGTTATCGTTTTTATGGTAAATGTAGTAATCAAATATAATCATAGAAGAATTAACGTGGCGTAGTATTTTGAAAGGCAACACACAGCATTACATATAAGTAATGCTGTTTATTTCAGAAAGAACTCTGTCTAACCAAGATAATTCCTACACGTCTTTAATGAAGGAAGCTTAGCATTTCCCCTGGTAATTATTCCTACAGTCTGACAATAGCTCTATTCAAGAGCTTTTGTTATATATAATAAAATAGTTGCTCCAATTTTACCAGTTCCTCCCTGAAGAGAAATAATTGATTTTCATTCTTTAAAAGCCTTAAAAGGCTTTCAGATGAATGTTTCTATCTTCTGACAAGCAAGGAGATCTCTGGGACCATGGCCTGGTCTCCATGCAGTTCGAATGGATCGTGTCTATAAGCCTGCTGCAGTAGAGAAAGGGGAAGAATCTATATAAATTGCAAATTATGATCAAATCAGTCACAAGTAACATGAAACAATTTGAAAAATGAAAAGTAGAATGTGTCTAGTTGTTCTGATTATGCAATTATATCATTGTGCGTAGATCTATAACCGAGAATCATTTTCTTATTTCCTATTGATTGAGGAGCATATACGGCTATAGAGATTCTTTTAAGGGCAATAAGATACGATTTTGTCCAGAGTTTCAAAGGACACCTGAGTCTTGTCATGACCCAACCAGCCCTTCTCCAATGGGGTATCTAAGTGGCAGATATGAAAAGGAAGTCAAAAGATTATTTAGTTATTAACTAGGCTAAACTAGAAAACCCAGTTATTATTTGGTAAAGTGAACTGACCAGATGGTTCAAACTAGACCCAAGTGGAATCTCTTTGCCTCCCAAGAATGGCTCTCACCACCGGATGGCCACAAAAAACTAAAGCAACCAGTGTTTACATACAAAGAAAAGGAGAGACGGACTTCCCTGATGACCCAGTGGTTAAGACTCTGTGCTCCTCGTGCGGGGGCCTGGGGTTCCATCCCTGATGGGGGGCTGGATCCCATATGCCCCAACTGGGAGTTCACATGCCACAGCTAAAGGCCCCATGTGCTGCAAGAAAGACCGAAGACCTTGTGTGCCACAACTAAGAGCCGGCACAGTCAAATAAATAAATAAAAATAAAACATTCAAAAAAGAGAAAAGATATTAATGTCTGCTGGCTTTCTTATCCAGCCAACTCTAAGAAACAGGAAGCTAATAAACCAGCCTTCCCTAGTGGCTCAGACAGTAAAGAATCTGCCTGCAGCACAGGAGACCTGAGTTCGATCCCTGGGTCGGGAAGATCCCTTGCAGTAGAAAATGGCAACCCACTCCAATATTCTTGCCTGGAGAATTAACCAGGGACAGAGAAGGCTGTTCAGCTACAGTTCACGGGGTCACAAAGATAGCACACAACTGAGTGACTAACACTTTCACTTTTCAAAGCAAATAATAAATAAATGTGGCCAATCAGATTTGTATTTAATCCACTTGACAAAGAACAAAAAAGGGTGATGGGTAGAGGGGCAGGAACCTTAACTCCTCTCTTGCAGGACTTAGAGTGTTGAATTCAGGCCTATTCTCTTCCCTGTAAGTAGGATACAATCCTCTCTCAATATCTGCAAGGAATTGGTTCCAGGACTCTGGGGAATACCAAAATCTGAGCTACTCAAGTCCCTTATATAAAATGACATATATTTGCATATAACCTATACACGTTCTTTGAATCATCTGTAGATTACTTATAATACCTAATACAATGCAAATGCTATGTAAAGAGTTGCTGTTATTGTTGCTTAGTCCCTAAGTCCTGTCTGACTCTTTTGGGACCCCACGGGCTGTAGCCCACCAGGCTCCTCTGTCCATGGGATTTGCCAGGCAAGAATACTGGAGTAGGTTGCCATTTCCTCCTCCAGGGGATCTTTCTGACCCAAGGACTGAACCCATGTCTCTTGCAGTACGTGCAGATTTTTTACAACTGAGCCACCTGAGAAGCCACAGACAGTTGCTAGCATGTAGCAAATTCAAGTTTCGCCCTTTGGAATTTTCTGGAATTTTTTTTCAAACATTTTTGATCTACAGTTAGCTGAATGTAGAACCCTCAGATACAGAGGGCTAGCTGTACTCTGCAAAACCACATAGAAATATCAACTCCTCTCCAGGATATCCTGCCATAGCCCAAGTTTCACAGGCCTTCTCCACAACAACTAAACCGGGAATCAGGAAACTCCAGGCAGAACTCCCAATCATCTGGGGAAGCTGCCCCAAAAAAGAAATTTCAGGCCAATGATCTAAGGTTGGAATCCTTTACTCGGTGAGCAAACGTTCTACTAAGCAGAACAACTTCAACCTTCTTCCCTAGTGCTGTCTACTGGACTGCATGTTCTTTTCAATTATACAATACAGAGTTATCAGCTACCGTCACCATGTGTCCATGGACAGATAAATAGACAAAACATGTGGTATATACATACAGCAGGCTATTATTCAGCCATGAGAACAGAAGGAAATCCTGATATTTGTGACAACATGGATGAGCCTTGAGGCCATTACGCTAAGTGAAATTAGCCAGATAGAGAAAGACAAATACTGCATGGGATCACTTATATGTAGAATCTAAGGAAAAATGTCAAACATAAAACATGACAATAGAAAACTGATTGTCATGGGAAGGGGGTGTAGGGAAAATAGGAGAAGGTTAGAAAAGGGTAGAAACTTTCATCTATAAGATGAATAAGGCCTGAGGATTTATTTTATTTTATTTATTTATTTTTTAGGCCTGAGGATTTAATGCCTAACAAGGAAGGTCTGTTCTTCCTGATATGTGTATGTCTGGCTAAAAATGTTTGATGAATGAATGGAGTAATGAGATATATAATTAATTTGGAGGCAAAGAGTCATTTGAAGAAAGATATGCAACCAAACACATTAAATGTAACAATTATTCATTCTTGTTTGTAGGCTGAAAGATAATGATATAAACTATTTGCATATTTTATTAATTACACATACATGGCTGTTGTTATTCAGCTCCAAGTCATGAAGTAATATGAGAAGATACAAAAGAGCATCATCAAGACTTCCAAGGGGACATGAATATTAGTAAGACTGTCTTAAAGTTTCAAGCTATAGAATATGTCTAAATAATTAGAGGAATAATTTTAAGAGGAGATATGGAGGCTTCTATCCTTAACATGGATGCTGCGGATATTCATCCAGCCATTCAACAAAATGTCAGGAGCACTATGTCCCGGGGATTCCATTAGACATCAAGGGATCAGAGATAAAGAAGGAATAACTCTCTGTCTCATGGAAATTCCATTTTACCCAGGTATGCAGCATGAGAAAGCATAGTCTACAAATATTTGAGAATGTGGGAAAGGAAGTATCAATTTTCTATATGTGTCTAGGTGAGCAATTTGGGGGGTATTTTTATGAGATTTGAAGCTTGATTGGGATATTTCTTCATGTGAACTTTGGGTGGGAAAAAATGGGTAATAGGCAAAGCTAGGGTAAGTAGAGCTTCCTTCGTGGCTCAGATGGTAAAGAATCCACCTGCAGCGCTGGAAACCTGGGTTCAATCCCTGGTTTGGGAAGATCCCCTGGAGGAGGGCAGGCAACTCACTCCAGTATTCTTGCCTGGAGAATCCCCATGGGATAGAGGAGCCTGGAATACAGTCCATGGGGTCTCAAAGAGTCAGACATGACTGAGAGACTAAGCACAGCACACAGGACAAGTAGAAATAGGGGTCGGGGCAGTTAGTAGAAACGAGGAGAAGAATACAGCATAATGAAGGCATGATATTTTCTGGAGTCTGAGTTCTCTGGTGGTTAAAGCAGATTGTGAAGATAAGGAAAGGGGTAAATTTTTCAGAAGACAGAGTGGTGAAAAGTGATACTTGAAGGTAGTCCCAGGACAGCTTGTAAAGGTTCTTGGATCCACGTTGAGGAGTTCGGACGGCTATCCCCTTGATGCTGCTCTCTGATTAACTTCTACCTCCAGATCAGACTCCTCTGCCGTTCCACCTAGAGACATTCATCTCAGTTCTTTACCTCTTCCCTGGGTCATGCTTAATGAACTGACTCCTTCGGCATCAATCTCTCCTTTTTCTTGTATTTTCTCTTTAGTGTTTGAACAGCCTCATGTATTTTGCATAACTAAAAAAATAAAACATCTGAATGATCTTCACCAGCCACCAAGCTCTCTTTCCTACTCTTTACTTCTGAAGATTGATCCGTATAATTGCATTACTCCTAATACCACTGTAACTGGGATTCTGCTCCACCAGTGAACACCTCCTGTGTCAAGACAAACATCATTGCTGACCCTGTTGTTGTCAACTCTAGGGGACATTTTAAAATTACTTCAGTGAGGTCTTCTGCTGCATTTGTTAATGTCATACATGTACTCTATGCTTTTTAGTATCTTGGCATCACCTGAGTTCTTTTTTTTTAACCATTCATTCTCTATCGTAGGATATTTCTCTCTCTACCATTTAATGTTGATATTCTTCAGGATTCAGCCTTTATCCTATTTTCTTCTCATTCTTCACACTGTTCATGAGTAATTTCACATTCACGCATGGTTTGAAATGATAAATATCCATCCGATAAAGACTCTGAAATTGGTCTCTCTGGCTTGGTCTTCCTTTGTTTTAGATTTCTTTATTTAGCCAACTTTCACTTGGCCATCCTACAGTATATCAGACTCTAAAAATCCAAGAAATAATAGAAGGACCTCCTCCAAACCTTCCCTATTGTTTGTATTCTCCAGTATCAGCTCATAGTCACCATATCATGCTAGACTACTTCATCTCCACTATTATACCCTCCCTTACAATAGTCTGGGGGTTTTATTCCTATGTATATCTTAAAGTTTTTCTTTCCTGTATACAAATACCAGCCTCATCATCTGTGGCTTTCATGACTACAATATCCTTCCAGTCAAGATCTTTTCCCTCCATCATTTTTCACATTTATTCCACTCTTTATCCAACACTAAAATGACTCACCTTTAACAGAACTATAAGTTTTCCTAATTAGAACCTACTATCAGTTACCCATTACTCAAGAAATGCAGCCAAACTCCAACTCATGCTATATTCTTGCTTGTTTTAGACCATCTAAAGGTTTCCCATTAGACTTAAAATAAAAATCATATAATTCACCGAGACACAGAGGGCTTTGCCAAGGGGGTCCCTCCCTATCTCGCCAATCTCATTGTTAGCCACCGGGCCACCCTTGCTTGCTATAACCATGTTGGTCTTCTTTTAAGTTCTTCAAAGAAGCCAAGCTCTTTCCTACTTCAGGTCCTTTGCAATGAGACTCTTTCCTCCAACTTTGTAAGTGTTAGTTCCTTTTCATATTTAAGTGGAACCTGATCAGAAAGTCTGAATATGTCTGCTCTCTCACTTTTTTCTGTCAGCCATTTGTGTTTTCCTTCAGAGCACCCATCAGAACTTACACTTGCTTTCGTTTTTTTTTTTTTTTGACTCCTAATGTGTACAATGTGAGCCCCAAGAGAGCTGAGACAGCTTTTCTCAGATTTACTCTGTATCCACAGAGTGCCTGGTGGTCAGAAAGGCACTCAGTCAATGTTCTTGAATGGTTGTAAGTTGTATACTCATGACACCTCTTTCTTATCTTCTTTTCCAGCCTTCTGAACCTCTATTTCCTACCTCACAGTTATTGAGAAGTGCCATGTCACACCCTATTAGAGGGTATGTAGAAGCAGAAAAGGGCAACAGAGGACGAGATGGTTGGATGGCATCATCAATGCAGTGGACATGAACTTGGATAAACTCCAGGAGATGGTGAGGGATAGGAAGCCTGGCATGCTACAGTCCATGGGGTTGTGAAGAATCAGACGCAACTTGGTGACTGAACAACAAAAACCCTTCGATACATTTTCTCCTGCTCCTATATCTGTCTGGATAATCACCTATGCTTCCCTTCCCTCTAAGCCTGCATGATCTATTAAGCCTCAACTCAGGGATAATCCCACCAGGAAACTTCCCTGATAACTTAGGCTATGTTAAGTCTTCCTCCATTGAGCCCCATGACACTCTGGGTTCCCTCTATAACACATTCCATGTTATATTGAAATGATCTGCTTTTGGCTGACTTTCTACCTCCCCAATCATATATCCATATTCATATTCCTTTAGGAGAAGGCTCCCATCTTATTCTACTTTGTATTCCATCTCCAAGTAGGGTGCCTAACAGATACTTTTGGGCAACCTTATTTTTAAACTTTATGTTTTAAATAATAGGCATTCAGGATACTTAATAGGAATTAACTGTGACATAGTCAATTCTGTGCTTTTAAATAATCTCTTTGCTATATGGAGGCTGGATTGTAACAGACAGAGCCTATTAAGCCTAATAAGAGGATGAGACAGTGATGGAGCAAGAGATACTGAACTAGGAGCAGTGACCAGTTAAGAACCACTAGAGGATGAGGGAAATACAGACCTGTTGGTTAAAGGCTACAAACTTTCATTTATAAGATGAAAAAGATCTAAGAGTCAGACACGACTGAGCCACTGAACTGAACTGAAGGACCTAATATATAAAATATGAGGATTTCAGCTGGTAACACTCTATTTCATAATTGAAATTTGCTAAAAAGGTGGAGATGAAATGTTCTCAGCAAAAATGGGGAAAGAGGGTAAGCAAATAAGTGAGGTGATGACTGTGTTAACTTAACGGGGGGAATCCTTTCACAATGTGTAAGTATATAAAATCATCACATAGCACACTTAAATACCTTAAATATTGTCAGTTATATCTCAATAAAGCTGATAAAAGCAATGTATAAGACACAAGTAAGTTGAAATGGTAATGACAGGAAAAGTGAACTGAAAAGAGGAAAGAATCTAAGATGATTAAATTTTCTGATTTGATTAATGGAATAGTGTAACCGTCTATAAAAAAGCAAAATGATATATGAGGAGGCTGCTAATGTGCAATTCAGCATTCATAACCTTTGGATTCAGTCAATCTTTCCTATAAGTCAAAGAATAGTTGAGTTTGTTCCTTCTCATTTCTGCATTTGCGAACGTGAAGTTTGACTATTTATGCATTCTGAAATACCAACAGTGTGAAATGAGAACATATCTTTCTTTTTTTCTACCCATTAGTCCATTAGCCTTTCATGTCCATTCTGTGTAATTCAAAATGCAACCAATATAGGAGAGGATAATTTTTTTATGTTTTACTTTCATAAAAGATGGTTCACTCTCTTGGTAATCAGTTTTACACATTTACTTTAATTGTATCAATTTCCGAGTGTTATGAACCTTTCCCTTGACATCTATATAATTCTACATAATTTTCAATTGCTTTCAATTCCATCACTTAGCTGAGCTTCATTCCAGTTAGTAAAAAATAAGTTTTTAGAAAACCAGAACAAAAATAAAATTCAAAGCATTATGCTAATGTAATGTGTTTTTTCCCTATGTGGAAACTTGGATATACACCAAAGAAAGAAAATGCCGAAATATTTTATTTACAGGAGGAAAAAAAAATCATCAAAACAATTGTCATGTTAGTCCATATCAGACCTATTCTATTTGCCATTAGAGTAAAATTTTGAAAGGAGTATTTCATGAAGATGAAACTTCATGGAATAATCCATGAAGATTTCCTGAGGGTGCTGATCTACTGATAAGTAAGAGCACAGGACCTGAAGTGAGAGAGGCTTCCTCAAAGTTTTTCTTTCTGGCAAATTTCTTCATTTCTCTCTGAGCTATATCACATTGTAAAATGAGAAAAATAATTGACTTAGTTAAGATTTCATAGGATGCAAGCTTTAGAAATGCAATTCAAGTTAGTTTCAGTGCAGAAAGGAATTTATTATGGCAGGTTACCCAGAGTGTTAAGATGCTAAGTGCTAACTTACTTGAGCGGTGTCCATTAGCTCAAATAATGGTTCTTTCTCTCTCTCTCCATCGCTAGTGACTGTTTTCTTACGTTGGCTTCATTCCCAGCCAGGAGCTGGTGCCTATATATGTGGTGGGAAAGTTGCTGGCTCATTCTTTCTGTTTTGTCTTTTTTTTTTGTACCATGAGTGGAGAGGACTTATGTAATTCTGGAACTGACAGAGAAACAAAAAAATAGCAACTTTCCCAGAGCAGCGTAATTAGTCATGCTTGGGCCATGTGACCAGCCCTGAACCAATTGTGGTTTCAAGAAGAAAAGTAATTATGATCATCCAGGCCATGGGTTCAGCCAGCATTTGGTCCTGGGGAGCAGATCAATTCCACCCAATCACAAGATTTCTGCGGAGTAACTGCAGAATAAGGAAAGGCTGCTCCCATAAGGAGGAGATGACAGACAGGCAAACAACATTATAAAAAACATTATTATAATACACATTCCAAGGTGGCTGGCAGGTTAAATTGGATGATACACCAAAGCACATCAGAAAACTCAAAAAGGGTTTATTATTAATTACTGGCATACAGTATTAATATAATCATAGGCTATTCTTATCTTCTGCCTTAGAGGACATATCAGTCTTTGCCTGACCAATTCCTGGGACTTCATTGTCAGGCTAACAGTATAATAAGAAACACAGGGTTGAAGAATTGAAGAGGCAGGGGATCATATATTGAACAAATATTTACTGAGTCTCTACATTGTGCTGAGAGTTCTAGGTGCTAGGATACAGTGCTGAAACTAAACAGGTGCCCCCTCTTGTGTAAACAAAATAATTTCAAGTATGATCAAAGATTTCTAGGAAAACAAGACAAGGTAATAATGCTTTAAAAAGTGCCTAGGAATGAATTACTTTAGACTGGGTGTCATGAAGAGGCCTTGGCAAGAATGTGATCAGACAATGGCATAAGATAGTCAGTACCTGTTGGCTAGAACGCAGTGAATGAGAAGGAGCAAAACAGAGATGAAGATGGGGAGAAAACAGGTGCCTTGCAGGTTATGGTGAAGGATTTTAATTTGATTCATTTGAACCTATTGGTAATAGAAGTCACTGAAAGATTTTTGATCAGGAATAAAATGTGATTTGCTGGTTACTGAAAAATCATGCCGTCTTACTTGTTAAAAATTACTAATTGGGGCAAAAGTAGAAACCAGAACACCAATTAGAAGGTCTTTGCATCCCATACTGTAATGATGGTGATGAGAAACACAAAGATCTCAGTAAAGGTGAAAAGTGGATCAATACCAGATAATTGTGGAGATAAAATTTACAAAACTCTGTGCTGGATTGAGTGTGGAAACTGAGGGCAAAAGAAATACCAAGAATAATTTATAGGCTTTGGTCTTGAGCAACTGTGTGGATGAAAAGATAGGAGAAGAAATAAACTTGTGGATAAAAGAATCAGTGAGTTTCCCATGCTAGATTTGAGCTCGCTCTTAGACATCGAGATGGCAATGTCAAATAGCAGGTGGTCACGTGAACCTGGAGTGCAATCCAAATCTGTTAGCCCAGCCAACCCTCTCCACGCTCACTGCCCCCAACTCTCCTTCCAGCTAGTGGGGTCTGCTTTATCCACAGCTACTGGGGTCTGCTTTCTGTCCCTCCAATGCAACAAGTGCCTTTCTGCCCTCTGCCTTGGCCACAGGCCAAGAACACTCTGCCCTAAATCTTCAAGTGGCTGGTTTGTCTCACCATCCAAGCTTCAATCTCCACATCTTCTCCCAAAGACCAGCTCTGTGGCACTGCACACCACAACACAGAGCACTTAGGACTATCATACTTATTTGTTTTTCTACTTTCTGCTTCTCTCCACAAGAATGTACATCCTCTCTGGATGGGACCTATATTTAATTTTTTGTTCCCTACTTGTAATCCTCAGTACATCTTCCCTTGTGGCTCAGCTGGTAAAGAATCCGCCTGCAATGCAGGAGACCTGCGTTCAATCCCTGGGTTGGGAAGATCCCCGGAGAAGGGAACGGCTACCCACTCCAGTATTCTGGCCTGGAGAATTCCTTGGACTGTACAGTCCATGGGGTCGCAAAGAGTCGGATACGACTGAGCACCTTTCACTTCACTGTAAGCCTAAGAGTCTAGAGCCTGGCACAGAGGAGGTGGTTGTGAATACTGGTTAAATAAATGAAAGCAAAAGATGTATTTTTGCAATACTGCTCTGAGGTGCACCCTCTATGCAATCTCATGTGGTGACCACCCTTAGCGCCTTCTATTTAGTGCAGATTCCAGAACCACACTGCCCCTTGCCAGATGTGTGATCTTTGATAAACTACTTAACCTCTATTTCAGTCTCTCCATTTAGAAAATCTGGAAAAGATAGCCATCCCAAAGTGTTATGGGGATTGAAAAAAATTATGCATTTTAAGGGCCTCAAAGAGTGTATGGCTTGTGGCAAGCCATGAACAAGTGATGGCTATTTTTAGCATCACCATCATCATCATCCCTAGACCAACTGACTACCATCGGGGAAGCATTGTCACATAAGAACACAAAAGCTTCTGTCACATTAAACTCCAGACCGTAAGGCTGGAGAGGAAAATGTTCAGAGAAGACATGATAGTGTGTGATCATCATTTTCAGTCTTATTTAAGTGGGAAAAAGAATGAATTAGCAGAAAGTTAACAACCTTACTTAGAATATGTTTCAACTATGTGGGGATTTGGGTGTGCCATTTTACTTGTTTTGATCTTAATTCTCTCATGTGTAAAACAGATTATTCCTAAGATCTTTCCAGCTCTAAAAGTTTATGACTGTTTCATAACCACAAATCCACATGTAATACAAAGGGGGGAAACTTAAAATTAATTTCCTACTTAGTTTTCAACAAAGTCTAACTTTGTAAGGTATAAGACATGCACCAGTTTTTATTTTCATCCTGATTTCTATGAACAATATTTCTGGATCTCCCAAAATTCTATGCCGTAAATAAAGCATTATTGTTGTTTAGTCACTCAGAAGTGTCCGACTCTTTTGAGACGCCCATGGGATTTTCTGGGCAAGATTACTGGAGTGGTTTGCCATTTCCTCCTACAGGGGATCTTCCAGACCCAGGGATCAAACCCAGGTCTCTTGCATCTCCTGCATAAGCAGGAGGATTTTTTACCACTGTGCCACCTGGGAAGTCATGATTGCAGTCTATTTCATGAGTAGGTGAAAGCATGCTAAATGACTTTTTCCAAGGTCTTTCTAAAAATATTTTAGAAGACCTGAGATTAAAATAAAATTATTTATTCCAAGTTTCTTATCACTTGGCTGAATTAGCTCTCATTTTCTTTCTGGCACAGTTAACTTGGTAACATTCTCCTGTTAAGAGGGTAATCTTGGATGAAATAACCATACATCACTCCAAAGAGATTTCAAAGTACCAAGAATGCTTTCTGGATTATAAATTCCTAGGCGACTTTACTTCATGTAGACCACAAAATACATTCAAATTAGCCAGTGATGAGTCAAAAATTACTTTGCTCTAGGAATTAGACAGGTGTCAAAGGGAAATTATAAAATGTAACCACTGCAGAAACCTCTTATTTCACATTCAGTGGCTTCTGCTCCTTTCTGTCCAATTCCTCACGTAGATAATGATTTCAGTAGCTGTAAATACTTGTCTTAACATCGCTATTCTCAATTTTGGGGGGTTTATTTTCTCATTTAGATCTCATTGAAACAACGGACATTTAAAAACAGCTATTAAAGATGATATTCATGCAAAAAATCACGTACATGAATGTAGTATTTGTCAAATATATTTATGCTGCATTAAAAACTGCATTTAAGTAAACAAAACAAAAATCCTATTTGTTGACCTTTTTCCAATCATTAACAAAAGGATTAACAGGGTTCCTGTGGTGGTTCAGTGGTGAAGAACCTGCCTGCCAGTGCAGGAGACGCGGGTTCAATCCCTGATCCATACTACGGGGCAACTAAGCCCGTGTGCCACGACAACTGAGCTTGTGCTCTACAACCTGGGAGCTGCAACTGCTGAGTCCATGTGCCTCAACTACTGAAGCCCACGCACCCCAGAGCCTGTGCTCCACACCAAGAGGAGCGACCGTAATGAGCAGCCTACATACCACAACTAGGGAGTAACCCACACTCGCAACTAGAGAAAGCCTACGCAAAGCACAAAGACAAGCACAGCCAGATATAAATACATAAACAAATAAAATTTAATTTAAAAACTTCTCATCCTACATAACACAAAAGGACTAAGAATAACAAAGAGGAATATATCTATGATTATACATAGATAAATCTGCCTCACAAAATAGCTAAGTGAAGATGATGAAGATGTAAGGAACATCAATATGTGGATTATTTTCATGAGCTTTATTTGTCTTTAAGAGAAACAAGAATCTTAAAAAGACAGTGAAGTTTATTATCACCACTTCCTGGTAATTTTTGTCCTTCTGAAGCTTGGACCAAACAAAAGAGTAAACCCTCCTTGGAATCTACATATCACTGAAGTGTCAGACATGCCAATATTATTAAGGGCCTGATGATTTACAGGAACATCCACACTTCACCTGACAACTTTCTATCCCCACAAGAATCTATGGATCATTTCTCTTTAGGGAAACCAAATCAAAACAAAAACAAGACAAGCCACACTTTCCGATTTTGCAGCCTCTTGGAAGGAAAGAAAAACCAGGAGGCATGTATTCTGCAGTATGTGAATCACAAAACCCTGAATTTCGGTTTTCTATCATCACTCAATGTCCTGCAGGTGATACTTGTCATCGTCACAATTATGAGACTCTTCAAATAGAGACATGTTCCAGAATCCTCCAGGAGATGGATTTCAATAGCACTTTGGGCAATTTACACAACCGGCTTCCCCACTCAGCTGGAAAAAAGCCATCATCTCTTTGAGGGTTGCTAAAGGGAAGGTGGATCTTTAGGTAACCTAATTGGCTGGCATCTGGTCCCATCACTTCATGGCAAATAGAAGGCGAGAAGGTGGAAACAGTGACAGACTTTATTTTCTTGGGCTCCAAAATCACTGAGGATGGTGACTGCAGTCATGAAGTTAAAAGACATTAGCTCATTGGAAGGAAAGCTATGACAAACTGAGACAGCATATTAAAAAGCAGAGGCATCTGCTTTGCTGACAAAGGTCCGTATAGTCAAAGCTATGGTTTTTCCAGTAGTCATGTACAGACACAAGAGCTCATTATAAAGAAGGCTGAGAACCGAAGAATCGATGCTTTTGAATTGTGGTGCTGAAGAAGACTCCAGAGTCCTGTGGACTGCAAGGAGATCAAACCAGTCCATCCTAAAGGAAATCAATCCTGAATATTCATTGGAAGGACTGATGCTGAAGCTCCAATACTTTGGCCACCTGATGAGAAGAGCTGGCTCATCAGAAAAGACTCTGATGCTGGGAAAAATTGAAGGTAAAAAGAGAAGGGGATGGCAGAGGATGAGATGGTTGGATGGCAGCACCGACTCAATGGACATGAGTTTGAGCAAACTCTGGGAGATGGTGAAGGACAGTGAAGCCTGGCATGCTGCAGTCCATGAGGTTGCATAGAGTTGGACACGATTAAGAGACAGAATAGCGACAAAAAGTGGCTTCACTCGGAGAAGGCATTGGCACCCGACTCCAGTCCTCTTGCCTGGAAAATCCCATGGGTGGAGGAGTCTGGTAGGCTGCAGTCCATGGGGTTGCAAAGAGTCGGACATGAGAGCAACTTCAATTTCACTTTTCTCTTTCACGCACTGGAGAAGGAAATGGCAACCCACTCCAGTGTTCTTGCCTGGAGAATCCCAGGGACGGGGGAGCCTGGTGGGCTGCCGTCTATGGAGTCGCACAGAGTCGGACACGACTGAAGCGACTTAGCAGCAGCAGCAGCAGCTGCCCCACCCGAGTAGATAACATCCTCACAAATGGCCTGATCTGTTTTCATCCCACTCTCTTCTGTCCCTTTCCTTTCCATTTTTGAGTTTCCTTGTTTCCTACATGTATCTCTCTGTCTATATCCTCGTAGCAAAAAATAAGAAGATGTGATTTAGAAGTGGTGAATATGAATTGACAAAGAAATACTATTCAAATGCCTTTCTTTCTTCCAGTTTGTGACTGTATCATCTCTTTGTGAAGGGCAAAATACACAGCCAACAGGGGTTGTATGGGTGAAACAGGGTATTAATAGGAATGTTCTTCTCCAATAACGTTCACATCATGGTTTAGAGAATGTATAAAATGAGAGACTTATCTACTGTTTGTAACTTTGCTAGAAAAACATGTGGGTTACCTAACAGGGTAAGAGTAGGCCAAATTATAGCTGACTATATGAACTGATTTATGGGGGTGAAAGTTTGGATTAGGCTCCATGATGCAATGTAGAATTCCAGGAGTTTTACAGTTTTTACAACCCATTACAAGGGCAGAAGGAATATATTTTATCTTATAACTCATACTTTCTACTTTTGTGCATGCATCATGAAAAGTGAAAGTGTTCGTTGCTCAGTCATGTCCAACTCTTTGTGATTCCATGGACTGGAGCCCACCAGGTTCTTCTGTCCATGGAATTCTCCAGCAAGAATCCTGGAGTACGTTGTCATTCTCTTCTCCAGGGGATCTTCCCAACCCGGGGATCAGACCCAAGTCTTCTGTATTGCAGGCAGATGCTTTACTGTCTGAACCACCAGGGAAACGAATATGTATTATGTAAATGTGTAATGTGTAAATATATATATATATATATATAGGCATTAGGCAATTGAAGTTTTAGAAGACCTCTAGATAACAGTATCTTCTGTACCTAAAATACTATTTTTTCAGTTCAGTTCAGTTGGTCAGTCATGTCTGACTCTTTGTGACCCCATGGACTGCAGCACACCAGGCCTCCCTGTCCATCACCAACTCCCAGAGTTTACCCAAACTCATCTCCATTGAGTTAGTGATACCTTCCAACCATCTCATCCTCTGTCGTCCCCTTCTCCTCCCACCTTCAATCTTTCCCATTTTTACCCATGTCAAATAAGACCTCTTATAATGTTCTCTTTTCAAGATTTTTGAATGGTAATTTTCAGTTTGGCTTAAGTTTTGGCTATTTACAGACTTGTCATAATTAATACATGGGCTTAACCAAGGTCTTTTTTGAAAGCTATAGATAGATCCCCATATCTGATTATTGATCATAGTGAGGTTAATAATGTTAACCACGCAGCAGATGGCATTTTCATTTGTTTTAATCTGAATTCATCATTCTCACTTATCCGTGTGTGTAGCACCACAATCTGCTAATCAGTGGGATTTGTGGAAGACACAGCCCTACCTGTAAAGCATTTTCTGAACAATACTTGTCTTGGCATCCACAGGTAACTCTCTCAAGGTACACAGTTGGGAACCTACAGGGAAAGGCAGATTATAATGCATAAGGCTCTGTTCTCACCTCATGTGAAAAGCAGGAGTGAGATCTTTAATTTCTCAATGAGATGTTTGGTGAAGAATTGTGTATTTTCAAAATCCTCTTTGTATAAGTAATTACTACTGATTTCAAAATCATTTCAGTAGTCACCATGATAACTCTTGGTAAAACAAAACTCAAATGCAATAAACGTAATACCAAGGGCAGGTTTTTAGAAGAAAACTAATAGGGAAATATATAATGTTAACCGGGGGTGGGCAAGTTTTAAAATATTAGTTTAACACAGCCGCTTACTAGCTGTAAGACTTTGGGTGAATCTCTTAACCATGACATAGTATATTGCCTCTCATTTGAAAAACTTGGATAATCATAACCTACTTAGCAATGTTTCTGTGTAGATGAAAGCCTAGACTATATTTCACAATCAGTAAAGCATTATTGCAGTCACTGTTGGTATTATTAATATTACATTGGCAATGGAGAAATTGACCAAAATGACAAGTCTTTATCTAGCTTGGTAGTATATTTTGGATTGTAGACACATGCTGTGCTTAGTCATTCAATAGTGTCTGACTCTTTGCAACCCCATGGATTATAGCCTGCCAGGCTCCTCTATCCATGGGATTCTCCAGGCAAGAATACTGGAGTGGGTTGCCATTCCCTCTTCCAGGGGATCTTCCCAACTCAGGGACTGAATCCAGGTTTCCCACACTGCAGGCATATTTTTACCATCCAAGCCACCAGGGAAGCACAGCAGGGTTAATTGTAGCTCAAATTTCCAATGTTTGTACTTGGGTTGAAAATGCCCATTGATATTAACATAAGAATTTTGTTTACCACAGAATTAGCTTACATAATATTCACAAAGTCTAGGGAAAATAGAGGCACATACACTTGAACTTCTCTGATCTTCCATGACAAGGTAAAGGTCGGAAAAATTCTAAGTGTCACTTACCGAGTAGTAAAACGGAAGAGAAATGCTGATGAGATGTCCAAATCTAAGCCAATGCAGGATAAATGAAAGAACGTGCTGCTTTGTCACAACTGTGGGCTTTACAACCAGACCTAAGTTTGATCTCAGTTTACCCACCTCCACATAGGATGCTCCACTGAGTCTATTTCCTCCTTAAAAAGCACACTCCCTTCTAGCTATTTCTGAAGTGCTTCCCGGAGGATCAAATGAGACAATATCATTGAAGATGCCCATTTCCTTCTCCAGGGCATCTGCCTGACCCAGGGATCGAACCCAAGTCTCCCGCATTGCAGGCAGACTCTTTACCCTCTGAGCAATCAGGGAAGCCCAGAAGATGCCCAGGAGAAGGCTCAAAACTCTCAGATGCTATTTAATATTGGTGAAGCTTTTTTTTTTTTTCTGTTTTTCCACAGAAATGCTTGCAGACTATTGTGCCAGTTTATAAATAACACATCTCAAAAGAGTAAGGTGAAAAGATAGAGTGCAAGTAACAAAGGTGCCTGAGGGGCATGCCCATCAAGCAAAAGAGTCCTTGATAATTAGGGAGGGAATTAAAATTCCATATTTAGCTAACAAATACTAAAGACAGATAAAGGTAGTGCTGAACAGCCCTCAGAATGCGTTGTCTTTTCCTCACTTCCTACTCAGCTGATTACTAAGGACAACAGAGCCGTTTCGTTAATTCATAGCAATGATGAGGAGCCCCACAGCAAATAATTGAATATCACAGAGTAATCACTAAATAAATAAGTCCCACTTTAAAAAAGAAATGTAACAGTGCTGAGATATAGGAGGTAATATGTTCATTCTATAATTGCAGCTGAATTTTAATTATTTTGGATAATAATCTCTTCCACATATATGGATGCTCTAATGCATTTGAGGTATTATCGGATAGCTCCACCATTTCCATATCTGAATAATTATCTAAGTACTGAATGAGTTCATTAAGAAATTTGGATGGCTGATTTACATTAACATATGCCACATTCCTATTTTAAAATGGTTTTCATTATCATCTCAGTTTCCAAGTTTTAATCACGCCTCAAACTTGGGCAAGCCACAATTACCAATGAGTAAAGTCATGTGAGTTCAACCAAGAAGCAGGCATAACAGGATTAACTGCTTCTTGTAGTCTATCTTCACAATCAATAATGATCACAATCACTGAGCCAATATGTGATCATCTGCTGTGTCTGTTAAAATGGCAGTAATAAGTGATTCAGCTGTCCTCAGATCATTCAGTTTTACATAAAAAGTATACTGTCTCTCCAGCAGACCAAGGGTGTTCAAAGGAGATAGAAACAAAAGCCAAGTTTACACATGAAAGAAAGCAAGCCATTATTCCAGAACCCCGAAGCACTCTAACCCACCTTACAAGGTTATCATAGAAAACCTTACCCATATCTGATCCACTAACATCAACTTACTTGATAGTAAATAGTGTATTCTTGAAGAGAGGGCCCCAAATTCAATTTATACCTCACAGTTGAAGTAAATAATAAAAGACTGACAAATCTCCCTGCATACATCCCCACAATTTCATGTTCCTTTTGATCAAATTGGGGGAAAGACAGAGCAGAAAATGAGATTTTTGCTTGGTTAGAAGGCTGCATAAATGGAAAGTGTGTTTTTAAAGGTCTGCAGGAGAACAATTATATCAAGGATATAAATATGACAGAAATAATATTTGTAGAAAATTAAAGGGGATTAAAAGGAAAAAGAATCAAGTCAATAAAACTTCTTAATCAAAAAAATTATGACCTAGTCATTAATAACACGTGGAATACAGGATCCTATTTGCTTGAAACGGCATAGATTGTCCTTCTGAGAGAATACATGCTACCAGGGAGCAAAGGAAAACAGATGCTCTTCATTTCTGGACACCTTGTAGAGTTATATCCTAGCTCAGGATAAAGTGAGCAGGTGCACAGAGAGGAACTTCGTACACTGAGACTCTGAGGACCAGAAGGCTCTGGTCACCATCATGGGCTGTTTCACAGACAAGCTTATGCCTTGTAACTGGTCGTTGACTTTGGCCTGAACAGCTGCTGGAGGAGGAGACGACTTGTCTTACCCTCACTTTCAACAACTTTTTTCTAATGTAGCTTGACTACATTTTACTACAAAAGTTTTAACCATTGTACTTCATTTTATTAAAAGGACCTTGATTCTACCCTCTACCCTATTGATTTTTAAAAATGTTTTGGATCTTTTAAAATTGCAACACGACATGGATGGATCTAGTGATGATCACACTAAGCGAAGTAAGTCAGAAAGAGAAAGATAAATACCATGTGATGTCGCTTATATGTGGAATCTGAAATACGACACAAAGGAACTTATCTATGAAACAGTAACAGAATCACAGGCATAGAGACTTGTGGTGGCTGGTGGCAGGCAGGTGAGGGCTGGAGGGATTGGGAGTTTGGAGTTAGCAGATACAAATTATTATACATCGGACAGATAAACAACAAGGTCCTACTGTTTAGCACAGGGAACTATACTCAATATCCTGTAATAAACCATAATGAAAAAAAAGAAAAAAAATATATACATGAAGCTGAATCACTTTGCCGTACACCAGAAACTAACACAACACTGTCAATCAACTATACTTCAATAAAATAAATTTTTAAAAAACCATTAAAATTGCAAGACAAAATATCTTTACTTTTGGTTCTTGCTTTGATTACAACCTTAAAGCTTACACTCTCCAATTCTTACTAAGGAAAGAGCTAGAATTCATACATATATCTGCATATTCTAAGTTTTCTAAGATCAACCCTGACCATCAAAATAATATGTATTTTACACTATTTTTGTTGCCTCTTAGAAAAATACTCACAAACAAAGCTTCAGCACTCTGCCATTGACATACACTTAGAGATGTTTTCTACTGAGAGTAAACCTATGGATCACTATTTATTCATTGTAGTGATCATATTAAAGATATCACCAGGGATCACCTAAAAAGGACTAATGGGAAATATTTCTTCTGACTGCAACATGTAGGAAAGCAATGATTCTTATAAACAATTGAGTCGTATTTATTGTCTGTATATTATTTCTTGTAAATAGTGGTGTCCCTCTCTGCTTTGGCTCTCCATCAACTTACACAATACAATATATGTACTGATGTGTTAATTTTATTCCTAAATGTATTAGTTTCTTATTGCTGCATAATAAATTATCTAAAACATTAGGGCTTAGAAAGCAATAAACATTTATTACCTGATAGTTTCTGTGGGTGCAGCTTAGCTGAGTGTCTTGGTTCCAAGGTCTCATACATGTCTGTGATCAAATTTTGGCCAGGGCTGTCTTCTCGACTAAGGGCTTAAGGAAAGGAGCATCTGCTTTCTTGGAATCACTTACCTGGTTGCTGATAGGATGTGACTTTTCACAGGATGTTGGACTGAAGTCCTTAGTTTCTCATCGTTGGTCAGAGGACTCACTCAGTTCCTTGCTGAAGTGCCTTGATCACAGGTCAGCTCACATGGCAGACTGAGAAAGCAACAGAGAAAATGTAAGTTACTGCCTTTTTGGAACCTAATCTCAGAAGTGATCACTTCTGGTACATTCTATTCAATTAAAAGGAAGCCACCAGGTCCAGCTTACATTCGAAGGGATGGAATTGCACAAAAGCATGGAGACGAAGAGGTGTGGTCCTTGGGGGCCAATGCAGAGGCTATTATTTTTATTTTTTTATACAGATTTCCCCTTTGCCTTAGTCCTCATTATTTTTATTCTTTGTACTATGCATACTTAATAACCTTCCTTAAAAGGCAAACACATATCATATGAACATGTGATATGTCTTCAATAAATGTCTACAGTGTTAGACTGAACAGCCTCAGTCATTCACTTTAACAACTGCAATAATTATTAATCCATCCATTAGATGTAGATCTGTTTTGAGAAGTAGGCATACCATCATTTTTAAAAAGGAAGAAAAAAGTCCTGCCTTCCAGAGTGGGTGTGGAGAGTCAGTATGGAAAGTAAAAATTCTAGTTATCATCCATTCAGTCCTTTAAAAGTCATCAACCAGTGCCCACTATTTTTCAGGTACCCTTCCGGCCATAAGGCATTTTGATTCTCTAAGATAGAGTATCACTCAGGGAGAAGTTGGAGCTTAGGTTCTAGTTGAGAATCAGAGATTGGAGGAGCCTGTAGGTTTCACACAAAATTTGATAATGCTTTGTAGTGAAAAGTTTAGTGGTTTTCTATTTTTCATTATGACATCTGCATAAATATCATGTACTCCATGCAAAAAATGCAGTGTCCGAATAATTCTCAAGTGAACATGCCCATGTCAGGGCAAGCATGATGGAATGACCACATCAAAATGCCACACGCTCAGAAGGGAGGGCCTTGTGGTTCCTTGTGGGCTCTTGATTATGGAAGTTAGAGGCGTCAATTCTTGAAACTTTTTTTTATTAGACAATGGGTACTACACAATTTATCAAAAGTGATAGAAGAAATTTTAGTTGGTGAGTTTTATTAAAGTACCACAAATACAAAATGTGCATGAATTGTTCAGTGTTAAACAAATATATGTTTCTAATCTAGAGAGCTCAAAACTCTAGGGAGGCGAAATAAATGATAAAGATTATAATTTTGTATTTTAGAAAGATGGGATGCAAACAAGTCAAAGAGTCCTTAGCTCATTTAGTAATGAAAGGGTCACAGTTTCCTTCCTCATGCCTCTTGCCCCAAGTGACTTCTAATGCATCACACCCTGATGTTCTAAAAGAAAAATTACATATATAGAATCTATCTGGAGAGACTCAAACATTTTTTATATATTTACAGCTTAAATATTCAGTAACAAATGCTTAAGTAATTCATGTCCTGAATATTCATTGGAAGGACTGATGCTGAAGCTGAAGTTCCAATACTTTGGCCACCTGATGCAAAGAGCCGATTCATTGGAAAAGACCCTAATTAATGCTGGGAAAGATTGAGGGCGAGAGGAGAAAGGGATGGCAGAGGATGAGATGATTGGAGAGCATCACTGACTCAAAATGGACATGAGTTTAAGCAAACACAGGGAGATAATGAAGGACAGGGAAGCGTGGCATGCTGCAGTTCATAGGGTCGCTAAGAGTCAGACACGACTTAGTGAATGAACAAGGAGAACGATAATTAAGTGTTCAAGGAAAATCTGAAAAAAATCCTAGTTGAACAAATTTAAATAGGTTTTTTCTATGGAAAGATTTCTCTGAGCCTCTAATATGTTAAAGCTCAATGTTAATTTTATTTACCATCTAAATGTTTATTAATGGGAATTATATTTTTTTAATATAAATCCTCTTTGCTGGCTGTAAATAAACCCAGTCTCGTCTGGGTACATTTTCTTTTTTAATATACATTGGATTTGATTTTCTAGTGTTTGAATATAAATTATTTTTAGAATTTTTACACCTATATTATAAAGTAAAATTGATCTGCACATTTTCCTTTCACATGGCTTTTTTGGTTTTTGATATAAAATGAGTTGGATATTCCCTCTTTTTCTGACAATTAAGAAGAATTTGTTAAATTAAAAATTAAGGATACTCTACATTTTGAACATTTGGTAGAAATCACCTATATAATCACCTGATTCTGCAGTTTTAATTGAAGATTTTTATTACTTATCTGTTTTTTGAAGACTAATTTAATTATTTTAATACTTACAGAATTATTCAAGCTTTTAATTCTCTTTAGATCTCTTCTACACATTTTCTCAGGAATTTGGCCATTTCAACTCAGATTTCAGAATCATAAGAATATAGTTGTTGCTAGTGCTGCTATTATCTTTTTAATTTATCTTTAAAGGAGGGACCTCTTTTCATTCATAGTGTTATTTATGTGTCTCTTCCTTCTCCTGATCTCCTTTGTGGGATTTTTATTTTCATGTATTCCAATTCTGGATTCTTGGATCCCTCATCTGACTTTCGTGTTTCTACAATATATTCCACAATTCTAGTCTCTCCTCTGGATTATGAACACCAGTATCCTGCATGGTCCTCCATCTCTCTTTCTCCTTGGGCTAGGATTTCCCTGATTCATTTTGGATCAGACACTTCCCACTACTTCAGGAATATGCTCTAAGCCAATCCCATCTCAGTCAGAAAACACACTCAGGATGGAACCAAGCAAGTCTCTGAGTTTCGAGAGCTACTTTCCATCTTCTCCCGACTTGTCTGCCCCTCACGCGGTAGCCTGGCCTCTGGAGCTTTGAATTCTCCACGATGCTATCACCTGTGCCTGGCCAAGGCTCAGACCCTCCCGTGCTTCCTTCTGGCCTTCATCTACTTAGCTATCATCCAGGTTTGGCCACCCCTGACACCCTCAACCTTGAAAATAGCCCACTCCATTCTCTTCCTCTATTTTTCCCCCCAACTTTTTGTGTTTGTAAGGGGGTGTGAGCCACTGAGACAGAGACAAGATGAGTCCAGAGGAAAAAAAGGGAAATGGACAGGCACTGGGAATGGGTGCTTGAAAAGTGTTCTCCTGACACTGAAAATAAAAGCCTGAGACTTGGGATCGACTGTCCTCTCATGCCAGTCTTCTCATGGAACATTAGCAGCTATCATATCTCTACTGGGCATCCCAGGTAGCTCAGTGGTAAAGAACCCTGCCAATGCCAGAGACATGGGTTCCATTCCTGAGTCAGGAAGATCCCCTGGAGAAGGATCCACGGGGCTGCAAAAAAGTCGGACACGACTGAGCATCTGAGCATGGTATGTCTCTACTTAAAAGCAGGTTGAATCATTTTAATACAAAAAGGAAAATTTTGAATGAAACAATCTTTTGAAATTTTCTGACATATTTTAAGCGGATTTTTCGTTCTGCATCATGTACTTTCTACCTAATCTCTGACATGCCACTCACTCACATCTAAGAAATATGAGATACTGTACTGCCTGGTAACTGGATAAGCCTCTCTGGCTGTCTGTGTGCCCAAAGTTCCCTTATGATTTTCTAATGCCTGCACTTCATCTTGATATGGCTTAGTACCCATGTGAAAACAAAAGTCAGGCTGTTTATTTCCTTGCCCTTGACATCATTTTGTCAAATGTTGATAGCAGATGTAAATATGAAAATGCCCAAACTAAAGTGACTGTGATAGTTATTCTGTAATTTTTCCCCATTTTTCTCCGTTCATAAGTTGGCAAAGGATCTCATCAGTCAAAGCCTCAGAAAGAAAATTCTCCAATTCTTTTAAAGTGTTTAACAAAGGCTATGTCATTTTTAATCTCCTATGCGGGGATCAATGCTAAACGGAATAAACAGATACTCTCCCTGAAGAAAACTGACGTTAAATGCACCTAAAAGTTCATCTCTGGTTTGGTATCAATCATTTGCTTAATTATCACCATCTTCAGGGCTTTTTGAATTAGAGACAAGACAATAGTGTGACAGAGAATATAGAAGGCGCCCTCTGTTCCCTGAGTTAAGGGCCGTTCCGCAGTCTCTCTCCCTCTTATTTGTTACATCTAACAATCGGGAGGTGAACGTGCTTAATAGGCTTTGTGAAAAGTTTCATTTCTTTTTTCTGAAGGAAGCTATAGCTTTGGACTCGTCTCCTCATGCGCTCCACCTTTTGACAGCACTGAGCCTTCACTTAAGAAAGAAGTTTAATTAATGCCCTTGGATATGCTGTTAACCTTTGAAATGGTTTCCTGATGCATGGAGGGCCTTTCTCTTCTGCCAGGAATTGATTTTAGAAATGGCCCTGCCTCCCTGTGCTTTGAGATTCAGAGCAAGGAAGAGACCATGCGAAGTGTAGCAAGGCTGGTATTAAGAGCCCCGTGAAGTACAGCGATGAAGCCTTTGCATCCGTATCTGGAAAACACAGATCACTGAAAATGTGGGAAATCCGCTACAAAGAGAGATGATGGTCTTATGAAGAGGTTATAATATCGTCCCACTGAAACAGAACCACAACACTGAAAATACAAGGCAAGTTTCAAAGAAACTAAAGAAAGGCCCTCAAATTTCTAGTAAGATAATAAAGTTTTGTTGTTGTTTTTTTTAATGGCATAGACAATGGAGACACAGAGTAGGGAAGGAAGGACACAACTTTAAGGCTAGGAAATTTTATTGTATTTTCCTGGCATGGCTCCCAGAGTCCTTGGCAAAGAAAAAGATGCCAAAGAGTTATTCTTCAGAGGCTTTTTTCTGTTAATGTAGTTTTTATTCAATGTACAGTTGTTTAATGGGACAGATGTTATTTAATTAACTGCTATTGTAGAAAAGTGATTTTTTTTTTCCCAAAGCGGAAGCAGTGTTTGGGGGCAAAGGGTGTGGTGAGAAGCACTGCAGAAGGTTCTTCGTGTCTGTGCTTGCTTACTCCAATAGTAACTCTTGGTATAATTAAACTACTCTGGCCCTCAATTTGATCTGTGCATCAGGAAGATTCCCTGGAGGAGGAAATGGCAAACCACTCCAGTATGCTTGCCTGGGAAATCCCATGGACAGAGAAGCCTGGTGGGCTACATAGCCCATGGGGTCACAAAGAGTCAGACGTGACTTAGTGACTAAACACCCACCCACCCACCCACACACACACATATGTGTTTCCATGGTAGCACAGTCAATGGAGACACCACAATTTTGTCATCTCAATTACCACCTTCAGAAGAAGACCATATTGGTTTGTTTGCATGGAAGTTACCAAAAAAAAACAATCTGCCGCTGATAAAAAATAAATGAAACTCTGTTCTCAGTTATATTATTATCACTTCAGTTTTTTTGAACTTCACTTATGAAACCTATTTGTCTTCTATATTAATGATACAGGTTGCTTATTGAATTAATAAGGACCAAGCAATAAAGATCTGAGGCGAATTTGGAGCCCACTGGACTATAAAACAATCCCATTTTCTCAATCAAATTGCTAAGTGTTACACTATTTCCTAATGAGAAATACCACTGCACCGTGTTTCCCTTCTAAAACCAAATTAAGAAACGGGTATGCTTGAGGCTATGTTATGTACCCTTACAGGTTTAGCTGACATGGCACACTATGAGGAAAATGTTGAAAACCAGCTAGCAGCGGCTAGGCCAGTGCCTCCAGCCCCATCACTCCTCACTAACTGGGAGCCACAGTGGAGCCCTTCTGGTAACCAGGTCTCTCCTCTGCTGGTGAGGACCATTCAGCCAAGTGCTGCTCTGGCATGCGTTCGCTTGGCAAGGTCTGTTCAGAGGAGTGCAGCCCAAGAGATGTGGCCTGGCCAAAGGCTGTTCACGTGTGGTTCTAAGAACATTTGAAAGCCAAGTGAGTTACACCCAAGCTGGTATGGGTATGGAACAATAGTGTCCTGGAACATAAAACTTTTGGCTCTCGGTAAAAACAAGATTTTATTCTTCCCCAAGTGTTCCCAGATTTTATTCTAGTAGGTACTAGAGGGGACTTCCCAGGCAGCACTAGTGGTAAAGAATCCACCTGCCAATGCAAGAGATGCTAAAGACACAGGTTTGACCCCTGGGTTGGGAAGATTCCCTGGAGTAGGCAATGGCACCCCACGCTAGTATTCTTGCCTGGAAAATTCCATGGGCAGAGGAGCCTGCCAGGCTACAGTCCATGGGGCGGCAAAGAGTCGGACATGACTGAGCACACACACACAAGTACTAGAGAGTAGGTATTTAACACAGGTAGATTGAAACTTCAGGCTTTATCCTTTCAGCTGAGTCAGCAAATACTTTGCACACTGACCTTTAGGCAGCAGTGCAGGGCTCATCCATCTGCGAAGGTGTGACGCTGAATAGGAAATGGAGCTGTCCCTGGGGCTCTCGCGAAGGAAGGGAGTTTTTCATTGTGGCCTATCATTTGTTCATAGTACAGGCTCACTTCAATATGAACAAAGTGTTCATTAGGCAAATTGAAAAATGAATGACTTGCAAGACACTGTGGATATAAATATTATGCCCTTTTTAACTGACAAGTGAAATGAAGGCAGGAAAGATGAAGTACAGTCCCACAGGCCACACGGTCAGTGACAGAAGCATACTTCAAAAGTTTTGCGTTTGAGTCCCCATCAGCATTTACCTTCTACATCAGGGGTGGCTTTTCCTCCTCTTGGCTTCAACGTTGACTAATTGGGGTCCTGTGACAAGGAGTCTCTTTAAAGATAGGAGAATTGGAGAGTCTTCAGCAAAGATTCTCTTTTATAAATCTTGATTTAAAATTAAGAGAAGCTGCTATGAAAGCCAGAAAGAAAATGAAATGTGGTTAATTAAGCATGTAAACTAACCGCAGAGATGTGTAGCCATGTTAATAGTATATTAGCCGTCATGTCCGATTTGTGAAACTTTAAAATTTATATGACAGAGTTACAAATGAGGCAACAAGAATTACCTCTTTTGCAGTGATGATGGTGTATGAAAGGCAGGTACACTCCAAAGACACTGGAATGTAATTTAGATTTCTAGCTAACATCCTTCATACTCAGAAAATCTACAAAATGCTTTCAAATGAATGATTTAAACAGATAGGGAGAATGAACACTTTCTCTAAAAATACGTCTAAGCATATTTCCACAGCCTTAGTACTGGAATGTTATTCAGGTAACAAGTTTATGTATGCACATATAACAAAAGATTCATTGTTGAAATGCACCAAAATTAGAGACAGAACTGAATCTCAACAAAAATTAGCCACTTTTCTATATAAAACTGGCATTTCTAGGGATAGGTTCATATTTGTAATATATTTGATACCATCTAACAAAATTCTAAGAGGAAATGGCAGCCCACTCCAATATTCTTGCCTAGGAAATCCCATGAACAGAGGAGCCTGGTGGGCTACAATCCATGGGGTCGCCAAGAGTCAGACACGACTTAGTGACTAAATAACAACAACAAAATTCTACCTATCGGATTAGCCCTTAACACCCAAATTCCCAACCCACCAAGATACTACAGCAATGGTCTTTATCTCTACAACTAATTCTACATTTCTTTTTAAGTCCTTTGCTTAAATATTGTATAGAATAAGAAACTATTGACAAAAATAAACAAAAACCAAGTATTTTAGGGTCAGGTGAGGAAGAGTGGAATTGAATTTTTATGATCCACTTTACCTAAAAACCATTTAGCAGCCACTTAATGTTCGTTCAGCTTTCAATTCATAAGCTGTGTTAGGAAATATCTCATAGAAAGAGGATGCATGAAGGTCTGGATAACAGGGGTCAAGTGAAGTCATATTTTCCTCCATCACTAGGAAAATGACAACAGTGACTGTAAGATCCAGGTTGTCAACAAACCAGTGCTTTCAGAAATCTCTGCATAAGAAAGAAAGTTCACACGCACACAAAAGCCATACATAGACCATCCCTCGGAAGAGTTGCCTCTTGGTCCAGAGGACCCAAGTTTGGTCAGACCTGAGAAATACCACAAGAGCTCCTAAAAACAGAACCTCAGAATTTCCCTGAAACATGTCTATAAAGACTATGATTCGAACTTCCCTGGTGGCCCAGTGGTTAAGAATTCGCCTGCCAATGCAGGGGACACAGGGTCAGTACCTGGTCTGGGAAGATTCCAGATACTGCGGAGCAACTAAGCCCACAGCCGCAGCTACTTAAGCCTGTGCACAGCCTAGAGAACATGCTCTGCAACGGGAGAAGCCACCACGGTAAGAAGCCCGCACATCGCAACTAGAGAAGCCGCTGCTTGCCGCAACTAGAGAAAGCCCATGCGCAGCAATGAAGACCGAGCACAGCCAAAAATACATAAAAAATTTTAAAAAGAGTATGATCCCGCTTTCCTATAGTTTACACTAGGATCCTACTTGCTCTAATGTCCATTCTTATGCTTCACTTCCTTCTCTGTATTCCTCATGCCAAGCTGAGATATACAATTATCTTTGCGAGTCCCCGGTTCTAGATTATTTCCTTGGGGGAATGAAAGGAATGAAAAATGGAAAGTGACAAAGGACAAAGATATGTCAATATGCAGTAGATATATTGTACTATGCACCACCCAGTGTTATTGACACTGAAACACAGCCGCACAGCATCTCATACACAGCAACTGCAAACCCCCTGTTGCATATGCTCTGTGAGTAGAGTCATCTTGGTCTTCAAAAGTCTGTGTGTGATGTTTAATTCCTGTGGGCTCGTTCTATCTAAAATCTCTTAATTTTACACATGAAACTGATAACATGCATTATTGTTTTCTATAAAATGCTTGTTGTTTAGTGAAAGCCAAGTTCTGTGAATATTTTATGTTCTTAATTCTCCTTGTTGTTGTTCAGTCACTAGGTCAGGTCTCATTCTTTGTGACCCCATAAACCGCAGCATGCCAGGCTTCCCTATCCTTTACTATCTCCCAGAGTTTGCTCAAACTCATGTTCATGGAGTCAGTGATACTATGCAACCATTTCATCCTCTGCCACCCTCTTCTTTTGCCCTCAATCTTTCCCAGCATCAGGGGTTTTTTCCCAATGAGTTGGCTCTTTGCATCAGATGGCCAAAGCATTGGAGCTTCTACTTCAGCATCAGTCCTTCCAATAAATATTCAGGGTTGATTCCTTTAGGATTGACTGGTTTGATTTCCTTGCTGTCCAGGGGACTCTCAAGAGTCTTCTCCAGCACCACAATTCAAAGGCATCAATTCTTTGGCACTCAGCCTTCTTTATGGTCCAACTCTCATGTCTGTACATGACTACTGGAAAAACCATAGCTTTGACTGTAGGGACCTTTGTCAGCAAAGTGATTTCTCTGCTTTTTAATACACTGTCTGGGTTGGTCATAGCTTTTCTTCCAAGGAGCAAGCATCTTTTAATTTCATGGCTACATCACCATCTGCAGTGATTTTGGAGCCCAAGAAAATAAAATTGGTCAGTTTCTACTATTTCCTCTTCTATTTGCCATGAAGTGATGGGACTGGATGCCATGATATTAATTTTGTGAATGTTGAGTTCCAAGCCAGCTTTTTCACTTTCTTTCAGCCTCACCAAGCAGCTCTTTAGTTCCTCTTTGCTTTCTGCCATTGGAGTGGTATCATCTGCATATCTGAGGTTATTAATATTTCTCCCAGCAATCTTGATTCCAGCTTGAGATTTATCCAGCCCAGCATTTCACATGATGTACTCTACATAGCAGTTAAGTAAACAAGAGTGATAATGTACAATCTTGCTGTACTCCTGTCTCAATTTTGAACCAGTCAGTTGTTCCATGTAAGGTTCTAACTGTTGCTTCTTGATCTGCATACAGGTTTCTCAGGAGACAAGTAAGGTGGTCTTGTATTTCTATCTCTTTAAGAATTTTCCAATTTGTTGTGATCCACACCATCAAAGGCTTTAGCATACTCTGTGAAGCAGAAGTAGACATTTTCTGAAATTTCCTTGCTTTCTTTATGGTCCAGTGGATGTTGGCAATTTGATCTCTGTTTCCTGTGCTTTTTCTGAATTCAGCTTGTACATCTGGAAATTCTAGGTTCATGTCCTGCTGAGGTCTAATTCTTCTTGCCCCATAACAAATAAGTGTCTATTTCCTTGAATGCTCTAGCTTTGAGCACTTGAATTCTATTTATCTTCTACCATAGAGGGCAGACCTAATCTCCTTTCCTGATTTAGGTTTTAATATGTATATATTATGCTCATAATTCCAACTCTAAGTGCTAAGCAAAGGAAATTCTGTATGAATGTACACTTTGAAACAAGCCTTGTAGTATTACAATGTCTCCAGGGATTTATTTGTGTATAACAGCTAACTACAAAGTAGGGTTAGAAAGGTAAGGTAGATTATTGGAGGAAGAAAGATTTATTATTTTATCACTTTAGTTATATATTTTTCAGCATCCAAATGACATTAGTCTCATGATTTTAAAAATTAGCAAGTGGTAAATAATATATTAGGAGCATTTGAGAAATTAAAAAGATTCTAGTAGATAATAATTCTTTAAAAGCTCAATAAAATGCCTCCAGAGCACTTACTGTTGGATTAATCAGACAATTTTAATCAGTATATTCAATATACATTATTAACACATATTTCTTCAGGATTAACGTCCATATTTTGCAATTAACGCATACAACAACAGCATTTACAATCTGTCTGGTACCCCACTGTTAATATTATGTGTAACCTTTACTAAAAAGCTCTTGTCTCAGGCTTCCCCTGTGGTTCAGTGGTAAAGAATCCAGCTGCCAGTGCAGGAGTCGTGGGTTCGATCCCTGATCCGGGAAGACCCCACGTGCCCTGGAGCAACTCAGCCCACGTGCTGCCACTATTAAGGCTGTGCTCGAGACCCGGGAGTTGCAACCACTGAGCCCATGTGCCCACAACTACTGAAGCGCTCACGCCCTGGAGTTCATTTTGCACAAGGAGAGAAGCCACCACAGTGAGAAGCCAGTGCACTGCAACTAGGGAGGAGCCCCCGCTCGCCACAGGCAGAGTAAGGCCCGCACGTCAGTGAAGATCCAACCTGCTGCTGCTGCTAAGTCGCTTCAGTCGATTCCGACTCTGTGTGACCCCATAGATGGGAGCCCACCAGGCTCCCCCGTCCCTGGGATTCTCCAGGCAAGAGTACTGGAGTGGGGTGCCACTGCCTTCTCCAGAAGATCTAACATAGACAAAAATAAACAAATTAAAAAGTTGTCTCATGTCAAATGCTCTGTTATTATTAGAAAGTATGCAGGAATTAGAAATTAAAAAGAAAGAGGCAATAATGTGTATCTTTACCAGAGCTCTTGATGTATTTCACTGAAATTATAAATTCATATTCTAGGCATTATAAAAGTTTAAATCACAAATTTCCATGTCTCTTTTTTCACAGCTCTTTAGATGATATGATAAGCTCCTCAAAGACAGCGAGTCTATTTTATCTGACATAGAAACTGGGACTACGTCTGGCGCAGAGTATGAAAGCAATAATGTTCTTGCTAAACTAACTTAAACCAGTGGGTAAGAGGTTAATTATCATAAGTAGAAGTGGTAAAATATATCACTATAAAGAAGGCTGAGTGCCAAAGAATTAATGCATTTGAACTGTGGTGCTGGAGAAGACTCTTGAGAGTCCCTTGGACTGCAAGGAGATCAAACCAGTCAATCCTAAAGGAAATTAACCCTGAATATTTATTAGAAGGACTGATGCTGAAGCTCCAATACTTTGCCCACATGATGTGAAGAGCTGACTCACTGGAAAAGACCCTGATGCTGGGATTGAGGGCAAGAGGAAAAGGGGTCAATAGTGGATGAGATGGTTGGATGGCATCACTGAGTCGATGGAAATGAGTTTAAGCAAACTCCAGGAGATGGTGAAGGACAGGGAACCCTGGTGTGCTACAGTCCATGGGGTCACAAAGAGTCAGACACAATTTAGCGACTGAACAACAATATATCAGTACATTCTGGATGAATGGAGGGATGAGTGAATGAAAGAATAAACTCCAGAAGCAATTTTACTTCTGTTTCCAACTGTCCCATTAAACCTAGTTGGTACTTACAGTCCACACCCTGCCCTTGGCAGAACAAGGACATTTGTACAACTCGTATGGTGATATAGATAATTGAAAGGCCCGTGAAAACTTTAAGTAATGAGTACAATCTCAAGGAATGTAAATTTCCTTTCCTAGGTAATATTGAAAAATTCTGAGCTGATTCAAGTTAAATTTCAGTTCCTCCCTCAACTGCAGCCTGTAGCTAGCAGTGGAAGTGAAATTCCTTTCCTGTTTTTACCAGACGGGTTGGAGAAGGTTGGATATAAAAGTGACAGGAATACTCATGCTCTTTACATGACCGCTGCTGTCACAGGCCTGCCTCATGCTTTTCAGCCCTTGCACATGTTTTAAGGCTGACTTCCTTGTGCAAGTACTTGTGTGTGTTCTCTGATGATTCCTCTGCTGGGCCCCTTCACTTGCCACTCCTGTGACATGGGCAGTGTCTTTTTTTTTTTTTTGGGCAGTGTCTTTCCTTGAGTCTTCAGCTTTGAAAATCACACATCAGCTTCTGTCCATGGGGTACGCCTTTCAGCCACTTGGGTCCCTGGTAGGAAAAGCCCTCGGGCAAGATTTGTTTTGAAATGGCATCATCATGACATCCTCTGGCCAAGTAGCCACACCTCTGTTGACTTGCACTGATGGGGATTCATTTTCTTCCCAGATACAGTTCTTCTTTTCCACACAAACCTCTTTGACTTTCTCGAGCATGATTGTGGGGCTATGGCCTTTTAACCACCAACTCATCAAGTTGTCCCTGAAAATATCCCTTAATAACCTTGAACGAAGGGAATGTGACTTCTTAAGGGGAGTGTGGTTCCTGATGCCTTCTCAACACAGAAATTTTCCCAATCGTTACTTGACAAAATCCTGCCCCAATCTTATTCAACCTTTCAAATTTTATCTTGGTGAAGAGTCGCTGGAAAGAGACTCAAAATCATGTAACTGGTTAGCAGATAAAAAGTTTGAACTTTATTTAATCATTTTCATCTTCCAATTTAATAGTCTGCCTGGTCATTAACATAGAGCCAGGGATGGCAAATCAATTTCAACTCCCATGCCGGCTCTGATTCAGTAATGGAGCACTGAATAGAGGAGATCTAGGCTCTAGGGTGAGAATGTCTTTATTGACTAGTGATGCCTGCAAAGGGAGCAGGAGTAGAAGATAGGGACATCCCTGTGCCAGGCAGGATCTATGAGGGCAGATACCTTCATGCTTGTCCTGTTCAGGTTATATTTCCTGTCCTAACAACATGCCTGGAATCAGGTAAGTTCCTGTTAAATGTGTTGAATACATGAATAAGAGTGTGTATATGTAAATGAGGATGATGCTGTGAAAGTGCTGCACTCAATATGCCAGCAAATTTGGAAAACTCAGCAGTGGTCACAGGACTGGAAAAGGTCAGTTTTCATTCCAATCCCAAAGAAAGGCAATGCCAAAGAATGCTCAAACTACCACACAATTGCACTCATCTCACATGCTAGTAAAGTAATGCTCAAAATTCTCCAAGCCAGGCTTCAGCAATATGTGAACTGTGAATTTCCTGATGTTCAAGCTGGTTTTAGAAAAGGCAGAGGAACCAGAGATCAAATTGCCAACATCTGCTGGATCATGGAAAAAGCATAGAGTTCCAGAAAAACATTTATTTCTGCTTTATTGACTACGCCAAAGCCTTTGACTGTGTGGATCACAATAAAGTGCAGAAAATTCTGAAAGAGATGGGAATACCAGACCACCTGACCTGCCTCTTGAGAAATCTGTATGCAGGTCAGGAAGCAACAGTTAGAACTGGACATGGAACAACAGACTGGTTCCAAATAGGAAAAGGAAGGAGTACGTGAAGGCTGTATATTGTCACCCTGCTTATTTAACTTATATGCAGAGTACATCATGAGAAACGCTGGACTGGAAGAAGCACAAGCTGGAATCAAGATTGCTGGGAGAAATATCAATAACCTCAGATATGCAGATGACACCACCCTTATGGCAGAAAGTGAAGAGGAACTAAAAAGCCTCTTGATGAAGGTGAAAGTGGAGAGTGAAAAAGTTGGCTTAAAGCTCAACATTCAGAAAACGAAGATCATGGCATCCGGTCCCATCACTTCATGGCAAATAGATGGGGAAACAGTGGAAACAGTGTCAGACTTTATTTTTTTGGGCTCCAAAATCACTGCAGATGGTGACTGCAGCCATGAAATTAAAAGACGCTTACTCCTTGGAAGAAAAGTTATGACCAACCTAGATAGCATATTCAAAAGCAGAGACATTTGCCAACAAAGGTCCGTCTAGTCAAGCCTATGGTTATTCCTGTGGTCATGTATGGATGTGAGAGTTGGACTGGGAAGAAGGCTGAGTGCCGAAGAATAGATGCTTTTGAACTGTGGTGTTGGAGAAGACTCTTGAGAGTCCCTTGGACTGCAAGGAGATCCAACCAGTCCATTCTGAAGGAGATCAGCCCTGGGATTTCTTTGGAAGGAATGATGCTAAAGCTGAAACTCCAGTACTTTGGCCACCTCATGCGAAGAGTTGACTCATTGGAAAAGACTCTGATGCTGGGAGGGATTGGGGGCAGGAGGAGAAGGGGACGACGGAGGACGGGATGGCTGGATGGCATCACTGACTCGATGGACATGAGTCTGAGTGAACTCCAGGAGTTGGTGATGGACAGGGAGGCCTGGCATGCTGCGATTCATGGGGTCACAGAGAGTCGGACACAACTGAGCGACTGAACTGAACTTAACTGATACAGATAGTTAGATCAATTAAATATGTAATATTTATGTTATTTTATATATATGATGAATATTTAATAAGCTAAATATTGTTTCATATACGTACAAGTTCAATTACTTTTTCTCTTTTGGCTGTGCTGGTCAGCATGTGAGATCTTAGTTCCCCCACCAGGGATTGAACCTGTGCCCCTGCACTGGGAGCACGGAGTCTTAAACCCTGAACCACCAGGGAAATCCCATCACTTACTTTCAACTAATTGTTTCTTATCTTTATAAGAGTAAATTATAAAACCTTAAGGCCATACAAGCCCCTGAGGCATAATTAAAGATATAAACTTGAATTCAACTCAAATGATAATTATGACCATTTTAATATCTCTTTCAAAGAAAAGCTTAAACATGGCTGATTACTGGCTATGTTATCATATAAAATATGATTTTAAATAAAATTAATTTGGGTTTTCAGAGTATGTTAGCATACTATCATCTAAAAAGAAAATGATAGAGATAAAAGTTGGTAACTTTTCATGACTTGAGGTATACATTGTTTGATAATGATTGATAATTATTGCCAGGTGGGGCCTTAGTTAAAGCTAGAAAAACACTCCTGTAATAAACCATAATGAAAAAGGATATGAAAAAGAACATATATGTGTGTGTGTGTGTGTGTGTGTGTACACATGACTGAAACACTTTGCTGTGCACCTGAAACTTACATAAGTTTGCAAATCAACTATACTTCAATTTTTAAAATATAGATTTAAGACCAAAAAAACCTAGAACACCCTAAAGCTTAGGTGATAGCATTCCCCTCGCAGCCTCCTTAACCCTGTCTAGTAACTTCCTACTTCACTGTCCTAGACAACAGATTGGGGACCTCTGGAATAGAAAGCCAATGCTGCCTATCATCAGAGTCACCACTGTTCCTCAGAAACTGTTAAATATAACACCAGCCTTCCCCGTGTACCACATGGGGTACCCACAAGGGGTACCCACTAGCCTGATTCTATTTTATTTTTCCTCTCCATCTCTGTGAAGGTCCCTGCATGTCTCACAACTGAAAAGAAACAATACAATGAAACAGAATGTAAAGCAAAGATTTTATGATACTTGATCAAGTAAATACAATTGAAGACGAATTCATACAGTTCAGTTCAGTCACTCAGTCATGTCCGACTCTTTGCGACCGCATGAACCACAGCACACCAGGCCTCCCTGTCCATCACCAACTCCCAGAGTCCACCCAAACCCATGTCCATCAACTCAGTGATGCCATCCAGCTATCTCATCCTCTGTCGTCCCTTTCTCCTCCTGCCCTCAATCTTTCCCAGCATCGGGGTCTTTTCCAATGAGTCAGCTATTTGCATCAGGTGGCCAAAGTATTGGAGTTTCAGCTTCAACATCAGTCCTTCCAATGAACACCCAGGACTGGTCTCCTTTAGGATGGACTGGTTGGATCTCCTTGCAGTCCAACAGACTCTCAAGAGTCTTCTCCAACACCACAGTTCAAAAGCATCAATTCTTCGGCTCTCAGCTTTCTTCATAGTCCAACTCTCACATCCACATATGACCACTGGAAAAACCATAGCCTTGACTAGACAGACCTTTGTTGGCAAAGTAATGTCTCTGCTTTTTAATATGCTATCTAGGTTGGTCATAACTTTCTTTCCCAGGAGTAAGCATCTTTTAATTTCATGGCTACAATCACCATCTGCAGTGATTTTGGAGCCCAGAAAAATAAAGTCAGCCACTTTTCCCACTGTTTCCCCATCTATCTGCCATGAAATGATGGGACCAGATGCCATGATCTTCGTTTCCTGAATGTTGAGCTTTAAGCCAACTTCTTCACTCTCCTCTTTCACTTTCATCAAGAGGCTTTTTAGTTCTTTACTTTCTGCCATAAGGGTGGTGTCATCTGCATATCTGGGTTATTGATATTTCTCCCAGCAATCTTGATTCCAGCTTTTGTTTTCTCCAGCCCAGCATTTCTCATGATGTACTCTGCATATAAGTTAAATAAGCAGGGTGACAATATACAGCCTTGACGTACTCCTTCCTTTTCCTATTTGGAACCAGTCTGTTGTTCCATGTCCAATTCTATCTGTTGCTTCCTGACCTGCATACAGGTTTCTCAAGAGGCAGATCAGGTGGTCTGGTATGCCCATCTCTTTCAGAATTTTCCACAGTTTATTATTATTATTCATACAGTACAGCCCTCAAATGTCAAAGGAGAACATCAAATGGAACATATTTAATTTCATCAGTATTCACAATTGCCAGGACATGAAAACAACCTGCTGCTGCTGCTAAGTCGCTTCAGTCATGTCCGACTCTGTGCAACCCCATAGATGGCAGCCCACCAGGCTCCCCCGTCCCTGGGATTCTCCAGGCAAGAACACCGGAGTGGGTTGCCATTTCCTTCTCCAATGCATGAAAGTGAAAAGTGAAAGTGAAGTCGCCCAGTCGTGTCCGACTCTAGCGACCCCATGGACTGCAGCCTACCAGGGTCCTCCATCCATGGGATTTTCTAGGCAAAAGTCTATTAATGGATGAGTGGATAATGGATTATTATTCCATCATAAAAGGAGGAAATCTTGCTATTTGTGACAACATGGAGGGACCTGCAGAGTATTATGTTAAGCGAAGTAAGTTAGACAGAGAAAGGCAAATACTCTATGATTACATTTACATGTGGAATTTAAAAAAAACAAAACCAGATTCATAGACAAAGAGATCAGGTTGGTGGTTACCACAGGCAAGGGGTAGTAAGTGGTAGAAATGGGGAGAGGTGGTCAAAAGGTGCATACTTCTAGGTATAAAATAAATAAGTATTGAGATGTGCAGCATGATGGCTATAGTTAATGCTGTTGTATGCTATACTTGAAAGTTGTTAAGACAGTAAATCCTAAAAGTTCTCATCACAAGGGGGAAAAAACATTTTTGTGTTTTTATACAAGATGATAGATGTCTACTAAACTTATTGCAGTAATCATTTCAGACGATACATAAATCATTATGCTGTATGCAAACTTCTACAGTGCTGTATGTCAATTATATCACAACAAAACTGAAAAAAGTAAAAATATAAAGAGAGCAAAAGTAAAAAAAAAAGAGGTATAAATTATGCACATAATATAAAAATTTTCTTAATGTAGGGAAACTGTTATTCCAAGAGAATTTACAGAAATACTATTAAAAATAATATCAGATACCAGGAAAAGGAACAAATTACATGTAAGTAATTGCATAACTTCTCTATCTACACTAGCACTGTGGACCATTCCCGATTGCAATGATGCACCATGACTCCTCATCCATGGCATGTGTACAATGATGTTACCTCTGAGATGGAACTTCTTTGGATTACCATTTAAATATTAAATTACCATTTAAACAATTTAGATTCTGGAAAATATTCACACTATAATTCCTCTCAAAGTGCAAAAATACCTTCCATTAGACTTCATGATGAACATACTAAAGCTTTTAAAAACACCTAAAAGTAACATTATTCAAAACTCGAGTTGAGGTTATTTACGGGAAGCACTTCAGTATGGCTCTTTTAAGTTTGCAGCTGCCACTTGGTTGAAATGTGAATGAACTCACAGACGTGTGGCTATTATTCAACTGAAGACAGTTTCCCAGAAAGCTAGATTAACAAAGCACATCCCATTAGGTTTTGCTTCGAAGGTTGAATCTTCACAGTGAAAAGAAACAAACTTCAGAGGTATAAAATGTAAGACTACTTTACCCCAAATTGCAGAATCCAATGATTACTATTACTTTCAGTAAAAAGACTAGCCTCTTTCCCCCTATGCTGTCTCCGTTTTTTTCTACTGTTTTAGAGAATTCCCTGGAGAAGGAAATGGCAATCCACTCCAGTACTCTTGCCTAGAAAATTCCATGGATGGAAGCGCCTGGTGGGCTACAGTCCATGGGGTCACAAAGAGTCGGACACGACTGAGTGACTTCACAACAAGTTAGAGAATTATTCTAAAGGCGTTACTATTCATAATTGTCTTTCCAAAATATCTTTGTCTAAGCAGGTCACTGTACCTTTTTTTTTTTTTTTTGAAATTTAAACATTTTCATGATTGTGGTCCTGAATATCTTCTGAAATACTTCTATTCCCCTAAATTCAAAATGTCTCATCTACTCTCAAGTTGATCTAGTGTTTTTCTTGTGCCACATTATTCCCCTAAGAGCACCTTGGATGAGAACTTGAGAAAATTTGCTCAATAACACTTTCATCATATTTTAAGCTCAGTCCTACTAATCAAGAATTGGATAGTAAGTGCTTCCCTTTAGATACATGTATTAAAACATATAATATTTTTAAAGACCCAAGTTGCAGCATAGTGGAGTTGATTACTCTGAAAGTCTTCAAAATCAATGTCTGGACAAACCATTTATAATCACATATAATCGTTAAGACAGGACAAATCACATTAATTAGGGCTGTGGAAGGAATCAAATCAGCAAAGTTTCATTTGACTAATTCAGTAATAATCATGCAACTGTAATTTGGGCTCTTTGGGAAGTTTTCATTCCAAACTAAAGATGAAAGTGCAGAGAGAAAAATAAATAAATACAAACAGCCTAACATCCACAGTGAGATCAACGCTGTTATCGGAAGCAGTATAGAGGAGAGGTAAGGCAGGGAAAGTGCTGGGCAAACGGGCAACTTTGATTCCTCGACTCGACTCGCTACTGTGTGACCTTGAGCAAGTTATTTAAACACTGTGCCTCTTCTCTGCTATGAGCAGGGAGAGACTGATGGCCTTGCTCGGTGTGGGCCATCTCTTACCTACGGAGGTATGTGCCTAGGGCTACTCTTCAGAATCACGGGACACTTTCCACCCGTGTATGTCATCTTTGGGGGCTCAGACACAAAATGAGATAATTCAACATCCTGTTTCAATGGACTCGCTGTTGTAATTATTTTCAATGTACTTATCTTGCATTCCTGTAGCACTGTATCACACATTATTTATTCTATTTTAATTTGAAAAAATGCAAACTTTAAGTTGTAAAAGCCATAAAGAAATAACCCATATACCACTTTCACCAACTGTAAACATTTTGCTACATTCTCTCTCTCACACATATATATGTATATATACATGGTGTGTGTATGTATATGTGTGTGTGTTTGCTGAATCATTTGAGATTAAGCTGCACATTTCATGACCCGAAATACTTTAACACATCTCCTAAGAATAAGAATATTCTTAAAAACCACAATACAGTTACCACATTCTATAAGTTTGATACTCATTCAATACATTTTCCCAACCATGCTCATTACAGCAACTTTTTTCCTGATTCGCTATCCAATCCAGGACCTTGCTTTACATTTGGTGATATTTTATTTATTGTTACATTGCTTTACTAATTTTATCACTAGTCTCCCAGTATTAAGCTAGATTATAAACTCTTGATGACACATACTGTATTTTAATATTTATTTTCATCTTTGTACTTTCGGCATAAGCACAGTTCTCCCACATAAAGAGACTTGGTAACTATTTTATGAAAGGCTTGTTGGAAGCTACTTGTCAGTTTTTCCCATATTAAGTACTAAGCCAAAAATTTGATAGTGATATTTTTCGTTTAGAAAGTGGGACTCAGAAGTTATTTCATCCAAGCCCTTATTTCTTTGATGAGATCGCAAAGAGTCACTTACTAACATTACGCAACTGGGAGGGTCAGAGCAGAACTCGAGTCGCGTTTCGAACTCTCTAGAGCGTCATGCACTCTGTCATGCCATGCTAGCTTTCTCAGGCACTCGCAGAATCAAGCATGGATATGTAAAATGTTGTTTCCTTGCTCAGCATCTATTAATCTTGGGCAACTTCACCAATGAGAAGAATAAGCATAGTTTAATATCTTGAACTACCCTTCTCTAATCTGAGCCATTCTCATTTAGAAAAGCAATCAGGGTACAGAAACCACCTTTCACGACTGTGATAGATGTGGACCTGCTATCACTGTGCATCAAACAACAGCTATTTTCCATCATCATGTGGGACATTGTTCAGTGTTGGACTGGAGTGTTGGAACATGAATATCACAATCAATTTAGCAATTAGCATTTTCCAAGACAATAGACACATTATTGGTTGGAACAGTAGCACACACTTTAAACAGAGAGCCATTGAACCACTACTTAATGCCTGCTTCAGTCTCTTTTATGTAGGCTTAATGAACAAGGATGAACATTAGGGGAAAATTTATTTGGAAATTCATTAAAAACATATTTTATTCAAACCATATCATTTTCCATATCTCTTCCAAAACTACACATAAAGAAAATAATATGGATTTTTAAGGATGAACTCTCTTACTGATTTTCACTGGCATACATATAAAATTCTCCAACATTATAGTATAATATCATAATATAACAATCAGATCAGATCAGATCAGTCGCTCAGTCATGTCCAACTCTTTGCGACCCCATGAATCGCAGCACACCAGGCCTCCCTGTCCATCACCAACTCCCAGAGTTCACTCAGACTCAAGTCCATCGAGTCAGTGATGCCATCCAGCCATCTCATCCTCTGTTGTCCCCTTCTCCTCCTGCCCCCAATCCCTCCCAGCATCAGAGTCTTTTCCAATGAGTCAACCCTTCGCATGAGGTGGCCAAAGTACTAGAGTTTCAGCTTTAGCATCATTCCTTCCAAAGAAATCCCAGGACTGATCTCCTTCAGAATGGACTGGTTGGATCTCCTTGCAGTCCAAGGGACTCTCAAGAGTCTTGATACGTGCTATCATTTTACCTGCTCAGAACATGGTTTACCTCCTTAAGAGGAACCTCATTCATGTTGTATTTCACAGTTTCACCCTAATAAAGTTATCCATTCTATACATATATTGTTAAATTGCAGTTTTCTCTGTGATAGGAAAGGGAAAGTCAAGTTTCTCTGAGATTTAAAAATCAAAGCGATAACTTCCATTTTATCCCTGGAGTCATTAGGTGGATAAAGTCTCTGGAATATTGCTCACTTGACTAAGATATTTTCTTTCTCTGATAAAATTTGCAGCCATCAATGAAAGAAAGGGCCATGTCACCTCGTCTATAGAGAAATCAAATAAAGGGGAAGCAGTGTCTCGGGGGAGGGGAGAGAGGAAGGAATCCCTCAAGACATCAAGATCAAGAGGCTAATTCAGCTCTGACCATCAGAATGGGAGAAACACAAAGAAGTTTCAGCAGAGGGCTGTGTGTGTGTGTGTGTGTGTGTGTGTTGTCTGAGTTTCTCGTCTACTAGACTGTAAACAACCTGAGAACAGAAACTATCTTTTTTTGCCTGTTCTCCGCACAGTGTCTCACTCAGCACCTTGAATGTGAGAAATGCTTAATAAATGTTTGCTGGAGAAAGAAAGCAAAGAAGGAAGAGGGGGAAGAAGAAAGAGAGGGAGGGAAGAGGAAGAGAAAGGAATCAAGAAACCTCCCAATGAAAAATAAAAGCTTGTCTCTACCAGTTGTGCAACTTCCTTCAAATCCTGTTTGCAGGCTTCTTTCTCCGACGTCCTCACCCTCTGCCTGGCCTCACAGAGACGCTCACCTCTCACAAACACAGCCAGTGTTTCTTCTTCTAGACCTTCTGACTCCTTATCCCGGTCACATCTAACCCCTAACTGCAGTGCTCTTGAACTACAGAAACTTAAGCGTTGGATCTATAGGGAATTTAAGACAAGCAAGTCCAACTCCTTCATTTAAGAGATAAAGAAATGGAAACATAAGGGGATGAAGTGATTTGTTCTCCTGCAAAGACTCAGGTCACTGTACAGCCTGCTCCAGAAAACAGATAGTTTCAGATTCCTGATGTTTTTTCTTTTTTTTTTTTCCTTTCTAAATGGTTTCAAATTTCAACAGTTTTGCTGCCTTGATGCCCTGTTACCCTCAATTACTGTAGAATGTGTTTCCTACAAGTAATATCTTTTCCTACAAATCTCTGATACAGTAATTAAAACAGATAATTTAGTGTTAATATATTTCAGCCATCTACGTGCTGTGCCTAGTCGCTCAGTCGTGTCTGACTCTGCGACCCCATGGACTGTAGCCCACCAGGCTCCTCTGTCCATGGGGATTCTCCAGGCAAGAATACTGGAGTGGGTTGCCATGCCCTCCTCCAGGGGATTTTCCCAACCCAGGGATTGAACCCAGGTCTCCCACATTGCAGGCAGATTCTTTCCCAGCTGAGCTACTGGGGAAGCCCTCAACCATCTCATCCATGTTCAAATTTCTCCAGTTGGCCAGAATTTGTGTTTCAGCAAAAGGTTCCAATCTAAAACTCTATTTGGTGACCATGTCTTTTAATGTCCTTCAATCTCAAACGGTTTCTCAAGGTTTCCCTGGCTATCACGACAGACATTGAGACATTGGAAGATTACAGACCAATTATTTAGAAGATGCTCTTCACTCTGGCTGTTTGATGCTTCCTCAGGATTATTTATCAGACCCTTTGCAACCCCATGGACTGTAGCCCCCAGGCTCCTCTGTCCACGGAATTCTCTAGGCAAGAATACTGGAGTGGGTTGCCATGCCCTCCTCCAGGGGATCTTCCTGACCCAGGGATTGAACCCAAGTCTCCCACATTATAGGCAGATTCTTTACCATTTGAGCCACCAAGAAAGCCCTATATATTTTTGGTGGGAATTTCAAATGAGATGCTGTGTTCTCAGTGCAGTCTATCAGTGCTTTATCATTTTGCTTTGTCTCATTTGGTAATGTTCACCTTAACCCCTTGACTAAGTTGTAGTCCGCCAGGCTTCTTCACTATAAAATCGCTCTTTGTCCCTCTGTGAAGGTACTTTAAGACAATAATCCATTCCTCATCAAAGTTTCTACCACTAATGAATAGTGTTTCTGGCCTGCATTGTTACTATGATGGCTGCCAAATGACGCTCTTCTTTTTTAAACAGTAATCAGTCAATAGTCTACTGTTAGGAGAAGGTCAACTATCATTTTTTTTATTCTGATGCTAAAATTGTCCCTTATTTGGCTGCCTGGCTTCTATGTCCTTTTGAAATGTCCTGATTGTTCTTTCAGTATTTTCTTATTTTCCAGTATAATGAGATGCCTTACATTTATTTTAAAACTTCCTAATCCCACCCTACATCAGCCATTTCTCTGGGGAGTCCTGGTTCTTTGACCGGGTGGATTTCACATGGCAACATCAGGATGGCACTGGTGTGTCCCTGTTCTCAAGTCCTCTCATTGGACAAAGCTAGTTAATATATGCATGTATGTGCATACACATACTATACATTATATTATATGTTGTTGTTCAGTCACCCAGTCATGTCCGACTTTGTGACCACATGGACTGCAGCACGCCAGGCCTCCCTGTCCCTCACCATCTCCTCGAGTTTGCCCAAGTTCATGTTCATTACATTGGTGATGCCGTCCAGCCATCTCATCCCCTAATGCCCTCTTCTCCTTCTGCCCTCAATCTTTCCCAGCATCAGGGACTTTTCCAATGAGTCATCTGTTCACATCAGATGACCAAAATACTGGAGTGTCAGCTTCATACACACATGCATATCTATCTATACATTGAAAACCATGAGTTCAAACCCATACCTCAATTCCAAACTAACACCACAGAGCTTATTCTGGTGTTTTCTTTTTCCTTATTTCCTACAATGAGAAACCTGTTTCTATCTTTACTATACTTATTTATTCACTCAGTCCCCCAGAAGGTAACCAATTCCTCATCAAACCAGCCCTATCACCAATCTTCCTGCCGATGTCCTATTCCCCACCCTGCCCCCAGCCACAATGAGTGCACAGGTGCCCCGCACACACAGCTTGGGCTCCAACACTTATACGTGGATGTTGCTGTCATTACCTCTATCTCCCACCAGGATGCTCTCAGCACCTTGACCTCAGCCTTCACGACCCATGGTGGGTTTCATCGTCAACACCCACACGGAGGCAACCTCCTCCTCTCTTTTGGGCTCTGATGCTTATTGTCATACTATCCACATGCCCTTTGGACCCTCTGAAGCACCACCTCTCCCCCAAAAGTAGGAGGACTTTCACCTCTCAATTTTAAAGCTTACGATAAAGCCACAGTAAACAAAGCAGTGTGACAAGCATAACGACTGACATATAGATCAATGGAACAGAATAGAAAGTTCAGAAATAAACCTTTATATTGATATGTATATAGTCAATTTACTTTTGAAAAAGAGCCAAAGAAATTTAGTGGGGAGAGGATAATTCTTTTCAACAAATGGTGCTGGAAAAAATGGATATCCATGCAAAAAATCACGATAGTAATCACCATTTTAGCTCTTTATAACACAAAAAAACCAACTCAAGATGGATCATGACCTGAATGTAAGATAGAAAACTATAAATATTCTAATGTAAACATGAGAGAAAATATTTTTGAAACTGGGTTAGGCAAAAGACTTTTTTTTAGATGGAACACTAAAGCTGTGATCTATAACAGAAAAATGGATAAATAGGACTTTAGCTCCCCCACACTTCTCACGTGGACTTTCTCCTTTTCCTTCAGTTGGCCTTTTACACCCATCACTGCCAAAACCTCTGTTTTCTTTCAAGGAGACCTTCTTCACTTGATCTAACTCCGGCACCCTTCACTGGGTTTCCCACAAGCTCCCACCTACCACTTCCTGTGCAGAAACCCACTCAGCCAACTGAGTTTTAAAACGTCACCTCCAAGGGCACAGATACCATGTGCAACTTGCTCAAGCAATAACGTCTTTACTGCATTACAGCCCCTCCCCTCTTACAGGCGCACGCCTCGATCAGCCCTGTCTAAAAGCTTCCGGACAGAGAAGGAAAGAAATAAGGAAGAACAGACTTTGAACTCAAACAGTCAGTGTTCTCCTTGATTACTGTTTGAGTCATTAAGTGTCTGTGAGGAACACACATCAGCATATCTTCATTAAAAATCTAAGACAAGTATCCTATCTATTCACCATATCATATTTATTCCTGGAAAAAGATACCAAATGCACAGCACAGAATAATGCATCTTATGGGGTTCTCAACAAATATTCATTGGCTAAAAACACATATATTTCCTTTGCCAAATACGTAATAGTTCAATTGAAATCGAATTTCACATCATAGATTGTGAGAGCTATAAATTATATATTGTGAATAACAATTAATGAATTAAATACATAGAAGGAAGTAGGTTAACAAATTTAACTGGAGACTATCCCAGAAATTGTTCATTGCATCATTTTGTTTTCTAGCCATGAGCACCAAAAACAATTCTTTTCTCTTTATAGAAAATTTTAATAAAAAATCTATACTGAGTATGTTGTTTTATTTTGAACTAAATCATTTCAATAGGCAGGGTGACACAAGTGTGGCTAAAATCTAAGACATTGACTTGACAATAAAATGTCTATTTTTTAAAAAATGATTTGATTTGAAATAGCCATAACCTTCTGTTATAATACTGGCCCCTTAAAATGATTTTCTTATGTCTCAGCATTTGCCAAACTGAAGGAAAATCTATTCTTATAATAAGCCCATACTGAAAATAAAAATTTAAAATAGTCGATGCCAGATATTAGAAGACTAAGTCAATATAAACTATACCATTTTTTATTTAATTTATAATTGAATACCTTCTAAAAACTTCAATTATGATTTGTTTTAATAGTGAACCTTTGTTATGGTTTCTGCTGGTTTATGGTTATCTAAATATTACGAAAGCCTCATAAACAATGCACCATATATACATATAGAAAATACTGGAGACAGATGACCTAGTATAGAATTCAGTTTTTGAGGTGATTGGAATCTTTACAAACCAGAAAATGGGGGAGAGGGAGGGCTGGAAACTGGTGGAAAGAAAATGGACAATTTCCATCTATCTACATCCATAAACTAAAGTTAGTTCTATACAAAGTGAGACCAAGAAACAGAACACTGGAGAGGACACACATGATAATATAATGGTATGATTTGTACTGCACTGAATTGAACAAAACTGCATTTTTCCCAAACCACAATATACTTGGATACCTTTTTCTAAATGTCTCAAATGGACACTGCCTTCATTGTGTAGGTTTGGATAAAGCAAAGCACAGGCAGCTCATAACCCTTCTACTCTACAGACTGCATAAATTTGAAATTTTGAGAGGCTTGGCCTCTACTTGCTAAAATCTTGCTCAGCTAGTGAAAGCGCTGAACTTAACATTTAGCTCCTTTTATTGCAGTTGGTCCTGTATTTTACAGCCCTCCTTCTAGAAAGAAGGCTTTTTATCAATTCAACAATATCTCATGATTTTCAGGCTGTTTTTCAGGCATATTCCTTCAAACATTCTGGCAATCCAACAGCAGCTCCAGGTTTAGTTATCATTTGCAACTACCCTCTTCTTTCAGGGGTGCTCCTCGGTGGCTCAGCAGTAAAGAATCTGCCTGCAATTCAGGAGACACTGGTTTGATACATGGGTTGGTAAGATACCCTGGAGAAGAGCATGGCAACCCACTCCAGTATTCTTGCCTGGAGAATCCCGTGGACAGAGAAACATGGCAGGCTACAGTCCACAGAGTTGCAAAGAGTCGGACTTGACTGAAACAACTGAATACACACACTGTACTTTCAAACAGATCCTGCATCTTTCCAGTCTTAGTCTGGTGATTCTCTATTATCAAGTATCCTATAACAATATTGTGATGCTAATCAGATTAGTATGCTTTAATCACTATATTTCTGTGGCTTATTTTCTACTAATTAGAGCTAGTAAAATGTGCTGTTAATTTAATTAATGAAGGAACTCATCATTGACAGACATCATCTTTCTTGCTTCATCCACATATTTAAACAGAGCCTGAAGTCCGCAGGTGATTTAATCGATCATCACCGTAGACAGCAGCAACAACGCCTATCTCGGACCAAGGGAACGCCTCCATTTCTTCATCATTTCAGTTCAGTCACTCACTCGTGTCTGACTCTTTGCAACCCCATGAAACTGCAGCATGCCAGAACTCCCTGTCCATCACCAACTCCCGGAGCCTGCACAAACTCATGTCCATTGAGTCGGTGATGCCATCCGACCATCTAATCCTCTGTTGTCCCCTTCTCCTACCTTCAATCTTTCCCAGAATCAGGGTCTTTTCAAATGAGTCAGCTCTTCGCATCAGGTGGCCAAAGTATTGGAATTTCAGCTCGAACATCAGTCCTTCCAATGAACACCCAGGACTGAGCTCCTTTAGGTTGGACTGGTTGGATCTCCTTGTAGTCCAAGGGATTCTCAAGAGTCTTCTCCAACACCACAGTTCAAAAGCATCAATTTTTCAGCACTCAGCTTTCTTTATAGTTCAACTCTCACATCCATATATGACTACTGGAAAAACCATAGCCTTGACTAGACAGACCTTTGTCAGCAAAGTAATGTCTCTGCTTTTGAATATGCTATCTAGGTTGGTCATAACTTTCCTTCCAAGGAGTAAGCGTCTTTTAATTTCATGGCTGCAATCACCATCTGCAGTGATTTGGGAGCCAAAAAAAAAATAAAGTCAGCCACTGTTTCCACTGTTTCACCATCTATTTGCCATGAAGTGATGGGACCAGATGCCATGAACTTCGTTTTCTGAATGTTGAGCCTTAAGCCAACTTTTTCACTCTCCTCTTTCACTTTCATCAAGAGGCTCTTTAGTTCCTCTTCACTTTCTGCCATAAGGGTGGTGTCATCTGCATATCTGAGGTTATTGATATTTCTCCCAGCAATCTTGATTCCAGCTTGTGCTTCTTCCAGCCCAGTGTTTCTCATGACGTACTCTGCTGCTGCTGCTGCATCGCTTCAGTCGTGTCCGACTCTGTGCAACCCTATAGACGGCCGCCCACCAGGCTCCCCCGTCCCTTGGATTCTCCAGGCAAGAACACTGAAGTAGGTTGCCATTTCTTTCTCCAGTGCAGAAAAGTGAAAAGTGAAAGTGAAGTCGCTTAGTCGTGTCCGACTCTTAGCAACCCCACGGACTGTGGCCCACCAGGGTCCTCCATCCATGGGATTTTCCAGGCAAGAGTACTGAGATGGGGTGCCATTTGATGTACTCTGCATTTAAGTTAAATAAGCAGGGTGACAATATACAGCCTTGACATACTCCTTTTCCTATTTGGAACCAGTCTGCTGTTAAATGTCCAGTTCTAGCTATTGCTTCCTGACCTGCATACAGGTTTCTCAAGAGGCAGGTCAGGTGGTCAGATATTCCCATCTCTTTCAGAATTTTCCACAATTTATTGTGATCCATACAAAGGCTTTGGCATAGGCAATAAAGCAGAAATAGATGTTTTTCTGGAACTCTCTTGCTTTTTCCATGATCCAGTGGATGTTGGCAATTTGATCTCTGGTTCCTCTGCCTTTTCTAAAACCAGCTTGAACATCTGGAAGTTCACGGTTCATGTATTGCTGAAGCCTGGCTTGGAGAATTTTGAGCATTACTTTGCTAGCGTGTGAGATGAGTCCAATTGTGCAGTAGTTTGAGCATTCTTTGGCATTGCCTTTCTTTGGGATTGGAATAAAAACTGACTTTTTCCAGTCCTGTGGCCACTGCTGAGTTTTCCAAATTTGCTGGCATATTGAGTGCAGCACTTTCATAGCATCATCTTTTAGGATTTGAAATAGCTCAACTGGGATTTCATCACCTCCAATAGCTTTGTTCATAAGGCCCACTTGACTTCACATTCCAGGATGTCTGGCTCTAGGTCGATGATCATACCTTCATGATTATCTGGGTCGTGAAGATCTTTTTTGTACAGTTCTGCTGTGTATTCTTGCTACCTCTTCTTAATATCTTCTGTTTCTGTCAGGTCCATACCATTTCTGTCCTTTATTGAGCTCATCTTTGCATGAAATGTTCCTTTGGTATCTCTAATTTTCTTGAAGAGATATCTAGTCTTTCCCACTCTATTGTTTTCCTCTATTTCTTTGCACTGATGGCTGAGGGAGGCTTTTTTATCTCTCCTTGCTATTCTTTGGAACTCTGCATTCAAATGGATATGTCTTTCCTTTTCACTTTTCTTCTTTTCACAGCTATTTGTAAGACCTCCTCAGACAGCCATTTTGCTCCTTTGCATTTCCTTTTCTTGGGGATGGTCTTGATCCCTGTCTCCTGTACAATGTCCATAGTTCATCAGGCACTCTATCAGATCTAGTCCCTTAAATCTATTTGCCACTTCCACTATATAATCATAAGGGATTTGATTTAGGTCATACCTGAATGGTTTAATGGCTTACCCCACTTTCTTCAATTTATGTCTGAATTTGGCAATAAGGAGTTCATGATCTGAGCCACAGTCAGCTCCTGGTCTTGTTTTTGCTGACTGTATAGAGCTTCTCCATATTTGGCTGCAAAGAATATAATCAATTTGATTTCAATGTTGGCCATCTGGTGATGTCCATGTGTAGAGTCTTCTCTTGTGTTGTTGGAAGAAGGTGTTTGCTATGACCAGTGCCTTCTCTTAGCAAAACTCTGTTAACATTTGCCCTGCTTTATTCTGTACACCAAGGCCAAATTTGCCTGTTACTCCAGGTGTTTCTTGACTTCCTACTTTTGCATTCCAGCCCCCTATTATAAAAAGGACATCTTTTTTAGGTGTTAGTTCTAAAAGGTCTTGTAGGTCTTCATAGAACCACTCAACTTCAGCTTCTTCAGCGTTACTGGTTGGGGCATAGACTTGGGTTACCGTGATATTGAATGGTTTGCCTTGGAAACGAACAGAGATCATTATGTCATTTTTGAGACTGCATCCAACTGCATTTCGGACTCTTCTGTTGACCATGATGGCCACTCCATTTCTTCTAAGGGATTCCTGCCCACAGTAGTAGGTGTAATGGTCATCTGAGTTAAATTCACCCATTCCAGTCCATTTTAGTTCACCGATTCCTAGAATGTCGACGTTCACTCTTGCCATCTCCTGTTTGACCACTTCCAATTTGCCTTGATTCATGGACCTGACATTCCAGGTTCCGATGCAATATTGCTCTTCACAGCATCAGACCTTCCTTCCATCACCAGTACCATCCACAACTGGGTGGTGTTTTCGCTTTAGCTCCATCCCTTCATTCTTTCTGGAGTTATTCCTCCACTGATCTCCAGTAGCATATTGGGCACCTATCGACCTGGGGAGTTCATCTTTCAGTGTCCTATCTTTTTGCCTTTTCATTCTGTTCATGGGGTTCTCAAGGCAAGAATACTGAAGTGGTTTGCCATTCCCTTCTCCATTGGACCACATTTCTTCATAAACTCCTTTAAATAATGATAGCCATGACCATCAACACTAAGAAACTAGTCTCTCACTAAGTACCTCGAGTGATGTAACCTTATAATAGCTTAAACGTTTTGATCCAATTCCATATTCACAATCCCAACATAATACACTTAAGTAATCATTTTAATCAACAAACTTGTCAGATAAAAATGAAATCAAGGAGCTGTGTTTGAATTGCCCATGTGGAATTGAAATAATTGGTTAGATTAGCTAAAAAGTCTATCCAACTTCTCATATAAATCCAGCTGTTATCTATATATTCTGAAATAAACACACCTCAGGATGACCTTAATTTACAAATGGATCAGTTTTGTAAAATAATTTGCTCAATTATTTTTTTCCAATATAAACGCCATTGCTAGTTGGTTTTCCTGGTTGGCTCAAAGAGTATATTTCATCCATAACTACTGTTCCTAACATAATAAAACTACTCATTGAAGCCACACAGCTCTACTTGACGGGCTATGTCCAGACTACTCAGTTTCCTTCTTCTCATCTACTTTCAAGCCTCCCTTTGCTAAAACATTTCAAGTGTTTTCATAAAAGCAGTGTCAGCAGAAATACTAAAGCCAATGGTCGATCCATAGCATATAAAGAAAGAAACAATAATGAATTAATTTAGACTAATGTGAATTTGGAAATAAAGCTCTGTCTTCCCACCAAAATACTGGTAGCTGCTTGTAATTGTTTCCCAGAAAAGTACAGGAAAATATTGTATGACTTGGTTATTTATGCAAAAGTAGTGGATCCTAATGTCAGGATGTCTATCTTGTTGATGGAGCTGTAAGGTACAACCTTCGGATTTGGGTCTATATGACCACTAGGCCCCCTGATGCAAAGAGCTGACTCATTGGAAAAAACCCTGACGCTGGGAAAGATTGAAGGCAGGAGGAGAAGGGGACGACAGAGGATGGGATGGTTGGATGACATCACCCACTCAATGGACATGAATCTGAGCAAACTGCAGGAGGTAGTTAAGGACAGGAGAGCTTGGCATGCTGCAGTCCATGGGGTCTCAAAGAGTCAGACCTGACTTAGCAGCTGAACAACAATGACCATTGTGCTGTGCCTAGTCACTCAGTCATGTTTGACTCTTTGTGGCCCCATGGACTGTAGCCCACCAGGCTCCTCTGTCCATGGAATTCTCCAGGCAAGAATACTGGAGTGGGTTGCCACATCCTCCTTCAGGGGATCTTGCCAACCCAGGGATCAAATCCAGGTCTCCCACATTGCAGCAGATTCTTTACTGTCAGAGCCACAAGGGAAGCCTCAGCAATGACCACTAGGATCTCTTGACAGAGAAGGCAATGGCAGCCCACTCCAGTACTCTCGCCTAGACAATCCCATGGACGGAGGAGCTGATAGGCTGCAGTCCATGGGGTTGCGAAGAGTCGGACACGACTGAGCGACTTCACTTTCACTTTTCACTTTCATGCATTGGAGAAGGAAATGACAACTCACTCCAGTGTTTTTGCCTGGAGAATCCCAGGGACGGGGGAGCCTGGTGGGGTCACACAGAGTCAGACACAACTGAAGCAACTTAGCAGCAGCAGCAGCAGGATCTCTTGAAACTACATAGCTCTAAAAGTAAATCATATTAAGTTAAGAAAGAATGGAATTGGAAATTCCTAATTGTTCTTATTGAGGAAATATTTTTGTTTCTTTGGGTTTTCTCAAAGCTTTTTGATCTGAAGGAAGATTATAAGGAATCATTTTATTTTTCTGTATTCTTCTCTAGGATTAGCTACCAGATGATACGTGGGTCTCAATGGATTAGGAATCTGTGTTAGAGTCAGTTCCAACGACAAAAAATGGTTGCTTTGAAATAACTGGTTTGGCATATCCAGAAACATGATTCTCTTCACATTCAAAGCATTTTTTTTTCCTCCAGGTTGCTAAAAACTGGATGGACCCCAGTAATGCCTTCAACTAGTTCCTATATAATCTTCTATTCTCCTTTGGTAGATCCCTCACAGAGGATGCTGGTCTTGGCTTTGTCACTTGCTTAACTAATCAGACATTAGCAAAAGTGATGTGAACAGAGATTTCAGAAGTCTTTCCTCTCGCTGTTGTGGGTACCCTGCTGCCATGGGAACAAGCTCAGTCTAGTCAGATGTATGATGAGAAACACATGGCCCAGTTACCCACACTGCCCCAGCTGCCACCCAGTTAGCCTCCAGAAGCAGAACAGTCACGGTGACTGGCAGCTGACCACAGACACATGACCGAGATCAGGGGAAAAACTGTTCTGTTAAGCACATCTCAGATTGCTGACTCAGAATTGTAAGCCAAACAAATGATTGTTTTTTAAGCCACTAGTTTTGAGATGGCTTGTTTTGTTGCAAAGACCAATTTACATGAAAGCACTTTTTCATGATTTTTTATAATTCTTTTAGGACTAGAAATGAAACTATTTCCTATGGTGGAAGGAGTATTACTAAGATAAGATTTCGCTCCACTTAGAAAAAAAGAGCAAAGTAGGAGGACTTTATTCAATCTCAAAACTTCCTATAAAGCTACAATAATCAAGGCAGTGTGATTAGCGTAAGGACTGACACATAGATCAATGGAACAGAATAGAAAGTTCAGAAATAAATCCTTTTATTTATGGTCAACTGATTTTTGACAAAGAGCCAAAGAAATTTAGGGGGAAAGGATACTTTTTTTTTTTCAACAAATGGTGCTGAAATTATTGGATAACCATATGTAAAAAAAATAGCAATAGTAATCATTATCTTAGCTCTTTATGAGATGCCAACAAAAATCAACTTAAAATGGATCATAGACCTAGATGTAAAAGAAAAATTTTTAAGATTTCTAATTAAAACATGAGAGAAAAGCATATTTGAAATAGGTTAGGCAAAGATTTATTAGCTATGACATTAAAATTATTATATATAAAAGGAAAATTGATGAATTGGACTTCATCAAAATTTCAAAACTTTTGTTTTCTAAATTTTAAAATTAAATACAAGTCACAGATTGACAGAAAATAATGCAAATCATATATCTCAGAAAGACTTGTATCCTGAATCTATAAAGAGCTTCTACAGCTCAATAACAAAAACCTCCAGTTGAAAAATAAGGAAAAGATCTAAATAGACATTTGTCCAAAAAATAAATCTAAATGACCAACAAGCATTTGAAAAGATGCTCAACATCATAAATCATTAGATAAATGCAGATCAAAATCACAGATACCACTTCACACACCCTAGGATGGCCATAATCAAAATCCAGACAATAAAAAGTACTACTGATGAAAATATGGATCCCCCTGCCCATTGCTGAAGCAAATGAAAAATAATGCAATCACTTTGGAAAACTATTTTTCTTTCTTAAAAAAGGTTAAATGCAAACGTATGACACAAAAATTCCTGTACTGTTTATCCACCCAATGAATATTGGCCATTCGTCCAAATGAAAACTGACATTCATACAAAGATTCATACAAAAAACTGACATTCATACAAAAACTGACATTCATTCATACAAGCAGCACATTCACAACAGTCCCAAATTGTGAGCAATCTGAATGTCTATCAGCTGGTAAACTGATTGAAAAAAAAATGTGGTATACCCATACACTGGAATAGTATTCACCAATAATAATAATTAAAAAAACACAAGCTACTGGTACAACACTACAGGTAAACCTCAAAAATAATGTGTTAAGTAGAAGAAGCATTTCAAAAATCATATTGTATTCTCTTATATGCTATCTATACATTTCTTTTTTGTTGTTGTTCGGTCACTCAGTCACGTCCAACTCTTTGCAGCCCCGTGAATTGCAGATGCCAGGCTTTCCTGTCCTTCACCATCTCCCAGAGCTGGCTCAAACTCATGTCCATTGAGTCAGTGGTGCCATCCAACTACCTCAACCTCTGCCACCCCTTTCTTCTTTTGCCTTCAATCTTTCCCATCATCAGGATCTTTTCCAATTAGTCAACTCTTCACATCAGATGGCCAAAGTATTGGAGCTTCATCATCAGTCCTTCCAATGAATATTCAGGGTTGATTTCCTTTAGGACTGACTGGTTTGATCTCTTGCAGCCAAAGGGACTCTTCAAGGAGTCTTCTCTAGCACCACAATTCAAAAGCATCATTTCTTTTGTAATTAGCCTTCTCTATGATCCAATTCTCACATCTGTATATGACAACTGGAAAAACCATAGCTTTGACTGTACAGACCTATACCACCCACAGAGTGATGACTCTGCTTTTTAATACAGCCTAGGATGTCATATCCTTTCTTCCAACGAGCAAGTGTCTTTTTAATTTTCAGCAGTGATTTTGGAGCCCAAGAAAATTAAATCTGTCACTGTTTCCACTTTTTCTCCTTCTATTTGCCATGAAGTGAGGGGACAAGATGACAGGATCTTAGTTTTTTTAATGCTGAGTCTTAAGCCAGCTTTTTCACTCTTCTCTTTCACCCTTATCAAGAGGAAAAGTGAGGTTACTAAAGAAAGCAAAAGGGAAATCAAAAAATTTCTAGAAACAAATGACAATGAAAACACAATTCAAAACCTATGGGATGCAGCAAAAGCAGTTGTAAGAGGGAAGTTTATAGCAATACAATTCTACCTCAAAAAACAAGAAAAACATCAAATAGACGAGCTAACTTTACGCCTAAGACAACTGGATAAAGAAGAACAAAAACCCCCAAAATTAGTAGAAGGAAAGAAATCATAAAGATTTGAGCAGAAATAAATGAAAAAGAAGTGAAAGAAACAATAGTAAAAATTAATAAAACTAAAAGCTGGTTCTTTGAGAATATAAACAGAATTGACAAACCTTTAGCCAGACTCATCAAAAAAATAAAGGGAGAGAAGAATCAAATCAACAAAATTAGAAATGAAATAGAGAGGTTACAACAGAAAATGCACAAATACAAAGGATTATAAGAGACTATTATGAACAACTCTATGGCAATAAAATAGACAACCTGGAAGGAATGGACAGATTTTTAGAAAAGTTCAATCTTCCAAGACTGAAACAGGAAGAAATAGAAATTATGAACTACCCAATCACAAGCACTGAAATTGAGGCTGTAATGAAAAATCTCCCAAAAAACAAAAACCCAGGACCAGATGGCTTCACAGGAGAATTCTATCAAACATTAGAGAAGAGAATGCCTATCCTTCTAAAACTCTTTCAAAAAATTGCAGAGGAAGGAATACTTCCAAACTCATTCTATGAGGCCACCATCAACCTGATATCAAAAGCAGATAAAGACAACACAAAAAAGAAAACTACAGGCCAATATCACCAATGAACATAGATGCAAAAATCCTCAACAAAATTTTAGCAAACAGAATTCAACAACACATCAAAATGTTCATACACCATGATCAAGTCGGGTTTATTCCAGGGACGCAAGGATTCTTCAATATATGCAAATCAATCAATGTGATACACCATATTAACAAATTGAAAGATAAAAACCATATGATCATCTCAATAGATGCAGAAAAAGCCTTTGACAAAACTCAGCACTCAATTATGATTAAAACTCTTCAAAAAATGGGCATAGAAGGAACCTACCTCAACATAGTAAAGGCCATATATGATAAACCTATGGCAAACATTATTCTCAATGGTGAAAATCTGAAAGCATTCCCCCTAAAATCAGGAACAAGACAAAGGTGTCCACTTTCACCACTATCAACATAGTTCTGGAAGTCCTAGCTACAGCAATCAGAAGAGAAAAAGAAATAAAAGGAATCCAGATTGGAAAAGAAAAAGTAAAGCTCTCACTGTTTGCAGATGACATGATACCATACATAGAAAACCTTAAAGATAGTATCATAAAATTACTAGAGCTAATCAGTGGATTTAGAAAAGTTGCAGGATACAAAATCAATACACAGAAATCACTTGCATTTCTATATCCCAACAATGAAAAATCAGAAAGAGAAATCAATCCCCTTCACCATTGCAACAGAAAGAATTAAATATCTAGGAATAAACTTACCTAAGGAGACAAAAGAACTGTACACAGAAAATTATAAGACACGAATGAAAGAAATCAAAGACAACGTAAATAGATGGAGAGATATTCCACGTTCCTGAGAGGGAAAAATCAATATTGTGAAAATGACTATACTACCAAACACAATCTACAGATTCAATGTGATCCCTATCAAATTGCCAATGACATTTTTCACAGAACTAGAACAAAAAATTTCACAATTCATATAGAAACACAAAAGACCCCGAATAGCCAAAGCAGGCTTGAGAAAGAAGAATGCAGCTGGAAGAATCAATTTTCCTGACTTCAGATGATACTACAAAGCTATTATCATTGAAACAGTATAGTACTGGCACAAAAACAGAAATATAGACCAATGGGACAAGATAGAAAGCCCAGAAATAAACCCATGGGCCTATGGGTACCTTATTTTTGACAAAGGAGGCAAGAATATACAAAGGGGCAAGGACAGCCTCTTCAATAAATGGTGCTGGGAAAACTGGACAGCCACATGTAAAAGAATGAACTTAGAACACTTCCTAACACCATACACAAAGATAAACTCAAAATGGATTAAAGGCCTCCATATAAGACTGGAAACCATAAAACTCTTAAAGGAAATCATAGGCAGAACACTCAATGACATAAATCAAAGCAAGATTCTCTATGATCCACCTCCTAGAGTAACGGAAATAAAAATGAAAGTAAACAAGTGGGACCTGATTAAACTTAAAAGCTTTTGCACAGCAAAAGATACTATAAGCAAGGTGAAAAGACAACCCTCAGAATGGGAGAAAATAATAGCAAATGAAACAACTGACAAAGGATTAATTTCCAAAATATACAAGCAGCTCATACAACTCAATACCAGAAAAACAAACAAAAAGTGGGGCAAAGACCTAAGACATTTCTCCAAAGAAGACATACAGATGGCTGACAAACACAAGAAAAGATGCTCAACATCACTCATTATTAGAGAAATGCAAATCAAAACTACAATGAGATATCACCTCACATCAGTCAGAATCAGTTCAGTTCAGTCGCTCAGTTGTGTCTGACTCTTTGCGACCCCATGTTGCGACTGCAACATGCCAGGCCTCCCAGTCAGAATGGCCATCATCAAAAAGTCTACAAACAATAAATGCTGGGAGAAAAGGGAATGCTGCTGCACTGTTGGTGGGAATACAAATTGATACAGCCACTATGGAAGACAGTATGGAGATTCCTTAAAAAACTAGGAATAAAACCACCTCATGACCCAGCAATCCCACTCCTAGGCATATACCCTGAAGAAACCAAAATTGAAAAAGACACATGTATCCCATTGTTCACTGAAGCACTATTTACAGTAACTAGAATATGGAAGCAACCTAGATATTCATCAACAGATGAATGGATAAAGAAGTTGTGGTGCATATACACAATGGAGTATTACTCAGCCATAAAAAGGAACACATTTGAGTAAGTTCTAATGAGGTGGATGAACGTAGAACCTATTATACAGAGTGAAGTCAGTCAGAAAGAGAAAGACAAATATCTTATTCTAATGCATATATACAGAATCTAGAAAAATGGTACTGAAGAATTTATTTACAGGGCAGCAGTGGAGAAAAAGACACAGAGAACAGACTTATGGATATGGAGAGAGGGGAGGAGAGGGTGAGATGCATGGAGAGAGTAACATGGAAACTTACATTACCATATATAAAATAGACAGCCAACGGGAATTTGCTGTATGGCTCAGGAAACTCAAACAGGGGCTCTGTATCAACCTAGAGGGATGGGGTGGGAAGGGAGAAGGGAGGAGGTTCAAAAGGGAGGGGATATATGTATACATATGGCTGATTCATGTTGAGGTTTGACAGAAAACAACAAAATTTTGTAAAGCAATTATCCTTCAATAAAAAATAAGTTTAAAAAAAAGAGGGTAAGTGAATCTATGGGGCAGAAAGTAATCAGTGCTTGCCTTGGGCTAGAGGTGGGAGATAAGATTGACAGCAAATGGGCACAGGGAACTTACTGGAGTGATTTTTAAAACATTTTTAAACTGGGATGTAGTGATAATTACACTGTTCTATAAATCCACTAAAAAAAAATCAATTTGCACGCATGCCTGCACTTTCACATAATGTAACTAATACCTTAAAAAAGCTTGGCTGTTAAAAAAAACAGACTAACTTTGGACTTCCTCTTGAAAGAGAGGAAAAAAGGGAACTGGTAAATATGAGAATAAATGTGATTTGGAATTTGCCCGTAGACAAAATATAGTTTTTAAAAATTGACCAACTGTCATCTTCTGTGTATGCGTGTATATGTGAGTTAATGATCAACATACTGAAATGATAATATTATTCTTTTCTTTTGGAGTTATGCTAAAGTGAAAACTTTCATAGCATAATCACTCCCAGCAGGGGAGATTGGACAGCAGGGAACTTGTGGCTGCCCGCAACGTGTCTAGGAGGCCAGCAGGAGGACAGATGATGTAAGCATAACAGGTTGTAACCGTATCTGTGAAATCGCTTTCTCTGGCCCTCACCCAGTACCCACCCTGTCAGCGCCCATCAGCACACCTGAACACGGTCAGGCCCCTCTGTCTGTCCAGACACCCAGCGTCAGATTCAAGTGAGGAACGTGAAGGTGGTCTTGATGGAGCATATGGTTCCATTTTGCTGATTTGGTCCAGTTGTTTGAAAACACATTGTCATAAGTAGCATGCTATTTATCATATTTCACTATCTTTCAGGAGAGGTTTCAAGAGGAAAAAAAAATCATACTTTTCCCTGATGTACTCTTACTTTCCCAAATTTGAGAAATAAGCTGTTTCATTACTTTACAATGGAAAAGAAGATTGCACCCCATTTTTGTTTTACAGCATTTATAAGCACATGCGTTGTTGTGATAAATTAAACCTGGCAAGGATTAAGGGAAAATTCTCCACCTAAGTGATCATGCAGCTCCAGGCAACATCCATAGGTCAGCTCAACTAGCCCTCTGCCAAAGACACAGTGTGCTTAAAAAACCACACCCAGACAAATGAAAGTTTATTCTATTTTTAAAGATTTCCTGGGGAGAGGATCATAGGAATTTTTGCCCCTTAGGCATTTAGTCTGTCTGAGAAATTCATTTTACATAGGAACATGATAGAAACAAAAAGAATATGATTGTCTGGCTGCAAAATGCAAGGACTTTTATTATTATCATCATCATTCTGAAATACAGAGGACAAAGTGGAAGATAAAATTCATGCACTATGTCTGGTGTTCTTCTGATTAATGAAACAGACCCTTCTATTTTGTTAAGGTTAAGTAAGCGAGCCGAGCCAAGAAGCTTAGTTTTGCATTTTAATTTTGGGGACTCTCGACAATAATAAGGCTGCTGAACATAAGAATGTAAGCCAAGAACTGTTTTCTCTAGATTTCTACTATGTTTTTCCCCAGCTATTATACTGAAGAAATTGTGGTTTAGCTAGTAAGAGATAGGTTCATAAATTTAAAGTATTTATGGGTCATTCTCAATTATTATTCTGAGATATCGAACATCCTCCAGCATAAATGGAAAAGTCAGCTCACAAGTGGTTTAAAATGAGAAAAAGTGAATAACCAAAAAGTCATTTGAATATATACAAAATACAAATAAGCTTCTGGGCACATTTTAATTTAAAAGAAATCAATGTTTTGCTAAAATAATTTTAATTACTCAAATTGCCCATTGTCATTATGAGCTTCATTCTTTTCCTACTTAAGGGTGATCATTTGCTCAAATTGTCCTCCTCTCAGTGGGTAATGGGTAAAAACTGACCTTGTGAAAAGAACTCACTTCCAAAAAAAAAGGAATATCTCTCTACATTTCAGTTCGTGCTTAAAAAAGACAAACAACCAAATGGGGGAAGGGCAGAGGGGTGGTGTGGAGGTTGAACCAGCTTGCTAAATGCCCAGGGCACCAGAGAAAAAGCTTACTCCATGCATACCTAATGGAAGGGCAAGAGCAGAGAACCAACCACGATACAGCCTGTCTGAATGAAGACCTAGGTTGCTGCCCAGCTCTGCCCAGCTCTGGGTCACGAGCACCTGCAGGAGCCAGACCTGCAGGAGTTTCCTGCTTTGCTCTCTTCATCACCACTCCCTCACTTCCTTTCCCTCACCTCCGCCTGCCCATTATACATCAGAGTATGAAAATTCCAAAGTCGAGTGCTGTCTAGAATTTTTAAATATTTAACCTTTATCTTGCTCATATTTGCCATCACACTCAAAAGATATTCCCATACATATTAATCATTTTACTTCCTGGTAAGTCATGTATATGGTGTTTTTAAGAGGAGGAGGAGTATGCTGGGAATGGCAGACATCAGTGGGTCTGTGGAGCTAAGCTGGTTGGCAAGGGCCTGCCCAGAGCTTTGAGACGAAGCCGACGGCTTCTGCTTCGTAACGCTTAAATCAAGAAGAAACCCAGATAAACCCACCTCTAAGAAGGAATGAGGAAAACAGAGGATGGGGTCCTGACAGGAAAAGGTGGCCCCAGTGAGGAGGCAGTGACCACAACACTTACTGCCCAAGAGCAAAGAGAGAGCAGGTGCCATCTGCTGGCTTGGAATGCCAGGAGCTGAGGATCTGCCCAGGACTGGGTGGAGGTTCGCATGAAATGAGAAGCATGTGCCATCGAGGATCTGGGTGCTCATATGCCCTTTCAGTTCAGTTCAGTGGCTCAGTAATGTCCGACTCTTTGTGACCCCATAGACTGCAGCACGCCAGGCCTCTCTGTCCATCACCAACTCCCGGAGCTTGCTCAGACTCATGCCCATGGAGTTGGTGATGCCATCCAACCATATGCCCTCTGCGTGGCACAAAAACTATGTACTCAGGCCAGTCTAAAGATGCCACACAGGAAATTTCAGAGTTCTAAACCAGTGTGGGTATAAACTTGCTTGGAAACCTTTGATTGCCTTAGAAGTAGCACAACATTCAAAGCTGAGGAAAGCCTGAGATAAACATTAGTTTTCATGGGTTTCATGATAAGGCTCCCCCCACCCCGACCCCCCCGCCCACTACTTTACAGAGAACCTATTGAACAGAGATGAAAATATTCTCTTTGAAGTTTGGTTAACTCACTGAGGATCTGAATAAATTTTCATAACTTTAGGTTAAGGAAAATATGCAACAAGCTAGAACATTGATATAAAACATGGATAGCCATAAGCAGAAGGGAAGATAAACTGCTGCAGAAGATTCTGGGTCTGTTGTAAAGAAGAGATTTCTACAACAAAAGTTGTGAAACTTTATCTTGAGATGATGACTATTAAGCCCATCGTACAAAGTCTTTTAAAAAATATTTAGTTAATTAATTAATTTGGCTGTGTCAGTTCTTAGTTGTGGCATGCAGGATCTCAGGTGAAGCACGTTGGGTCTAGTTCCCCGACCAGGGATCGAACCAGGCTCCCTGCATTGGGAGCACAGAGTCTCAGCCATTGGACCATCAGGGAAGTCTTCCCACAGAGAATAAATACTACATTCAGGCAGAGAATAAACGGTACAGTCGACATGCCTGAGCGACTGAACTGACTGAAATGGTACATTCAAGCCTAGAATTAGAAAATCTTAATTAAAAATCCCATGTGCCTTCAATATGTCAGGAATTGTATGCTTTGCATGAGCTTTCTGTTTTAAACATCACAAGAATTATTTCAAATGGTCTTTAGTAGTAGTAGTAGTAATAGTATGCTCAGTCATGTCCAACTCTTTGCCACCCCATGGACTGTAACCTGCCAGACTCCTCTGTCCATGGGATTCTTCAGGCAAGCATACTGGAGTGGAGTGCCATTTCCTCCTCCAGGGAATCTTCCTGAACCAGGGATCAAACCTACATCTCTTAATGCATTCGCAGGCAGATTCTTTACCATTAGTACCACCTGGGAAGCCCATTTTTATTATGATCATCAGCACCACCATCTAACAAAACCCTGAAACTTAGAATGGTGAAATAAATAACCTAGAATTATTGACCTCGGGATTACAAGAGTAAAGATTTGAGCTCAAGTTTTACTTGAGGTTAAGAATTTTGCTTTTTTATTTCCCTATTGTGATTTCCAAAGATGGATTTTTATGAATGCCTGAAGACTCTCAGCTCGGGACGTCCCCTGTGGTAATGATTACAGGCTCTCAGCCCATGAAAGGCTGGGACTTTGATCATAGCTGATGTCAGAGCTTTCCCACTGGAGCCTGGGAGAATTCAAGGACCCAGATGAACACGAGCCTGCAGAACTAATTGTCATGTGTCTATAAGGTACTGACTTCATTCCCTTTCTCCCACGTTTATTCCCTGCATCCACCGTGAAGTCTCAATAGGTATGTAGGTTTGAGTTTCTACCTGTCTTAGGTGAGGTTCTCTGGGAAACCTATCTGAGATGGAGATTTGCACTCAGAGAGTTTATGGGACCAATACCCCAGGGAGAATTGAAGGAAGTAGGATTGAGTGGGTGAAAGAGTTCAACTGTGATGCAGTTTTAACAACTGCTTGCAAACCCTTCAGTTGCCAACATTCCCAGAAGTTGGTAGAATAAATGCTTCTGTTCGTGGGTAGTGTAGTGAAGTGAAGTCACTCAGTTGCGTCTGACTCTTTGTGACCCCATGGACTGTAGCCCACCGGACTCCTTGGTCCATGGGATTTTCCAAGCATGAATACTGGAGTGGGTTGCCATTTCCTTCTCCAGGGGATCTTCCCGACCCAGAGATCGAACCCAGGTCTCCCACGTTGTAGGCAGATGCTTTACCATCTGAACTACCAGGGAAGCCCAAGAAAGTGAAAGTTACTCAGTCATGTCTGACTCTTTGCCACCCCATGAACTATACAGCCCATGGAGTTCTCCAGACCAGAATATTGGAGTGGATAGCCTTTCCCTTCTCCAGCAGATCTTCCCAACCCAGGAATTGAACTGGGGTCTCCTGCATTGCAGGCAGATTCTTTACCAACTGAGATATCAGGGAAGTTTCGTGGGTACACAGCACTCAACTGCCACATACGCAGGCCTTCAGTGCATCGGCTGACACCAGCTTGACTCAGCAGACATGGCTAATCCAGCAAGTAGTAGACTCCCTCTGGGAGGTCAGCCTACTGGCAGTGGCAGGAGCAACCCTAACTCACCCGGACTCACTAGCTCCAAGAAGCAGAGCTGCACATGAAGTGCTGTATTTATTAAAAAGCCAGAAGTGCAAACAGAGAAAATCACCAGCAAGGATTTAATGGTATAGGTTGGTGGACCTGATGAAGGTTACGGTCTCTGCTCAAAATATAGATTCTCTGTGGAAGTGCAACACTGTGCCCAGCCCTCCTTTTGGCCCTGAACATCTGAGAAGGGGAGAAATGGAGGGAAATGGTTTGATATCACACCCAGAGTGAGCCAATATAGCACATCCAGACACAACCTGCTGTGATAGCTCATCATGGATTAGGAAGCTAATTTCGGGGTTAAATACATTCTTACATGTCATGCTAAATTTATTCTATTAAAAAGTGTTGTTGGAACACTTTCACTAAGTGTTTTCCAAAGATCAAATGTTAAATCCAATTACACCCTAAGGTTCTCTGTCTACAAGTGAAGAGCATGGCCTAGAGAGTTTTCATTCAATCAATAAAAAATTTAATACACACCTACTATGTACCAAGTTGGGTTTCCCAGGTGGCGCTAGAGGTAAAGAACTCATCCACCAAAGCAGGAGATGTAAGGGTTCCATCCCTTGGTCAGGAAGATCCTAGAGGGCATGGCAATCCACTCCAGCATTCTTGCCTGGAGAATCCCATGGACAGAGGAGCCTGGTGGGCTTCAGTCCATAGAGTTGCAAAGAGTCAAACATGACTGACGTGACTTAGTATACACACATGTACCAAGCATTAGTCCAGTCCCTGGAAACAAAAAATTCTGCTGAAATAGTGCTGTCTGATAAAAAAAAAATCATGTGTACGGAAGACACATAAACAGCTAGTTAAATAGTGATTTGATAGTGTTACATACAATAGTATTACACACAAATTGCTATGAGAGCCCAAAGGAAGAAGCAATCAGAGACATGACAATAACACCCTTGGAAATAATGGCAGGTGTTGAACTGAATGCCGGAAGCATAGTTTGCACTCCCAGGGCCCTGTAGTCTAGCAGCCCTTAAGCTAACACCATTGCTGTTTTTAATGTCATCCTTGCAGGGGTGGCAGGAGTAACAGTAACAGAAAAAGCAGAGGGAGAGAAATACTTCAAGTAAGCTAGGTTTTCTGAAAGTTTTCTCTACAAAATCTAAACAGAACTTGACATTTGCCTTCAAAGAATGCAGTTATAAAAAAGAACGTAAGCACAATTAAACCACTCAATCCTCTACACATTTTTTTTTCTTTTGTAGTAATCTCAGCCTTTCTGGTTTATACATACTTTATCATCAAAGAAAACTGACCTTGTTTTCAAAACAATTTAATGACTCACTCAGACGTACCCCCTCTCCACTCCCCCCACCCCCAAAAATGGCTTCCTTTAAAAAAAAAAAAACTATTTCTTGCTTAAAGGTTTCATGCATATATCAACAGCTTAACTTTTGTTTAGAGTTTTCTAGATGGCAGTTAGGAAGCAGGAAAGGACTCACCTCTCTGAAAAGCACGTAACGTCTGGCTAGGTGTTTATTCCGCTGCCTGCAAAAATGATTTCAGATGGTTTTTCATGGATTGCCCAGACTTCCTCAGCTCCCTCCCGCTCTGGCGAAAATTCCTTTCCTGGGGCGGTAAGTTGAGAGGAGAGCTCTGTAACTTTAGACGACAAGCACCTGTCCTCCAGAGCTTCCAGTGGATTCTTCATCACGGGCAGCCTAGAAGCGAGAGTTTAGAGTCACATTTTTTTTCCATGCAGGATGTGGTAAAATTTGGAAATTTTTAAATGAAAAAAAAAAAAGGTATGTAAATATTTTAATCTCAGATAAAACTTGACAGGGAGGGGAAAGGAATCAGGAGTGATGGAGAAACATTTCTCCTAGTTCAGGACTTTGTGTGAGGCTTGGAGAGTCATGCACTCTAAATAGCTGGGGACAACCTTCCGATAGAGTTCTAAATGCACTGTTAATGTTGGAAAGAATTAAATAAGTAATATTTTTATAAGAAAACCTTTTTTGCATTCTATGCTCTTCTATTATTTGATTCTTATGAGACAAACTTTTCAAAAGAATGAGCATTTGCCAAAAGAATGATAAATAGAAATACATGAAAATGTTCTCACGGAGAACACCCACTCTGTAAAGTCTCATCTAGCTCGGGGGGTGCATCCCTCCCATGATACTTATGCCCTGTGTTTCCAGCAAGCACCGGTCTCCTTTTGGCCTACTGAGATTGGGATGACCTTGGCTACAGGGCAAAGGCAGAAAAGAGATCAAGGCATGCACAGAAACAATAATCGGGGGAGACAAACTTGAATTCCACAGCACTTTGGCAGGGACAGCGGGATGGCCTGGTGCACTGTCTGCCGCGGCACGCAGTTCAACTGTCTGCTCTGATAGAAGCCTCCCCACAGCAGCCTCTGAACTACAGACACACGCTGCTGTCGCTCAGCCACACCCCAGAGCAAACACTCTTCCATGTGAGCTGATAAACCTATGAGAAAATTACTGTTGGCAAATGAGTTTATTAGAGTCCTTTGAGAATCATAATCATGCTAATATGAATACTTCCATTTGCTGGGATTCTAGGACATGTCAAGCATTGGAATGGGCACTTGAAAAACATTACCTCTAATTACAATTCTGTAAAATAAGTTACCCATTCCTTAGAAAATTAAATGCCTCAAGGTTAAACGACTAAACTGCATTCATGTAATTACCAAGTTGCAGAGGTTACATCTGCACCTAATATTTCTGATTCCCTTAGATTTTCACATCATCGCTGTGGACTCAGTAAATAATAATGGTGTCAGGTGTCATTTATTGAGCACCTATTGTGTACCTGGTATTCCGCTATGAACTGTATGTATTTCATTGTATTTAATCCCCAACATAATCTTTGATATCAAGGAATGTTATCTCCATTTATAAAAATCTCTGATAAAGGTAAAATGTTTGTCTAAGTAAGGTTTGGGGATAGTTATTACCTGTATTACTGCAGGCATAATGGATCTTTGTTTCCTACTTTTGTTCAGGAAATAGATTGAATGTCATGTCGTCTACATATAGATAATTCTATAAGGCTCTCTCAAAATATCAGCTAACATGGTGCTGCTTGTACATCTTTTACTCACAGAGAAGAATGGCTGCATGAATCTAATGCCAATGATTGAGAGAACAAGCCTTGGAATCATCCCAAACTGGTTTAGAATCCAGGCTGGGTCATTTTTGAGCTCCGTGATGATCATGTAGCTACTATTTAATCTTTCTAAGTTTCCATTTTCTTAGCTGTAAATTATAGATAATAATACCCAACTCATAAGTATTTGTATTGAACAGATCAAATCAGGCAATGTCCATAAAACCTTTAGCACAATGCTTGGCATCTACTAAGTGCAAAATAATTGCTAGCTGTAGCTATTTTAAATCAACAATAATCACATTTTATTGACTGCATCAGTTAGAATTTGATATAGCTGCTTTAAGAGGGAAACAATTAGCAGTGCCTAACAAAGATAGATAAAACTTCTGTCGCATGTAAAAAAGCACAGAACAGAGACCAGGACATGTACGGTGACTCCATGGTGTCATTAAGGAGACCCAGGATGTGATCTTTGTTCCATTAGCTAGACAATTGCTTCCATTCTCAAGATTACCTAATGGTCTGAGATGGTTTCTGAAGTTTAAGCCAGCTCATCTGAGTCTTGTGTCTAAAGGAGAAGCCCAAAAAAAAAGAGACCCCTTGAAGCCAGGTTAACTCCCTTAAATCTACCTTCCCATGGTCCCATGCAACTCATCTGATTCTACTGCACTTACTATTATAGTCCTTAGTTGCATAGCCACACGGCACCACCGGGAAACGAAGACATATAGCTTTTTATTCTAGGAAAAATTATGCCAGCTAAAATGATTAGGATTTGTTTCTGAGGTGGAAGGGGAAGACAGATGGTGGGAAAGGTAACTGATGGTCTCTGCCACACTGGACAAGAATGATATTACCCTGATTGGAGCAGGTCAGGGCTGATGGAATATTATCAATATCTTAGATCCATCTTTTTACTTAAAAGATGGTAAATGCTCATCCAGGGAGATAATAGGATGTATGAAGGATTGCCTGATGAGTCGGAGGCAGTCCTCAGACAGAACTCATATCTCCTCACTGCTGGTCCAATACACTGTTCATCAAATTTGCTATCTTTCTAATAAATGACATTTTTGTTCTTAAAAAAAAATCTTTTAGAGGGATATGACTTAGACCTTTAAGGCTTCTAGTTCTTGTTTCATCCTTCACATTGGTGAACAGTGGTCAATATTCAATTTGCCATTGTAAACTCTGTTTATAATCACTAACAGCCATTTTACCAAGGCAATAAATATAATTCTGTTATTTGCTCTACAGATATTATTGTCTAAGCCTTTAATTATTCTGTTATTCTCCTCTGAACTCATTTTATTATTCTTATAGTCTAACATTTATCCTATGAAGATGCATTTTGCCCTTCCTGAGGTTATAGCCAGGGAAATAGAGTTTCCTAAATTATAGAGTCTGTAATTTTCAAGCTTGTGTTTTTCTTAAAGGAAATTTGGTTTGCAAGTTTCTATCTCATTTAAACTAAAATGTGAAATACTAATGTGCTGTTTGATATCTATGCAATCCTGAGGGCCTTTTAAACAGGCTTTGGAAAAAAACTTTTATTTTTAGGAGAGGAAGATATGTAATGCTAAAATCACCCTAGTAAATGGACACAAGCAGTGAAAGATTAGAATTAAGTGCAGGCCAGTAAATTTTAAATGAATCCTAAATTAGAGTGATTTCTCTAGTTCCTAATTAAAGAGGTTTTAATCACAGACTGAGAATAAAAGCATAAAAGAACATGCGGCAAGAAAGAAATCATAATTATTTAGTTGGAAGAAAGACATGTTAGAAAAAAATCTGTACCATCATCTTGTCATACCTTCCAGGCATGCTTTCAAAGGAAAACAAGAATTTCTTTCTGCTCTCTAGAAACTTGGATTTACCTCAATCACAGATTCTTTTGCAAATGAATTAATAGGGAATTCCAAATTTTAACAAGATGTCTTCTCATAGAAAGACGTTAATCCTAAATTGGTAAATCAAGGAAAAAAAGACAAAAAGCTATATATAGAACCTGGAAAAAAATCTCTTTTAAAAAATAATATATATAAGCACGGATATTTTAAAAGTTATAGAAGGATACACACCCAGAGATTAATAGTAAATATCCTGAGTGGCAGAATAGTGAAGAATTTCCCCCTTTTCAGTCTATGCTTTTTTTATAAAGAGAAAAATTTTGTTTATATTTTAATTATAAATGACACAATTACCTGATGACAAACCACTGAATTTGAAAGTTAATAGGTGAACTCTCAAATGCACATTTTAATGAAAGAACAAAACACATCTGTTAGGTAGTTAGAATAGGAAAAAAAAAATATTCAGATCCTATAGGATCTCAAAGAACGAGCTGGAGAGTTCTCTGGGTGGCTACAATCTCTCTTCGGGGGATCCTTCTCTTAGCGAAGGGGAATTTGGAGTTGGCTAATGTTGCTGCTAAGTCGCTTCAGTCGTGTCCGACTCTGCGACCGCATAGACGGCAGCTCACTAGGCTCCACCATCCCTGGGATTCTCCAGGCAAGAACACTGGAGTGGGTTGCCATTTCCTTCTCCAATGCATGAAAGTGAGAAGTGAAAGTGAAGTCGTTCAGTTGTGTCCGACTCTTCATGACCCCATGGACTTCAGCCCACCAGGCTCCTCCATCCATGGGATTTTCCAGGCAAGGAAAACACTGGAGTGGGGTGCCATCGCCTTCTCCATTGGAGTTGGCTTATGCCCCTACTAATCCCTATTATCACTATATTGATGCTGCTTATGATCGCTCCATGTATTATCAATTGTCTAACCCATTTTGTCTCCTCCCAGGTCAACAAGCTACAACATGCAGTGCCAGTTCAACAAGGATATATAAAACTACACCTGACCACAGGAAATACCACTCACCCTTAGATGGACACTGCTATAAGGACTCTGAGGCTTGAGACTAGCAAGAGGGGGAGGCCTAATGCCCCTCACCACCCCAGCTCAGCAGGAAGTAGCCAGAGAGACCTCAACGACCCTACTCCCAAAGAACTGGGCCTCCCACTCCTAAGGGGGGAATGTTAGGTAGTTAGAATAGGAAAAAGGAGTCCAAAATGGCAGTACCTAAAAGACAAAGAAAGGGAAAGCCCAGGAAAACAGAACAAAAGAAAACCCGCAGACCAGAGTGAGAACTTCAGGTGAAACAAACACACCCCCTTCTTGCCTAGCCCAGTTTGCTTAGGGCAGGCTCAGCGGGGAGGAGATAAATGAACGAAATAAGGAAGCCAAAACAGATTGAGGCCCCACCTTTGGGGTTGCCAGCCCTCACGCCTCAAGGGTGTACTAACCTTTGCTTGCCAAATAAAACTCTGAGCTGTAACCCAACTATAACACTGTTCCATCATTTCAAATCTTTGCTGTGGCAAGACAGAACTGAGGAAATTACACACTTCCCCAACATCTCCAATGACAATGATATTATGTGGACAGAATATCTACTGTATTGGGGAAAGTTATGGCTCTGTTTATCCAACAAAACACTTGGTCCTTTGAAGGTATCAGAATTTGTCTACTCATGGCTGCAGTCACCATCTGCAGTGATTTTGGAGCCCCCCAAAAATAAAGTCTGTCACTGTTTCCACTGTTTCTCCATCTATATGCCATGAAGTGATGGGACTGGATGCCATGATCTTTGTTTTCTGAATATTGACCATTAAGCCAACTTTTTCACTCTCCTCTTTCACTTTCATCAAGAGGCTCTTTAGTTCTTCACTTTCTGCCATAAGGGTGGTGTCATCTGCATATGTGAGGTTATTGATATTTCTCCCCACAATCTTGATTCCAGCTTGTGCTTCATCCACCCCAGCGTTTCTCATGATGTACTCTGCATATAAGTTAAATAAGCACAGTGACAATATACAGCCTTGACATACTCCTTTTCCTATTTGGAACCAGTCTTTCTAATGGTTGCTTCCTGACCTTCATACAGGTTTCTCAAGAGGCAGGTCAGGTGGTCTGGTATTCCCATCTCTTTCAGAATTTTCCACAGTTTCTTGTGATCCACACAGTCAAAGGCTTTGGAATAGTCATGTAGTCATGTATGGATGTGAGAGTTGGACTCTAGAGAAAGCTGAGCACTGAAGAATTGATGCTTTTGAACTGTAGTGTTGGAGAAGACTCTTGAGAATCCTTTGGCCCGCAAGGAGATCCAACCAGTCCATCCTAAAGGAAATCAGTCCTGAATGTTTATTGGAAGGACTGATGTTGAAGCTGAAACTCCAATATTTTGGCCACCTGATGTGAAGAGCTGACTCATTTGAAAAGACATTGATGCTGGGAAAGATTGAAGCAGGAGGAGAAGGGGATGACAGAGGATGAGATGGTTGGATGGCATCACCAACTCAATTGGACATGAGTTTGAGTAAACTCCGGGAGTTGGTGATGGACAGGGAGGCCTGGCACGCTGCAGTCCATGGGGTCACAAACAGTCAGACATGACTGAGCAACTGAACTGATTTTTTATAAAATTTGAAGAAAAAAATTTTTTTGTTTTCCAGATGTCCACATAATGGTACTATTATTTTACTATGGTAAACTGGGGAACAAATGAAGAATAAAAAATAGTTCATGTAAACTTACTAGCATTTAAAAGTAAATTTATATTCTGTTATATTTGAAACATAACACCAGTAAATAGCATTATTTATTCAGTCTATGACCAACCTGCTGCTGCTAAGTTGCTTCAGTCGTGTCCAACTCTGTGCGACCCCATAGACAGCAACCCACTAGGCTCCTCTGTCCCTGGGATTCTCCAGGCAAGAATACTGGAGTGGGTTGCCATTTCCTTCTCCAATGACCAACCTAGATAGCATATTAAAAAGCAGAGATATTACTTTGCCATCAAAGGTCCGTCTAGTCAAGGCTATGGTATTTCCACTGGTCATGTATGGACGTAAGAGTTGGACTGTGAAGAAAGCTGAGTGCTGAAGAATTGATGCTTTTGAACTGTGGTGTTGGAGAAGACTCTTGAGAGTCCCTTGGACCGCAAGGAGATCCAACCAGTCCATTCTGAAGGAGACCAGTCCTGGGTGTTCATTGGAAGGACTGATGCTGAGGCTGAAACTCCAATACTTTGGGCACCTCACACAAAGAGTTGACTTGTTGGAAAAGATTCTGATGCTGGGAGGGATTGGGGGCAGGAAGAAAAGGGGACGACAGAGGGTGAGATGACTGGATGGCATCACCGACTCAATGGACATGAGTTTGGGTGAACACCAAGAGTTGGTGATGGACAGGGAGGCCTGGCGTGCTGCAATTCATGGGGTCGCAAAGAGTGGGACACGACTGAGCAACTGAACTGAACTGATGAACAATGGCAATGTTCATGGCACGTATCAATTGATAACCATTGGCAATAATTCCAAATGTCTCAGGGAGCTGAGAATAGGAATGTCTGGGAATCCACTTGGGTTGTTGCCCTCACCACTGTGTGCACAACCTGAGTTATCTACACATTAGTTGGTCACAGGAAAATTTCCCAGAGGTCAGCCTTATCTGCACATTCTCATTCCCCTTTTTCCTGTGCTTTCTCTCACCTGCCTGTCCCCTCCGATACCAAGGAGCAAGAGACAGTGATAAGAGACAGAGATGCAGAAAGAGCCAAAAATCAGGGCACTGAGTAAAAAGCCAGTACAGATCAAATAGAGGTGTTGACCTCCTCCTTCAAAGCTCTCCTCCCAGGTGTCCACAGGACCTCACGCTCTCCAGCTGCCCTGTCACAGGCGAAACCCAGTACTCACTGCAGACACTGCAGCCTCAGTTCCTTTCTGTGACCTACTCTTCTTCCACATGTCATCAGAATCTAGCCCGAGCATAGACTATGTCCCCTCCATGTCTATTTCTGATCAAACCTGATAAACTAATAGCAGAGCCCAATAGAAGTCTATAGCCATTCAGCAGATAATCTTCTGGGAAAATAAACCAATTATGCAGGATTCAAATACTTTATCTCAACCATAGAAGATGCCCAGAACTGCCTTTCTGGGCCTATTTCAATCTCGTTCTAAGGAGACTTCCAAGAAAGAACTCATCCTACAACTTATAAGCTGACTGACCACAATTCTTAGGAGATTCAAAATGAGTAATCATTGACTACTGTAATCATTAGGTTTGCTCCTAGTCTGTGTTCAAAGGAAAATGGAGACCTGTGAGTCCAAGGTAAAATTCTGTATCCTGAAATCTCTGCAAGTCAGAGCAACACAGAAAAGTCACTTCAAGAGGCTATGTCAGGCTTCCCTGGCGGCTCAGTGATAAAGAATCTGGCTGCCAATGCAGGAGACATGGGTTTGATCCCTGATCCAGGAAGATCCTACATGCCATAGAGCAACTAAGCCCATATGCCACAACTACTGAGCCCACGAGCCACAACTGCTGAAGCCTGCACACCCTAGAGCCTGTGCTCTGCAACAAGAGAAGCCACCACAATGAGAAGCCCATGCTCCACGAGAGAGTAGCCCCTACTCACTGCAACTAGAGAAAAGCCCACGCAGCAACCAAGACCCAGCACAGCCAAAAATAATAAATACATAAATTAAAAAAAAATTTTTAAAGAGGCTATGTCATCTCAAGTAGATTGTGACTCAAAGAAGGGCAAGGCAGAGCAGCATATGAGTCAAGCAAAGGACAGGGCTCCCAGAGGTAAACAGGTTATTATCCAGAAGTATAGACTCTGTGCTTTGCAATTTAGATTTTTTAGCTGATCAAGCAACTAACAAGTCTTAAGCCAGCAAAAAAGAAGAGAGAGTTGGTATTTCCTCACTGATATGTCTGCCTCATTGTGGCCAGCCCACCTGCCGGGAAAGAGCAGCTGGCTCATGGTCAGCATTCTCTTGTCAGTTCTGACTTGAGAAAAGCCTAGGGATGCCACCCAGGGGGAATAAAGCATACATTCCGAAGCTTTAGGTGTTAGACTTTTTTTTTTTAACCTCTGGTCTGTTAAAAATGAACCAAAGAACTTAAATTATGCTAAATTTGTTCCCTGGACAATTTCTGGGTTTCATCATTTTAGATGTCTCTCTTTTGATCATATGATTCTGGAAATTTGCTGCACTTTGTAGGGATATTTCAGAGACTATGGCTTGCTCTTGTGGTTTGTCCATCATCAGCTTATGTATACAGATGTGTGAGTGGGCAGGGGACCAAGTGCCAAGATTCAGGCTGTCTCATTCCCTCCTAAGGACTGACCACTGACCACTGTGTAGTGAGAGGAACACTGTGTTAAGTGTGCACAGGCAAACTTGTCTGGAGCCCAACCAGACCCACAGATCCTTAACTGCCTTTCCCTGGAACCATTCCAGAAGCTTTGAGTAAGACTTTCGTCAAGCCCCGGGACTCACACCTGGCCCTATCCACATGACTCTCTGTAAAGAATGACCTCTCAAAATTATTGGGATGGGATGTCCAGAAGCAAATGCATCTTGTGAAGTGCCTGAGAGACACAGAGTAGAGGAATTTTATCAGGAGAGAAGAAAACTAAATCCAGAATAGTTTTCATCACTTATTATTTCCTATTACTATTGTAATAGGAATTACTTTCCTATTATTTCCTGTTTTCCTACAATTTTTTCCCCTATTACTATTGTAACAAATTGCCACAAACTCAATAGCTTCAAACAAAACAAGTTTATTCTCTTACAGTTCTGGAAGTCAAAAGTCCAAAATCAGTCTCACTGGACTGAAGGCAGGCTGAAGGCAGGGCTGGTTCCTTCTAGAGACTCAAGGGGGAAATCCATTTCCTTGCCTTTCGCCTCTTCTAGAGGCCAGCTACATTCCTTGTCAGGGGGGCCCTCCTCCATCGTCAAAACCAGCGCCTGGTGTCTGGCTTCTGTCATCACAGTATCATCTTCTCCTGTAATCAAATCTCCCTCCCTCTCTCTCCTATATAGAACCTTGTGATTACATTTAGGGACTACCAGGATAATCTCCCCATATAGAGACACATAAATTTATCATTCTGGCAAAGTCTCCTTCCTGATAAGGTCACTGACAGGCTTCTAGGATTAAAATGTGAATATTGGTGGAAGGATCATCATTCCATCCAGCACAACCAGAAAATAAGGATGTTTATGGTTATACGAGACAGGGTTCTCTAAGAAACATAACCAACAGAATATAGATATAGATATAATTTTATCCATAATACCATTTAAAATACATTAATGCTGCTGCTAAGTCACTCCAGTCGTGTCCGACTCTGTGCGACCCCATAGACGGCAGCGCACCAGGCTCCCCCGTCTGTGGGATTCTCCAGGCAAAATACATTAATACCTTATATTAAAGCTCTTTCTAGATATATATTACATATGTATTAGATATCATAATCATATGATATACAAATATACTAATATAAAATTTCATAAATTATACATCTATTTTTATGAATATGTAATATTTATATTATATATTTAATATACATATTGATATTTTGAATACCTTATAATCATACACCTAGAAAGAGGATTTTTTTTTTCAAACTGGAGTTTCTGCTCCAGTATTCCGGCCTGTATAATCCCATGGACAGAGGAGCCTGGCAGGATACAGTCCATGGGGTCTCAAGGAGTCTGACCAGACTGAGCAACTCTCACTACAGATGCTTTACAGTGCTGTATTAGTGTCTGTAAATCAACTATTTGTATACCTAGCTCCAGTTTTGTGGATTTCTCTCCTATTTAGGTCCCCACAGAGCAATGAGTAGAGTTCCCTGTGTTGGTGTTAGTCGCTCAGTTGTGTCTGACTCTTTGCTCCTCTGTCCACAGAATTCTCTAGGCAAGAATGCCGGAGTGGGTAGCCATTCCCTTCTCCAGAGGATCTTCCCACTCCAGGGACTGAACCCGGGTCTCCCGCACTGCAGGCAGATTTTTATCACCTGAGCTGCCAGGGAAGCCTCTCTTTTTTGGATTTCTTTCCTGTTTAGGTCACCACCGAACAAGGAGGAGAGTTCTCCTTGCTATACAGTAGGTTTTCATTAGTCATCTATTTTATACGTAGCAGTGTGTATTTGGCTGTGATTATGCTACTTACATAGGCTCCCCTGGTGGCACAGAGGTTAAAGCGTCTGCCTACAATGCAGGAGACCAGAGTTCGATCCCTGGGTCGGGAAGATCCCCTGGAGAAGGCAATGGCACCCCACTCCAGTACTCTTGCCTGGAAAATCCCATGGATGGAGGAGCCTGGTAGGCTACAGTCTATGGGGTCCCAAAGAGTCAGACTGAGCGACTTCACTTTCACTTTCATGCTACTTATAGGCTGTGTACTTATGACAAATAGTTTGACTTCTCTGAGCCTCAGTTTCCTTATATATAAATTGTGAATTATTTTGCCATAACTATGTGAAATATTGTATGCCAAGTGATTTGTGAATTGCTACAGAAAATAAAGATGTTATCTTGAAGGGCCCACCATGCACTCTTGCCTATTTACAAATAAATGCATTGTTAATTTTATATATTTTGGTACTTTAAAGTAGTTTAGGTGTCTATAAAGTTAAAGGTTAAAATAGAAAAACTCTTTTGGAGCCCCAGAGGAATTCTCTATACTTTCCATGATGGTAAAGTTACTATTAGTACTTCATCATATAAAGAAATTCCAACATCTAGAAATAAAATTAGCTTCAGAACAATGAAGATGATTATAATGCCAAAGTGGCTAAGATAAAGGATACCAAAGTTGGCTATTTTGTTATGTATAAAAGGGATCTGAAGAGTAGTAACCGTATTAAAGTAGTATTAAAGATATTTATATTTAATACATACATAGTGCTTTAATGTTTTTTGTGAGCAGACTATCCAATGGCATTTTCTAAAATAAGAAAAATTAATAACAATGAGAATTTGAACATTGACCCTGAAAAATAGGGCTGTTATTTCTCTAGGCAAGATGTAGGTGTTTCTCAAGGATGCAGAGATTTCTCAAGGATGTAGCTCACTGAGCATCCTCAGGCCTCTGCCCTGCAATCCCCAAGCTTTGTTGTTGTTCTTCAGTCACTCAGTCATGTCTGACACTTTGTGACCCCCTGGACTGTAGCCCTGCCAGGCTCCTCTGTCCATGGGATTTCCTAGGCGAGAATATTAGAGTGGATTGCCATTTCCTTCTCCAGGGGATCTTCCCAGGGGTCGAATTCGTGTCTTCTGCATTGGCAGGTGGATTCCTTTATCACTGAGCCACCAGGGAAGCCCAATCCCCCAGTTGACTATCTAACAAATCTCGTCCCTTCTGATTGGTCCACACCTGTGCTGTCTTAGGTGTATCATAAAATACCACTTCTGCTAACAGGAGGACCACCTACTGTCCCCAGTCTATATCCAGAGGTCTGCCTTCCCGACGATGGGCCAAACCTGATACCTAATTATACACACCTTTTCCAATTTTCCGTGAATCTGGCATTTCTCTTCATTATTATTCTAGTGAGGCATTATACATAGTAGCCATTCAGTAAATATTTGATGTTAAATTATTCCAATATGAGATGAGAAAGAAAAGTAGGAACTATCACAGTTTCCTATAAATTATACATACAAATACTACTTCAGGAAAGTAAAAGGCTTATTAAAATGTTTTAGACATTATAATATCATGAGCAAATATTTTTCTCTCATAGAAACACATGGCTTATAAACTGATAATATATTATAGAAACTGATAACATTAATTAAGGAGGAGGAAACAGATTCTCCTAAATTGATAATGTGAAGAAAGAATTGTACCAAATTTTGTGGAGAGCAATTTGACACTGCAAGGCAAGAGTAGTTAACAGCTCTCCCCTCCTTTTATCCAAATGTCTGCTTCTAGGAATTTTGCATGAGAGACAATGTTATGCTTAAATTTTGTATAATTACAAAAAGACCAGGATTTAAGAACACAAATGTTCAAAGAATCACTCATAATAGCAACAAAGAGAAATTACACAAGTGCCCAATTATAGAAAGAGAAATAAATTATATTGCTTACATATAATTAATACTTCATACATTATATTTCCATTTAATGCATTGTATAAAAATATTAAATTATGCAACAATATGTACTGTTTAATTTTATAATGATACAAAATTTTAAATAAGATTAAATTTAAAAATTATAAAAAATGAAAAAATATAAAAATAAATATGTATTTATACATTTCATTTTGAAAGATTGAGACTGAAATAGAAATAGTGGTCATTTTTCTGAATCAAGATAATTTTTTAAATTATTCCCCATTTCTTTTGCATTTTTCTAACTTTCTACAGTGAACATGTATTAATTTCTTAAGCAAAACAAAAAACTCTATAAAATTGAAATAACACACCGAGGGAAATAAATATCCAATGTAGAAAAATTAATCCCATTTTCCTCTAATAAACTGTTAGTCAATGCTTCATTGTGTACTAGGCTCTGCGAATTGGACAAGGTCGTTACCTACGTGACATTCATCAAAATGAATGTTTAAAATATCTTTCAATTTAATACTGTCTCAAAGGGATTTGGCAAAATGCCTGCTTGAATGCATTATTAAATATGTCCAGGAGGACGCTGGTTTGATTTTATAAGTCAGCTTCAGAAGATGATGAACACAGGCACCACAACATTCTCAAGTGAATTATAACCAATTTGCTTCTAGTCAATGGTACCTTGACGGCCCTTAAACAAACTATGTCAATACAATCCCTTTGGTAGATCTCCATTATCTGAATTTGACTCATGGGAAGAATATTGAATAAATATTTTCAATTCTTATGACCATTTTGTTTGTTTAGATGAAGATTTTCAACACCTGTGAAAAGAGCCCTTCCCATCCTTGGCGCTCAGTGACCACCAACACCTTTATCACCAAGGTCTTAATTAATTAGAAAAAGTTTGTGTGCTAGCTTCAGTTAAAATTAGCTCCGCAATATAACCTTTCTCAGGGAAGATACCTTGAGAAAAAATACACTTAGTAACTAAGTGTTGAGAGGTACAGAGTTCCAGGAATTTACTAGGCACAGTCTCCGCTGGAGATGAACTCACACATAAATGTTTATGTCAGATCTAGTGGGAACGGCAATACGACAGACGGCTCTTAGGAAGGGCAAAGAACTGGAAATCACTGGGGAGTCGTGAAGATCCAAGGCTGGTTTAACATGATACAAGAGAAACAGGGCAATCAGTAGGAAGTACATTTGAACATTTTGATTGAGTTTTCAGAAACTTAAATGTTACTGCATTTATCCAAAAAAACATAAAGTTAAATTTCTTATCTTTGAGCCCCTCCTCCTCAGCCATTCAAGATACTCATTCAGGCTTCAACTAATTTTATCAGTGCTCTAAGAATCCCACTACTTTAGAAATTGCTTTATCTACCTAATTTCATTTTATTGCAAAATATTCCCATCTGAGAAAGAATTTCTGTGGAATTCTTTACTAAAATGTGAATTATTTTTTAGGTGTTTCAGTCATTTCATGGATGGAGTATAAAATGCACCTGGGATCGTTATAAATCAAGGAAGAGAATTACCACCGGATACACCAGTGCAATGGTTAAATGGAATAGAAACGAGATGCTCAAATAAACTGTCTCTGCAAGGAATAGTACCTTATTTGATTGTATGTCTTCTTTTTATAGAAGAATATTGAAAACTTCTGAATTGGGTATAAAATGACAAATTGTTATATGATAGCTTTTATCTATAAGACAAGGAAGTTGAAAAAAAATTATTTCTAAGTTCCCTTCCATTTTTAAAATACTATGATTCTACCTTTTTCACTCATAACATGACAGTAATGGCTACCCAATGCTAGAGCATCAACCTAAGAATGTTTTTTAATGACCGTTGACTGCCAACTATCATTTTCCATGTCAATGGCCCAGAAAAAGACTTGAGATCCATTTGGACCTCATAGAAAGTAAGGCACTAGATGTACAGATTAAAATGAAGTTATCCTTTGTGAAGTTGTTCCAGAGATGGGTTTTTAGTTGAATAATTGAGAAACTGTTTCTTAATGGAGGCTCAGTATTTTGGCCAAACCACACAAATCTTCATCATCCTTACAAGAAGTGATTAATTAGAGTAATGATGACCCATCATTCGTGCCAGTTCTCAGAGAGTAAAATGTATCTCAAAATCTTCTTAAAATGTTATCTTGGCTGGATGAAGATGAACATAAATGTTTTTTTCAAAAGTGACATGAACAGCACTCTGGAAGTTTCCTTTTGCCTTATATTATTAATATTTTCTGGAAAAGGAAGAGACTTTGGCAGGCTAGGGGAGAGTATAGAGAAGAAGTGGAAAAATGGATGATGCCTGAGTACTGAAGCTCAAGGATTCAGTAGCAGTGTATGAATATGTTCTGGGGCCCTGAAGTTCTGCACTGGACAGCTGTGCTGTGCTCAGTCGCTCAGTCATGTCTGACTCTTCACCATCCCGTGGACTGTAGCCCAGCAGGCTACTCTGTCCATGGAATTCTCCAGGCAAGAATACAGGAGTGGGCGGCCATACCCTCCTCCAGGGGATCTTCCCAACCCAGGTCTCCCACATTGCAGGCTTTACTGTCTGAGCCACATTCTTTACTGTCTGAGCCTTCAGGGAAGACCATGAATACTGGAGTGGGTAGCCTATCTCTTCTCCAGGGTTCAATTCCTGGGATCTTACTGACCCAGGTATCAAACCAGGGTCTCCTGCATTGAAGGCGGATTCTTTACTAGCGCACTGGATACCAAGTAGCCACAAATCGTCTCCCTGATTCTGCACCAAGCACAACAGCAGCATCTTAAATCAGAGGCTTAGGACCCAGGGAGAGCAGACCATCAAGAATCTGAATCTGGAAGAAAACTTTAAGAGCTGTACTACTGAGTGAGTCATGTTCCCTCAGAAATCCTGAGATCACTTGGAAAGGGACTAGCCCTGAGGTCCTGCTTGGGCAGATCGGGATTTGGAGCTAACTAGATTGGGGTGTGGATGTTAAACTGATCGCATTTTTACTTGCAAGATAATGAAGTTCAAGATATTTATACTGAGTAGCAAATGACTTTCAAAAGCAATGCAGATTACTCTACATAATAATGCAGATATCCTCTGTACTGGTAAATAAAAAGATGAAATTTCAGGCCAGACCAAAATCCTTTTTTTCTCCCAGTGAGTTACATTGAAATTTTAAAGTAAAGGCATCAAAAGATCATTATTTATATGCAAATATTATTTTACTTTAAGGAAGTGTTATTCTGACCATTAACTATGGAAACTGAATAAGTCAGTTCAACTCTCTGGCCTCAGGTTTTTATTACAAAAATAGAGGGATAAACAACATAACAGTTAAATCTTCTATTAATTCTAATATTTCAAATATTCCATGATTCTGTCAACCACTTCTAAGATTATATATATTCAAAGATACATATGCATTCAGATATATATGATTCTATATACAAATATATATGACTACATATATATATAATCAAAGAGAGGATTTGTAATTTGGGAGTAAATCCTTTGATTGCTTAGTTACTTCAACTTTTGATGTTTTATATCAACAGTACATTTAGTGATATCCCTGGAGAACTAGTGAACTCCTATTACAGTTTGACTTCCTGATCTGAAAAACAGATGAATCAACATCCCTAGCTACCGACATTATAAAAATCAATACCTTCACATCTTGATCTTAGTCTTCAATTTTAAACATTACCCCCATATAGACCCATAGAAGAATGAGAAGTTTCCTGTTTTTTTAATTTCTCTTCTCAGTCACGTCTTGTGTAGCACAGTCACAAATTAAGACTGAAAAATGCCTTCTCCTTCTCTATGCAGCCTGTCAACCAGAAAAGACAAAAGGATCCTAATCACCTGGCTCCTGCAGGAGGAATACACCCTCGAATGGACTCAGGATATTCCGTCTAGTCACTCATTCAACACAAATCATTTCAATAGACCTATTGTCTCTAGCCTACGCTAATTTACTCATATAGCATTCAAGCATACGGAGTCTCCCTGAAAATGAAATCTTAATTTGCTTCTCTAATGGAACTCATTTTACTTCTTTTAAGCTCTGCCTTTGATTATTACTTTGTGACACTGAAAAACCAGCGATAAAGCATTTTAATGATGACACCTCATGATATTTGTTTCACCTGCTATAAAGTAATTAGTTATTTAACTATAATAATTGCTTATTAAAATGAAATGCAATAAATGCTAGAAAATCTGTAAGCCAATTTAGCCACTTAGAAAAAGCTATGGTCTGTTAAGCTACCAAGAACAAGGACTTATTTGTGTATATGTGCGATCTGCACTGTATTCCCATGCTGTTTTTGCTTTTTAATACCCTGTGTTTTGGTACCCTCAGTGTAGTTATTAGCAAACAGGTGTCCTTATTTGAATAAGCTTCCCTGGTGGCTCAGACGATAAAGAATCCACTTGCTAGTGCAGATGAGGGTTCAATCCTTGGGTAGGGAAGATGCCCTGGAGAAGGAAACCCACTCCGGTACACTTGCCTGAGAAATCCCATGGACAGGGGAACCTGGCGGGGCTAGAGTCCATGGGGGTCACAAAAGAGTTGGACATAGGGTCACAAAAGAGTCAGACACGACTTAGCGACTAAACCACAAGTCCTTATACATAAGGTGTTATTATATATATTAATATATGGTGTGATTATACATATAATATATGTAATAACCATAAAGTACTGCCGTGGTAGCTGAGAAACCAGAGATTCAATTCTTAAGAAGTGTTTTCTTGTGAAGATGATCCTTCAGTTCCAGCCTGAGTAGGATAGGTCTGCTCTGCTGTATGTAAAGCCTACCAGGGGAAAAGATGCTATTTGGAGACTTGTATAAGCACTGAAGATAAATTTCGTCTACCAAGAAGAGTGCTGATTTTCACATAAGAAGCATTCTCTGGCTGCCTGTGCTGATGTTAATTTGCTGGCTGAAGGCAACGACTACAATAAATACCGAAGATAATCCTGACTTAGCTACAAGAAGAGGGAAAACAATGGATTTTAATAAACTATATAATAAACATTTCGTCTCTGTGTTTCAAAGGAAATTGACCTCTAAAGAGGGAAAGCCTACTTTTAAACTTCTCTTTGACAGTCTAGAAGGGGATCACAATCAAATCAAAAGAAAGCACAAAGGATTGGAGAAAACGGATTTGCTTTCTTCATTTTCTAAAGTCACGTGACCTGCTCAGCTCACTTATTCTCTGGATCTCATACTTTCTAGTTTCCTTATATTTAAAATTTTAGTATTAATTGCCTCACAAGTGATAAATTCTACTAAGAGAACTTGATTACCTTGGAAAAGAGATTTCACACATGTACACACACTTCACAGCTTTAATCGTCATAGCTTAGGTGTCAATCATTTATACTTTAACAAAATCTATACATACAGGCCATTTAAACATGTAGTAGGCGCATTATATATTAACTTAGACATTCAATTGCAGGCCATCTGTTACTCTGTAAACATTCTGAGGTTAATTTTTAAAATTTGTCTTTGCAGAATATACTAGGTAGACTAACTTACATAGACCAGCCTCCTATATTTCTGCTCTGAAATTTTTTATGAAAAGACTCAGTGTGAGAGAATTGCTGGGTCAGATGAATGTGAGCCCACTTATAACCCAGATATAAGCCCTTTTGTTTTATTTCCTTCACTAAAAAAGCCTCTTCGGCACACATTACAGCAGACGAATTTATGAGGAGCCTTATTTAATTTACTTTGGTCAGAGGATAGAGATCTAACTTACCCCTCAGCTTAAAAATAAGAGGTACCAAGACCTAAAGTAAATAACTGAGATTATAAATGTACCCTTTTAAAATAAACTTGACTTTCTAGAAATGATAAGCATAAATTCATGACTTTTTACCTCATACTAATACTGTGAGAAAGTTGAGGTTTTCAAACCTGTAATATTTTTTTAACAATTAACTTGATGTTCTTTAGAGCAGATGTCCTTAACCATCCCTTTATGCTACTTCCCCATCCTAACCACCACCATGCTTGCTCCTTGGAAGAAAAGCTATGACAAACCTAGACAGCATATTAAAAAGCAGAGACATTACTTTGCTGGCAAAGTTCCATGTAGTCAAAGCTATGGTTTTTCCAGTCGTCAAGTACAGATGTGAGAGTTGGACCATAAAGAAAGCTGAACACTGAAGAATTGATGCTTTCGAATTGTGGTGCTGGAGAAGACTCTTGAGAGTCCCTTGGACTCCAAGGAGATCAAACCAGTCAATCCTAAAGGAGATCAGTCCTGAATATTCATTGGAAGGACAGACGCTGAAGTTCCAGTGCTTTGGCCACCTGATGCGAAGAGGCAACCCTTTGGAAAAGACCCTGATGCTAGGAAAGACTGAGGGCCAGAGGAGAAGTGGGTGACAGAAGATGAGATGGTTGGATGGCTTCACTGACTCAATGGACATAAGTTTGAGCAAACTCCGGGAGATAGTGAAGGACTTGGAAGCCTGGCGTGCTGCAGTCCATGGTCACAAAGAGTCAGACATGACTTAGCGACTGCACAACAACCAGCAGCACCAACCACCAATTCCCCCAAAATACCAAACCACCAGATTGAGAGGCAGAGACCCTGACGCTGGGAGGGATTGGGGCAGGAGGAGAAGGGGACAACAGAGGATGAGATGGTTGGATGGTATCACTGACTCGATGGACATGAGTTTGGGTAGACTCTGGGAGCTGGTGATGGACAGGGAGGCCTGGCGTGCTGCAATTCATGGGGTCACAAAGAGTCAAACACGACTGAGCGACTGAACTGAACTGATCCGTGGATGGACTTATGGACTCATTATAATAAAATACTGAAACTGTTTTCTTACTCTTACGTGTATTAGGGCTCTTGTTTACAAACAACAGAAACCCATTCTGGTGACCTTAAACGGAAAGTGAATTCACTGAAAGGATATTGGCTAGTTTGACAAATTTACTTGAAAGATACTGTAGAACCTAGAAATCAGTTACGAAACCAAAGGAAGCTAGGCAATAATAGTGAAAATCACACAAGAAGAGACTGGTTAGGACCCCACTGCTAGCAGACATAGTATTTCACTGCTGGAAACACAGCTCTTGCTGGTCTGGAGCACTGAACCCACTTGTGCCTCCAGAATAAATACACAGGGATCACTGTTTCTTTGTAACATTAGATCTAAACTCAAAGACCCAGGAGTAGACAGGATGATTCAATTGGCAAGACCTCAGGCCATGTGCCAGCCTTCTATCTGCCATCTCAGAGACTGCAATGGGCCTCTGCAGATTCTGGGGTCCATACTACTGGGGGGACTTGGTTGTTATGAAAACGTGCACAATGGCCGCATACCTAACAGCTAACTCTGGGCAATTTAAGAAAAAAAAACTATATATATATATATATATATACACACACACACATAAACACATACATATATATGTATATACATGTATTTCATGAAAAAAGTGTTAGCTACTCAGTCGTATCTGACTATTTGCAACCCCATGCAAACCCCATATATTTGCAACTATAGCCCGCCAGGCTCCTCTGTCCATGGGATTCTCCAGGCAAGAATACTGGAGTGGGTTGCCATGCCCTTCTCCAGGGGAGCTTCCCAACCCAGGGATCAAATCTGGGTCTCCTGCATTGCAGGCAGATTCTTTACCATCTGTGCCACCAAGGAAGCCATATAAATATAATTATGTACATATACAGTCAACCCTTGAGCAATGCAGGAGTTAGGGGCATGGGGCAGCAACGCTCATGCAGTCCAACGTTCATCTGTAAATTTACTGTTGTTTCTCTGTTTTCGAAGTCCTCCCGTATCTAAGTGCAAATTGTGTAGTATTGCAGTGCCTGTTTAGTGGAAAAAGTCTGTGTCTAAAGGGACCCATGCAGTTCAAACCCATAGTGTTCTAGGGTAAACTGTACATATCTTTCAGGAATCTGTACTTTTTACTGGGGAGATAATTTATAGCTTCTATCAGAGTTTTACAAATATTGATCACCCAACCAAACTGAGAATCATTTTTGCATAGAATCACAGAACTTTATCTCCAGAAGGAACCAGAGACCGCAAAGATAAAGAGATCACACTTGATATCCATTAGTTAAATCAATGCAAGGGCTTGAATAGAGGAACCCAGAAAAGGGAAGCTGTTTTCACTCAAAGAAACCTAATCACATTTCAAGTCCTTTAATTGGAAGTTTATATCTTCCCATAACTTTTCAGTTTATGAAAACTGTCAAGTTTCTTCATTGGTCACCAGATTAAAAAAGAAAAAACTGGTTGGCAGACACACAAAAAATCTTCATCCCAGGGGAAGAAAACAAGGGTTTAAAAACTGGATGCTGTTACTTGGCTACAAATTACTCTTTCGCTCAAGACCACATTTAAAAAGACATAACACTGTATCCACTTGCTTCCAAAATTAAGGATGCAATTAGATTTCTGACTCAGATATGGTTCCATTACAAAATATTCCATCTTTAAATCAAAGTTTGAGTAAATGAACTGCGTAAAAACTTGCTAGGAAATTTTCGGTCATTTACTGTACAACATTTCCTGTTTTCTTTCCTTCCTTTTCTTGTTTTCTTTATTTTTTCTTTATTCCCTCTTTTTTTCTTCTCTATTTAAGAAGTGCACATAAATACCTGTGTGGGAGGGAATTACACAGCATATCTTGCTTTGTTTTATCCATCTACACAACAACAGCCACTGGTCACAGTTTGAACTTTAAGAACTGTTTTTTAAAGGCTAAGAAAAAGTAAATTTTTCAAAAATAGCTTGCTATCAATAGCAGTAATATACAGAAAAATAGAACTGACAGCCAGGCATAAAGATATATAACTTTATTAATCTTAATTCAAGAAGCTTTTCATAATGTTTTAATTAACCTATAAAATCTCATAAAGACCTATGAAGAGAAAATATAATGTTCCTCCTTTTGTCAGAAAACCAAGGCCAAGAAAATACTTTCTTAGGTATGAATTGTTAAGCAATAATCAGGGTCTACAGAGTAATTAACATCATCATAATAATACAAGTCAGGCCAGTAGACCATGAACAAGGCAAATGTTAGGTAGTGTGGTTGTTTCCTTTAGGTATTAAATGGAGTTAATAGGTTAATACCCAGAAAATCAAGGTGAGATGGGGCTTCAAGAACAAGTTGGAAAAAAAAGGCAAAGAGAAGGGTAGCGGAGGTGGGACTGAGGAGTTAACACAGTGCTCTGTTGTCTTCAGGAGATAACAAGGCTGGTGAGAGCTGAGAATTTCTAGGAAAATGAAGATCAGAAAACATATATTTGAACAAGTATAAGGTAGTTCTAAAGCATCACACCAAAGAGTTTGACTTTGGGCAAATAGTTTACTAAGTATTTTACAGAGATGTCTGATATTTCTGTGAGCAGATGAGCTAGGGCACTCATAGGAAGAATAAAAAGGAAGAAAAATGCATTGTAAAAGTATTAAGGTAACACATGTAATACTGGTAATGCTATTCATACTTCAAGGACGTACATAAATTTGAAAGAAGCTGCCTGCACAAACTTAAGTGTTGTGGCTTCAAATTATGGACTCCTCCTACCTCTGTATTGTGCTATAAACACACCGTGGTAAAAGGGAAGATAATTTACACTTGAGTCTGAGTGTAAACTGATAGCAGAACATCAGCAGAGTATCATTTATTTAGTAACAGGGATAAAACTCAGAAAAAAATTAAAACCTAGAGATATAGATTTCAGGACAAGTTAGGAAAACAGAGTTTCCAGAGATCTTATTAGTCTCTACAGTGAAGTATGGTAACACATTACTTACTTAGAGAGGGAGACAGAGCTACTGGGCCCAATCAATTCACATAGTTCTGGAAAGTTCTCAAGCCTGGTATAACAACAAAGAGGATTGATGGGGAGGTGAAGTGGGATATTACTTAACTGACTCAGTAAACTAGGGCTCACCAGTGGGGAGAGGGAAGCCGGGAGAGGCCTTGGAGGGGTAGGGGGAAGAAGAGAGTTATTTTGCGAAGAAAAGGGTTATTATGGGATTATATGGAATCATGTACTTTTGAAAACTGGAAAGACCAAAGAATTTAAAGAGTCTTTCATTCAATAAAAAAGTTTTTAATGTAAATGCTACAACTGCTGTGTGATGTTAAATTATATCTATCAAATAAAGCAATTACTAGTGAGCACCCCCAAAAAAACAATTGATGAAAAGTTAAGAGAAAAAAGCAGTCTATGGTGTTGGTGAGAACTATTCTGATTAAAGAAACAAAGCCTGGGAGAGAAGCTCTAAGGAGCCCAGTGGGTTGAGGGAAATGGAAAGAGGGAAGCATGGTTGTAGAACAGTTAGAGTGTGAAGAGCAGGCAGGGCATGACACCCAGACACATTAACACCCCACCAAGTAGCAATCCTAAAGGAAATCAACTCTTTATATTCATTGGAAGGACTGATGCTGAAGATGAAGTTCTAATACTTTGGCTAGCTGATCCAAAGAACCGACTCACTAGAAGATGCTAATGCTGGGAAAGACAGAGGGCAGGAGGAGAAGAGGGCAACAGAGGACGGGATGGCTGAATGGCCTCACCGACTCAATGGACATGAGTTTGAGCAGACTCCAGGAGATGATGAAGGGGATGGGAAGCCCGGCGTGCTGTAGTCCATGGGGTCGCAAAGAGCTGGACACGACTGAGCGACTGAACAAGGTAGTGTGAACACAGGGAGGCTGGGCTAAGTGGTGAGGTCTCTGATGAATGGCTTAGCCAAATGCTCAAGGGGCCTACTTGGGCTTCACGCTACTAGAACTGAGTCGATAGCATCACTTGACCCTGAAAGAGGAATGCTCTGGCAGCATCACTGAGTTTCAGGGAACACTGTCACATTCCCAGCCATCTAGTGCTACAGCCTTTGTGCTCTCTGGCACCAACAGATGGTCCCTGGCACAACTCTGAAAGATGTGCTTCCTGGCTCTGAGTCGCCTAAAGCCTTAGATGGATCTCTACCCAGAAAAAATTCTGAGAGTCCAAAGCTTCAAATAATTTTAAATCAAAAGTTTAGCCTTGGGGGGCAAAAGGTTAACTGAAAGTCAAGTTTGCAAAATCCATAAAACAGAATGAATAAAATACAGAGGCGTGAATATAGCAGTCACTGGAAAGAGAATTGATGCTCTCTATTATACACACTCTAGACACTTAGAGAGGAAAAACAATGAAAGACCTGACCCCAAAAAAATGTTTGTGAAGAAAGATTTTTAAGAGATTATTTTAAGTGCATACTACTCTTTTATCTATAAAGGGTATTATCAGATGTGCCATGAAAAATGGCTATTAATTTGGCCAGGATTACCCTCTTCTCTTTTATTGGTGACTGATATACTCGTAAAAGACACTAAGAAAAATATAAGTCTGTTTTGAAGCAAGTACATAAAACAAGACTTGGAATTTAGTAGCCATAGTCCTTGGTTCTGGTTTCAAGTGTTGCAACCTTGAAGAAGAAAAGCAAACATTTTTTTCAGTGAAGGAAAAAGTATGTGAAAACACAAAATAGCATTTATAATGTGATTGTTAAAGCCCCGCGGAGGTGATGAACTTTAAAAAGGAAAGAAAGGAAAGAATGAACTCACATTCGCCAAGAATATATTTGGGAGTTGAGCTGAGAGAGTTAAAGCAATGCATGGAAGTTACTACTGAGACCTTACACTGGTGCCTGTGCAATTAACTTAATATTTCCTTTCATTATGCCCACACCATTAAAAGGCATTGGTTTTATGGACTGTAGGATGATAAAAAGGATTATTATTTTGCTCATATCTGTAATGTCGATGGGAGAACCGTGCCGCTTAAGTTTCTCACACACAGTTCATAAATTCAAGAACAAACTCTCTCCTCCACTCCCCAATCTTTCAACCCTGAGGCCTTCACCAAGGAAATATTTCAACTGGACAGAAAGGCAGGTCTCCTGCTGGAAGGGCAGCAGGAATCCAGGGATGCTGTCTCTTCTCTGCAGAGCAGAGAGAATGTGCTGGAAGGCACCTGGACAACCCTGCTCACCTTTTCTCTTCTATGAAACAGATGTAAATTAAGCCACTGTCAGGGCTGTGCGGTGAACTCGGTCTGATCAAAGAAGAAGGCTTTTCCTTTCTGATAAACTACATGTGTACACACACACTCACACACACACACCGAGCTTTCCTTTTTTCCAATACAAAAGAAGAAATATATTGAAAGAAAAATGGGCCTGTCTTTAGGGACACAAGCTTGAATGAAAGAGCAAGTCAGCAAATGGCTAAAAACTGGTGGGGGAGGACAGTGGATAAGTTGATGGCTGTTACAGAACGAAGCAAACTATATAGTAAAGGTTTGGTGTTTATTTGTTATTTCCTAATTTCATTAACCAATACTTACTGATCTTAATGGACATACAGTCGTCTGGGGATACAATCACAAACAAGACAGTTTCTTTCCTTTAGTTAATATCTGAGAACTATGCTCAAGTTAAATTGCTGGTTCTCACAAACCCAGTAAAAGTTATTTTATTCTATTTTCTCTGCAAATAAATGAGTAGCAGAATAGTATTGACTAGGTTCAGCCTGATTGCCTGCTAATGAGTTTCTTAAGATCTGCTAATCATCAAAGACAAGATTCGGTGGCCAAAATGAATTTGCACTGTGGTCTGGAAATAACATATAATATGCAGAGTGATACATGTCCACAGAAATAGGTGGCTCATACAGAGGCAAAGCAGCAAAAGACAAATTCTGTCAGCAGGGGCATCAGGTTAGGTCTGCCTCCGGCTTCCCTGGTGGCTCAGTCAGTAAAGAATTTGCTGGCAATGCGGGAGACCTGGGTTTGATCCCCAAGTTGGGAAGATCCCTTGGAGGAGGGGATGGCGACCCACTCCAGCATTCTTGTATTCTTCCCTGGAGAATCCCCAGAGACAGAGAGGCCTGGGGGCTGCAGTCCACGGGGTTGCAAAGAGTTGGACACGACTGAGCAGCTAAGCACAGCACAGGGCAGACTGAGATGCTGGAGCTGGTCGTGTAATGGTATGAGAGAATGGGAGAGTCCAGGCAAGGGAAGAATGTTTGCACAGGGCAGTTCTGTAGTGGGTTCAAATGTAGCCCTTTCGAAAGCTGTTTTCATCTAGAGAGTAGATGTTGGCAATAAAAGACATACATATCTTTTATTTCCATACCACTGATAAAAGAAAACTTCAGAATGTGTAAAGTTACATACCCTAGAGCAAATCATTACTACTTATTTTAGCTCTAGACAATATCAGTCCTCATTGTGATATATGGTAAAAGAAAAAGATTTGCTTCCATTCTAGTTCCATTTTCAAAAGAAAATGTAGCTGAATTTCCTCCATAAAGGAAGACATGAGAAGTTAAATTTTCATTTGCTGACTGAAAAGCAACAGTACTATGAACACACAGAGACAGCTGTGTCAATTTTTTTCCTATGACAAAAATATAGTGAAAACTAGACTAAGACCATGTTCCCATTCATTAGGTTCTAAAGAAGAAATACATTATGTATGTCATACTCATATATTTTTAAAATCTATAGTTCAGTGTTATATAATTTAATCAGCATTCAGTAAAAATTCAAGACTGTCAGTTGAGCAGTGTCCAAAAGTTTGTCTTATTTCAAACATAACAAAACTAACTACTTTGTATGGAACATCACGTCAAACCAACTCACTGTATAATATTTTCTAGGTTTTTAGCAAACTCCAAAACTCTAGAAATATATCTGGTGTGCTTAAGTATAGCCCTATTTCTCATCATCTTTTCCAGATCAATGTAAAAGTGAAGAATGATAATCACTTTATGTAGAATTACTTTGACTATAAGTTTAATGTCTCCATATGACAATTATAGAATAGATGGATGGAAAAAGTTTATAGTTTCAGAGAGAGATTAATTTCCCTTTCCCCAGAACCACCTATCTGCTTCTTTGATTCAGGTTGTTCTGTCATATAAATATTTGCTTTTCCTGAACTCAACTGAACCATGAAATATAGGTATGTTCAAGATGCTTTTAGAATTGGAAACAAATAGTAAGACCATAAGCCTATGTTTGTGTCGAAAACATTGAATTTTTTAAAACCATGCCCAAATTACATTCTTTTGAACAACTGTTTTCCTTCCTCTATCTCACAGGAGGGATAAGTTTTTTGATTATCTTGCAAATGAGTAGTGCCTCAAAGTCAATGGATGTCCAACAAATGTTATCAACTCATCGGCCAAACAGTATGTGTTTTGTGATTGAAGCCTGTATCAGGTAGTTGGTGGGGAGGTAATACATTTGCCAAAAGTATAATAAAAGGAGTATTTATAAAGGGAGGCCAGGATTATTGAAAACTGTGAGGGTAAGAGCAGTATTCTGGAGATAGGAATGATGGAGAAGGAGGTGAGCTTTGTAGAGAAAACCAGCTTAGCCTATTCCTTCCAGTCTGCCTATAGAGAGGACCCAACACAAACCCTGAGGACAAGAGTTTCACTATGTAAAGCCTGTGGGTCAACTCTAAAGCTGGGAGTATACAACCTACTCTGGTCAGCTGTGGTGTTGACCCTACCCTCAGTTTGAAGCTCAGTCTTCAGTCAGTCTCTTTCTGGGCTTTCCTGATAACTCGGTGTTAACGAATATGACTGCCAGTGCAGGAGACATGGGTTCGATCCCTGAATCAGGAAGATCCCCTGGAGAAGGAAATGGCAACCCACTCTAGTATTCTTGCCTGGGAAATTCTATGGAAGAAGAGCCTGGTGGGCTATAGTTCATGGGGTCGAGAAGAGTCACACATGACTTAGCGACTAAACAACAAAGCCGAGAGTAGGGTGGAGAAGGGTGGAGAGTGCATCTAGGGGGCAAAGGCAGATAAGCCACACCACCACAGACCGACACCTAAGGGCCTGACATTTCACCTCTTGCGTCTGAGTATGACAACAATGGATTTTGAACTCAAACTTTCCAAGCTTTGATCTGATCACAAGCTAATCCTTTTCAAAAACACATTTTTTTTTTCTTCTTAGTGCTGGAAAGCATTGCTCTAGTAGAGTGGAAAATGGTAACCAGACTGAACAAGATGCAAATATCCAAGCGCCTCAATTACATCTGAAGAGTAATTTTGGCAATAAGAAGAAAATATGGTTCTTGAGTAACATACGTCCATGTGCTCCTCTTTTGAAGTCTCGGATCTGTCAATCACTGGCCAATCAAGTGTTTGTATATATACCATAAAGAGAGAGAAGATTTATTGATTCATACAATCTACAGTCAAACCTTTACTGAGAATGTATCAGGCTAGTTATCCTTCTCCCTTAGACTGACTGAATGCAAAAAGCATTATGTTAAGCAGAATTGATGCTTTGAGAATTAGCTATGTATTTCATTCTATATTTAATTATCATATTTCTTCTAAAATCACCTTTTAGATATTTGCAAAAGGTTGTGTATGCCTTTTCTCTATATAGCAAAAAAAAAAAAAAAATTCTTAATATATACACAGAAAGTTTGGTGAATAATCAAGCTTATTTAGGTACAGTCTATGTACGAGAGAAGTTGAGATGTTTCTAATTTATTCTTCATTATAGTCCAGTCTTTTAGGGACTTCCCTGGTAGTCCCAGTGGTTAGGACTCTGCACCTCCACTGCAGGGAGCACAGGTTTCACCCTTGGTCAGGGCATTAAGATCCCACAGCCGCAAAAACTAGCCAAAAATAAGCTTTTCAAACTTGATTTGTAAAATATTTTTTTCTACTGGATTGGGTTCTATTGTTAAGATATCCTCATTTACTACTTTGACAGTTACATATATATTTCCCACCCAAACAGTGAATTTCAGCTGCTTTTCCTTTCCTTGTCTGCCCAGCAGGAACATCTCAAAGTCAGGGGCTCTTCTTGGCTCTGAGGCAATGGAAGCTGGAAGCAATGGGAGTGGATGCTGTGTGTCAGTATGTCTCAAAACACAGTGTCTCCCACAAAGCACCAAAGCCCCCATTACTTGTCTTTAGAATGAGTTTCTCTAGTCAGATACTACCCAGCATTAGTAAATTGTGCCCGTCACAACAAGCACGTATCCCTCAGGACAAGCTACTTAAAAGGGGAAATCCAGCTGGAATCAACTATTTTTATCCGAAAAAAAAAAGAGTCTTTCGTCTACCTGCCACAGGACTTGAGATCATGAACAATTCTGTAGTGGTGTGAAATAAAACCCATTATCCTAAGGACTTACATGTTTCCTGTCACTGTGAGGAGCTAACAAAGTTCTGAGTTTTTATTCCCAGGGCCCGAGGTGCATTTATAAACATAGCTTTTAAAGTTCACAAGGACAGTTAATGTGGTCGATTTTCAGAATCAAATCAGGTCCCAAGGTACTGCAGCTCTCAGAACGTTGGCTGGATCTTGGTAGATATCTCGGCCAAATTCCTTACCATGTCTATGATCCCTCATTTGCACGGATCATAAGCTTAATTTGTTGTGTCATTAGCAACCTATATTAACTTCTAGGTTATCTGATTGTACAAGCAGGTGTTTTTATATACTGCAAAAGTCTAACACATTGCTCTGTATCTAATAAGACCTCATTAAACCTCTCTCAACTGAATCAGCATCTTCAGTGTTAATAATTTGGCCACAGGCTCTGATTCTATAAAGTGCTTATAACCTTCAAAAACTTTCTATAAAACAGTATTTTTTCCATTAAAAAAGTCAAGTCTTTCCGCTGAGATGAAAATATAAAATTAATAATGTTTAAAATTTTCAGACACATCAGTTCAGGTTCAGTTCAGATCAGTTCACATCACATCCGGGATGATCTATTCCCAATGCTTCTGTATCAGTTTCAAAACTGTGGCATGAACAATACTATCATCTCTAAGAAACCTCTTTTTGAACACATCTTTCTCTGAAATCTTGTCCCATTTAGAGTTAGAATGCCGGGATAATATTTTATAAAGATAGCCTATTTCATATGATACGGTGTCTTAATATTTAGTAACATATTCATGTATGTAACTATTTTCTTGACAGCAAAATCATAAACTCCCACAGGGTAGGTAATATGCCAGATTCTTCTAGGAGGTACATCCATATCAATGAAAATTGAGAGCAAAAAGAAGTGACTATTTCTTTTCCAACTAAACTATTTTATATCTTGAGCTGGGTCATGGGATAATGCCAGCAAAAAAAGTTCTGGTCCACTGTTTGCAAGAGAGCCTACCTCTCACTTTAGCATATGGTTGTACTGCTGCTGCTGCTAAGTCGCTTCAGTTGTGTCCGACTCTGTGCGACCCCATAGACAGCAGCCCATCAGGCTCCGCCATCCCTGGGATTCTCCAGGCAAGAACACTGGAGTGGGTTGCCATTTCCTTCTCCAATGCATGAAAGTGAAAAGTGAAAATGAAGGCGCTCAGTCATGTCCGACTCTTAGCGACCCCATGGACTGCAGCCTACCAGGCTCCTCCGTCCATGGGATTTTCCAGGCAAGAGTACTGGACTGGGTTGCCATTGGTTGTACTAGACATTCATAATTTTCTTTGAAGTTTCTCCTGTATCTCTTACATGAGGGATTTGTTTTGCTTTCTTTCAGTTGCTTCACTTTTGCTTTTTCTGTGTTCTTATTGAAATATATTTGACATATAACATAAATTTAAGGTGTACATGTTAATTCAATACATTATATATTGTAATATGATTACCACTGTAGCGATCACATCTTTCACATTACATAATGATCCTTTGTTTCTAGTGGTGGGAAACATTAAATTTTAGTCTTTTAGCAAGTTTGATAATTATAATACAATATCATTGTCTATTGCACATTAAATCTCTAGGACCTGTTTACTGCTTGTTGCAAATTTGTCCCTTCAAACACGTTTCCTATCTCCCTATCCCCCATTCTGCAGTAGCCACCATTTGGCTTTCTGTTTTCTTTTTTAGATTTCACATATAAATGCTATCACAAAGTACTTGTCTTTTTCTGTCTGACTTATCTCAGCATAATGTGTTCCAGGTCTACTGAGTGAGTCAAGGTGACTATTTAACACAATCTTGAAACACACAAAAAAACAATTTTTCTCAACTCCAAAGGTTGAAAGACTTTAAACGATAAAATGTACATAATTGTCTAAAGTCGCCTTTTGGCTTTTTGAGTAGCTTTTTCCCTCTTTACTATCATGAGCCAGATACATCAAGAAACCTTGGAGTGGTTAGAAGGGCAATAGAATGGAACAATTCCATTCTATTGGAATTCTCATTTCAGAATTATAATAAGTTCAATGTTATGGAACATCCCAGCTCAGATTCAATTAGGACAATGGCCAAGAAAATGCTTTGTTGAACCACAGAGAAAGTGGCAGAATTAAGTATTTACTCTACCCTCCCTTCCAAATTATGAAGTACATTTAAAATTTAACTAGGCGTTATATGCATGTATAATTGATATTTTAAAATCTTCAATATTTCAAAATATTCTCATAACCTCACAACCAAAGAAAGATGTGTCATTTTAACCACAGCTGCTCAATTGGAGGCAGTAGGGATTGAAACTTAAAAATACCTAAGCAAATTTGTTTAATATAATACCATCAATATAGTGAAACTAATCATTTATACTTTTGTCTGAAGATGTCAAAGAATTTTGAAAACATCAGTTCAGTAACCTTCACAAAAACTCTGCAATTTAGATTAAGATAAGTCTATTCCAAAGTAAACCTCCTTTCCATGTTGCACATTTTCCATCATAATAGAAAAGAGTCTGACATGTGTCCCCAGGTTGCACATAACAGCCTAGACCTCTCAGTTGTTAACAGGATAATATATATGTTGTTGTTGTTGTTCAGTAGCTAAGTCATGTCTGACTCTTGAGATCCCATGGACTGTAGCCCACCAGGCTCTTCTGCCCATGGAAGAGTTGGACATGACTAAGCAACTGAGCATGCATGTGTTAACTCTATCTCAGTAAAGCTGGGGAAAAAAGAAAACCAGAAAAAAAATACTGAGATAAAATCAGCTGAACCACTATTATTATCCAATGAATAATTTACTGAGAGTTGACTCTTATGACTCCACGGGCTGCAACCCCCCAGGCTCCTCTGTCCACGGAATTCTCCAGGCAAGAATACTAGAGTAGGTTGCCATTTCCTCCTCCAGGGAATCTCCCCAACCCAGGGATCGAATCTGGGTCTTCTGCATTACAAGCAGATTCTTTACCATCTGAGCCACCAGGGAAGCATATATGATATACATATGCACAAATATATTCACATATTACAAATTATGAAGAATCTGAAACAATTAGCATTTAAGGTCTTAATTTTTTTTTTTAATGTTTTTTAAAAAGCTTTCTTCTAAACCCTTGGCTAGGAGCAGGCTGGAAAATGATTTTGCTCAGGTTTGCATTCATTTCATTTTTTGTTCTATTTAATTTGGCAGCGTTCGTTGCCCTTCCGTGTATTTCATCCTGCTCTCACCCTAGGGTAATTCAATGACCAACAGCTTTGTGTACCAGCCAATCCCTTCCTTACACTGGGCTTTGAAGCATTGCTTTAGTGAATACTGAAAGCAGGTAAACTTATTCTAAATATTCAGACTCCATAACCAATGATTTGCCAATAGCTCAAGACTCTTTTTCTTTCTAATAGCAATGTCGAGATCCCTTCAACTGCTGGAAGCACAGGGGATAGTTTTCTCTGATACTGTCCACAAAACATCTTCCCTACCTGTAGGATATTTCAGTATCTTAGACTTTGGAAGAAAGAAAAGACCCTCCAGATGGAGGGTTATCTGAAAGAATTTCCCCTGCTACTTAAAAAGTTTCACATCTGCAGTAGTGCTTAATAAATCCTCTCCAACCACCAACCAAAGTTAACTAGGTCCACCTTCAGCATCCCTGATAAATTTCTATTTCATATCACTTCTGTGGAACATATATCTGTCACGGGATTTACCTTCCCATGCTTTGCCTTCCATTGGAACAGTCACTTTGCAAAACAAATTTAAGTGTGCACATCAATTTATTTAAAAATTCATGGTTAAGATGTACTATTTATTTCATACACATAAATATTGGCCATTGTTTATGTATGTTGATGTAACATTGAATTTTGTATTTATGCTCTATCAAAAAATTTTGAGTGTCTACTCTAGTGCCACCTTTGTTCAATGCTAAACAAAGAAAACAAGTTGGGGAAAAAAACAATTATTTTATCTTACTGATGCAATTAAAATTTTACATCTGCATACCTTTCTATTTGTTGTGTTTCTAAATTTTATTTTTACTGAAAGTTGCCACTTTTTTAACAATAGAAAAAATCAACAAATTGATCTTAAATAATATAAAACTTTTTATGTGAGAGGTTTATATACTACAGGCAAGGAAATGGAAGAGACTTTTTCTGAGGAGTCTTAGAAAAGAGATCTAAGAATAAGATGTTAGCGGTTTCCAGAGAAGGAGTCTAGCCAGATTACCTCAGTGTTTTGCTCACCTGGATGGAAAAAAGTGTAGAATCCATGCAACAAGAAAATATGCTAAGAAAAGGAATAGTGGGCGATTGTGGGAATAAATAAATCAGGGGAAAAAGCAGACAATCACTAGTTTCAGTGGCTTAAAAAATATGCAGGAATTTTTTTTTTTAATTTTGCATATTACGCGGCTCAAATCTTAAGTGTGTTTATATGATCCTAATCCTGTTAGTCTGAGTATTGATATTGATCTAACCAAAATCATCTAATATGACTTTCCATTGGGTTGAAAGGGCAGGAATTAGGAGAGAAAGATGGGGAAGAGATTACAAAGAGCTAAATTCTCAGCTCCCATTTTGAGAAATCAGTAGTTAATACCTAAAACAGACAAAAAGTGCCCAAGAAGTAGCAAAAATATTGTTGAATATCAAGATTTAGCAATATACAGCTATTCATTAGAGACACATCTGTAAATAACAAAAAAAAGTGTCAGTTAAGACTTGAAATGTAGTTGTTTCTAGGGAAAGAAAAATGAAAACGAGGGTGATCAGGGACTGATGACTCTTCTAACAAGTTTTAAAGAGTTCAGAGTGTGTTCATAGATAAATTATACAAAGTAAAACCAAGTTAGGACCTGTTAAGTATATAATGATATGCCCAAGAATTGTTCCTCACAAGGCAGAGAGCACAGATAGGAAGCCAGTGCTCTAGTGTTTTTTCTTATAAAGATACTAATCCTATTCAGGAGCGCCCACCCTCATTATCTTAATAACTCTCCAAAGCTTCACTTCCTAATACCATATAAACGGGGGTTGAGATTTCAACAAACAAATTTGGGGAAGACACAAACATTCAGTTCTTCAAATGCACCCACTGCCATTTTGCTGAGGGAATGGCTTTCACATGGACTCTTGCCACTCTGATCTGGCTCTTTCGCTTTGATCTTCCACAGCACAACAGATGAGGAGCTGTTATTTATAAAGAGGCCTGCAGAAGTTTCCACAATCATGGGGCAAGTAACCCACAGAAGAGCTTACAAAGACTGCACAGAGCCATAGCACCATTTCCCTTTCTCTCTCTGCACAGCTCCTGGACCACCTCCAGGTAACTCCGTGGATGTACAGCCCTTCCTTGGCTCCAACCTCCAGGGAATAATGGTTTACAGCATTACTGAGAGAACCCCCACACAGACTTCTAAGAACAAGCAATAATGAAAATACAATGGCAGTCTAAATCTAGAGTTTGAAAACAAACAGTTCTCAAAAGGAAGTAAGTTCTGCAGAGAAAGCCTTAACAAGAAAATTCAGAGCAATTTAGCTCTTTGGAGCCATAACTTCAAGAGAGTAGTGGATATGCTCTCCCATAGCAAACTCTGGGAGATGGTGGAGCACAGGAAAGCCTGGCATGCTGCCGTCCATGGGATCGCAGAGAGTTGGACACAACTTAGCAACTGGAAAACAACAAACAATGCTCCTTAAAATGCAAGACTCCTTACTCTTCCTCACTTAGGTTGTTGTTTTTTTTTCCCTAAAGCTTCTATTTCCTTCTTCATAGTTACATATACTTAAAGTTTCAACTAAATCTAGACTCACCACAAAGAAATTATAAAATTCCTGCCCATCTCATCCTATATTTCCTTGTGTTAGTTTCATCATTTTATATTTCTTTTTTTCTACATGAGATTTTATGCTCCTTGAGAGTGCAGAGCATGTGTTATACTTAGAAAACATCTGAGTATAGATAGTGCCTCTGTGTGTGTGTGTGTGTGTGTGTGTGTGTGTAGGTGCTAATTAATTCCAACTACATTTATAGCAATTCAGGTAAAGAAAAAAATTCATGTGCTGTAATAATACCACTCAATGGCTTACTTCTTAGAAGATTTAATCTAAGTTGTTATATCATGTTATCCACAAATCTAGTCTTGAACCCATAACATTTCAGACCTAGAAGTGACTTCAGAGACACATTAGACCAACTCCTTAATTGAAAAAAAACTTTAGCCTAGGAAAGTTAAGATTGCAGATCAAATGGTCATAGTTTGTAGCATGACCCTAAACTTTCAGAATTGGAAGACTACATTCTTCCCAGCTCATGCTGCTTCTTTTCTATAAGATTATACATCCAGTAAGTATTCTTTGAACTCCTGCTGTACATGTGCCATGCATTCAAAATAATATGTGAATTCAGCCTATAAGCAGCTTAAAGTCCAGGGGTTGACATATGTTACTACCAGGTATACCCTGAGATGAATGTTCAGAAGACTTCTAGAGCTGCTCTAACAATAGAAAGCCATGTAAAACATTTAAGAGTCAATCCTTGTAATACACACTTCTTATCTTGAGAAAAACTGTTATGATTCACCCAGAATCTAGCTATACATTTTTTCCCTCTGAGAAGTCTACCAATAACCCAAACATTATACCAATTCAGAGTGTTTACATTTCTGAAGTTTCAAGCAGGCAAATAACGCTTTTTGTAAGGTATATTTATTTCAAGAGGTAGTGAAATTATCAATTTCCTGCCTCTTGAGATTGGTCTATGGGCATCCATCTCTTCAGTGCTTACGGGAACCACCTAAACATTAATCTCATTTCTGCTCACTCAAAAACAAATTGACATTCAACTCTATTATTCTCTTCGCTATTCATCATTACTCAAAAACTTGAAAGACATTACACTCCATGTGTCTTTCCGAATACATTATCTGATCTACACTTTCTGGAACTAAAATTTATGATGATCGTGATGTCAATATTGATATCTAGGAGATCTACATGTGACATATAAATCATGGCTTAATCTTTTCAAATCTAATTAGTATCTAGATAATTGTATATCTGAATAACCAACTTTTACATATTCATATAGATATGTATATATTACATATATATAATATTACCTTGACATCTCAGAAAAATGATGAGTCTAAAAGAGAACCCAGCAGAATAACAATAAGATTATAAGTCATGATTAGGTGGAATTTATCCTGTGAATGCAAGGGTGGTTCAATATACAAAAAGAAAGAAATGAATGGAATGCATCACACTAATACAACACGGGGCGGGAAGGCTAATAATCACACGATTGCCTAAAGTGATGCAGTAGCAACATTCAAAAACACAAAAACAGGGAATAGAAGGAAATTTCCTCAACCTGATAAAGGGCATTTGTGAAAATGATCTCATACATATTCAGTGATGAAAAGCTGAAAACTTACGATTGGTAACAAGACCATTTCTCTAATGATTTTGTACACTAATCTAATTTTACCAACTAAAGTACAAGCTATTTAAGTGAAAGCAAAAGTATCTTTTACTTCTGTGCAGTTCACTTACGTCATGCTGGAAACAGAGTTAATGTTTTAAAAACCACCTTGGTTTCTTCTACTTTGAAAACACCTGAATTTAAATTAGAATCTTTTACATCAATGGAAAAATCTTGGAAATGCTTTTGCACTTCTGTTCAGAAAAGTAAAGAATAGGGATTGATACATTACAGTGTCCTGAACTGAGCAGCATTCTTACTTAGACAAAGGAAATTTTTAAGGTCATTTGTTACATACAGTATTACTAAAGGAAAATTATTGACTTAGATATTTAATCTTTAAAATAATACCCTTTCAGAAGTTCTGAAATCACGAAGCAAAACTACGAATAGTTTTGATGCAATCAGCACATTTATTTACACACCCACTGTCTTAGTTCTTAAGCATGTCTTTGAAACACTCAACTTGACAGTTTTTGAAAAGGTGCCTTGTTTCAACAAAAAACTATGAGAACACCCATAATGTGGCTGTTTCCTTTCAAAAGAAGGAATGCAGGGGAATTTTTTTTCTGTTTAAACAAATGCTATTGTTTTATTGCCAATTTTTCTTTAAAAGTACCCATTAATGAATCCTGCAACCTTATTAGGTATTTTTAATCAGTTAACAACACTGTTAGAACTTGTAATAAATTCCTACATACCATAAGAAAGTTCCACAGTCTTTAGTCATTCTTTGAACCTATAACTACCTACCTGACAATTTGTTTCCAAAATGCTGATTTAATGCTGCATAGTTCATTATGTTATCATTGGATTTCCATAAAACAGAATGAAAATTACTTTCTTCAGTTTTATTTCATGAAATTGATGATAAATTTATGTTTACATTGTCTCAGTATTTTTCCAACTTCTAAATCTCTACAAGCTTGTTAAATAGCACATTGAATATGCATTCCATTCAGTTTTATCCACTTAGAAACACCAGCAAATGCTCCTTCCAGCCTGCACAGAAAAGGGTCTTCTCCCCAGAAGTTAAATATTTCACTCATTTATGTCAATCTTATGGAAATTCTAGTTTATTTGCACTACTGTGCTTTCAAAAGCCTAACATTTTACTGCTTAGAATTCTATATTATCCAAAAAGTTTTTATATTTTAAATGCTCAACTGATTTGTTATTGTAAGAAACATAAAATTAAAATATAACCTGAAAACAAACTATAAAAAAACTCAAAGTGCTAGATTAGCAAACTAGAGCTTAATGGAACTATTTTTTGCAACATTTATCCCATCAAAATATAGACTATTACTTCAAGCTACATGCATGTATTTTCTATTTTTCCCTATTTTGATTCACAATCGTTTCTCTGTCATCTACAGCATAACCAAGGAATAACCAAAGACAGACAACTTATAAAGCTAAATCCAGCATCTGAAAGTCATATTTTTAACCCAATGTTTAATGCCTTTTCTCATTTTCTCAAAAGAGAAAGATAAGTGAGTTGGATAAATTAGATCTTAGGTCACTCATTATCACAAACGTAGCCACAAAGTTTGTTGTAGGTGTTGTGTTCTCACTAAAGTGAAGTGAAAGTCACTCAGTTGTGTCCAACTCTTTGCAACCCCAGAGACTACACAGTCCCTGGAATTCTCCCGGCCAGAATACTGGAGTGGGTAGCCTTTCCCTTCTCCAGGGGATCTTCCCAACCCAGGTATCGAACCCAGATCTGCCACATTGCAGGTAGACTCTTTTACCAGCTGAGCCACAAAGGAAGCTGTGTTCTCACTGTGTAACCAATATTATATTAAGTAATCTGGGGAACATAAATGAAATAAGATTCAACCTCTATCTGTGCAGTGCAAACCCCCAATTTATATTTGCCCCTATACAAACACTAGGTAGATATTGATGTGCAATGATACTGCCAAAACAGAAATAGGAAAGGAGTAATCTGGTTCCTAAATACAAGTTTTTCTATGGGTAGTTTCAGCAAGTAGACTGTTAAAAGCCCGTCAGCCCAAATCCCCTCCTAAAAAAACTGAGGGCAATTAAAAGATGAAAATCCATTCACTTACTCATCAGAAGGGTATGAAAATTACCCCACAAGTAGATCTTGGCTGCAAAACATATGAAGTAGAAGGAACTCTCCACATTGCATATTGCTCCAAGTGTTTTACCTTGAATATTATAACTAGTAGCTCTTCAATGTCTGGTAAGTAACATATCATCAATCAACACCAGCAATGAAAGTCAAGTATGAAAAGGCACTGAAACATGCTGCATTTATAAGAAGCCGAGCAACCATCCATCATGTGTCTCTGACTCTTGGAGGAGCAGCAACAACAAACTGGGGTTCAGCAGGAGGGGAAACAGGAAGAAATTTTGAAAGAAACAATACCTATACCCACAGGCTACTGGAAGAACACGGATTTTCTTAAAACATTCACTAAAAAAGATGGCCATGCCTCGACTTTAAAATCACCTAATCTTTACATAGTAGAGTTTGTTTACGAAAGATTATGAAAGACAAAATAATGTAAAATATGCTAAAGGCAGTCTCTTTCTAAAACTTAAGCTAATCATCAATATGAAACATGCATTATTTCTAATACAGCATAATGTACAACAATTCCCATAAAGACATACTGTTTGAGTTACAAAAGTGTTTCTCTTCTCAGAAATTTCATTCTAACCCTGGCCAACACCTATAATTTACACGTTACTATACAAACCACAGGTAGGAGCCTGACCTATTATAGGTAAGACTTGTATCATTGATGTACACTTAAATTAATACAGAAAATGCAATGGTCTGTAATCTAGTTTTATACCATTTCTGAATTGTGAACTAGAAAAGTGCTATGAAACACATTCTACTTAGAGATTAAGGGGGCAAATATTTCATCATCAACATTTTAAGCTGCAAATCTGTGTTTAAAAGACATTTCAAAGCAACGAAATAGACCATGACTTCATTTGTATTTACTGAGTTCACTTTTCAAATTCACTGAAAAACATGACTGAGAAATGTCCCATCATTTCTACCGGGAAAAAAAAATGCAACCACCATTCAGTTCTCAGTGAGTATATTAGAACATATCCATGCTTTATCCATTACCCCAAACCCTTACAATATGCAATCCATAGTACACCAGAGAAGTTGAAGATGAACTTCTTTAAGAAGAGAATCAAAGGAATTTATGGGGCCAGTTCTACATCTGGTGAGACTATTTGGCATAAGACCAGACACCCAGAGTTCTTACTTGCAACAACAGTACACAATCACAGAAGTAGATGCTAGAGGAGATGGTTGAACTTGGGCCAGGAGAGATAATAGAGACAGAGAACAAAAGAGAAACATCTAAATCAAAAGGTCTATTGCCAATTTGTCTTTCACTATAAAAGAGGGATAGTTCGTGTGTAAAAACATTCATGAACCAGAAAATCAAAAGGTAATTTTGCTCCCAGATTTGGGGATAGAAAAGAGTGAAGACAAAAGATTTTTGATAGAGAAAAAGAAAAAACAACAAGAACTACTTCCTTTTCAAAGAGTCTGAAAATTCCTTTAGACAAATAGAAAACAGGCAGTAAGACCTATCACTGTTTCAGAATGAGTTAAAGAAAAAAAAAAAATATATGGATGCAACCAAGATTCCCACAAACATGTATAAGAAATGAAAAGTCCGTGATTTTCATGATGAACACATAGCACTCAGCATGAGCCATTCAAAGTCAAAGGCAAAAGCTTATTATTTAACTGATTTTTCTTAATGCTTTCTTCTTTGAAAATTAACTGTATCATAATACTTCAAAGTATTCATTTTTATTTAAACCAGAATAGAAAGATAGCTAATGCAGTTATTTCCTAAACTACCCATAGCACAATGGTTTTCTACTAAAAGGTGTGAATGTCCTCAGTGCTGAGAATGGCCCCATAAAATTGTGCAAATGAAAGCCATTGCCTTTTTGACATTTTATCCAGTGCTGTATCTTAAATAAAAAGATGGGGATTGGAAATAAAGAGCCACATCCTGGAATGCAAACTGTTGTGTGGTAATATACATACATTTATAAAAGAAAAATGACAGACATTAGAACATTCAGTGAGAAATTTTAAAGACAATTTGATTTGTCCATCAGTTATAACATCTTTCTCATTAGAATCTATGCAGTTATATATTATCTTTTAAAGATAAATATAAGAATCTTTTGGAACTAAACAGGAAGGTATGTTATTTTCATTGTATGGCAAATTACTTATAAAATTTTATGAAAAAAATGAAAAAGCTGCAGAATTACTTTGCTCTTACCTTAGATTTGAAAACATTATGGAATATCAGAGTGAGAGTTTTTTTTTCCCCTCTACTTAGTTCTGGAATTTTTTCCAGAAGTACTTAGAAAAAAACAATAGTTCTTAAACTTTGTAGTCTCAGGACCTCTCCTTTAATTATTAAAAAGTACTGAGAAAGAGGAAAGCTTTTGTTTATATGGATTAGGTATACCTATGTTTACTGTGTTAGAAATTAATGCTGAGAAAATTTAAAATATTTGTTATGTAAATCTAACCATAACAACTTATTACATATTAAGATATATATTTTAAAAACAGAGTGGAAAGAGTGACATTGTTTTGCAGTTTGCAAATCTCTTTTGTGTCTGACTTAATAGAAAAGCCAAAAAATTGTTTTGGTTAAAGTATATCAGCAAAATCATTCTCACACAGATATGTGTGAGGAAAAGGAAGAGTATTTTAATAATCTTTTCAGGTAATTGTGGATAGTATTCTTTATTAGTAGTCCAAAACTTGATAATTAGTAGTTTTTAAATAATAGATGCCAAATAGAATCTGAAACCATAGCAATGAAAGCTGTATGCTCTGCTATATTAAAATCTCTTGCACTATCTTAAACTTCAATAGATTTTTTTAGCCTAAGTATGGTTTTGTAATATCAGGCATTGCCATGTGGAAAATACTGATTTACTGGAGATTTGCCAAATATTACCACATTCCACTATTCAATATTTTAAAAATTCTATTGAGTATGTTTAATACTTCTGATCTTATCAGAAAAGTCTTTGAGTATTAGGAAGCAGCTAAGTTCATGGGAGCAGGTAAGTTTTTCCCAATTCTAATTTTCACTGGCAATAAACACGATTAGTCCTTTTCCTCAAGATGACAATTCAATCATTTATTAAAAAACTACCCAATACTCAACTTTGAATAGCCATAGTTTATCTGTCAGTTAGGCTCTCAAATAAACAGTGTTCCTGAAGAAAGTGGCTAGTTCATCCAGAAATTCAAACAAGTGCTCAAGGACTCTTCCCCAGGACAACTGTTATAATTCAGTAAGCAGCAGAAAAGCTTTATGTATATTTTCCACTTCTTCCTATTCAATTCAGTCGTCATTCATGTCTGACTCTCTGCGACCGCATGGACTCAGCACACCAGGCTGTGCACACTCAGCACACCTGTCCATCACCAACTCCCGGAGTTTGCTCAAACTCGTGTCCATTGTGTCAGTGATGCCATCCAACCATCTCATCCTCTGTTGTCCCCTTCTTCTCCCACCTTCAATCGTTCCCAGCATCAGGGTCTTTTCCAATAAGTCAGTCTTTGCATGAGGTGGGCGAAGTATTGGAGTTTCAACTTCAGCATCAATCCTTCCAATGAATATTCAGGACTGATTTCCTTTAGGATTGACTGGTTTGAGTTCCTTGCAGTCCAAGGGACTCTCAAGAGTCTTCTCCAACACCACAGTTCAAAAGCATCAATTCTTTGGGGCTCAGCTTTCCTTATAGTCCAACTCTCACACCATACATGACTACTGGAAAAACCATAGCTTTGACTAGATGGACCTTTGTTGGCAAAGTAATGTCTCTGCTTTTTAATATTCTGCCTAGGTTGATCAAAGCTTTTCTTCCAAGGAGCAAACATCTTTTAATTTCATGGCTGCACCATCTGCAGTAATTTTGGAGCCCAAGAAAATAAAATAGCCCACTGTTTTCACTGTTTTCCCATCTATTTGCCATGAAGTGATGGGACCAGATGCCATGATCTTTGTTTTTTGAATGTTGAATTTTAAGCCACTTTTTCACTCTCCTCTTTTACTTTCATCAAGAGGCTCTTTAGATCCTCTTCACTTTCTGCCATATGGGTGGTATTATCTGCATATCTGAGGTTATTGATATTTCTCCCGGCAATCTTGATTCCAGTTTGTGCTTCATCCAGCCCAGCATTTCTCATGATGTACTCTGCATATAAGTTAAATAAGCAGTGTGACAATACACAGCCTTGACATACTCCTTTCCCAATTTGGAACCAGTCTGTTGTTTCATGTCCAGTTCTAACTATTGCTTCTTGACCTGCATACAGATTTTTCAGGAAGCAGTTAAGATGGTCTAGTAGAATATTAAAGAATTTTCCACAGTTTGTTGTGATCCACACAGTCAAAGGCTTTGGCGTGATCAATAAAGCAAAGTAGATGTTTTACTGGAATTCTCTTGCTTTTTCTATGATCCAACGAATGTTGGGAATTTGATCTCTGGTTCCTCTGCCTTTTCTAAATCCAGCTTGAATATCTGGAAGTTCACAGTTCATGTACTGTTGAAGCCTGGCTGGGAGAATTTTGAGCATTACCTTGTTAGTGTGTGAGATGAGTGCAATTGTGCGGTAGTTTGAGCATTCTTTGGCATTGCCTTTCTTTGGGTTTGGGATGAAAACTGACCTTTTCCAGTCCTGTGGCCACTGCTGAGTTTTCCAAATTAGCTGCCATATTGAGTGCATCACGTTCACAGCATCATCTTTTAGGATTTGAAATAGCTCAACTGGGATTCCATCACCTCCACTAGCTTTGTTCGTAGTGATGCTTCCTAAGGCACACTTGACTTCACATATTGAAAAGGTATGTGCTCAGAGATTGAGATTGACAGAATTAGTTTTTACTGCTTCATCAAGAATATTAAGTGAAACGTGTGTGTGTGTGTTTAATGTGGGTGTATGGCAATGAAGAATACAATAAATACCACCACATATTGGTGCCATGACCTTGATCACTGCTAAGATGACAGCAGTTTTACTATTGTCTTTGTGCAATTAGTACTAATATAAATAGTGGAAAAGGCAAGTAATGTTTTAATATTACCATGAAAACTGTTCTGACTCACAGATCCCCTGAAAGCTACCCTCAAACAACCCTCAAAGGATCACAATTTTAGAACCACTGAGACAGATAAACAAACCTTCAGCCACATTCTTCTAGGATCCTCAATGTGGTCTCCGTATTGACTTTCTAGGTAAGGGACACTCCAACAAGAAACTCAACCACAAGGAAAATGCAAGTTTAGTAACAGTTTTATCTCAGTCAGACCCTCAAAATAACCCAAAAAACTCCTTCAAAATCTCAAGGAGCTCCTGCTTTTTTGTGTTTTCCTCTCCATCTCAGATGTGTTTATGGAGAACCGGTTTCAAATGGTGCAAATCAAGGCACTGGATGGGAAAGAGAGGACGAGAAACAGGGAATGTAGAGGGAATACACAGAGGTGATGGAGATGCTGCCCTTAGGAGTTATTGTACAAGGCTATTTAATATCTCAAATATTTTATTAAGTAAAAAAGTCCATCAAATTACTTCGGTGGTCACCTTACAGTCTACTAATCTCTGATTAGAATAGGTGGAAACATTTATTGTATCCAGTTCATACGCAATCACTTTCTAGTTAATGGAGTCCATTATGGTTAAATTTTGAGTGCCTAAGAAGCTGAATATGGGAAAGTCATTTTGTATCCTTGTAATCAAGCACAGCATGTATTATAGCTATCTTTAGAAAACAGAAGAAGCTCTAAGGAAATTTCTTCATATCATATTTAGGAACAATTAATCCCCACTAGACTATTTGATACTATATACTGCTAATACCATCATTCCAGAGATTCACATTAAACATTTACTATATGTGGAGGGGGGAAAACTGTCTATATGGAATTTCTCTTTACTCTGTTGAAATATTGTGAATGTCTATTTGACCCAGTCTGAAGCCTGGCTATACCCAAACAGGTCTTTGGGTTGATTTTCATGCCAAATCCACCCACTGTATAGTATTTCAGTTATCTTTGCTTCATTGCACGCTGGAAAAAATGTGTGCAGAATCTTGAGCAAACTGCTATAACAGGATTTGTAACATTTGTGATGTGGATTACATTTTAAAGCGGTTTCAAAGGTAAAGTATACAGGAGAATGACTGTGAAATCAAATGATGAGAAACATTCATGATTCTACAAGTAAATTCTATGGAAAATTAAATTGATGAATACTAAATTATAAAAATAATATTCCAAATTGTTTCCTAATTATATAGAGAAAATATTATAATATCTGCAAGGAAGAATATTTTGCATATCTAAGTTTAAGCAGAAGTCTTGAAAGCTAAGGGTTATGCTTTCTGATATTAAACAACTTTTGTGACATAAATAGCAACTTACCAAAGAACTTTAGAGAAAAACTTCCTTTATAAATTATATTAAATATAATCAACTTTTTTATTCCCAGAATTCTTTATGTTTATCTAACTGACAGATCAGAAAAAGTTCTCCACGTCACTTCAAGATTTTTTTTTTTTTTTTTTACCCTATAGCCTTTTTACAGGAGAAGGCAATGGCACCCCACTCCAGTACTTTTGCCTGGAAAATCCCATGGATGGAGTAGCCTGGTAGGCTCAGTCCATGCGGTCGCTGAGGGTCAGACACGACTGAGTGACTTCACTTTCATGCATTGGAGAAGGAAATGGCAACCCACTCCAGTGTTCTTGCCTGGAGAATCCCAGGGACGGGGGTGCCTGGTAGGCTGCCGTCTATGGGGTCGCACAGAGTCCGACATGACTGAAGTGACTTAGTAGCAGCAGCCTTTTTACATACATCAGGAAAAGTAGAGGGAATAATATCACTTTTCAATCAACTTAAAGTTTTTCTTAAAGTAGTTATCCATTTCAAAACAATTTGAAACTTTAGAATTATTTCTCATTTTTCCTTTCAATCTGTAAATGAAAATGAAGTCTAGGTGTCTTTTTTCCTACCCTACCATATAATTTGACAATGAAACTACTTAAAGCACTTCAAATATATTTAGCATACTGAGCAACATCTCATATTATATATATATACATAAAAACATATTAAGCACAGTTTCATTTTTTTCCTTATACTTGACACTTATTCTAATTAGATATAAACTGCTTCACAGGAATCTTTAGATATTTGGGTCTTCGTCTCTCCTCTTCGTGGCACTGAATCTTTATTCTAACAGATCATTTCTTCAACTATTCTCTAAAGGGCTCACATTGAAATGTATTCAACAAGGACTACCACAAGGTTGTAGGTGGTTGATCGGGAAGATTCCCCTGCATGAGGAAATGGCAAGCCCCTTCAGTATCATTGCCGGGAGAATCCCATGGACAGAGGAGCCTGGCAGGCTACAGACCATGGGTCACAAGAGTCAGACACGACTGAGCACATAACCACAAGCACAATAACCTCTAGAGTCTTTCTCAAAAGGATTCTACAGATAGTTCCCCAATAATGGCATAATCAGAAACTTGGACTAGTGGAAGTATAGTGTGCAAGGAGTAATCCGAAGCAGAGTCAGAGTCATGATAAACCAAATTAAGAAGACCAGGTTTTGGCATGAGGATAATGGAAACTATCAAAGGATTATAAGTATTGTTACATAATACTTTAAAATATTTCACTGTTATCAGTGATAACTATCACTCAGTTGGACTTTATAGGAATTATATAAGTTATAATCCCTATTGCCCAAGAAATATATTATTGAAGACCTTCATATTCCTGCTGTTAAAGATTGGGTTATCCTAGAGCAGCCAATGGTAACCTACTCCAGTATTCTTGCCTGGAGAATCCCATGGACAGGGAGCCTGGCAGGCTACAGTCCACGGGGTCTCCAAGAGTCGGACACAGCTGAGAGACTGAGTGACAACACAGCAGCCATAGGACAGGGGTCTGCTCTATTATATATATTATACACTAGATGTATATGTATTATATAATAGAGATATATTAGAACCACCTATATCTAATGTGTTAAAATGTATGCGCACATATGTTAGAACCAATTCTAGGCTTAACATCTGCTGAAGATAACTCTAGACTCCACAGTCAATTAGATTCATACGAAGCTCTACTTAAAATTTTGCAGCCAAGACCCCCAGATCAGTCAACAATGAACAACGTCCAAACAATAAATATTTATGGAAAGTCTGCTGAACACGGGATTAGTCCTCTCCAAGGATTTGCAATGAACAATCACAAACCAGACATGGAATCTTGGAACTGAGTCAAAACTAGCAAGAGACTTAAGGAGTCAAGAAATGAGGCTGAGCTAACAAGAACTTTTGCCTTTTTACTATCAGTGGCTATCTTCAGGATTAAATTTTCTAAATATAATCAATTTTCTTCCATTTGCCAATCAGTTGAGAAATAATGAAGGATTTGCTGTGTGTCAGGCATATATTTGCTAGGTGAAAGAAACACAGAGGAAAAAATTAGACCCAATTCCTGCCCACTCAAGCTCAAAAACTAATGGGGAAGGCAGACAAGAGAGAAATTGTAAATGTGATTAGCACAATGGAGTATTGAGGGAATGTACATCAATAGTACCTAATCATTCGGGAAAAGAAAGAATCCTGGTTTTAATCAAACTAATCAAATTCTCCAAAACACTGAATAATATTAACACAAATAATGATCACATCACAGTTAGTTCATTGTGTATAATTCTCTGAAACTGGCTGTTTCCAATTTTCCTCTAAATTTCATTATTTTGCATAAAAATGCTTGAGGGTGAGAATTGCTTTGAACTGTCTCTTAGGCTCTCCTGTTCAAAAATGCAAGACTGAGAATTCCTAGCATGCCATTTTGACCACCCAGTCCTGCAAATATCTCCCTGACTGATTAGAGTTCAGATCTGACACCAAAAATCTTCCAGACCATCTGTCTTTCTCGGTTCTAAAGAAAAACCATTAGACCAAATTCTTGGTTTTCTCTCTTTCCAACTCTTCACATTTGCGAATTTGCTTTACTCATGAATAATGCAGACTCGGTCAAGTATTATATCTTCTCTGGTAAGAACTTTCCTAACTCTTCATCACAAACAGGATTATTCCCGGATGACAATTACAACAGTAAGTTATTACTCAGAACATCATGTGAACTCAGTTAAATGAGGTGATGTAAACTACATGAAGTAAATTGAAATTAACAAAAAGGAAGGAAAAATGTCTTGAGGAAATGAAACTAAAAGAACAAGTAATTTGCCAAAGACACTAAACTGTATAATGGTTCAAAGGTATTGGTTATAAGTTGAGCACCAGTTTCTAAATTATTTAACCTAATTGTACTAAAAGAAAAAAAAAAAAAGCCTGTCTGGGTATCCAATCAATAGGGGAATTTTAAAATCATCTGATGAAGTTGCCTGAAGCAGAGTGGAGAAGAAAGTTACTTATTTACTTTCCCTACCTCAGCAATACACTTGGAGCCAAATCATTCCAACATGTGTACCAGAGTCTCATTTTAGATTTTTTTTTTTTTTTTTGATGCATACTATTTTTAAAGTCTTTGTTGAATTTGTTACAATATCACTTCTGTTTTATGCTTTGGATTTTGGGCCACAAGGCATGTGGGATCTTATCTCCCCTACCAAGGATCAAACCTGCATCCCTTGCATTGGAACACAAAGTCTCAACCACTCAACTACCAGGGAAGTTCCCTAGATTCTTCTTATACGCATACAATAAAATCTTTGTCATTCTTCGGCTATTTCATTTAATTATCTGACACTCAATCATTTTTCATATTTTTCTTAAGCATTTTGTTTTCCCCATTCTTATATCATCTCTTATTTAATAAAATATTTTTGGGAGGGGGTAAGGAAGTAAGCTAGAAATAATTTTGGAACATAGTAAGTATTAAGTTTTGTCCACATTTCATTTCTTTACATTTTTATTTAATCTTATTGCTAAATTCAGACAGACAGGAGAATTCTGTTCCAAAAGAAAGGAACATTTTCTCTTTCCAAGATACTAGAGCCAAAAATGGTGACTAGAGATGATACCTGGTGCAGAACCAGCACTGACCTCTGTTGTCCCTTCACAACAAGAGCAATCTCCCCACCAGGCTGTCCTACACGGAAGTTTAGGCCGAGGTTGTCATCAGTCACCTCCCTTCTTGTTGTTCAGTCGCTAAGTTGTGTCTGACTCTTCGTAGCACGCCAGGCTTCCCTGTCCTTCTCTATCTCCTGGAGTTTGCTCAAATTCATGTCCACTGAGTCACCTCCCTTAGTGCCTGCCTATTTCCCAAGTCTGATTCTTCAGCTATTCTGACAATTCTGTGAATTAACCAACATCCTTTCAGTAAAATTCTTTCTGCTTTAAACCAGCCAGAGTTGGTTTCTATTTCTAGCCACAAAGTGCCCTGAATAAAGCAAGGAGATTTATTGGACTCTGAGACCATTACATTAGTGTACTATTTCCTGGATGGTGCCCTAAATTTATAACTTACACATATTTCTCAGGAACCAAGAGAAACTGGTAAAATGGAATTGGACTCATTATACTGGATAGATGGCTCTCATTCTAACACCAGACTTCAGGTCATCATAGGAATTCCACTTAATAACCCTGAAGTTTAAAAAAATAGTAATGAAAGAGGTATTTTTTTGAGCTATTGGTCTTCCCTGGTGGCTCAGATGGTAAAGAATCTGTCTGCAATGCAGGAGACCTGGGTTTGACCCCTGGGTTGGGAAGATCCCCTGGAGAAGGGAAAGGCTACCTACTCCAGGATCCTTGCCTGGAGAATCTCACGGACAGAGGAGCCTGGTGGGCTACAGTTCATGGGGTCACAAAGCGTCAGACACGACTGAGTGACTAACACTTTCACTTTCTTTCAAACTATTATATACCTGGGTTGAATTAGACACTTTCCTGGAATTGGAAACCGTTCAGTCCAAATTCACTGGCTCTTCCATAAGTAAGCTGATACCAAAAGAAGACTTAGGTCTTTGGTACTCTGATTAATTTTCCTCATTTCATCTATTATTTAGTAATATAACCTGAGAGAATTTATTCCTCCACCAAAGAATTCAATTTTAAATTAGTTTTACATACCGTGGGGCTTCCCTGGTGACTGAGATGGTAAAGAATCTGTCTGTAATGCAGGAGATGTGGGTTCAATCCCAGGATCAGGAAAATCACCTGGAGAAGGGAATGGCAACCCACTCCAGTATTCTTGCCTGGAGAATCCCATGGACAGAGGAGCCTGGAGGGCTACATGGGGTTGCAAAGAACAGGACACAACTGAGCGACTAACACTTTCACTTCACTTTACGTAAGCTAGGAAATCTTGATACAAAATACTAAAATTATTGTCCTATTGCAGTTAGAAATACACTCAGCTGTGAATAGCAGAAAATCCTATCATGAGGTTTGACTAAGAAACAGTGTATTTGATACATTAACAAGGAGTCTAGACTAGCCCTTCTCAGCAATGCCATCAGCAACTCAGAAACCTTCCAACTCTCTGCGCCTCCATTTCTAGCAGGTGGTTTTTCCTCCTGATGGTCATTGTTGCAAGATGTCTTGGACATCTAAATGTCACTTTTATGTTCAAAGCAGAAAGAACACACGGGGGTTAAGGCAAATCCTTCTCCCAGGAAAAAATTAGTTTTTTCATCTGAAAAAATCAAACTCTCTCCTGAGGAACTTCTGACTTCCTATTATTGCACAGAGCTATGCTCCTGATCTAGAAAACTTGGAAGTTCAATAGTTGCTTTCTAGCTCCATGGTACAAGGAGGTAAAGGATGAAGTAGTTCAAATGAGGACTAAATGAATCAGCACAAATTTACAGTATCAGCCATGTCTCATGACCTAGTTTTGATTGAGCAGATTCAGTGATTCTAAGGCCTTCATGGAAATACGATGAAATCTTTGGTTTGCGTTATTACTTAGTCCACAAGTATATTAAGTAGAGATTCGTCCTGATTTTAAAGTACACATCATTCACATTTCTCTTTAGCTAATAGTCTATTTTATTTGGGCAACTGTCTGCATTACTTATCTAGTGCTGAATAACACATTACAGCAAAAGGTAGCAGCTCACAACAGCTAACACATATTGTCTCACTGTTTCTGTGAGTCGGGAATCTGGGTGTGGCTTCATAGGATATCTTTTGTGCTAGGCCTCTCAAAAGGCCACAGTCAGTGTTTGTCAGCAGGGGATGCAGTCTCATCTAAAGCAAAGGTGGTCCCCAATCTTTTTGGCACGGGGGCCAATTTTGTGGAAGACAATTTTTCCACGGACCAGAGGTGGGAAGGGTGGTTTCAGGATGATTCAAGTGCATTCCATTCATTGTGCACTTTATTTCTAATCTGATGCTGCCGTTGATCTGACCACAGATACCAATCCATGGACTGGAGGTTGGGGACCCCTGCTCTAATGGATCAACTCGGGGAAGTTGGCTTTAAGTTCATTCACGGCATTTTTGATCAAATCAGTTTCTCTCTGGTTACAGCAAAGACCTCCTTTGGTTCCTTGCCACGTGGCCTTTCCTTAAAGTGTCACTGACAGCAGGTATCTAGCTTCTCTAAGAGGAAGGTAGAAAGAAAAGGAGAGCAAGACAGAAACCACAGCTTCTTCACAACCTCATCTCAGCTGTGATATCTCATATCCTTTTCCACATTCTGTGTACTGGAAGATGGGCACCAGATCCAACCCACATTCAAGGTAAGAGAATTGCACAAAGGCATGACACCAGGAGAGCTGGAGATGACCGAGTGACTAAGCACACACACACATGAAACCAGGAGGCAGGATTCATTGAAGAGGCAGTTTAGAGGTTACCAACATTACGTACATCGTCTATGTAAATAGGCAACTGATTGGATGTTATTATGAGACTTGTTCTCTAATCTGAGTAACTCATATAACTTGATTATATCTTGGAAACACTGAGAAGAATTTGGTATTACAGTTGGAAACTAGTTTAAGGAAAATATTTTCTTAAATTCTAAGCGTAAATTTCGATTAAATAATTCTTTGGAAAGCTACTAACCAGATTCACCTTAGACCCTCTTCTAATTCCTAAACTACATAAAAGATTGGATTCTTTATTATGTTAATTTGTGAATTCATTTAGAAATGTTATTACTATCAATAATGTCTTATATTTTATATTTTCAAGTTTGGTATTTCGATGTTGGGCAAAACTAATACAATATTGTAAAGTTTAAAAATAAAATAAAATTTAAATAAAATAAAATAAAAAGTGCTATTGATTTGAGATGTCTGTGCTGCTGTGGTACTTAGTCGCCTGTGGTGGCTGACTCTTTATCACTCTAGGGATTATAGCCCACAAGGCTCCTCTGTCCATGGGATTGTCCAGACAAGAATACTGGAGTAGGTTGCCATTTCTTTCTCCAGGGCATCTTCTGGATCCAGGAATCAAGCCCACAGCTCTTATGTCTCCTGTATTGACAGTTTCTTTACCACTAGCAACACCTGTATTAAATAACTTTGCTCAGTTTTATAAATTCTAAGTTTCTTCATTGATTTTGTTTGTTTGTTTTTAAAGGTCCCATCATCTGTAAATAAATGAGACTTGTTGCTCCCCTTTGATTCTTATGCACCCAATTTATTTTTCTTATTCTCTTGCATTAACTAAGATTTTCAGTATTATGTCAAACATTTGTAGCAATTGGGAAAAATCACTTTTCTTTTCTCCATTTTTAAAGGTTATATAACTACAGCTTTTTCAATGGTTATGACTATTGCTGGAGGTTATATACTTTAATAGAACATCTGGTATTGAAATATAATTTTCTTTGGGAAAAAATATATTCAATTATTATGTATGTTTTAAATGTTATTAGAGGTAATTGAGTTTTGAAGCTTTTTATGTAAGATAGAAATTACCTGTTCCTTGAGTTAAGTAGAATGCATATTTAAAACAAGTTGGTATTGGAGCTATTTGGGGCAAATTGGTATTTGATTATATTTTAATTTCTTCCCTGATAAATATCATATCCAAGTTTTTTTTTATCTAATTCTGTAACAATTTTGTATTATATATAGCTCCAAAAGTTCATTAATTTAATCTCAGTTTTCAAATTTTTAGCCATTCTGTTGTTCATGATAAACTCATAATACTTTGATCTCTATATTATATGAGGTTATCTGCAGGTCTTTTAAAACTATCTTTTTGTTATTGATCTCTAATTTTATGCTTTTGCCTCTATAAAATTTGAGTTTTCATTTATAAATATTCATGTACATGCAAAAAGAATGTGTATCCTATGCTTCAGAGTATAAAATTCTGTTTACATCTACCAATTTAGTTTACTAATCCTAAGGTTTTTTCCCTCAAATAATCTAAATCCTTCCTTTTTTCACTTTTGTCTTCTTGATCAGTTTTTCTTCTCAGACATCTGTTAACAACACTAATTACAGTTGTGGATCTACCTACTTTATACTCATAACGTCTTTTTTCATAATACAAGTATTCATGCAAGTATTCATTCATAATACAAGTATTTTTCCATCATTTACATTTTAATCTTTATTTTTGTAATATAAATAACATTTATATTTTTACTTATATTATTTAACAGCTTAAATTGCATTTTATCTGTTACTTAAATTGATCAGTTTTCCATATTTTTAACTATTTATTTTCAATTTTTCTGTTTCTTTTCATCTTAAATTTATCCTGTAGACAATGTATTGTGGCATCTTATTTCCACTGAGTGTCTCACTGATTGGGTGTGCATGTTTAATTTCTTTACATTTACTTTAATTACTGTCATGATTTACTTCTATTTAATTTTTCATGTAATTATCCTTTATTCTTATTTAATTTTTTCCTCACCTTCTGCCTTTCTTTGACTAGATCAATTTTTTCTATCTGGCCTGAAAATTAAAATTCAACCTCTATATTTTTGTTGCTAATGTATTAAACTTTATACTTTACTTTCTTAGAGCCCATTAATATCTATTTCTTCCCCTTGAACAAAAGGACCTCGGTTTTCCATCAAAATCTCCCTATCTCTCCTTGTTCCTTACTTCTCACCATATATTAGTATGATCTACAACTTTTACTTAGATTATTATAAAACTATACCATACAATGTAGTAACCCACAAACCACAGATGATGATTCAAATATAAATTCCTTAAAATTAAATACAATTTAAAGCTCAGGGTTTTTTGCCACATTAGCCACACTTTACATAATAATAGCTATATATGGCTAAGGACTATCAGATTGGACAGCAAAAATAGAACATTTCCATCAAAAATAAAGGTCTACTGGATAGCTCTGTTATAGATATATACAAATAATTATACACACTTTTTGCCATTATTTCTTTCTTTTGAAACCATGTGTTTTCTCTGCATAGGACTTTCTGTAGAATGTTTTCTATAGAGTTAATGTTTTATATGACTTGTACGTATATCTCAGAATGCTTTTAATCAATCTCATGTTTAAATGATAATTTACTTGTATATGCAAGTTTAAATGAGATTATTTTCCTTCAGTATTTTAAAAATATTACTTTAACATTCTACAGTTGCCATTGAGATTTTTGATGTTAATTAATTTATAGAAAGAAGTTTTTTCTAGACACTTTTAGAATTTGTCTTTGATGTTTTAAATGAAACGCCTTGTGCCAAGATTTGGGGTTTCCCTTATCGATGTTGGCTCTTGCTCTATGGGCCCTTTTGATCTGGTTCTTCTGTCTTTAATTCTTAGCCATTATTCCAACAACAAGAATGCTGGGCTCCATTCAGTTTATCTAATAGATCAAAGTGGACCTTTCTATCTTCTTTCTATATTTTACTTATTCTTGGATATTTTCCATCTCTCTATCCCTTTATTGCAACTTCTAGGAAAATTCTGTAGCTAGGTCCTTGATCTCACTGATTCATCCTTTGGCTACATCAATTCTTCTGTTATGTAGTTTATTCCTATCTTTATTTGATTCTTCACTGATTTCCCTGATCCATATTTGTAGTATTTTGCCCTTCTTGCTGAAGATAGCCATTGATTTTTAATCCTTGCTTTATCTGGGCCATTAATTCAGCTTGCTCTGATAAGAGTCTTCAGTATCTATTTTTCTTTTCAGAGGTAATACACCTCAAAAAAAGAATTAGTATACCTCCTCAATTACCTTTAATTTTTTTAAAAACCTTTTTTCTTTCCTCTTCCTATGAACTTAAATTCTGCTAGGACTACTGATTACCTTATCTGGGAGCACTTAATTGGAGCAGAGAGTAAAACTTAGACCTAGCACATATTCCTCTCCTGGTACCTTTGGGAGGTTATGGAAATGACTTAGAGAGAAGAACCTCTATTATTGCACATTTGGAAGCCTCTGTGTCTACTCCAGAGCTTCCCTGGTGGCTCAGTGGTAGAGAATCCACCTGCCAAAGCAGAAGACTCTTGTTCAATCCCTGGGTCAGGAGGATCCCCTGGAGAAGGAAATGGCAACTACTCCAGTATACTTGCCTGGGAAATCCCATGGACAGAGGAGACTGGTGGGCTACTGTCCATGGGGTCACAAGAGTTGGACACCACTTAGTGACTAAATAACAACAGCACATCTACTCCAAGCCTCAATCCTGCCTTTCACTGAACTCCCATTTCTTTTGCCCAGACACTGCTGTTCCTAGAGTCCAGTTCCCTCTGTTGTAATTATCTTGTGCATTAAACAAGGAAAGGGTACCAGCCTCCCCACTTGAGATGGTAACGATCCGGGTTCCCGCCCCACCCTTTCACTGTTATCTGGCTCCTCCACCGGTGCTGGCACGGGGCTGCGGCGTCCCCTCACTACAGCGCAATGGAGAACACAATGATGCAGCCAGGGCGATGCTGGCTGAAGAGACGAGGTTAGAAAGCTCCTGCTCACAGCAGCCCCTAGCTCGCAGCATCTGGTTCTCTTCAGGTCAGGACAGCTGCTCACCTCCCGGAGAACGCCCCTGACACCCTTGGTGATCACTAGAGCTCACTGCGGTTGCTATCGCCCTCCGTGTTGCTGGTGTAGCGTTTCCAGGTTGAGCTTACACAGGCCGGTCTCCTGTGCTAGTTTGCCGTCTTGTCCACAGGTCTGTTTCTTGATCAAAGTTTATACTCTGACCTGATTCAGACATGGCCATAGGACCAAATAAACAAAGAACAAGTGATTCCTTCATGTGAAAACTTTCCAGGAACACTTGGCAGAAAAATTCTATATCCCATTTCTATTGAAAACTGGACCAGGGAAAAACCTCACTTGGGGGGAGAAAAAGAAAAGCCTAAAATGGCTTATCCATTCCTAGCTTCTGTTACTTCAGATTTTGAAAGCAAAATTATTTATATTTTTTCTAAAAATATAAATATAGAATATTGTTAGTTCCTCAAAATAAGCTTATACTCTTACAATCAAAATGGTAGAAATAAATAATTGTTGATGAAAGACATAATAACCACTAAATTATCAGCAACATTTTATACTTTTATTAATCAGTTTCAACTGTTTTTTGGGGCTTTCCTAGTGGTTCAGACAGTAAAGAATCTGCCTGCAATGTAGGAGACCCGGGTTCAATCTCTGGGTCAGGAAGATCCCCTGGAGAAGGGAATGGCAACCCACTTCAGTGTTCTTGCCTGAAAAATACCATGGACAGATGAGCCTGGCAGGCCATAGTCCATGAGGTCACAGAGAGTCAGACACTACTGAGTGACTGACACTTTTGTTTTTTCACTTTTCAACTGTTTTTTTATGTGCCAGGCATTTCCAAGTTTATTATCTTCTCTGTTTTTGGTAGTCACCTTGAAAAGCATCCTTAAAGAAAGTTGAAAAGAAGTGGTGACTGGTCCCCAGGTAGTAAATGTTGGAACCGAGGTTGAAATCCAGGTGGAATTCTGTTTTTAACTACCTAACTTGCATTTATGTTGTTTAAATGACATTAAGGCTACACATCAGAAGATAAGGGTAATTACTCAGGAAATATTTACATCTGTCAAAAAGCTGTCTTGGATGTACACCTGGAAACCATGTACTTTGGTTTGATGTTTTATTCATTTTCTTTCTTTACAGTTTTTTTATTTACATATTATTTCAGAAACATATTGCTGGCCTCTCTGGGGGTAAACATGTGGTAGTTTCAGGATGAAGTCATACAAATGGAGCACCTGGGCTCTGCAGTTCCCCCCATGTGGGCATTATTTAGAGAGTCTCCCCTTAAGCAATAAGAGACTTTTCTACAGCTTAGGGTTTGGAACAGGGGCTAGGAAAAGCCTATAGGGAGTAGCTTTTAAATGAATTATTTAAGCAAAATTTAACTGAATTTAGATTGCATTTTTTCTTAAACCAGTTTCCAGATATTAGATTAGATTCTTCTCTGTATTATCAAGTATAAGTGAAAGTTGCTCAGTCATGTCTGACTCTTTGTGACCCCATAGACTATACAGTCCATGGAATTCTCTAGGCTAGAATACTGGAGTGGGTAGCCTTTCCCTTCTCCAGGGAATCTTCCCAACCCAGGGATCGAACCCAGGTCTCCTGGATTGCAGGCAGACTGTTTACCAGCTGAGCCACCAGGGAAGCTCAAGAATACTGGAGTGGGTAGCCTATCCCTTCTCCAGCGGATCTTCCCAACCCAGGAATCGAACCGGGGTCACCTGCATTGCAGATGGATTCTTTACCAACTGAGCTATCAGGTAAGCAAAGCCAAGTGTAAGTCTCATAACAACACTGAATGATCCAAATCAGAAAAATTCACAGTTACATGCTTTGTATGGTCAGATATTTAGGTCAGAGATTTTTTCCCCACTTCAATAAATTATACCTTAAAAAGAGGGGGTCACCTTAAAGAATCAGTCACCTTAGAGGATGCCATTACAATTACTTTATTATGAACAAAAAATATAGTTTATGGCAAAAAGTTCTACTGTAATGACCCCTATCACTGCTAGTTTGGGATGCTTACAGAAGCCATCTTCAGAACCTGTAAAATATTCTGAACATACATAATCATTATTCTTACAGATATACGACCAGTTACAAGTGAATATTGTAAATATACATTTAAAAGATGAATGAAAAGAATAATTCAATGTTATATGAACAACCACCTACAGTGTAGGATAAAAATTTCTAATGGCAACATCATATATAATTCAAAAGTTGTGTTTAGTCACTAAGTCCTATCCAACTCTTTGTACCCCATGGACTATAGGCCACCAGACTCCTCTCTCCATGGAATTTCCCAGGAAAGAAAACTGGAGAGAGTTACTATTTCCTTCTCCAGGAGATCTTCCCTACCCAGGGGTCAAACCCACGTCTCCTGCATTGCAGGTGGATTCTCTACCACTGAGCCACCTAAGAAGCCCAATTCAAAAGTAGTGCTTCTCAAAAATATATGGAATATGACAGGGAAAATGAGATCCAAGTGGGCCTAACAAGTTGCTCTGGTGATGATGAAGACCCACCTGTTTGAAGATACATGTGACAAATTGAGCAAAATTGTTTTACAAAAAAATTAGCAGTGGAAAGAATCTTGCTCAGTTACTGTGTAATAATGGTAGTTTAAATGTGTAGATTCATTTTGATATTTGGCAAAACGAATACAATTTTGTAAAGTTTAAAAATAAAATTTAAAATAAATAAATAAATAAATGTGTAGATAGTACCAAATTTAAGAAATGTCATTGTTGTTGTTCGGTGGCCCAGTTGCATCCAACTGTTTGCGACCCCATGGACAGAAGCACTCCAGGCCTCTCTGTCCCTCACCATTTCCCGAAGTTTGCCCAAGTTCATGTCCACAATGCAGAAGACTTAAATACTTTTAGTTACTTAGTTGATTATTTTACCTATATCCCCAAATATTCATATGTTCAAGAATGGGAAAAGATTTAAGAATCTTCTAACAATGCTTTCTATTCAAGGGCAACTAATTTTGGGGCATCTGCATTAGATCTCCAAAGCTCTGCCATATACCAAGTTGTGGAGCTCAGCCCAGCAAAATGAACCACCACACCGTCTAGAAGCAGCCATGACTCTGAAAGATCATGAAGAAAGTGTAAACACAGCCAGGTGTAGGACATTTCTGCAGGTTTCCAGTACACTCTTTTGCTTGATTCACTCTCCTGAACAAATGATATTAATAATGGAGCTATAAATAGAAGTTATTGGATTTAAATAAATTAAGGGAGAATAAATATTCAAGCAATGACCATCCAAAATATGTTGTTGATTCTCAATAAGTATATAATTTCCTCAGGAGCAAAAAAAAAGACCAGTAGACAAGGAGAATCTTCCCACTTACTCACAATAAGAAAATATAGATTAGAGGGCTTAGTAGGAAATCTCCCTTCTACGTCAAAGTTAGCAATGAACTGAGCAAAGATGAAATTCAAATCGTTGTGACCTACAACATTCCTCAAGTCCCCTGCATTGTGGACATGAACTTGGGCAAATTTGGGGAAATGGTGAGGGAGAGACCTGGAGGGCTTCAATCCATGGGGTCACAAAGAGTCAGACACGACTGGGTGACTGAACAACAGCATTTCTCAAAAACAAGAGTGATGATCCAATTTATACAAAGAAGCTTCATGTCAAAGGCATCATAAAAACGGCCTGCTACTTCCCCGGTGGCTCAGTGGTAAAGAATCTGCCTGCCAAGCAGGAGACATGGGTTTGATCCCTGATCCAGAAGATCCAACATGCCATGGGACAAACCCATGCATCACAACTACTAGCCTGTGCTCTAGAACCCAGGCGCTGCAACTACTGGGCCCACGTGCCGCGATTACTGAGCCCCAGCATCCCAGATCCCATGTTCCACAAGAGAAGCCACAGCAATGAGAAGCCCGAGGACTGCAACTGGAGAACAGCCCCACTTGCGACAATTAGAGAAAGCCCATGTGCAGCAATGAAGATCCGGCACAGCCAAAAATAAATAAATAAAAATTTTAAAAAAGGAAAACTGCCTGATAATACATAATGGTCAATGAAGGAAAGCCAAAAACCAGCTCATCCAACCCCACTGAACCTTTCCAAGATTTTTTCTGCAAGAAAGCTGATCTTAACAGACCAGGGATTCTTAACCTTAGCAGTGTTGACATTTAGGATCCAGTGCCCTGTAGGATATTTTAGCTTCATCACTTGCCCCTACTTGCTACATACCACTAGCATCTCCTCCCTAGTTGTAACAACCCAGAACAGCTCCAGATACTGCCAGCCATTCCCCTGCAAGGACATCTCCCCCAGCTGAAGACAACTGACCGAGGCATTGTATGCTCAGTATTAGAATATCAGTAATGGCTGCTACTATGTTTTCTGGATAATTAATTGTAAATAAGCAAAGTATGTAGGAGATGAGGGAGGAAACGCTTGGCATTAATAACATCTGGAGCAAAATGAAGGTGAGAGAGGCAACTATAGATTCCTTTCACTTGTCCTTTCTCCACTACGGTCTTATAAATCCTGCAGCAGAAAGAGAACCGGAGTCAGCTTCAGTTATAAGCAGAAAACGAGTTCACCCCCAACTTTGTGTACACCTGGACCCTGGCAAGTTTCCTGCATCTGGCCTCGATGTTTCTGGATGGCTGCGTCCTCAATGTGACCAAGAGCGTTGGAGCCCACTGTGGAAGCAGGGTTGGGCTGCCCTTCCGTCCATCTGTTCTGCTAACCATGAATTCGTGTTCCCTCCCTCAAAGGTGTTCTGTCAAACATCCCTAAATAGCAAATGTCACAGCTACATCCACCCTTTCTTCGGATACACGCCAAGGTGATTAAAGCCGCCTTCTGTGACTGTGTGCTTCTCAAACACTTCACACTTAACCCCAGTCGTAAGAACACTACCCCACTTAGGAAGGGAAACTGAGACGGGTCCTGGGGTTAGGGCTCAGAGACTTCCTCTCTGGGCGTTATAAAGACAGTCGATGTCATATGAACTTTACCAGCTCCGCTTGCCTTTTCTTTTCCAGGTTCACAAAACGGAAAGCTGTTTAATTAACTTACTGTGTTTGAGGTCTCCTTTCCCTATGGCGTAGTTCCTCTTGCTTTTGGTCTCTGCTCCCCGGTTGGGTGAGGTTGATCCAGTGGCTTCTGTAGGCTTCATGCTGGGAGGGACTTGTGCCTGCATTCTGGTGAGGGGAGAGGAGTTTCTCCCCTCTGACGGGCAGGGCCGTGTGAGGCAGTTTTTTGCGGGGTGTCCATGAGAAGCCTGTCTGCTGATGACTGGGTTTGTATTCTTGTCCTGCTTGTTGTTTGGGTGAGGCATCCTGCGCTGGGTGCTGCAGGCAGTTGGGTGGTGCCAGGATATAGCTGGAGACCTTGGTGGGAGTTCTTGCTGATTAATATTCCCTTAAGTCTGGAGCTCTCTGGCGGTCTAGCGTCCTGGACTTAGCACTCCCACCCCAGAGGCTCAGGCCAGACTCGAGTTTTGCGTGCATCCAAGTATTTCCTTTCGGGTGGTCAGACTCCTGCAAGCTCTCAGCTGGGGCTCTGGAAGACCCTCTGCCCCTGAAGATGTACTCGTGCTGTGTCTGTAGAGAGGGATGTACTCCACTTCCACCTACTCCTCCGCCATCTTGTTTCCCCCTGCAGAAGGCTATTTAATTAAAATCAAGTGGTCTGAGTTAACCTCCCACTTCTCTCTCCATCTGTGGAGTATCTGTTTCCAGATATGCTCAGGCCGTTCCAATTTTTCTGGGCTGACATTGGTCTGGTTCACCCTGCAGCGGTATCAAACACACAGAAGCAGACGCATTTCCAAAGATGGTTATCTCTTTGCTGGGAGAGGCCTGACCTCTCCCCAGAGCTCCATTTTCAGAGGATTTCTGTTCTACGCCTTTTGTCTCTTTTCACTAGTGAAAACATACCTAAGAAAATACCAGGTCCTTTATGTATGCTCCCTAACTTTTCCTGAAAAATCACTGATGTTAAGTTTGCAAATTACAGACTTGCAGGCTAGCTAGGGTGAAGGCTTATTTTAGCTCTGACAACAGGTGTGACTTCTTTTCCCTCTTGCCTCTCTTCCCTTTTTAAGCAGAGAACATGTCTGATTGCAAGCTCCTTGAAGCAAGCTCCTTGTCTCTCTTTCTGCAACGTACTGTTCACTGTCATGAACGCAAATAGGAATGCGGTATGAATTTCTTGGGTTGAACTGAATTTTGTTTCTAAAGGGAAGTTGGCTGTGTCCCAGAGATGCCTTCCTGCAATTGACTCAGATGCTGACTACTCAGTCACTGATTACCATTATGCTGAGGGCTGCTGAGTAGGTTGGTAGCTTTCTGGAGTGGACACCTGTCTCTCACAGGCAGGGCTGAGTCACCAGATAATTTCACAGACTGAGCGGGCCCTGAGATATCCACTCAGAGCCACGACCAACCTGAGCAGGATTCTTTCTGGAAATTTAGTAGCGAAGAGGGTAAGTTCCAAGATTTTCTTCCTAGTGTTCCAATGCCCCTTGGTCTTCCAGGGTTCTCCAGCCCCTTCTGTGATTTGTTGAAGGTTTATTAGGCTTCCTGCTGAAAAATGTTGCATCATTTTTCAGATGGTTAGAAAGCGACAGGAACAGCAAGAGCTGCCTTTCCCAGTGAACTTAATCTGCAACGACTACAGAGATTGGCTGAAGATCCAGCACCTGCTACACTAGGAAGACACAGCTGCTCTGCGTCCAGTCTCACCCTAAATAATTACATCTCCGAAATTCTGCTGTACTTAAAAGCATTTAAAGATTTCTTGTGTTTATGTCTTCTCTTGTTAACTTGGCCTCTAAGCATCCCTCCACTTCTGTTTTGATGTATCAACCTCATCGCTTGTATGAACATTACGTATGCTTTCAGCCATTAAACCCATTATTACAAACCCACACAAAGATCCTACACGATAGGAATTATGCCTATTTCAAGCAGATACAACACATACAGGCTTTCAAATGATTTTTAAAATATGCAAGTCAGATAGAAAAGCAATTCAGGGGCTAGAATTTTACAATCAAGTGAACATGAATATGCTAAACCTCCAAGTGCCAACACTCTGCAAGACATTTCCATTAATTTTTTAAAAATAGATAAACCAAACTCTTTGCCTGAAGACCTCTAATGCTGATTCTGTACAGCTCCCATAATGTTGCTTTGATTCAACTCTCCTATCATTTCCCAAATTGGCCAGCAAGAGATGTGTCCATTCATCAGATGCCAAAAGCAGCAAGTGTTATGGGAATTACAGCCACAGGTCTTACACACTGCTGTGGGAGCATAAACTATACAAAGCCCTTGGGGAAAAAAAATTACCATTACCTAATAAAGTGATGATGCACACACTCTGTGACTCCAACCTTCTACTTCTGGGTATATTTCTTTGAGAAAGTCCCCCGTGTGCACCACGACACACATCCAAAATGTTCACAGCAGTTTTATTTTTAACAGCAAAACCCAGAAAACAACACAAACAGCCATTGACAGGGAAAAGATAATCCCTGTATATCGT